>NC_140595.1:634889221-635547971 GCF_964204655.1 Triturus cristatus | reverse complement strand
GAAGCTTGAAAAGTTCCACCCAGACACCATTTCTTCACAAACGTACAACAGAGCACGTTAACAATTATTTTCGCTCACCTGAGGGACAGCCATCCCACGGCATCTGCTATGACTCTTGCTTCGCCGCCCAGATTACATCAAGTTACAACATGAGGGCAGTGGTCGAAGTGGGGGAAAAAAAGTAGGGGAACTGTAGGCGGAGAATCAGAGGGCGGGAATAACCTGAGAATGGGGTCAGTGGGCGGAGTTAGAGGTGTGGCCAGGATTGGCAAAACATCCCAAACTTTAGTATTTGTTTGGCATTTCACTGACCAGTTACAGCTTATTATGTTTTGTAATTCAACCAATGGATACACATGATTATTTAATGATTAATATGAGTTATTGACATTAAAATAAATTCGCAAAGAGGGATATGTTTCTAATCACAGAATGTCCCAAATGTGCTTAAAAATGGAAGCACAAGCCATTTATTTCTGAGTCATGGAGTTTCTATCATCAGCAATATACACAGAGACAATCAATTTTACGTGTGTATATCACTATATAGGAAATATTACATAAGACAAAGGACTACAAGGTGTAGGAGTCACATGACAACCATATTAGTAGGCAGTATAGTTTAATAGTGATTGATCTGGAGAAACACAAACTCAGAATTTAAAACTTAATACCATGATTGGGGGTTCTCTTTAATAATCATTATTGATTTCTATCCAAATGAACACTTTTTGCAACATCAGGATAATCAAAGGCTTGGGGAAAAAAAACATAAAGCTCTAGTTTATACCTTGCAGTTTGTATGCAGCTCTAAGATGAAAGTTAATAGCTCACTGTTCTTTGTTAGGATTTTAACTTATAAACTGCAAGTAACAAAAGGATCTTACTGACAAAAGCAGTAACCCACTGACCTATTTACAATGTGTGCACTTTGTAATAGGCATGGTACATTTTCTTTGCAGCAGGCACATTAACCCTCTGCGCTATCTTTCCCTGAGTCAAAACTTCCACTAGAAAAAACTCCGATCTCTCTCTAAGAAGAAGTTTATTCGCCGGAGTTATCATGACATTTTTATTATTGCCGAAAATTGCTGTAGGCCAGGAAGGAGGCAGCAAGTGCTTTTAAAACCATAATTTAGAACGCCCCCACTCAAAGTCAGCACCCGTTGCAGTCACACCGGTAGCACCACCCTTGAGCCAGCTCTTCTCAGGGGTCCTGTGACCTCAGTGACAGTCACTGTTGCTCTAGGGTCTGCTACTTTGTAGGCCTGCCCACAAGACTGGAGATTAACTTCCGTATGGATTGTGGTGGGAAAGCCTTCAAGGTGAACCCACACTTGCCACTGCTAGGGTCCACCTATTGGTGCTAAGACACCAGGGCTTTTCCAGGGCCTTCTAAGGTCTAGCATGGCAATGTGCTCCCTCAGGAGAGTGGTCTGGGGGACTGTTCATGAAGGCTGAACCTGGTTCCCTAGTTCTAAATTCGTCAGCTCTGCCCCCAGTGCTACATCCGCTCCCTCACTGAACACCATACTGCCCCACTGAGAGAAACTCGCACTGCCTTCAACTACAATCCAATTTGACCTGCTATAAACAACTGGATGCGACTCAATTCAAATTACGCACTCGGCAAGAGCAATATGCTGCCTAAAGGAAAAAGTAAAAGCATCCTGGAAAAAGCAAACACTCATAGTGAATGAAAGATTAAATAAGGCATGTAAAATGTAAGCAGAAACAACATGGTGAACTTAACGCTTTTACATTTATGCAGAAATCAACGAGTATTTTTGCCTGAAAACTACTGGGTCCTTTCTTTGCCTGAAAACTACAGGGCCCAGAAAGGACCTATTTCAATGTCCACTGCTTATATGCTTACAAGACGTAAGCAGTATGGTTTAAAAAGACCACGGGGCATATTCACAAGGACGGCGTTAAAAATTATCGCCGGTTTAGCGGCAGAAAACTGCAGCTAAAGCTGCGATAATGGGCTTGATAATATGCCCTTGAGAATTCCAATAGAAGCCCATGTTCTGGTGTGAACCTGGGCTTCTATTGGAATTCTCTAGGGCATAATCTCAAGCCCATTATCACCGCTTTAGCGGCAGTTTTTTGCCGCTAAATCGGCGATAATTTTAATGCCGTCCTTGATAATATGCCCCCCAATTCGTTAACACAAAGCCGCCGTACACATTTTGTTTTCCAATCCACCCATCAACCAGGTATTGCAGTACCTCCAGGTTTGGTGCACTTCCCCACCGGGGAAAACAGTGCTTCACTGGCAAACTCAGTAAAGTGACACTAATGTTTTTGGGGTTTGAAAAAAAACAATCTGGCCACTTTAAGAACACTCCATCTTGTTTTTTTATTGATTTTTCATATTATGAACCTTTTATTTCCGAGGCTGCACTTTGGAATAGAAAAATGTCAAAACGGCATTACCAGCAAAAGTAGTTTTCTTTTTTGCATCCATTTCACAGGCGAACAAATGAACAACAGAAAGAAAGAGGGTGACAACCATTTCTTTGAGTCCTGGTTTTTGGTAAGTGAGGAGGAGTTAGACAGAGAGGGAATAGGAGTAAGAAAGAGGGTGGGTGGGGGGGGGCAGCTACCAGCGGCAGATCAGAAGCGGACACTTGTCTCGTCTGGACCTTTTCCTTCTCTGCTCCCCGCCCATCCCCGAACAGCCACCAATGCCGAGCCTTCTCTAAGGCCGTGGATATTTCTTAAGTCCCGGGACGCATGTTCAAAATAAAAAAGGAGGGGAACGGAAGCTATAGAATTAAAGAAGTAGGGGAACGCCGTGCCCTGCCGTTCCCGCCCACTTCCACCACTGCATGAGGGAAAGTGCAACAATGTGAAAATAAAGTGCAGAGGCTTGTCTGGCTGTTTTACTGGACTCTCCCTTAAAAACGAGACACAGAGCAGCGTGGCGCTGCACAGCAGTGAGCGTACGATGCCCATAGTAAAAAACAAAACCCCCCAAAAACATATTCGACAGAGTTTTTGTGATGCTTGGCGGTTTGCAAGGTTCCTGTCTCGCAGGAGGCACCTTGCACACAGTCTCGACCCATTAGCAGTGGCGTTGCGAAACTTGAGCCCCCTCCCTCATACAAATTACATGGACGCCCCCCCTCCACCCCGGGACCCAGTTTGGGGCTCAGGCGAGGGCCCCCCACCCGTGCCCAGTGCTGGAGGGGGCCACCTGGAGCTCTGCCCCCCCCCCACACCCCGCAACTCAGCACCTCCACTCACCACAGGGGCTGCGGGGGCTAATGTTACGCAACTACCTGTTAAAAGGAGCGGTCTCTAGGGGACTTTGGGCACAGCCCGGAGGTGCCTAATGCAGAGATGAGGATGTGGGCCTTGTGGCCTGAACTCAGCGTGAACAGCTTATCCCTCCAGTGTGTGGCCCAGTATTGCCTGGCTGTCAGCAAAGGGCATTACAGCTCTCAGTGAGCCTTTTAGATGTCCTTCAAACCTCTAGTTCGTCCGAGATGGCAAACTCCTGCCATTGCTTTGGGTTCTGTTTTTGACACTATTAATGTGAAGGGTAGAGGAGCACTCCTGGATTGAACTTTTTTTACACAATTGCTTGTTTGTTTAAACTTTATAAAATTAATCTTATTTTATGGGTGCCTTACTGCTGTGCGTGTTGTTAGCACGTGCTTTTAATGAACCAAAAATCTAACAGGATCAAAACCCTGAATGCAGTGAGCACTGTTCACTTAGAACTAACCGTTCTATGATATCTTCTGCACAGTACACTTAAGTGAAATCCAAAATCAACAAATTCAATCAATAAGAACAACTCCGTTGTGTTGTATCTTATACAAATTATTGTTCATGAACAAATCATATAGAATACGTCATTCAATGTGCTGTATTCAATAAGTAACAGAGAAATGATATTTAAATTGCAGTCTTGGTTTACAGTCCGAACCAAAAATATATATAATAAGTTGCAAACTTTACGATAACAGCTTGTGTCATAGCATTAATATAAAGCCGGATGCATTTCAGGACTCTGCGGTCCCTTCCTCAGGGGCATGTCTGTAATCAAGCAAATTTGAAATTATACATTTGTGTACAATTTTACATGATGAGAATCCTACAGCCCAACAATTGGTGAATACACTCACCTGCTTGTGTATGATGTAAAATGAGACCAGTTCAAAACATTTCAAAATGAACAAACCGTAAACACAATATAGAAGTGAAAACGAGATCTAAAACGTGTTCAGACCAACAAAGTGAATGTAAATGACCAATGTCAATAAAGTTTTGTAGTTTCTATAGAAAAAAGATCTAAAGGTGATCTTAACGCTTTTAGCCGAGTCACCAGAAAGTATAAAGTGAAGTACTGAGAAGGATGCACTGAAGGTGACAAAACGTTAGCGTACCTGTATTATGAATGGAAAGCTGTACCCTGAGGATACCTTATAAAAAGGGTGTGTCTACATATCGATTCAGAATGAAGGAGAATATTAATGTAATCATACCTCATCAATGTCAGTGTTGTCCAGAATACGTAATATAACAAGGGGAACCTCGTATATCTGAAAAGTGTCAAAATAGAATTGTATCCAATTTACACAGGGTGCTATTTAAAAGACATAGGTACATTTAAGCGAAATGTAGTAGGACACTCACCAAGTACCGGTGGAGCTTGGTCATACGATATGCCAAACGAGTACTCAGTCGTCAAACTGAAAATGAGGAAGATACGGTAAGCATTAACCCCCTAAATATAGAACGCTCTGCGAAGAGAATGCTTGTGACCGCACATAGGTAATGTTCTTACATGATGAAGAGAAATGATACGTGCGTCTCAAGCGTCAGCAGCTGGATGACCTCCTTCGCTAAGCGCCCGGCATATAAACGTCAGAGCGACGTCCTTCATGATAGAAATAGAAAACGGATGGGTATCGGGTGCTAAACACTGTCCCAGTATTCAACTGACTGAAATATATGCTTTCGAGATGAAAAACTGATAACAAAGAAAATAGAAAAGTTAAAATTACTCTAAAAAAGCTAAAGAAGAGCGAGACAAATACTCGATAAATCGAGGCTATGAAATCGTGAAATTTTGTGCATGCGAAGCATACATGATCTGCGTCCGGTATTAACATTAGCAGCCTCCTCATGTATTAGGAGGGGTACCCTGTCCAGGGCACTGTCATAAACATAATAAGATGAAGAGCTATAATATAGGAGAAACACAGGGTGCAAAAGGTTGAGAAAACAAGAAGTGATGAATGTAAAAAAAAAGAAAATTATATAAGTGGGCTCTTATTGCATGTGAACATTCCAAATGTGAATGCAATGACAAAAAGAAGGTGCCGGGATACTTCATAAAAAACAGCTCATCTCTACTCTGTCATTTAACCCTTTTGGGGCTAGAGTATCTAGAACGTTTATCCAAAACACTTCACGCTGTAGTAGTTTTTTTTACTGTTGTCAATACCCTCAATTGGTTCAACTACCTCAACAATTTGACATCTTAACTGTGATATTGTGTGTTTTGTTTCCTGCCAATGAACTGCTATGCTGGAAGTTTTGTTGCACGTGCGTATAGTAGTTTTATTTTCCGTGAGTCTAAATTTGAATTTCCGTTCTGATTTGCCTATGTAGGCCTTCCCGCAAGGACATTTCAGACAATAAATAACATTAGTCGTGTTACAATCGGAAGTGTATCTTAACTTTATCTTTTTGCCCGAAATAGGGTGTGTCAGTGTGTCTCCTACTACTATATTATTGCAATGAATGCAATTTAAACACTTGACCGTGCCCTTATGTTTTGTAATTACTGGACGTTTTTGGGGAGTTGTCGTCAATTCTTGAAGATTTTTGACTCTGGTGTAAGCAAATGCCGGTTTGATATTAAATAGTCCCTTGAAATCTGATTAATTCTGAAGAAGTTTCCATCTGTTATGAAGTATCCTCTTTATTTGATTTGAACATGTAGAATATTTGGATACAAATGTCGGTGTGTCTTTCTTGGTACTGATGGACTTTATTAATAAGGACGTCCGTTGTTTTCTTGCTATTCTGGTCATGCTTGTCTGCAGAATATCCTCCGGATAACCTCTTTATTCAAATATTTGCTTGCATTCCTGGATCTTGGATATCGCTATATCGGGTTCTGAACAAATCCTTTTGATTCGGATAAATTGGGAAAAAGGTAGATTGGAGATAAGACTCTTAGGGTGGAAACTTGTGTAATGAAGCATGCTGTTCCTGTCTGTGGGTTTCGTGTAAACCTCTGTCTTTAAACCAGTGCCAATTGAGTCTTTGGTCACTAGGACATCCAAATAATTGATCTGTTGCTTGCTAATTGTGTATGTGAATTGGATTCTGGGATTCCTAGTGTTCAACTGTTGTCACTAAAGATAAAACAAAAATGTAATTGTTTGCACAACAGCTATTTCACGTGGCAAGGGGATTTTTATGCCCAGTTAACTGGAACATCAATGGGTTTTTCTGGAGCGCCGGCATACACCAATATTTTCATGGCGAAATTTGAAGTTGCCTTTATCTTTAATGACAACAATTGGACATTGGGAATAGGACAATATTGTAGATATATCGATGATATATTTTTGATTTGGACTCAATTAGAAAAGAATTCATCGTTATCTGTTTTTCATCTCGAAAGCATATATTTCAGTCAGTTGAATACTGGGACAGTGTTTAACACCCGATAACCGTCCGTTTTCTATTTCTCTCATGAAGGACGTCGCTCTGACGTTTATATGCCGCGCGCTTAGCGAAGGAGCTCATCCAGCTGCCGACGCTTGAGACGCACGTATCGTTTCTCTTCAACTGGTAAGAACATTACCTATTTACGGTCACAAGCATTCTCTTCGCAGAGCATTCTATATTTAGGGGGTTAATGCTTACCGTATTTTCCTCATTTTCAGTTCGACGACTGAGTACTCGTTTGGTATATTGTATGACCAAGCTCCACCAGTACTTGGTGAGTGTCCTACTACATTTCGCTTAAATGTACCAATGTCTTTTAAATAGCACTCCGTGTAAATTGGATACAATGCTATTTTGACACTTTTCAGACATACGAGGTTCCCCTTGTTATATTACGTATTCTGGACAACACTGACATTGATGAGGTATGATTACATTAATATTCTCCTTCATTCTGAATCGATATGTAGAGACACCCTTTCAAGAAGGTATCCTTTTCATACAGGATACAGCTTTCCATTCATAATACAGGTACGCTAACGTTTTGTCCCCTTAAGTGCATCCTTCTCAGTAATCCACTTTATACTTTCTGGTGACTCGGCTAAAAGTGTTAAGATCACCTTTAGATCTTTTTTCTATAGAAACTACAAAACTTTATTGACTTCGGTCATTTACATTCACTTTGTTGGTCTGAACACTTTTTAGATCTCGTTTTCACTTCTATATTGTGTTTACGGTTTGTTCATTTTGAAATGTTTTGATTTTGGCTCATTTTACATCATACACAAGCATGTGAGTGTATTCATCAATTGTTGGGCTAAAGGATTCTCTTTATGTAAAATTGTACACAAATGTATAATTTCAAATTTGCTTGATTACAGACATGCCCCTGAGGAAGGGACCGCAGAGTAAAGTTTGCAACTTATTGGATATATTTTTGGTTCGGATTGTAAACCATGACTGTAATTTAAATGTAATTTCTCTGTTACTTATTGAATACAGCACATTGAATGACGTATTCTATATGATTTGTTCATGAATACTAATTTATATAAGATACAACACAACGGAGTTGTCCTTATTGATTGTATTTGTTGATTTTCACTTAAGTGTACTGTGCAGAAGATATCATAGAACGGTTAGTTCTAAGTGAACAGTGCTCACTGCATTAAGGGTTTTGATCCTGTTAGATTTCTGTTTTTGACACTGCCGAAAACGTTTATTTGCTCACACTTATGAGACTCTGTGTGAATACCATGTAAACATTTGTTTCTTTTATATAACAGTTTTTTTCTTTTGCATCATACTTGCATTCACCTAGCGTTTTATACCCCTCATGAGACGTCAAAGCACAACTGCGAATTGGTAGTGTGTTACTTCGTGGAAGTGTATTAGCTGGAAGGGTAGCGTCCTTGGGTAGTGGTTCGATGCCCTCAGCAGCGGCTCCTTATCAGGGGCTTTAAATGCAACCCTCCCTCCTTTGAGCCCCTTGCACTTTTTTTTAGCATAATAAGAGGTGAGCAGGTCAGCCCCTCTTTCTCCTCTCCAGGCTCCTGATGACAGGAGGAGGAGGAAGGGGCTGGGGGGGGGCACTGAGGCATGATATAGCTACAGAGCGTTGTTTAAAAATAAAACACTCTGTAGCTGAATATTTGGATTGCCCATGTCTGAGGGGTATAGTTCAACTGTGGTCCCCTCACACAGGCACACTCCATTTTATTTAGCAGACACACTGAACATGCCCCAGGGAGCACAGTATATCTGCTAAAATGTGGATGTCAAAGCGCAGCACATCAGTGAACTTCTGAAGCCAATGAAAGACCACACCGAGTACAAAGGGCAGGAACCCTAGCACTATCCCAGCTTCTTATAGGGCTGTGCTTCAGCCCTATGAAGAAGCTGGGAGAGGGATTCGCCTTTTCAAATCTGCCCCTGCTGCTCTGCCTGGCTCCTCGTTGGGAATCATGGTTTGCTGGTTTCAATGCCCAGCACCAGATATCTGCTCTGCTGCTGCCATGGAGCTTCTGAGTTGCCATCTGAATAAGAAAGGTAAGTAAAAAACTGTTGTTTTTCTGTGCATGTGTGCTGGAAAATGGCCTAATCCAAAGGGTCACCCCAAACTTTATGCCTTCTTCCTACTCTATGTCCGACCTTGTTTTTGTTGGATTTAGGACTCTCAGCACTTTACCACTGCTAACCAGTGCTAAAGTGCACGTGTTCACTCCCCTAAACATGGTTAGATTGATGTATCCACAATTGGCACACTTAATTTACTTATAAGTCCCTAGTAAAGTGCACTACATGTGCCCAGGGCCTGTAAATTACATGCTACTTGTGGAACCGCACTACTGATTGTGCCAGCCACCTAAGTAGCCCTTTAAACATGTCTTAGGCCTGCCACTGCAGAGCCTGTGTGTCCAGTTTACACTGCCATGTTGACCTGGCATTTAAAACCCCTTGGCAAGCCTTAAACTCCCCTTTTATTACATATAAGTTGCCCCTAAGATAGGCCCTAGTTAGCCATCCACTTTTAAGTTTTGCATTGTCCTGGTAGTGAAACACCCAAATTCGGTTTTCGTTACTGTGAGGCCTGCCGCTCTCATAGGTTAACATTGGGAATTCCTTATCACACTTATAAGCTGTAATTACTGAGTGAGAGGAGTAGATATATTATGTTTCATATAATAAGAATGGTAATGATAAATACCCTTTACAGATAAGTTGAATTTATCATTACCCTTTTAAAAATGCCACTTTAAGAAAAATATAATTTTTTGCTTAACCCTGTGGGCCTGCAGCAGGTCTCCAATACACGTCTGGGGTGGTGGACAGCTGGGCCTTGTGCATTCCCTCTAGACAGCCAATCACAAAGGGAGTTTAGGTGTGACTGCGTGTTCATCCACATCCCGATGGGTCATGCTGGGCAGGATGAGAGGGAGGAGCTGACACAATAGAATAGGTTGTATCCTGTCTCCATTCAAATGGTTGCATTCCCTCTGGAGGGAGTCTGGGGCCAGAGCTGTGAGGGAGGACCTCTGTGCACTCCAAAGCCACTCTTTGAAGTCCCCTCCACTTCAAAGGCACTACAGGGTATAAGTACTGGGTCTCTGACCCAGCCAAATCAGACACTACTGAAACCATGAAGAAACTCTGCCAGGAGAAAGGATTGCTGTGCCACTACACGGACTGCCACTCTGCTGGATTGCTGAACTGGAAGAACTGCTTTTCTGCTGTGCTGCCCTGCTGCCTGCTACTCTCTGCCCTGCTGAGAAAGAACTGAACTCTTTGACTTGAACCCAGAGGGATCGCTCAGGGCATGGTGGTTTGTTTCGTGTTCTAAGACTGAGGGATATCAAAGGCTTACTCCATGCTCCTGTGCCTGGCCTATTGAAAGTGGGTGGAAATATATCTTTGAGCACACTATCACTGAAAGAGGTGATGTCAGGATTGCCGAGTCCAGCGTCACCGTGCCGCGAGTGAATTACCTATAGCGTCTAGCTATCGCGCATGCGCGAAAGCAGCGAAACAGTAGAAAAGCCTGCCGTTCAGGAATCTCGGGGCTTCGCGTTCTAGTGTTGCCCCGCAGGCGGTTCCCTGAACTTCCTGTATCCTGTTTCCTGGTTGCTTTGTGAGTGTGCGCTTGGCGTTCGTCTCGGAGGACTGGGACATTCTTCGTTCACTGGACTAATTCGAGTGTTAGTACGCCCCTTTTTTCGGACATACGTATGAGAGCCGTCTCTCATATTACAGAGCTCTGTTCTCCTCTTTTTTAGTGCTTCCGTTCTATTTTGTGCCGTGTCCCTGAGTTTGGTATACTGGAAGTGTGCCGCCCCTGGTTTCGGGACCTTGGTGTCTAAGGGTCAGAGCGCTCCGCCCACCTTGCCGGATTTTGTCCCGCGGGCCGGCCGGGTGTCTCTGCCCTGTCTCCTTCCTCCCGAACTGCTCCCCTGGACCTGCCAGTTACCCTGGAAAGAGGCACCTGTTTACTTCACGTCGCCTTATTCCAGCCCCCTCTTCCTGAGTTCCTCCCCTGCTGCATCTTCCAGAGTCGAGCTGAAGAAGTCTCTACAGAAACCTAATTCCTCGATCGGTGATGACATCTGGATACCCCTTGTAAGATAAGTGGGCGAAAAGGGGGAGGGGAAGTGGTGTTTTCAGAAGTTCCGTGGGCGGATTGCTATATGGTTGCCTTTATCTATCCTAGGGACATCCTACTACAGTCCTGAAGGGAAATTACGGCTTGCCTTTGCCTTTCCTGACCTCTTCAGTTCTTCTGTGCAACTATATAGATTGAACAAGCTGTTAGTTATAAGGTAACTAGATAGCAGAGCTACACAGTAAGGAGGGGTTTCACCAGGGTTATTATAGGCCCTTAATTAGGGCCTCATATATTGTTCTTCTTACCATTTGCAGAATCCTTGCTTCATGAACACAGACACAGTTCCACAGATAAGGAAGGAAGAAGATCGCAGCTCCTGTGTTTTCCCCTCTATCCTTGTTTTGTTTCCCCTCTTTCCGCCGCCTCCTCTGCGCTCTAGGGTTTGATAGGCGCAGTAGGGTGGGGTGGAAGGTTGGGACCTTTCTACACCTGAAGTTGGAATTCCTTGACGCCCCTGCGGAATTTCGACCGGGTAAGATCCTTACAGGTGAACCTTTAACACCATGTAGAGCACCCTATCACTGAGAGAGGTGAGAGTTTAACACCATACAGAGGACACTGTCACTGAGAGAGGTGAGTCTTCAACTTCACCCAGAGCAGACTTTCACTGAGCACACTATCGCAGAGAGAGGTGAGCCTTTAACACCATCCAGAGCACACTGTCACTGAGAGAGGTGAACCTTTAACCCCATCCAGAGCACACTGTCACTGGGAGAGGTGTGCCTTTAACACCATCAGTGTTACAGCAAACAAATGATGGATGGAATGCTGACAAACATTGTCCCCCAGCCAAGAGATCTGGGTTAAATCCATCGTTCTTTTGCTCACTACGCCACTCCAGTTTGACCCAGCCATATGTTCAAATCAGTCTTGACCCTGTGCCCCATTGGAGCAGTCCAGACCGAACTGCCAACACCATCAGAGCGCACTGTCACTGAGAGCGGTGAACCTTTGACACCTCCAGAGCCCGCTATCATGGAGCACGGTATCACTGAGAGAGGTGAGCCTTTGACACCATCCAGAGCACACTATCACTGAGAAAGGTGAGCCTTTAACACCAGACAGAGTACACCATCACTGAGAGAGGTGAGCCTTTATCACTGAGAGAGGTGAACCTTTGACACCATCCAGAGCACACTATCACTGAGAAAGGTGAGCCTTTAACACCAGACAGAGTACACCATCACTGAGAGAGGTGAGCCTTTATCACTGAGAGAGGTGAACCTTTGACACCATCCAGAGCACACTATCACTGAGAGAGGTGAGCCTTTAACACCAGACAGAGCACACCATCACTGAGAGAGGTGAGCCTTTAACACCAGACAGAGCACACCATCACTGAGAGAGGTGAGCCTTTATCACTGAGAGAGGTGAACCTTTGACACCATCCAGAGCACACTATCACTGAGAGAGGTGAGCCTTTAACACCAGACAGAGCACACCATCACTGAGAGAGGTGAGCCTTTATCACTGAGAGAGGTGAACCTTTGACACCATCCAGAGCACACTATCACTGAGAGAGGTGAGCCTTTAACACCAGACAGAGCACACCATCACTGAGAGAGGTGAGCCTTTAACACCAGACAGAGCACACCATCACTGAGAGAGGTGAGCCTTTATCACTGAGAGAGGTGAACCTTTGACACCATCCAGAGCAGACTATCACTGAGAAAGGTGAGCCATTAACACCATCCACAGCACACTGCCACTGAGAGAGGTGAGCCTTTAACACCATGCAGAGCACACCATCACTGAGAGAGGTGAGCCTTTAACACCAGACAGAGCACACCATCACTGAGAGAGGTGAGCCTTTAACACCAGACAGAGCCCACCATCACTGAGAGAGGTGAGCCTTTATCACTGAGAAAGGTGAGCCTTAGACACCATCCAGAGCGCACTATCACTTAGAGAGGGGAGCCTTTAACACTACTGTCAGTGAGGGTGCTGAGAACTTAAACAGCACCCACGTTAGGAAATCTTCCAACACGCTTCTGTATGAGCCTCATGATTGCAGGATCACAGCTGTTCAGCACTTGCCCATAAAGCACTTTGTATGTTATTGCCATGTGCTATTACTTAAAGTGTTATTACTCTGTCATACTTTGTCTGAGCTCCAACCCTACTTCCAAGTCATACGACATGCCTTGATGGCTCAATCTACCTACTCTTGAAAGCCAAGTGCACAAAGGGAATAACATGGTCGTGTTATGTTATTGCACTAGTGCCGGAGGCCTCAGCATACTAGTGGTACCCAAGAGTACCCACCAAGCACACTGCCAGTGACCAAAGACTGCCCCACACTTCCCTTGTCATTCCCCTGCTTCATGCGCTTGTTGACGATGAGTGCTCCACTGATTCACCATCGGACGTGCGGAGCTCAGGTGGAAACCACAGCCCCCTTGAAAGGAGGCGCACAGGCTGACGCAGTGGCATCTCTGCCATTCTGTGCACGCCTCGCCCATAAGTGCCTGCAGAGAGCGGAAGGGTGCGCGGTGCATACCAAGCGACGCGCGCGACAGATGTGCCGGGCCAGAGCGATAGATCTCAAATCGAGAGCAGGAAGGGCCCGCCCGACCACTTGATGCCTCCACGACCACTTGATGCCTCCACGGTCTGCATCTCCTGCCTCGTACTCGAGAGGGGCTCCACTACCCTCCAAATGACTGAGAGGAGGAACAAGCATTGGCAAAACCATTAGGTCTCGAGACAAGAGCTGTTAGCGTTGTCATTGATTAGCCATGTTGTTCATCAGCATGGCTGCTGCGCAGTATGTCTTAAAAAAGAGAGCATTGGCAAAGCCAATAGGTCTCGTCTATGAGTGTTTTTTTTTCTTTTTTAATTTGTCATACTGCTCAGCAGCCACACTGCATAACCTAGCTAAAATCATTGACAAAGTTGAAAAAATGAAGCACTTTGCTGTGGTTAGCACTGGTTGCGTCATATCCCTTTCTTTTTATTGTGCCTGGGGCAGGCTGCAACATGGAGGGAGGTGGTATGGGAGGCAAGAGGGGTGGAGGGTGTTGAGGGAAAAAGTACTATGACGCAGCCTGCACTGGATGTATCATAGCACTTCTTTCTGTTTACTGCAGGGTGTGGGTGGGAGGCAACACAGAGGGAGGGGGCTGGACGAAGGAGGGAGAGCAACAACAAGGACATCGGGTGGGGACAAGCAACACCACGGACATCAGGTGGGGGCGAGCAACAACATGGACAGTGTGAGGGGCAAGCAACAGCATGGCAAGTGAGAGGGGCAAGCAACAATACGGACAGCGGGAGGGGCAAGCAACAACATGGACAGTGAGGTGGGGCAAGGAAAGGGGTGGGCCAAGCAACATAGATGGTGGGGCCTGAAGCAACAAGGATGCCAGGTACATGAGGGAGAGAGACTACTGTAAAAGATAAGCACTGTCAATGAGGGCTTAGACAATAAGAGAAAAGTAGCATCCCATTAAGGGAGCAGTGGAAGGACACATGTACTCGAGCCATATTCAAGGAAAGGGACTAACACCACAAGTGGAAGTGAATGCTGCACACACCATCTTATGAAAAGCAAGCAAATGAGAATGGCAATGAAGCTAACCAATGGAAAGCAATGGGCATTCTCTAAGCCCTCGTAAGTAAATAAAATGTCTCTCAAGCGACAGTGCATGCACTGTCTCCGGTGAGATCTAAAAACAGAAATAGGGATTTTGCACATCTACTTTTTAAATAGTGTTTACTCCTGTGTAAAAGTGCTATGGTATTTATTGAATGTTTAACTGTTTTCTAAATCATCTGTGCTGAATCTCAGGTGCATCACTGAGCTAGATTGCAGAAGATAGAGGAAGATGGAGCGCTGCAAGTGAAACCTAGGCCAATATGTTTGTCAGAATGATTAGATTTTCAGCCATTTCTGGTCTCTCACTAAACGGCTCCGGGGCCATGGGGTGGTGGCATTGGTCTTCAGATTGTGAGAGAAGGGATCAGTGGCTGCCGGCATGACTCGCGGGTGGCGGGGTATGCGTGGGGGCACGGGGGTTGTACAATGAAAAAAAAAAAAATATATATATATATAGAACAGCCAGGCTCCCCTGACCAATCACAATGCTGCAGTGCAGTGTTGTGATTGGTTTTGAGCACCCTGGTTCGATGCTTAACCATGGAATGGGGGCCTGGGCATGTTCTCCACACAGGCTGTAATGCAGCCTGTGTGTTGAACAGGAAAAGTGCGCATGACTGTTTTGTGCGGCCCGAGAGGGCTGACCAAACAGTCATTGCGTACTTAGGAGCGGGCAAACCACTCCTAAGTTGCCCAGCTCCGAGAGCAGAGCAGCCCTGCTCACCTGCCCTCCCACAGAGGAAACATAAAATGATAAGCACTCAAAGCTTGGTTTGAGAGACTGAAAGAGTCACAACAGTGAGAGAGACCAAGAGGAGGAGGGTACAAAGAGAGGGATGCAGGATTAAGAGAAATGAGGTATATAAGGAGAGGAGTGAAAGAAACAGGAAGGAAAATGGGAGACAGGCATACAGGAAGAGTGACGAAAGAGGAACTGGAAGAGGTGACACAGGGAGACGTTGAGGGACACAGTAAGAGGGGAGGGTGAGAGACAGAAAAAATAGAATAAAGACACAGGACGAGGGAAGACGAGGAGTGAGAAAAGATGAGAGAGACAGGGAGCAAGTCAGATGGGTGCGACCCTGAGAGGGAGGCCAGAAAAGGGAGACAAGGATGGCATTAGAGAGACAAAAGAGAAGGCCCGAGAATGGTGTGAGAGATGCAGGCTTAGGGCACAAAGAGAGAGAAGTGTGCACACCAAGGCAGATGTGCTGTGTGCCCAGTGGTCCCCTCAGCTAATGCACACCTGCGTGTGCACGGTCTCCACATATAGGAAGCAGCCTCACACCTGTACCGCACCGAGGTAAAGTGTGACACTCTTCTGCAGATTAGCATTTCTCGCCCAAGAAAATCTCGGAAGAATAATCCTTTTTTGCATGTTTAGCACAAGAAATCCTGATGAGGCATCATGTGGTGGGCGTCGCCTCCTCCAGGGCTTCTGCTCCCACAGTGTTAGTCACGAGCTGCAGGCTGCCTGGGAACAGAACAGGCAGAGCAGGGCTGGTGACAGCAGGCACATCACAGGCTAAGGAAGTCAGAGGCGACTGGCCTGGGAACGGAACAGGCAGAGCAGCTCCTCTCAGGCAGTGCTGGTGACAGCAGGCACATCTTGGGATAAGGAAGTCAGAGGCGACTCTTGACTGGGAACAGAACAGGCAGAGCAGGGCTGGTGACAGCAGGCACATCACAGGCTAAGGAAGTCAGAGGCGACGCTCGCCCAGTCTGGGAACAGAACAGGCAGAGCAGCTCCTCTTAGGCAGGGCTGGTGACAGCAGGCACATCACAGGCGAAGGAAGTCAGAGGCTACTCTGGCCCAGTCTGGGAACAGCAAAAGCAACAATTGATGGACAGAATGCAGAACAATGTCATACATTCACCCCAGTACAGATATCTGGGCCTAAATCCATCGTTTTTTTGCTCACCATGCTGTTCCAGTTTGAACCCAGCCATATGCAAATCAGTCTTGACCCTGTGCCTCATGGGAACAGTCCAGCCCGAACTGCAAAGCCAGGTCCTCCCTGGACTGGAAACACGCATCCTAGGACCGGTTTCGAGGTTTCACCCCTCTTCAGCCAGGATAGCTTGATTCCAGTGGCATGGAGAGCAAGGGACCCACGTCTGGGCATACCCTTCCCACTCGGGGTGACAAATGCAAAAACAACAATTGATGGACAGAATGCAGAACAATGTCATACATTCACCCCAGCACAGAGATCTGGGCCTAAATCCATCGTTTTTTTGCTCACCATGCCGTTCCAGTTTGAACCCAGCCATATGCAAATCCAGTCTTGACCCTGTGCCTCATGGGAACAGTCCAGCCCGAACTGCAGAGCCAGGTCCTCCCTGGACTGGAAACAAGCATCCTAGGACCGGTTTTGGGGTTTAACCCCTCTTCAGCCAGGATAGCTTGATTCCAGTGGCATGGAGAGCAAGCCCCCCGCCCCCCGTCTGGGCATACCCTTCCCAGTCTGGGAACAGGACAGGCAGTGCAGCTCCTCTCAGGCAGGGCTGGTGACAGCAGGCAAAAGCAGGCACATCACTGGCGAAGAAAGTCAGAGGCGACTCTGGCCTGGGAACAGAACAGGCAGAGCAGCTCCTCTCAGGCAGGGCTGGTGACAGCAGGCACATCTTGGGATAAGGAAGTCAGAGGCGACTGGCCTGGGAACGGAACAGGCAGAGTGGCTCCTCTCAGGCAGTGCTGGTGACAGCAGGCACATCTTGGGATAAGGAAGTCAGAGGCGACTCTTGACTGGGAACAGAACAGGCAGAGCAGGGCTGGTGACAGCAGGCACATCACAGGCTAAGGAAGTCAGAGGCGACGCTCGCCCAGTCTGGGAACAGAACAGGCAGAGCAGCACCTCTTAGGCAGGGCTGGTGACAGCAGGCACATCACAGGCGAAGGAAGTCAGAGGCTACTCTGGCCCAGTCGGGGAACAGCAAAAACAACAATTGATGGACAGAATGCAGAACAATGTCATACATTCACCCCAGTACAGATATCTGGGCCTAAATCCATCGTTTTTTTGCTCACCATGCTGTTCCAGTTTGAACCCAGCCATATGCAAATCAGTCTTGACCCTGTGCCTCATGGGAACAGTCCAGCCCGAACTGCCAAGCCAGGTCCTCCCTGGACTGGAAACAAGCATCCTAGGACCGGTTTCGGGGTTTCACCCCTCTTCAGCCAGGATAGCTTGATTCCAGTGGCATGGAGAGCAAGGGACCCACGTCTGGGCATACCCTTCCCACTCGGGGTGACAAATGCAAAAACAACAATTGATGGACAGAATGCAGAGCAATGTCATACATTCACCCCAGTACAGAGATCTGGGCCTAAATCCATCGTTTTTTTGCTCACCATGCCGTTCCAGTTTGAACCCAGCCATATGCAAATCCAGTCTTGACCCTGTGCCTCATGGGAACGGTCCAGCTCGAACTGCCAAGCCAGGTCCTCCCTGGACTGGAAACAAGCATCCTAGGACCGGTTTCGGGGTTTCACCCCTCTTCAGCCAGGATAGCTTGATTCCAGTGGCATGGAGAGCAAGCCCCCCGCCCCCCGTCTGGGCATACCCTTCCCAGTCTGGGAACAGGACAGGCAGTGCAGCTCCTCTCAGGCAGGGCTGGTGACAGCAGGCAAAAGCAGGCACATCACTGGCGAAGAAAGTCAGAGGCGACTCTGGCCTGGGAACAGAACAGGCAGAGCAGCTCCTCTCAGGCAGGGCTGGTGACAGCAGGCACATCTTGGGATAAGGAAGTCAGAGGCGACTCTTGACTGGGAACAGAACAGGCAGAGCAGGTCTGGTGACAGCAGGCACATCACAGGCTAAGGAAGTCAGAGGCGACGCTCGCCCAGTCTGGGAACAGAACAGGCAGAGCAGCTCCTCTTAGGCAGGGCTGGTGACAGCAGGCACATCACAGGCGAAGGAAGTCAGAGGTTACTCTGGCCCAGTCTGGATCCCAGAATCTTGATCTTCTGAAAAAACACAGAAAGGGGATCTCCTGCATGTGATTCTCAGTTTAGGAAGTGCTTAGCTTCAAACTGGAGAAGAATGAATGCGGATTAAAGTAAGTGACCTGGTGTGATGCTGGAGAATGGAAAGGTCATGCCCTTAACAGGAGCTCTAAAAGACATTTTTATAGTAAGGCCTATTGCAACGAGTCAGACATATTAGCACATACGAATATGTTTTATGGATGACAAGAATATAGTGAATTGAACAATGAAAACTGGTAGGGAGAAACTGATGCTATCCAACGCTTGCATTAATTTATCTAGCGGCATGGGTTAATCTATATGTTAGTTTTATCGATTTAGAACCTCAGACCATATAGACCCTTACACTCAAAAGATATACGTCAACCTTGTGATATGAGGGTAATAGATCATTAGAACCAAGTGGGGATGAATGGTTATCATAAGAGTTCTTTGATATGTGTTGGGTAGGTTTGAATTGCATAAGGAAAATAATGTCCTTGGAGGTTCAGGCCAGCACATAAGCAGAATTTGTAATTCTTTGGAGATATTCTGGGCTCGTAGGAGTGGGTGGCAGAATCACACATGGCCGCACCTTCAATACCAGGGATTTAAGGTCATCGTAACTTTTCACACTGACTCTAAACTTCTACCTCCGGTAACACATAGGTTGTGTTTGGTCTCCTGGTTGCTGTAATAGCCTTGTCCTGATAGTCATTCCTTCTTTAGCATCGGCGAAAGCTGATATTGTATCATTCGTGCATTGCAGAACTGTGCATTCAATAGTATCAAAAGTGTGAGTTTCCTGCTGGAGGATTGAAATGAGGGAAAGGAAAAGTATAACCATCTGCTCAATCTGAAATAAGAAGAGCGAATTAATTTGCATATTCATAGGCCGTGGTTGCTTGGTAGATAATCTTAATTAGAGAGATTGATGCCTGTTCCGAGCAATCCATTCTGAAGCCATCAAGAGGCATTTGACGTGGCTAAGGCAGTGCTTAGTTTGTAAAATAATTAGAGCCGGAGCTTACAGCTCTGCTCAGCAGCCCAAGACCAGGGCAACTAAATGTCAGTGTGCCGAAAACCAAGAATGCGGAGTCTTAAACCCACCTCATGCCTCGTTGATCCACTCCCAGACACTCCCTGCCCCTTTATCTCACTCTTGCAGGTTCCTGCTTTCGCCCTTTATGACGGATTCCCCATCTTTCCCTTCCTTTGTCTTTCCACTTTATTTGTAATTCCCTCTTATTCTCTGTAAATATTTATTGAAGGGAAATAAGTGCAGGTCCCCACAAATGAGTGCCGGTGGCCTCCACCGGCAACCACCGGCTCAAATTAAGCACTGGACAAAGGGTCTTATGGCATTGTTTGCCCTGGTCAGCTGAGTCTTATCCATCTTAGCAGTAAGTGGCTGGAAATGTGTGGAGAGGAGAGGTGTGGTGCAGCGACCAGAGCGTCTGACTCCAGAGCACGGGGCTCACGGTTCGATCGCCGGCAGCAGCTCCGCTCAGCATCATGTGACTCTGGGCAATAGCTCACTTAATCTTCCCGACGACCCCTCAGCGCCTGGATACCCTTAGGGGTGATAAGTGCATGCTCTACAAATGTGAAATTATCAATATTATTATTAATGAAAGCCTTGTGTTTTTTGTGGCAACTCTTCCATTAACGAATCCAAATTAGATATGAACAGGAAGGGGAGGCGCGAGCAGAGGGATAGCCAACGCTGGTCTGCAGTGGCCCAACTCGAGCCTTATTTTCAGGACATTAACATGAGATATATTTATATACGATTAATCTGAATAGTAATCATTTACATATTTATAATCATGAAAACCTGCATCAAATGTAGCCTTTGGGACCAATGCTGGAAACCCTGGATTGTCTGATCTGTTAGCTAGGATATTTGATCATTCCATGCACTGTGCATTTACTACTGGGACGGAATATAATTTTTAGTGAATGTTTGGTCTTCATGGTGTGATTGGCACCGGTTAAATATCAGTTTCATTTGCTTTCAGGACTCCGAATCTTTAGTTGTTGCAGAGGGGGTTAGCATGCCTGGGCCAATGCGTGCTTGCTAGAACTTTGAAATTGACCAAAAATGTATTTAGACCTTATCCTATGCGTACCGATATTTTCAGAGCCTCTGTTTTTATTAGTTCCATTTTCATCTTTTCGAGCTGTAATCTCTTTTTAATTTGTAATGTTTTGTAAGTACTTTACCAGCTTTGGTACTGCCACGGTATATAGTCTTGATATTTTAGAAAGAGATATTGGAAGCTATTTTCTGCAGTTAAGTATGATATAGAAGTTGTCTTCAGAGTTGTTACTGGCAAATTGAGTTTGTTGTTTTCTGATTTGTATCAGACGTTTTTTTTACTGATTCCCCACCTTTCCATTCCTTTTAGAAACAATTACCACAGCCCTTAAGGCAACTATTGAAGAGTACAAATCATTTTCAGTGGAAGTTTTACCTTTTCTATTTGTGTTTCAAAAAAATAATCTTTGAAGCTATTGTTTTGGTGGTGATGTTTCATCTGTCAATGGTGGCTCCCGAGTCACCATTTAGAGGTTTTGTTGAAGGGACTGACTCGTTTTAAAGTGAAGTGGATATGTATATGTCGTGCACAATGGAGAATATATGTTAAGAGGTCAATTATCTGGTGATATTTTGTCTGTGGGAGTGTCAGCTTCCATAAAGTGAGAGTAAAATGTGCATTCCAGTTGATCCAGATTGAAAACTCTACAGACTTGAACTGAGTCACTATTTTCATTAAAGTTATATAATGTCCTGCATGTCCCTATCACTCTATATGTATTCATTTAGGAGTTTTGTAAAGTGCCAGCAAGTCACTTCACTAGAGTACTATGGAAAAACACTGGCAAGTATCGCAACGGCGAGTCAAACTGAAAGCGAGGCGTGCAATCCCTAAGCTGGCAAAAGTTTGTTGCTGTCCCTACAAACAAAGAATTGAGTGGAACAGCTGTCCCATGAGATCTGTAATTAGGTTGTTTCATTGTCAGACTGAGGTCCAGACCATTCAAACATCTCCTAATTCCCAACATATTACCTTCAGTAAGTAATCATGCAATTTGTTCCAGACGGTGAATCCACTGGGTGTCAGAGTAGTTCTTTCAATACTAAAAATCGTATGATCATTCATGATAACAATCAGGGTCTTGGGGTTTTCTGTAGGAGAGGATTAGATGACATCTTAAATTTGCCTGCAGAGCTCAGCACTGCCTTCAATTGAGCTGTAGAGGATTGCAATTTACATGTCTAACATTGGACAGTCGAAACGCCTGCCTCGATCTAGCAGCCAAATCGTTAACTAAGAATGGGTACCTTTTTTCCTTTCTTCTGCTGAAGAACAAGTACGTTGTTGGACCCATTTCTTTTTGGGTTTAGAGTATTCCAATTCAAACAAATGCATGTCCTATAATAAAGCATCAACAGGTACCTTTAACTATACATCAGAATCTTTTGTCATATGATTGGACGTAAGGATATTACTATCTGTAGGCATGCACAACGTTCATAATTTATGTGTCAGATTGGATGTGGAAGTGGAAGGAAGGATGAGAGGAGAATAAGATTGAAAATAAGGGGATAAAGGCTAAGAGAAGTCAGAGAAAAGCAACTATTATTACCAAATAGCAATATTATTTTTAGCAAATAGGGCAGACATACAGCTCAAAATACTTGCCCAGATACAGATATTTACATTTATATCGGGTTCAGGGTGTCAGAAACAATTTCCTTATGCCTTTATGTTGGATGTAAAAGATGGTAATACAGTCATTCAGGAGCTTTTGATTAAAATCGGTGTGTTCTCGTGACTATTGTGTAATGGTTGAATGCACTGGCTTCACAGCGGGTGGGCATATGGGGATATTTGCCGCGAGTTCCACACTTATAAGGAACCCAAGCCCCTGTTAAAAATTAAATTTATTTTACAAATAATAAAAAGTAGGCATGGGCTTCTCATTCTCATGGGCTTCACCACTATATGGGGATAAATAGAGTATGTTCTCTTTCCCAGAGAATGTATTTTTCATTTACAAGCTGAGGCCCCCTCGAAACAATTTAACCCGGTTCATACAAAATATTCTGAGAGGCCTGTATGAACGGTCAAAGACAGCAATTCCAATTATATTCTAGAATTGTTTTTTTTCCCATCAGTTTCTTCATTTGATAATGTTTTTATTCACACCAAGCCATGGCCTTCTCATGATACAAAATCTTGCAACCGCACTTGTCAAGGAACTGTTTCCTGCCTGTAGCTGTTGACTTAGTAGGTTCCAGGAAAATCAGGGAAAGGTTGCTTATCATCATCTCAACAAAAATAATTCTTCTCACTTGCCTTGTCAGAGCTTTCATGGCTTGGATGCATAGCAAGAAGTTGATAATGATACTAATAGTTTCCTTTAATAAGAGACAAATAAAGCCTAGTCTAGGTGCTCTTTGGAAGTTGAGAAATTCCTCTGGATTTAAACCCCATTGATTGAAGTAATCAATATTTTAAATCGATGAACATAGAACAAGATTATGGCCACACAGCAATGTAGAAATCATGACAATAAGACTTAAATTAAAGAGAACATGAAAAATGATCCTTTGAAACCCAGAAGATGAAACAAATATTCCTATGTGAGAAATAGCATATATACTACTGCATCAAAATTCACAATATGCTTCTTTCAGTACAGTGTAGCTTCTTTTTGGATATAAATAAAATGTTGACCAGCCTTCTCCCATATTTTTGTTCATTGAACAGAGTAGGAAAGTTTTAACTCAATGGAGAATAGCACTAATGTTAGACCTGTCAGCTTTAGAGTGGTCTGCCCCCAAACGTTTTGCCCTCCTTATCTCATTTCTTCTGACTTTCGGCTTTGCACACTCTACGACTGCAGACCAGTGTTAAAGTACACGTGTTCACACTTTAAAACCTGGTCACATTGGCTTATTCCCAATTGGCATATTTAATTTTCTTTTAAGTCCCTAGTAAAGTGGTAGTACATGTACCCGGGGCCTGTAAATTAAATGCTATAAGTGAGCCTGCTGCCCTTATTGTGCTTTCTTCTTAAGGCGCCCTTTAAACATGTCTCAGGCCTGCCATTGCAGCCTGTGTGTGCAGTTTTCAAACTGCCAGTTCGACCTGGCAAAATAAACCTTTTGCTAGGTCTAAACCTTAATTTTTAATACATATAAGCTACCCCTCGGGTAGGCTCTGGCAGCCTAGAGGGCAGGGTGAAGTGTATTTAAAAAGTTGGACATGTACTTTTAAGTTTTACATGTCCTGGTACCGAAAAAATCTTAAATCAGTTTTTCACTACTGCAAGGCCTACATCTCCTAAAGGATAACATTGGAGTTACCTTATTACATCTAATAAGCTGCCATTTCCAAATGGAAGCAGGAAACCAGTTCATGATTTGTGTCTTTGGAATTGTAATGAAAAATTCTCTCTTGTGGTAAAGTCGGATTTTAAATTGCTATTTTGAAAATGCCACTTTTAGAAAACTGGCATTTTCCTGCTTAGCAATTTAGTGCCTGTAGCCAGTCTCTGGGTCACATGACTGGATTTAATTGACAGTTGGGTCTTGCTTTGTGTATTCCTTCAAGATAGCCACTCACATAAAGGGCGCTTAGGTGTGCCTGGATGGGCCATCACTGGCAGGATGAGAGAGTGGAGCTGTGCCCAGCTGTGTCTTGCCTCCACACAAAGGACTGCATACCCCCTGTGATAAACTGGAGGCAGGGCAGGCAAGGCTGGATGCCTGGGGACTTCAAAGGGAAATCTCTAGAAGCTTCTACCACCTTCCGGAGGAAGGGTACCAGGTATAAATATTGGACCTTAGACACTGTTTCAACACACTTCTGGACCTGTGGATACTTTGCAAGGAAGAAGGACTGCTGTGCTGCAGAAAAGACTGCCTCTCTGCTGGAATGCTGCCCTGCTGTGCTGCCCTGTTTCCTGCTGCCCTCATACCTGGGTGAGAAGGACTGGACCTGCATGTGTTGACCAGAGGACCCCAAAGTGACTCCAAGGGCTAGTTGGCTGGCCTCTTGACTAGAGCTCAGGGACAGTAGGCTCCAACAACTTTAAACCTAGCAACTGGACTCTGCCATCTGTGAATGTAGCCTGCAAAGTGGTGCCATCCCAGTCCTGGACCCTTGGAAGTGGGCCTAAAGTGCTCTGTCAGTTTCTGTGGATCTAGAAGAACCAACACATCTCCTCTGCTGCATGGATCAGTTCCCTTGCAAAGACCCTTGCATCCCTCATCGACTGCAGCCTCGACGACGGATTCCACATCACAGCCTCGCACCTCCTCGAAACTGACTACGCAACACAACCTCCACGCCTGTCTTCGCATTGCAAGCCTGTATTGATGAGATCCTCGATGATGATACAGGGCCTCACACCTCTGCCTCGCTACATCTCGGAACCGACGCATCAATTTGGCTGCCCGACGCATCTTCAACGTGGACTCTCACAATGTTCCGCAAACCAGGATTTATGGTACTTTGTTCAGCAGGCCTAACTGGGTCCCAGTAACCACCCCACACTTCATCGCGGTCAGCCTGAACTTGTGACTTTGTCCTTGTCCGGTGCGACCTGATATCCATAGTTGGCGCTTTGTTCTTCTTGGTGCTATTTTTTACTAAAACCTTCAAACCTGCATATCTCCAGTTCTACTGATTGGATTTTTGTTGTTTGGGTCTTGTTTTTAGTTAAAAATTACTCTATTTTTCTAAACTGGTGTGGGAACCTTTTGTGGTTTGTTTTCACTCTGTTACTATTTGAAGTGTTGCACAAATACTTTACACGTTACCTCGGAGTTAAGCCCAACTGCTCTATGCCAAGCTACCAGAGGGTTGAGCACAGGTTAATTTAGGGTTTGCTGGTGATGTCACCCTGAGAACAATTGTGATTGCTGCTTGAGTAACCCAATATCTTACAACTAAGAATATCAGAGACCTTATAAACAATAAATACGTTTTTTAATGTGTTACAATCTACCAAACCCCTGGTTAATCTTTGACAATATTTCCACAGGTGTCCAACTCAAAATTCATGTCTTCACTGTTGATACATCCCTAAATTAAGGTATTTAGCATGTGGGGCTGTATCTTCTAGAGCTCCTACTTTGCGTTCAGTCTAATAAATAATATCTCAATGTCTGTGAGTTTTCACTCCATTGTTTTAAAAGTTGTGGTGATGGAGGCCCTTAAACACAGTTACTAGGGAGAGCATCTTTCTTTGCCGCTTTAAGATAATCCTTCATAGGATTTTTATAGTTGACAGTTTCAAGACAGAATTAATGTTTGGGGCGTCATTAATATATCATTCAGTTATTACTATTCCCTTCTTAGGGAATTAGGCGATGGTTAGGTTGTTTTTTTGACCCATGAAGCTTCATTCATCCACATGCTATGATGCAATTACATGAAGTGATTGGTTTTGGCAGTGGGATAGCTGCAGGAAGGCTCCAATAACAAGGAAGAATAAAGGTTAAAATTATTTCTTCAAAATCAGTGTTTTGTTCTAGGGATTGTAATAGTTTCTAAGTGTATCCCCCAAAAAGATTGCTGCCTCAGAAAAAAGAAATTGGTGTTAGTGACTGAATAAGGAACCCCTCCAAAAATTATTCCCCCTTCTATTTGATTTAGTCATGGATGCAGGTATGTTGGGAACACCAATTAAAATTAAACCCAGCAACCCAAAGCCAATCATCAGTGATACTGTATCCTATTTGCTACCATGAATTTTCCTCCCTTATACAGTAAAGTTGGCTGCATGGAAGAGTAGGTGAACAGCAGAAAACTGCAAGCACATGGCTTGTGATGTATGGTGGGTGTGTGGTGGTTACCCTAGATTCGGGAAGTAGGCAGGTGCATTGATGTATGGTTAGCGATCATAGGACGCTGGCCAGTGCTTATCCCCCATCAAGATTACAGAGAGCTTCTGTGTTGGCAGCATCAATCCAACCTCTAGGACAGCTGTCGGACTAGATCTTCCAGGGAGATGTCTGGATGTCGCACACTGCATCTCCACAGCCTCTCAATCACCTGTCATGTAGCCTGTTTCTGTTGCTCCTCATATGTCTAAACTTAGTTTCAAGCAACCTGCATCTTCAGACACACAGGACAAACTGATTTCAACTCAAGGTCCGCCTCACATGGTATTCCTCTGCAAATTCAATCACAAAGTCATCAAAATTAACTTCAAATGCAGTTTTCTGATTCCTCAGTGCTTGATCTCTGCAGTTTGTACAAACTATAGTGTTCCCAAGGAATATAGCTGAATATTATCAAAGAACCTGGAAGGTAGGAGAGCTTTCTTGGTCAGCAGCCCAGATAAACCCTCTTCAGCAGCCCAGCTAAACCCTCTTCCACCATTCCTTTGGTGAATTGTAAAGTTTTCTACCTGAGTTACATCAATGGTGCTATTTCTTAAATGTTCAATGAAAATAGGTTTCTACAAGCACTTTAAAAGGATTTCGTCAAAGTCGGTAACCTTTCAATGATGTTGAAACCACTGAATTTTGGCTCCTTACTATGCATTCTTTATACCCCAGACATAGGATCTTGAAATAAATGTTTCATCAGGGGCCATCAATGTAAAGCTTCGATGGTGTGGGTGATTTGATCTGACCACGTTAGTAAACAGTGAGAGGGAACACAGTTTTTGCATGCTGAAGCATGTTCTGTTTGCGGTGGTGCCCACAACTGATTCTGTTGCAACAGCTAAGCCAGGACATGGCAGTCATAAAGATAATGCAAATCTTTTTGACATTAGTTACATGGGGAGGATGCCAGAAAGGAGCTTCCATCAGTGCTTAATTTGGTACAATGGTTCCCGGAAGGGGCCACCAGCCTTCACTTTTGGGGGCCAGCACTTATTTTTCCTGATCAAACATTTCCCAAGAGCAAGAGAGGGAAAAGCACACAAAGGGGGAAGAGAAAGTCGGCAACAACACCACAAAGGGAGATAGGAGGAGCCTGTGAGAGTGAGGTAAAGTGATAGGGGGTGTCTGGTAGTGTATTAAAGAGGCCTGAGGTAGATTGAAGATTATGCAACATTAATGGTTGGCACCCTAACATTTAATAGCGCTGGTCACAGGCTTCTAAGCACAGCTTTGGGCACCAGCACTCATTCTTTTACAAATTAAGCACTGGCCATGATAAAACGCAGGCCTTGTGGAAACATCTGCCTGCAGTACCAATGACAAATTGGTGTTGATGGTTAGTCTTTTGGGCAGTAAAACCTCCTTCTGGGTCAATTTCTGGCAGTCTATGGCTGACCACACCCTATGGGGAAGTTGCATGTATTCTAAAGTGTGGCGCGCAGGATCTCAGGATCTATTAAGTATTTGTACCTCAGAGCACAGCACTTCATTCTACAGCTAGATTTTTCAAGATGGTTTTCCCTCTAAAATGCATTTGAAAACACTCAGCTCATTTTACTTTGCTTCCATACTTTTTTGATATTTAGCTTTTTATAGTTTAGCTCATGGCGGAGAAGCCGCCCCTGGCTTCATTGTTGCTTTGTTTGGGAGTAAGAGTTAGCTTTGCTTTACCTTCAGCCCCAGGCCAATTTGAAAATATAAAGGTTTATCCATATTCTTTCTTTATCTTCTTAACTCACCTATTCAGGGCCGGACTGGGAACCAAAACCGGTCCTGGCAAAGTGCTCGGCCGGTCCCTCGGGGGATTGGGGGTGCAGCGGAGCTGTTTGCCACGGCCGGTTTCGTTACAGAGGCTGATATTGCAGCTATGCTGCAAAAACGGCCCTGTAACAAAATCGGCCCCCAGGGACCCAAGACCGGCACCCAACCCTGGCGGCCCACTGGGGAAATGCCCAGTGCCCGCTACGGCCAGTCCGGCCCTGCACCTATTAATGGAGAGCAGATGAAAGAGCTAGCCATAAAGAGCATGACCTCCTCTTTCAGGATCTGTGACTCATTGAACAAAAGTTGCTGTTTGAATAAAAAGGAATATTTGGATAAATAGTATGTTATTTGGGCGCTGTCTGAGTAGAACCGAAGTAGACTAGGTAATGTGGAAGTAGAAAGCACTAAAATATTCTTGTTGTGGTTCTAAATGCGTCCCGGTGTATATGTGTAGATTCCTAATCTTGGGAACAAGTGTAAGTCTGATATTCCTGGAGTGCAATAGGAGGCCTGGCGAGTAGCCACCTCCATCATTAGTCTGGATATCTCTTGGAAGGTGTAGGTGATCCTTTTATCTAATTAAACTTTAAGTACTAAGAAATTCACTCCTTATTATGCTTGTTTCAGGATGAAGAGTGGGCTAAGAAGCCATAAATTGCTTTTAATCTATTTCACTTTCTTAGCATGAACTGAACAAAGGCTCTCATTAATTTAAATATGATAATATGAAAGGTGTTTTGAATGATAGTATGGTAGCTCACCCATGACATAGAAAAAATATCTAGCTGGTGTAAAATCGTAAAACAAGACCTCTTAATAAGAATGTGCTAGGTTTTTTTTTTTCTCTAGATTGTATATAAAGATTTTTATGCGCATTTATACAAACCCATCTGCATCTTATATTGTGATTTGTTGAATATAAGTTCTAAATTAATCCTATTAGATGATGGTGGTTTCAGATTGGAGGGCATGGATTAGGCATTGGGACTCCTAGCTTGAGACAGTTTATCTGTGCTGTGATTCAGCCTTGTCAAGGTACTTATAGAGCGCACTGTCACCAGACGGCCACCTTGCGGTGTCGCCTTTTGCGGTTTCCTGGCGCTGATACTCATACCGCTGTGGAACCCCTCCTGGCTTTCCCTGTGAAGTGTCCACTCCTGGGCGCCCCCAGGGTGAAGCCAGGCATCCTCAGCGCTGTTGGGGCCGGTGTGGAGGCTAAGCAAGCTATTGCCCAGAGTTGCAGCGTGTGGCCCGTGATTAGAATAGGCACCGAGGCGAGAATAGACAGGTCCGAGGAAATTGAGCCCGAGCCCCGCCGAGGCGGGAATCGAACCCTGGTCCCTGGCCAGAATTCTGCTTCAGGGTCTGCCGCTCTAACCATTGAGCCACACTCCTCCACTTAAAAAAAGGAGTTTGACTACACAGCCTCTTTCAACAGGGGCCTACCCTTTCTGCATTACCTGATAGAAGATACATGAGCCAAAGTTTAATCTCTGCCTTTTCAAGCCTTGACATCGTTGAGTAAGGTACCACTCATAGTTAGATACCATTGGATATTCTACCTTTCTTAGATCGCCGAAAAGAGCAACAGGCACTGATGCTTTCCAAGGTTCTGACTGCGGTGGTGTATGAACGAGATCCTGAAGTCGCCTTAGCTCCAAAAAGCAGCCCGGGGGATATTTACAACAGAATGTCGTAGCGCCGTGTTACGCCAAGATTTGGTAATGCCGTGCTCTGACATTTTTAAAATGCAGGAATGCGCCGTATTTACAAAAATACTGCGCACCTCACTGTTTACCCTAGCGCCGGTGCTAATAAAGCCTTCTAGCGCCAGCGCAGGCACCCTTGCACCATGTTGCAAGGGTGCCTGCACTACAGGGGTGATTGTTCATGTGCAGCAAGGGACACCATCCTGCACATAAACAATCTTGAAGGGCGATTTGATCTGTCTATGTGTGCTGTAGAATGCAGCACACATGGAAAGAGCAAAGAATGAGGAGAAATTAGTAATTTCTCCTTGTATCGCCAGTCTAAGACCAGGTATTCCCTGGTCTTCGTTTTTGGTGCTGCCCCAGCCTTGTAAATATGCGGCAGCGCCAAAAAGCAATGGGTAGTGCGGCAGAACGCTCACTGCAACACCCATTGCATGCCCCATTCATGTTAAGTGAGGTGTGACAAGGGGCCTTATTTACAAGGCGGCGTTAAGCCACTTAGCGTGGCGTAACGCCGCCTTGTAAATTGTGGAGAAGGGGATATTGCCACTAGAACGTTGCTAAAAGTGACGTTCTGCTGACGATATGCCCTTATATATATACCCCCTTATGTGTTTAGTGACCATGGGCTTGATTGTTGTTTCAGGAGAGGAGTCAATTATGTGGCCTTGATTTTCACTGACTGCAAAGATGGAAGATTTAATTAGGTCTTTGAAAAGTGTGGCCATTGTTTCCACTAGGACTTTCAAAACAGTTGACCAACAAACGTGTCTGCAGCATGGCTGGTTTTCACAAGGTACACTGTTTTCTTTAGCATTGCTATGTGTCTGGTGCTTTGTGTCTGTTTCACAATGTGTTTATAGCAACACTTGGGTTTTGGAAGATCCACACAGGTGGGTTCCCGATAAATGGGATCGTAATATTCTCAATGGCCCTCTACATGTGTGTAGGTGTCTAGAGGGGTTTACTCGCGTTTTTTAAAATATATATTTCTCTTTCACAGACTTCAATGAAGAATGTGTTACTGACGTATAAGTAAGGTTGATTTAACCACTTTTTCACTAAATTGTTCATTTGGTAATTTAGAGCCAAGGTTACAAGGGATTATGGCCCTGAAGAAGGCCGGTGACCCAGAAGGACAAGCAAAAATCGGCAGAAACATGTTAGTGTATGTAGTAAGGGGTAGGAGTGGTAACTTCTCCCATACACCCTGTGTTTTGATTTTTTAATCCTGCCAAGGGAGACCAAAAATAAAGGACTGTAGGTGGTACTTCCAGAGGTAGTTTTAGCACACTTTTCTCTGCAGTAGTGATCCCTCTTGGGGATACTTTTCCTTACCTTATTTCACCCCTCTTCTCGCTTGATCTGTTCTCAGCGCTCCGCCCAGTGTGTTGGTCTGCACCTGGGCGTCGTAAGCAGCCCTATGATGAAGCATGCCACTAAATAGTGGGTGAGGGCAGCATTGAAAAATCCTTTCATTTTTTCCCCTTAAATTTGTCCTAATTTTTCCTTTTCTTTAAATTCTGTTGCAATTTGCTTGGGACAGAAACATAGACAGAATTGTTTACAGTAGGGTCCCCTCTGTTATGCGGTTTTAGTCCTTCTCTTTTTGTGGGTTGAGATGTTCATGTGAGGGGAGTTAGAGGACGCTCACTCCCTTGTCTTTCTTTCTTTGTGATACTGGATCTACCAACTGACTAAAGGAGGTAGATGTGTGGGTGTTTGATCCTAATAAACAAACGGAAGACTGAGTTACTTGACTGGCATATTTTGATGCAGGTAATTCTAACACTCAGACGCAGTATTCAGTGTGATATCTTGTACTTTAAAAAAAAACGAAAGGAAAGGTATTTCACTAAGCCTGGGCAAAGCACTACGCTACGCTCGCGTAGTTTGCGAAGTTCGCGCTACTTCGCACTACGCGAACTGCACGTAGCACAGTGCGAACACGCGTAGCATAGTGTTGCGTAGTGCTGCGGTCATTTTTTGCTTGCTCGCGGTCCTCAACGTCAAGTTGGCGACCGCGAGCAAGCAAAATGACATCCCGGCGAGACTTTTTCCTTGTTCGCGATCAGCAACATCAAGTTGGCGATCGCGAGCATGGAAAATAAACCTCCCGGCGAGATTCCCAACGCGAGGAGGTCAGGTTTCTCATTGCGAGTGGTCGCGTATGCTCGCGACCGCTCGCGATGAGAAACTACCAGTTCGCGTTGAGAAAGTTGCCGCTCGAGTAAAAATCTACTCGAGCAGCAGAAAACTACAGCTTGCACTGTGCAAGATGCCATTTTCAATGATTGCACAGTGCCGGTTGCTTGTCCGCACTGTGCAATCATTGAAAACGACATCTGGCACAGTGCGAACAAGGTACTACGCAGTTCGCGAAGTGCTACGCGTAGCTCGCGTTGTGCGAACTGCACTTTGCGTAGCTTCGCGAAGTGCTACTTCGCGAACTACGCCCAGGGTTATATTTCACCACAACTTTCAACCGAGAGTTCAATGAATGTCTAAGTTTTCATCGGTTTGATGATTTTGCTCACAATTGTAAGATTTCACAATATGTGTTTGGCATGTTATGACTCATATTTGATCCTTTTGATATAGTAACTCCTACATTTAAATTTGTATTAACTAGAAGTTTATAAAGGTCCTTCAGGGTGAGCCTCTAGTCTGTTCAATGGGCTGAGTTAACTTGTCTCTGACTCCAAAAGAGGTATCATGTCATCTCTGTTATGTTAAATGGAGTCTATGCAATAATTGCAGCATATTGCTTCTGGAGCCTGTTGGTTCAGTAATTGTGTTAGATGGGCTGGTCATAAGTAAGTAGTGTGTCTGTTTGCACTTTTAGAGGCTACATGACTGTAGGCCAGGAGTGAAACAGGGCCTGTTATTCAACAATCCAAGAATCTCCAAGTTGGAATCTCCTATGGAAGCAGCCACGATGTTTGAGCCTGGCCATCCTTCTCAAAGGGGATGATGCAGTAATCCTTGCTGAGTCAGACAGCCTAGATATCGATTGATCAAAATACCTGGAGAAGCGGAAGTGACATCACGTACCCTTTGACCCTGATGACGTCTCAGGAAGTGACCTCATATGATCCTTGACATTGAATATTCCATGAAGCAATGTTTCTCAACAATAACCCTGATGGCATTACAATAATCGACATGCTGAATTTCCATAATAACAGCATTGTTAGTACATCAACACAACACAGACAATTGTCTTTTTAGATGCCGCCTACACTTTTGTGTCGACATAATCTTGGAAAGGGATGGGGCGTTCTACTTTCCCTGAATTGTAGCTAGCAAAGTGACTAAACCAGACTGCTTCTGAAGAACTTTGGGGGTTAGGTGCGGGGGCAAATAGTGATTTGTAAGATACAATTTTTACTTTTAATTTGCTAAACAGTGATAGCTTCTCTGAGGGAACTTGTTAATAATTCAAATTATTTAATGGTATGCTAAGGCAATTAAACCTGATGCTCTCCAGGATTGAACCACTTATTTTACAAAATCTGTTAAGGGTGTTCCCATATGTTGAAAATTATCTCAGTTGTGCCAGGACCAGCATTTTGTCATGGGTGCCTCCTATACGCCTTCGCTGCCACCTTGTGCCAAAAGTTGCATACAATGAGTTGGTGCCAAAATTCTCCATTAATGCTTTTTGTTAGAACTGGGAATCTCTAGTTGGCACAGGTATGCACTTGCGACAAGCAGGGACTCTCAATTCTAAGTCAGAGTAAGGGGATCACCCTTTCAAATAACCCCTGCTCACCCTTTCAGGTAGTGTGGTGCAAGCAGTCAAGACTATTCTCAGGGCTTCATAGGTTAAGCATTTGTGAACACATACAGTAATACAATGACACACCACAAATGGACACCAGTCAAGGTTATATCAAAAATAGGTTTCTTTATATAAGGCTTAGCACAAGACCAGAATAACAAATAAAATGACCACAGTATTATTTTAAAGTTCAATGTTCTTGTAAAAAGGCTTAAAATACAAAAATAGGCTTCTTTTAGTCAATTCTGCTTCTTTTCAGGCTTTGTACGGTTCGTACCTGGATGTGCGACTCGTCGGCATTAAAAACAAGGAAAGTACGAGTCAAACAATCAGTGCGGACTCCGGGGTCCGTGACGCGCACGCTGCGGGGCGAACAGAACAAAGTACCTTAAGTTCGTGGGGTCCGCGACGGACAGTGCGGGACAAGTTGATGTGTCCGGGTCGTAGCTCGGCAGAATATTCAGATGCTGGTCGGGTTGCGGCGTCGGGACGCGGCGTTGGTACGGGACCTTCAGGGATACGTGCGGATGGCCCGGATCAGCTTGCAGAGTCCGTGGCGTTCGGCGTTCGAGCCGTACCTTCGGTGCGGATAGGCGGCGACACTTCTCGGCGCCGTACAGCGTACGGGGAGGATCAGCGTGATGCGGCTTCTCGGCTTGGAGTACGGCACGGTGCAGTACGTTAGCAGCGTACGGACCGTACCTGGGGGACAGCGAAGCTTGAGTCCGGCGTACAGCGTTCGGCAGCCAGGGTTGTACGTCTCGAATCGGCGGGGAAGGTTAGGTGCGATGCGGCCGGGAGGGATACGGCGCATACTAACGCTTTTGGATCAGCGTAGACACACGGTGCCGGGCGGCAAAGACACGGCTTCGCGGCGGATGGGGTACGAGTCGTACTGGGGCCAAATCCAGCGAGAAACAAGCAAAAATTGGCCAGGCAACTCAGTTTTGGAAGGCAGATGAGTCCAATGGTCCTGGGACTCAGTTCAGGGGGCAAGCTCTTCTTCCAAGCCCTTGGAGATTGTTGAAAAACAAAGTGCAAAGTCTCTCTTAGTCTTTTCCTCTCCTTTCTCAGCAAGGCACCAACTGCAGGCCAATCCCCCAGGTCAGGGAAAGTTACTCCTCCTTCAGCTTCTTCCAGGTCCTTCTGGTCAGGCAGAGTTTCTTCGTGGTTCAATCAGGATCTGATTTCTTAGGAGCAGGGCTCCTACATTTATACCAAGTTTCTTTTGTCTTTACAGGCCAGGGGGGCCTTTGCATAATCCCAGTCCAGTTCTTTTCAGTGAGGAGCACTTTGTTGTTGGGACTCTGGCTTCTTCTTTCAGCAGGTAGGGCAGAGACATCAGTCGCTCCCCAGGGGGTGGAGCCAGCATTGTGGTGGCAGAGCACTGCCCTATTCAGAGTCAAGGTGCACTTCTCCCACCCATCCTGGTGTAATCTCTCTATTCACCACCTGGCAGCCCCAGCCTGTCTCCTGGAACTTCCCAGCCCTGTCACTCAAGCTACACACAAAGAAGATAGCCCCCCCCGCCCTACAGAGGCGGACTGAAATGGCTAGGCACGCAAAGGCTAACTTTCTAAAAGTAGCATTTGCAAACCCAGGATATTAAAATAACCTTTGCTAAAAGATGTATTTTATTATTCTGAGTTCAGGCATACGAAACATGAATTTCTACCATGCTTCCTGAGCCTGCTAGGATTATAGAGTGTTATAATCTAGCAGCCCATTCTGGCCTATGGAGAGCAAGTAGCCTTACAATAGTGAAACACGAAAATGGCTGTAATTCACTAGGGACTTGTAAAGATTTCATATTCCTCACAATTCCTTCTCAAAGCCTTTAAATGGTTCCTCGGTGGCACCGGACAAAGTTACAAGCTTTCCCATCATGCCGCGATGCCAGAGAAGAGCAGGATCGATCATGAACATCCATGCAAAGAGGCTGACCGTGGTCCAGTCTAGGTGCTACAGACATTACACATTGATCATTTGGGTCTGTGAGCCTCAGTTATGGAGCGGAAGGCAGACCATAAGGTTGTAGCACGGCTTGCTATAACCTCACATAAAGCAGTCGAAACAGGTCAGAAGAGAAAATAAGCTTTCATTCATAGATATAAAGATGGCTGCTTGCGGTAGCAGAAAACAACCACTAGGAGGCAGCTTGTTTGAAAATGGGAAAATGGTAAGTACAATACAATAGTAACTGCTGACAGGCGAAAAGTTGTTTCCTTTTTAAAACAATTTGACATGGGCCCTGGAATTTTGCCAACCTGTATATTGAGGACTCCTGGTTCATAAGGAACATAATTGTACCTATTTAAATTATTTTTCAAAGAGTTACAAGGGTGAAATAGGTTATTTCATGAGTGGGTATCTATGTATTGTTCTTAGCAGGGCCCTTACTCGTCAGTAGGATCATTGAAAAGAGTTAGATTAGGCATTTAAACTCGAGACATCCTGACCTCCCACCTTGAGACTTCCTGACCTTTCTTTCCTCCTCCCTTGATGGAACACTTCTCCCCATAGATCCACAGTTCTCCTACCCATTCATTTGCCTTATTTGTGACTTTCCATGCACCTACATAATAAGCACCAGGATGCATTTTGTAAACGTCGATCTGAGCTGCTGTAAACCACAAGTCTTAATACGCAAGTCCCTGCTCGTGTAATGTTCTCCATTGCCCTCCAGGGCTGCGTATGCCTTCTATAAATTCAACAAAAAAAGTAAATAAAAATAATACAGCTTGTGAAAAATTAATTGTCTACCCATCTGCTTGATCCTGTCCAACATGTCCACTGTTGAATGGAAAGACACCCACAGCATGGTTGACCGTGACATGTGTAGTTAAATTTGTGCACGTGCTGCATGATCACACAAATTGAGGATTATTATTACCATCGTTTATGCCAGAAGCCAAAAATGTGTGAAAAGAGTGACTAACTTTAAGAGCCGTGGTCTGAGTGAGGCACTGCGATGACCAGTGACGCCAGCAACCACTTTCACTAATAGTAGAATAGCGTGCTTGTGTGCATGAGCTATTTTATTCCTTTCATTTTGAGGAAGCGGCCACCGTCTATGCCAGAGGGACAAAAACAGGCTAAGAGCTAAATTCAGCTTGATGCAGAGAGCAGCGGCAATCCAAACAACTCTAGCTATGGCCTTTGTTACACAATTGCACTTTTCAGCGTCGCAATCAGTGCCTTGGATCTGCACAAAGGCAGAGTGTGCCAAGAACTTTCCACTCTGAAAAGGGCTGTTAACTGGGTCGAGCGCAGTCAGCCAAGGCTTTCCAAAACAGGCGCGACAAACCTTTCTTTAAAGCACTCCGCTGCAGAGAAAATAGTGTTCTTGGTGGATAATTGAGAAAAGCTTCCATATTAAAGCCTCTTGAAAAATTCCTTCATTGGACTGATAAAGGACGCAGAGGCACACCGCCTTCAGGAAATAATGGAGAAGCGAGATATAGAGGCGCTTCTGGTTGCCCCGAGACTGACTTTATTGCCCGCCCTACTACACTTCCCAAAGCACCACTGATACAAACATCTCTCAAACTGGTCCAACCCGACCGCTATTTCACCTGCGTTACATACTGTTGCACGCTAATATAGATGTTATTTTATGTTATGTTACATGTGTTACGTTATGTTACGGTATGTTACATTATGTTATATTATCTTATGTTATGTTATGTTACAATATGTTATACTACAGCAGCCGCGGCCCTTGCAGGTAACAGCGGTGGGGTCGGGTGAGGGTGGATTTCGACGGACGATGATGAGGGAAATGTATTTATTTATTTAATTTTTCCTCATCATCGTCCATTGAAATCCTCCCCCACCCGGCCCCACTGCCCGTCAAGGTTATATCAAAAATAGGTTTCTTTATATAAGGCTTAGCACAAGACCAGAATAACAAATAAAATGACCACAGTATTATTTTAAAGTTCAATGTTCTTGTAAAAAGGCTTAAAATACAAAAATAGGCTTCTTTTAGTCAATTCTGCTTCTTTTCAGGCTTTGTACGGTTCGTACCTGGATGTGCGACTCGTCGGCATTAAAAACAAGGAAAGTACGAGTCAAACAATCAGTGCGGACTCCGGGGTCCGTGACGCGCACGCTGCGGGGCGAACAGAACAAAGTACCTTAAGTTCGTGGGGTCCGCGACGGACAGTGCGGGACAAGTTGATGTGTCCGGGTCGTAGCTCGGCAGAATATTCAGATGCTGGTCGGGTTGCGGCGTCGGGACGCGGCGTTGGTACGGGACCTTCAGGGATACGTGCGGATGGCCCGGATCAGCTTGCAGAGTCCGTGGCGTTCGGCGTTCGAGCCGTACCTTCGGTGCGGATAGGCGGCGACACTTCTCGGCGCCGTACAGCGTACGGGGAGGATCAGCGTGATGCGGCTTCTCGGCTTGGAGTACGGCACGGTGCAGTACGTTAGCAGCGTACGGACCGTACCTGGGGGACAGCGAAGCTTGAGTCCGGCGTACAGCGTTCGGCAGCCAGGGTTGTACGTCTCGAATCGGCGGGGAAGGTTAGGTGCGATGCGGCCGGGAGGGATACGGCGCATACTAACGCTTTTGGATCAGCGTAGACACACGGTGCCGGGCGGCAAAGACACGGCTTCGCGGCGGATGGGGTACGAGTCGTACTGGGGCCAAATCCAGCGAGAAACAAGCAAAAATTGGCCAGGCAACTCAGTTTTGGAAGGCAGATGAGTCCAATGGTCCTGGGACTCAGTTCAGGGGGCAAGCTCTTCTTCCAAGCCCTTGGAGATTGTTGAAAAACAAAGTGCAAAGTCTCTCTTAGTCTTTTCCTCTCCTTTCTCAGCAAGGCACCAACTGCAGGCCAATCCCCCAGGTCAGGGAAAGTTACTCCTCCTTCAGCTTCTTCCAGGTCCTTCTGGTCAGGCAGAGTTTCTTCGTGGTTCAATCAGGATCTGATTTCTTAGGAGCAGGGCTCCTACATTTATACCAAGTTTCTTTTGTCTTTACAGGCCAGGGGGGCCTTTGCATAATCCCAGTCCAGTTCTTTTCAGTGAGGAGCACTTTGTTGTTGGGACTCTGGCTTCTTCTTTCAGCAGGTAGGGCAGAGACATCAGTCGCTCCCCAGGGGGTGGAGCCAGCATTGTGGTGGCAGAGCACTGCCCTATTCAGAGTCAAGGTGCACTTCTCCCACCCATCCTGGTGTAATCTCTCTATTCACCACCTGGCAGCCCCAGCCTGTCTCCTGGAACTTCCCAGCCCTGTCACTCAAGCTACACACAAAGAAGATAGCCCCCCCCGCCCTACAGAGGCGGACTGAAATGGCTAGGCACGCAAAGGCTAACTTTCTAAAAGTAGCATTTGCAAACCCAGGATATTAAAATAACCTTTGCTAAAAGATGTATTTTATTATTCTGAGTTCAGGCATACGAAACATGAATTTCTACCATGCTTCCTGAGCCTGCTAGGATTATAGAGTGTTATAATCTAGCAGCCCATTCTGGCCTATGGAGAGCAAGTAGCCTTACAATAGTGAAACACGAAAATGGCTGTAATTCACTAGGGACTTGTAAAGATTTCATATTCCTCACAATTCCTTCTCAAAGCCTTTAAATGGTTCCTCGGTGGCACCGGACAAAGTTACAAGCTTTCCCATCATGCCGCGATGCCAGAGAAGAGCAGGATCGATCATGAACATCCATGCAAAGAGGCTGACCGTGGTCCAGTCTAGGTGCTACAGACATTACACATTGATCATTTGGGTCTGTGAGCCTCAGTTATGGAGCGGAAGGCAGACCATAAGGTTGTAGCACGGCTTGCTATAACCTCACATAAAGCAGTCGAAACAGGTCAGAAGAGAAAATAAGCTTTCATTCATAGATATAAAGATGGCTGCTTGCGGTAGCAGAAAACAACCACTAGGAGGCAGCTTGTTTGAAAATGGGAAAATGGTAAGTACAATACAATAGTAACTGCTGACAGGCGAAAAGTTGTTTCCTTTTTAAAACAATTTGACATGGGCCCTGGAATTTTGCCAACCTGTATATTGAGGACTCCTGGTTCATAAGGAACATAATTGTACCTATTTAAATTATTTTTCAAAGAGTTACAAGGGTGAAATAGGTTATTTCATGAGTGGGTATCTATGTATTGTTCTTAGCAGGGCCCTTACTCGTCAGTAGGATCATTGAAAAGAGTTAGATTAGGCATTTAAACTCGAGACATCCTGACCTCCCACCTTGAGACTTCCTGACCTTTCTTTCCTCCTCCCTTGATGGAACACTTCTCCCCATAGATCCACAGTTCTCCTACCCATTCATTTGCCTTATTTGTGACTTTCCATGCACCTACATAATAAGCACCAGGATGCATTTTGTAAACGTCGATCTGAGCTGCTGTAAACCACAAGTCTTAATACGCAAGTCCCTGCTCGTGTAATGTTCTCCATTGCCCTCCAGGGCTGCGTATGCCTTCTATAAATTCAACAAAAAAAGTAAATAAAAATAATACAGCTTGTGAAAAATTAATTGTCTACCCATCTGCTTGATCCTGTCCAACATGTCCACTGTTGAATGGAAAGACACCCACAGCATGGTTGACCGTGACATGTGTAGTTAAATTTGTGCACGTGCTGCATGATCACACAAGTTGAGGATTATTATTACCATCGTTTATGCCAGAAGCCAAAAATGTGTGAAAAGAGTGACTAACTTTAAGAGCCGTGGTCTGAGTGAGGCACTGCGATGACCAGTGACGCCAGCAACCACTTTCACTAATAGTAGAATAGCGTGCTTGTGTGCATGAGCTATTTTATTCCTTTCATTTTGAGGAAGCGGCCACCGTCTATGCCAGAGGGACAAAAACAGGCTAAGAGCTAAATTCAGCTTGATGCAGAGAGCAGCGGCAATCCAAACAACTCTAGCTATGGCCTTTGTTACACAATTGCACTTTTCAGCGTCGCAATCAGTGCCTTGGATCTGCACAAAGGCAGAGTGTGCCAAGAACTTTCCACTCTGAAAAGGGCTGTTAACTGGGTCGAGCGCAGTCAGCCAAGGCTTTCCAAAACAGGCGCGACAAACCTTTCTTTAAAGCACTCCGCTGCAGAGAAAATAGTGTTCTTGGTGGATAATTGAGAAAAGCTTCCATATTAAAGCCTCTTGAAAAATTCCTTCATTGGACTGATAAAGGACGCAGAGGCACACCGCCTTCAGGAAATAATGGAGAAGCGAGATATAGAGGCGCTTCTGGTTGCCCCGAGACTGACTTTATTGCCCGCCCTACTACACTTCCCAAAGCACCACTGATACAAACATCTCTCAAACTGGTCCAACCCGACCGCTATTTCACCTGCGTTACATACTGTTGCACGCTAATATAGATGTTATTTTATGTTATGTTACATGTGTTACGTTATGTTACGGTATGTTACATTATGTTATATTATCTTATGTTATGTTATGTTACAATATGTTATACTACAGCAGCCGCGGCCCTTGCAGGTAACAGCGGTGGGGTCGGGTGAGGGTGGATTTCGACGGACGATGATGAGGGAAATGTATTTATTTATTTAATTTTTCCTCATCATCGTCCATTGAAATCCTCCCCCACCCGGCCCCACTGCCCGTACCTGCATGGGCCGGGGCTGTGCTACAGTATGTTATGTTATGTTATGTTACGGTATGTTACGTTATGTTATGTATGTTATGTTGCAGTATGTTACATTATGTTCTGTTATGCTATGTTATGTTATGGTATGTTATGTATGTTATGTTGCAGTATGTTACTTTATGTTCTGTTATGCCAAGTTATGTTATGGTATGTTATGTATGTTATGTTGGAGTATGTTACGTTATGTTCTGTTATGCTATGTTAGGTTATGGTATGTTATGTTATGTTACGGTATGTTATGTTATGTATGTTATGTTGCAGTATGTTACGTTGTGTTCTGTTATGCTATGTTATGTTACGGTATGTTATGTATGTTATGTTGCAGTATGTTACGTTATGTTCTGTTATGCTATGTTATGTTATGTTATGGTATGTTTTGTTATGTTATGTATGTTATGTTGCAGTATGTTACGTTGTGTTCTGTTATGCTATGTTATGTTGTGGTATGTTATGTTATGTTACGGTATGTTATGTATGTTATGTTGCAGTATGTTACGTTATGTTCTGTTATGCTATGTTATGTTATGGTATGTTATGTTATGTTACAGTATGTTATGTTATGTATGTTATGTTGCAGTATGTTACGTTATGTTCTGTTATGCTATGTTATGTTACGGTATGTTATGTATGTTATGTTGCAGTATGTTACGTTATGTTCTGTTATGCTATGTTATGTTATGTTATGGTATGTTTTGTTATGTTATATATGTTATGTTGCAGTATGTTACGTTGTGTTCTGTTATGCTATGTTATGTTATGGTATGTTATGTTATGTTATGGTATGTTATGTTATGTTACGGTATGTTATGTATGTTATGTTGCAGTATGTTACGTTATGTTCTGTTATGCTATGTTATGTTATGTTACGGTATGTTTTGTTATGTTATATATGTTATGTTGCAGTATGTTACGTTATGTTCTGTTATGCTATGTTATGTTATGGTATGTTATGTTACGGTATGTTATGCAGATTTGTAGAGCGTAGTGTCATCTGTGAGGGTATGAGTGGGGATTTATAAAGCACAAGCCTTGCTACAAAGCAAAAGTGAACTATGCAAGGACTTGGGAGGAGGAGAGGAGCACAGAGGAGGAGGAGGGAAACGATGAAGGCAGCACAGTGGGAACTACCAGTTGGGGTCCATTGTCTGGCGGGTTGGACTTTAATGAGGTGCTGCTTGAAGAGCTGGTTGAATCTTGGTGGAAGGGAGTTCCAGATCCTAGAGTGGATCCAGAGTGGATCTGGTGTTGTATCTTCCTCTTCCTGCTGTTTTTTGTCTCGACTCTATGAGGATTCTGCTGCAAGGGTCACGCGGTTCACCAGAGAGGCTGACCTCGATTGCCAGGTGATGCAGCCAGGACAGTTTTCTCTTCTCCCTTTCCAAAAAAGTGAATTTTCCATTTTAGCGCTCCTTTTAATAAGAGCACAAACTTGTGCCGTGATGGTGAAGCTGTTATTGCTGACAAACCGCAAAACACAATTCCTAGTGAGTTATTTTGCTAGAGGAGTGCAGAAAAGGGTTTCTAGAATCGGAAGCTCATTCCTGGCAACCACTCACACAGATCTGCCTATCTTTTTTTAATACAGTTTTGCACTGGATTCTATGCATAATCGATTTCCCCAAACCTGGACATCTCTGAGCTTAACTCAGCAGGCTGTTTGAAACAAAACGCCCAGTGTCTGAGCAAGCTTATCATTGGCTCTGGTTGAAGTGTGGGTTCTATCCCTCACCAGATTACTCGGCACACAACACAGCCTCCTTCCCACATCTGCCATGCCTTCTTTCTACCCTCACCTGCCTACTTTGTAGTCTTTCCTCCCCTTCCACTGTTCCTTCTCTCCTCACTCTGTTCGTTACCACTTCCTACGTGTCTCTCTCTCTCTGACTTTCCCCTATTGCATTCCTTTTTAACTCTTTTTCCTGTCACATCTGCACCTCTTTTACGCCTTATTTGCCTCTCTCATGTCCTTTCAGTCGTATTCCCAATTCTTCTTCTATCCAACCCACTGAAATTGTCCAATGAGAGGAAAGTGAACGTCTGCCCATGGTCGAAGGCTGTGCATAGTGGCTTTAGGTTCACAGTTCCTGGATGCAGGGCTTGGCCAGTAGCCATGCCATGTGCTTAGCATAGCACTGCTTATGGCTGTAGGCCATGCACTGTTTGTTGTGGCCACACCCTGCACCCGGTGCTCTCTGTGCACCCATGAAGCGTATGCACTGTGGGGCTGGGGGTTGTGCGCATCAGGACTAGGGCTATGGAGTAGTCAAACTCCACACCCTACACTCAGTGGCTGATGTGCATTGCTTAAAGCAGAGGATAATTGTTTCGGGGATGTAAGCACTGGCCGCAGGACGTGGCCTGTGCATACATCCAAAGGCTGCATGCATTGTGTGTGTGCATGAAGGTTGTGCCAGTCAGACGGTGGTGCTAAGGTTAGACATTTGCCACTCGATTGTGCGTACGCAGACCCACGCTATTGCCATGGTGCATAAGGTCTTGAGGTCCACTGACAAAGGCCCATGGTTTAGCATGTCAGTATGCAAGGAATCAAGACAGATTATCACCGTGTACAAGAACCACTGTCATGGTATGTGAGGACACAATGACCACTGATGATGTGCCGTCACCGTGTAATGGAAATGCATAGTCAGCCGATCATTCTATTCCAACTATGCCGTAACCGAGGACGCCATCTTAAATGAGGGACCAAAAATGTAAATCATTAGATACCAACTACGCGTTCATCGAGGACGCCATCTTAAGTGAGGGACCAAAAATGTAAATAAATAGAAATACTGTCGGGACGAGGATAGGATGGAATGCCTGTGGTGCCCCTTAGTGGCAGCGAGTCTAGTGCCACGGCTTTCACCAGGAGTAAGTAGTTTCACCCTGGTGGCCCACCCTCTGGTTCCACCAGTCTTGAGAGCAGCCTGGGTCAGGATGAAAGGAGTGACTTTCCTGCTCTCTGGTGACAGGGCCTTACGCCGTGGCAGGCCTGCACTCAGTAGAAGGACTGAGATAAAACTGTTTACAAAGCACCAGACAGTAATAGGTAGCAGTTATCTGCAGACTGTAATGATCCCAGGGGTGTTATCGCACACCTGACACAGCTTGCAATTAACCCCTGGCTGACTTCCATCTACAGTACACTGATAAACATCCACCCAGGCCTCGATGAATGCATGCCACGGCCTTGCCCCGGTGCAGGGCTTCGGCCCCACTGCAGACATTGATTGGCTGCTGGAATCTGAAGCTGTTTCAACAAAACACCACAAGCTGTTTCATCCCCAATTTGAATGAGTGAGTGTTGAGTGGCGCGCGTCTCTGATTCATCACTTATCAGTGAGCATCGGAACAGAGTGGTCCATTCGTCATGCGGTTGTGAATCATAGGTGAGTGTTCCGGCAGAGTGGAGGCCCTGTGTCAGCCAGTGGTTTATCACCCTTCATCAGAGAGTAATTATGTATTTATTTTGCGGAAGTCATGGCGATTGGATCTGAAACGCTATATATTAAAACTTTAATAGCCTATGAGTAAGGGGGTTGGAACCTTTTAGGGCTCATGGGGGAGGGATCTGCTAAATAACAGACAAAAAATAACATACGCAAACTCATATGCCGAAGACACACAGACTGTGTGTATCCATCTCTGACAACTTTACTCAGTAGCCAACAAGTTTAATCTCTGCATGACCATTTCTGGATAAAAGAAAATGTTCTTAAACTGAACACAGATAAAACTGAGGTGCTGGTGTTTCATCCATCTCGTCCTGCTGTTGGTGGCCTGAGGAATGGGGCCCATTACCTACTCCTGTTAAAGTGGCCAGATGTCTTGGCGTAATCATCAGCACTTTCCTGAACTTTGACTCGCAGGTCAATTGTCTCTCGAGTACCTGCTTTCACATAATCAGGACTCTTAGGAAGTCTTTCCTTATATTCCAGTTGAATTGCGCCACTCGGTGGCCATTACTTTAGTCTCCTCCAGTCTTGACTGCTGCAATGCGCTCTATCTGAATATTAATGCCTCCTTACTTAAAAAGCTACAAGCAGTGGCGGCTCCTCCGCTATGGCGGTGGAATGTCGCCCACTGCTTTCAAGCAGTCTGAGAAGCAAAAACATAAAATGATGATAACTTTCAGTTATTATCATTTTATGTTTGTGCTGCTTTGTGGGCTGGCAGTTGGGCGGGGCTGCTCTGCTGTCAGTGCAGGGCAGAGGAGGAGTGGTTGGCCCACTCCTAAGTGTGCAATGACTGTTTGTTCGGTCATCTCGGCTGCTCAAACCAGTCATGCGCATTCTCCCTGTTCTCCATGCAAGGTAAGTTGTTTTTTTTTATATTGTTTTTTAAATTATGCTCCCTCCTGCAACCGCGACTTCCCCGCGACCCTTCCACCGCAACCCGCCCACTCCTGCCCCCACCCGCAAACCATGCTGGCCGCAGCTGGCTACATGGGGTACAAAATGCAGCTGCGCACCTTATTGTTAACACTCCCAAATGAGTCCATGAGAGATGGCATTAGAGCAATGCATTGGGCTTCCTGTGAGGAAGTGCATTGTTTTCAAGGCTATTTTCCTAGTCTTTCTCGCTCTCCATCACAAAGGGGCCAAACATCTCTCCTCCCTCTTCAGCTGGTACACTCCAGGCAGGTCGCTCAGATCCTCCTCAGCTAGCAAAGTTTCATGCCCAGGTTCCAGAAAGTCAGATGGGGCACTCGGTCCATCTCCCTGGTTGCTGCCAAGTTATGAATTTCTGCCCACCCACATCACTAGACTTGACTCATTTGCCTCATTCAGGAAATTGTTAAAAACATGGCTTTTCTCATCATAGGCTCTCTGGATTTTCTGTGCTTAGGAGCTCTGTTTTTTTTAGCATAACGCTTAGATAACCTCAGGTTTAACCAGCTTTATAAATAAATTTTTCATTTTTCATTTCATGTGAATGGTACAGTCATGTGTCAGTGAAAGCTACAGTGATATACTCTCAGCAATATACATATTTACAGTGAGTGAATGCAGGATTAAATGGTAATCACTTTTTACTTTCTAGTAGCCAGAGATGATTCTTTAGAGATGTTGCTAAGGACCAATTGAGGTGCATGCTAGAATGTCTTGGGGAAGTGAGTTCCAGTGGAGAGGTCCCAGGAGACAGAATGACAAGAAACTATTAGATTCATCCCATGGTTAATTTTTATTAGTTCATCTTGTGTTATAGGTGGGAGCATGGTGGATCAGGTAATACAGGGATTAATGGCGTTTATCCTTGACTACCAGTGCTACTGTTTTGTAGAAGATGCTATTTGTGTCTACAACAATAAGCTTAGCTGAGGTGGGTTTATGTTTAGAGAGGTTGCTCAAGGTTCTAGTAGAAAAAGTGAAAGCCTTTTTCAATGGAAAGAAAGACAATTGGGGCGACCCATAGAAAACGATTGCAATAGTCCAGTTTGCTGAGTGCTTGTAGTTGATCAGTGATTTCACCATGTGAAATTGAATGAATTTTCCAACATAACATATTTTGAGAACTTTGTGAGCCTGCTGCAGTGGTAATGGTGATGATACAAGATTATAGGAGCATGGCCTGTTCTAATGGAATGACATGATTTCTGGAAGAGGAGGCGGCAACGGGTATTGGGAGTCACGTGGGAAATAGATTGAGGTGGTTAGAGGCAGGGGTGTGTGTTAAACAGGAAACTACAGGACTCAAGGTTTTAAGGAGCTCAACATGAGGGACTGGAGTACCATCCAGTTTATAATAGCAGTATGAAAGTTAGATATGACTTTCTGGAGGTAGAACGAGAGACCTGGAATTGAGACAGGTATTCGTGTGTCATCGTCATATAGATGGGTAGAGAAGCCGAACAAATAAATGAAATGATAGCAGGAGATTGCATAGGAGGAGAAAAGGGATGGCCCCGGAATGATCCTTGTGGGATCCCAGCAGGTAGGGATGTGGGTGTAGAAAGTTTGGAGCCTCAGAGCAGGAGCAGTCACAGAGTTAGGAGGATGATCAGTGAATAAGGGCAGAGCTAGTGATCCCTAGTGTGTTGATGGAGGCAAGAAGGGGAGGATAACCAGCAGTGTCGAATGCGACCTCTAGGTCAAAAAGTATGAAGATGCAGTGGAAGCCACATGCTTCAGTCTTTGTTTATCACAGTTATCAGTGAGAATCTGAACGTTGTGTGCCCCATGTATGTGTAAGTGATTAATTGCTCATCGGTACTGAAGTAGTGCGTACCACAAGTATCAATCAACAATTTATTTTGATTATCAATGAGTAGCTGAGCAGTGTGTAATCCACTATCCATTATTTATCACAATTATCAGTGAGCATTAGAGCTCTCTCTCCCCTTTTCAGTCACTAATGTATCACTGGTTTTAGTGAGATTCTGAGTACTATTGGTCATTTGTATCCGTTAGCGGTTTATCACAGTTTTCAGTGTACGTAATGTATCAGCCCTTTGTGTAGCCCAATTATCAGTGAGCATTTAAGTTTTGCATGTCTCATATGACCCATTGTGATTGATCACAGTTATCAGTGAGTATTTGAGCAGTGTGTTTTCATGTGTCAGGAAGTTTTATCACATTCATCAGTGAGCATTGAAGCACTATCTGTCCCATACTTTAGCCCCTGTTTGATGACAGCTGGCTGCCAGTATTTGAGCAGTGTGTGCCCATGTAGCAGTCAGTCAATTATCAGTTGATTTAGTATTGGAGCATCTGTGACTCAGCCTATAGTAAGAGTTTATTCACATTTATCGGTGAGCAGTTGAGCAGTGTGTGCTCCATGCTTCAGTCAATGTTCTGTCACAGATATCTGTGAGTGTCATAGCATGGTTTGTCCCACACTCCATGCCCTATTAGATGTTAGTGAGTATTTGAACAGTATGTGTCCCATGCGTCAGTCAGTGTTTGATATAGTCATCCTAGTATTTGGGCACTGAGTCTGTCTCATGCTTCAGTGTTTTAATGCAGCTATCAGTGAGCACAGGAGGAGTGTGTATCCCATGCGTCAGTGTTTTATCAGTGAGTCTTTGATCAGTCATTACCCCATACTTCAGTATTTTGTTGCACTTAGCAGTGAGTATTTGGTCACTGGGGGACCTATTTCTCAGTGTTTTATTGCAGTCATCAGTGTCTAAGCAGTTTGGACCCCATTTGTCGCTCATTGATTTATTACAGTATCAGTGAGTGTAGTGTGTCACATGCTTCAATATCTCATTACGGTTATCAGTGAGTACATGCGCAGTGTGTTCCCCTTGCTTCAGTGTTTTATTACAGTTGTAGGTGAGTATATGGGAAGATCATAATATTGGCTAATTGGTTTATGATTTCACTTCCTAGCAAGTGATTGCATTGCAACGCATAAGGGACTATTTGTGCATCTGAAACACTCCCAAATATCACACTTTTTGTCACATTAACTTTTTGTATGAATTGTATACAAAAAGCAATCCTTTTGAATTGTTTTCACCACATGATACACTGGTTCATTGGCAAAACATATGAGTTGCTAAGGAGGTCAAAGGATCTTTCCTCTAATGGTTTCAATTCCCCGTTGGTATCTATAGCTACCACATTCAGTCACTGGCCGGCGACAAGATTCCGTGATTCTGGAAGCTCCCTTATCCTGCCTGTCATGAGCCCCCTTTTGAAATACAAATTCAGCGTGACAGGCTGTTTTGGGAAGGCCAGGAAGTCTGGTATATAAATGAATCTGCAAGCCAAACCGATTGGCTTTGCCAGTGCATGTTTATCACAGTTATCGATGAGTATTTAATGAAAGTGTTTCCCATGCATCAGTGTTAGTTATCAGTAGGTAGATGGCCAATGTGTTCTCCATCTTTCATTGGTTTATGAGTGTTATCACCAAAGGTTGATTGTATATGCCCCGGCCCCAGTGTTTTATCAAAGCTAGCAGCAGGTGCACAGTACTTACCCTGTTCTTCAACATTTTACTAGAGTTACCAGTGACTGTTTGATCAATGTGTGCCTCATGCTTCAGTGTTTTATTGCAGTTATCAGCATGTAGTTGAATAACATGTGCCCCTTGCTTCAGTGTTTCATTTTGCTTGCCCAGAGTATATGTTTAGTGTTAGCTGCATGCGCTCAGGTTTTATTACAGTTATCAGTTAATATATGAGCAGTGCGACTGCCTTTCTCCAGGCCCGTGTTTTATTACAGGTGCCCTGATATACTGAGCAGTCATTTGATAACGATCTAATAACTAAGGGGCCATTTAGTCCCACGCGGACAGACCGCGGATCTGTCACAGTGGCAGAGACCTGTCTGTCCTATATAGACATTCACGCCTGCCTGGCAGGGTTCTCTGTGCTTGGAAGGGAGCCACCGTGGATTCCTTCACACCACTGAAAGTTTGCCGAGCAGGCGCCATGTTTAAAGTGCACTATTTTATTGCAACACCAAGTAGTTTTAAGTGTCAATCAATCAACATTTGTAGAGAGCTGCACAGTCACCCCTGGAGGTATCTGGGCGCTGGGGAGCGAGGTCTCCGGCGATACATTATGCTTATGTGTATTTAAAGTGTCTTTAGTTTTCCACCCACAGAGAGGAGTTTCAACCGTCACAAGCTCAAGAGCTACTTCTAACTGCAGTTGAACGTACAAGAACTCATAATGTATCCTCTGAAATATAAATCCCATTTTGGTGTATGGGATTTATATTTTGGTGACGGGACATTGGTCACTGTTGTGATGGAGTAACTCATCCGCCAAGATCGAAATCATCAGGTCCTTGAACTCCATTTATAGCACATACCTCTGCTACTACCCCTTTCCGGGTTGAGTACTATTTTGAACAGGGGTTCGCATGCTAACCTGGTCTCCTACTGCTGAATGCTTCTGAAGGTGGACTCTCTCCTGCTCGTTGAGCCCTGGCACAGTGCTGTGTCTCAGCCTCACTGGTATCCCGCATGAGCCAGCAGTAGGTCCAATTTATGCCACAGCACTTGCAAACAAGTTTCAACAGGCCTGCAACTGACTACACTACAGTAGCCTTCTTTCCCTCAATTTGCTACCAGTTGAGTTCTTTTTTACTACAGAAATCTGATTTCTACCCTATGTGAATAGGGAGGTTTCCTACTACATTATCATGTTTCAAATAGTGTCCTGCAAAAATATAGACCCTAGAATATTGACTCCTACTATAGCATCAAGTTAGGTGTATATAAGTAATTAGAACATTGGAAGGTTGGGCGATCCATTAAAGACAATGGAGTGCTCCTGGCTTCTAATGGCTGGTAGAAGCTCGGAGCATCAACATTCCAATGTTTGCCTTTGTTCACAGCTGTTGCTGTGAAAAAAGGCTTCATGGAGCCCAAGGGGATTTCAACACCCTTGGGCTCCGTGAGGCCTTTGTTTTACAATTTAGAACATTCTGCCCTCTAGCGGGGAATGTTCCAATAGCCTTATATAGGCCCCGTAGTGGACTATACCGGCCATTAAAGGTCCACTTCGGCTCAGGCCTCATAGCCCGCCATAGTAGGCTGGCATAGCCTACTATGGCGGGCTATAAGGCTATAATAGAGATTTTCTATTTTTAACTGCACATTCTCATTATCAATAATGAATTTAAGAGCAGTTAATCTCTACTTACTTATATATACCTATCTCGATGCTATGTTTATAGTCAATATGCCTCCCAGACTTTAAAGGTACTGGTTGAGAATCACAGGGGAAAGAACACGAGAAGTCGAGCAGTGGCAGAGAAATAGTGTTGCACCTAGGATGGCAGCACTAGTCTGTTTTTATGGGCAGGATAAGCTTGACTTGGAGTTGGCAGGAGAATGTCCTTTTCAGTCATAGTCCACTATTGACTGAAAAGTTTTGCGATGAGTCTTGCAACCATCGTTTGTAGATGAAGAGCTTGAAATGATTCAACCACATCACCCCAGCACTGAGTGAACTACATTGGCTCTAGCTGCATGTATGTATAATTTTTCAGGTCCAACTGCTTCTCTTTCAAGGCCGTCAAAAGCAAAATCTTTGAGCAAAGGCCTAGACATTAGCTACCTCAGGCAGACCTCTCCAAACCGCTAGCCGGGACCTCACAAGACTGGAAACGGAGAACTGCAGAAAGGAAGATACCAGAAGGAAAGGCCTCCCCTTCTACACACCCTTTGATCTGAAGCAACATTCCCATCAACGTCAGAACTGCACCTACATCCTGCAATTCATAAAGAAATTATTCATCTCTTCAAAGAGGACTACCACCCCACACAGTAGGGACTGAAACACTACATATTTTGTTTAAACAATCTAGAATAATATTTGTGGGCTTTCCCTCACTGTTTGGTTCTCTGTTTAACCCTAGCTTGGTTTGTGCTTTATACATACTTACTTACATACATACATACATACATAAATACATATAAGTCTAGTGTTGTTGAACACAATCTTTTTCCCCATTTTCGACCTCGTGTCCTTCATCCACTCGATCACGTCATGACTTTGACATATAAAGTAGAGACAATTGTTCTTACCAAAGGTTGGGAAGCTGGGTCTGAAACTTAACAAATAAAATTCTGCCAATAAATGTATCACTTGTACTTTCTAGGTATGATAGCTTGCATTTGTCTTAAATGATTTATTATTTAGGTGTTCTAGATAGCAAAAACAGCGTCTGCTTTCAGAGCACCTCGTTTCTTTGGTGCCATAAATAGATTCAAACTGGCACTGTAAGGGCATTTATAAAGTATGGGTCGCTACAATCCCCGGAGTGTGTCCACCATGTGAGCCACATGTTTTCAGCAATCTTTCTCACTGTGCAGCCCAACAGTTGCACATATATTGTGTTTCACACCTAACCTTAATGCAAGGTTTTTTTTTCAACCTGAAGCATCCTATGTGTCTGTTATCTATCTATCTATCTATCTATCTATCTATCTATCTATCTATCTATCTATCTATCTATCTATCTATCTATCTATCTATCTATCTATCTATCTATCTATCTATCTATCTATCTATCTATCTATCTATCTATCTATCTATCTATCTATCTATCTATCTATCTATCTCTTCTGCTTTCCACATCATTTCTCTGTTTGATGTCAGTTTGAGCCGCAAGCTAGCGATTTGCTTCTAACAATATCCATTCATTTCCGTCTTTGTGTCAAGCATTGGGTCCCTTTCTACTTCTTTCTCTACAAGAAGTCTCTTGGCCAAAGATAACTGCATTCTCTCAGATTGCATTGCATGCTCTTCGTCTTTGAATAAGGGTGCATACCCAGCACACAGTCTTTAATCTTCAGCTCAATCATTTTGGCAAGTACTCCCTGTTATAGGGTGACCACCTATTCCCAGAATATCAAATGAACTAGTCATATGAAGCAGGTCAGTCACATCAGATAGTATTTGTGGGTGGTGAATTTGGTTTTGCATTCTTGTTTGGATAGTTGTTGCATGCATAAATGAGTCATTTTCTCAGATTAAGGCCTGGCCGCTTTAGGGGTGAATGGGGATTCCTCGCAGAAGCCAGTTTACCTTTGTGGACTAATTCTTTTGGCATTGTGCAAACTCAGTCACAGCTCACATCAAGGCTGCTAGCTCTGCCCCACATTGCCTGGTATTCAGTTCCCATGCAGTATGCAAGCTTTGGTTTTATGCTTGAAAGAGATCCATCTTTTGGATCACAGTTTAGAACTCTATCAAAAGGACATCCCCCATATGTTTCTATTTCAAGGGACCTTTACTTGGCTAACCCCAACCCCTTTTGATGGCCTCTGTTATATTTATATTTTTGTGGCTTTGTACACCATATATTGTAGAGGAGTTTGTAGTTTGCATCTAGAGAATGTACTGGCCAGACCACAACAAGCCTAAAATCAAACAACCCACCTCATCTTCAGCATGAGATGAACAGACTATATCACACTTGCCAAATTTCCCAGGTCCACGTGTGATGAGCTGCTCTACTCCAGGTTTTTTATATGGAAAGAGCAAGACTACATGTTCCAGATTTCGAAGATATAAAGTGGGCTGGGGCACCACCCCATGCAGGGACCTGGCAAACTTGGCTGGGCTGATATATAGTCACGCCCCTGAGGTCTATTAAACAGTGGGTGCAATTCAAACCCCCTTCTCTAACTGGATGGGTGCTGCCCCAGTTATCTCATCATGACGCCTACAGTAGGCTTCCCTCCCATTGAATCCTCTCCTCCCACCAAATAGCCACAGGCATTATAGGGCACTATATCTTAGTTTTCAGGCTCTAATCTGACCACCTCCTTCTCATTTATTTGAAAACAGTATTTCTGATGTACTGGGAAGGGCTGAAAACACACAAATAACCCTTGATGTTTAGTTCCAAATCCCTCTAAATGACCATTACCCCATACTGTTTTTTTTTAACCTTTTTTGGTCCCCCTGTTCTGTCCCCCTTGAAAGATAATCTGAGGCAGCTGCGAGGTCGCCAATGTACAGAAATCCAAAAGCGGAATGCAGTGGAGGTCAATTATGACCAATCTGAGTTATTCACAATGCAACCATCAATTGCCATTGGAAACCTGATTCAATCAAGCATAAAATTCAAAATGATTAAATATAGTGATAATGCCAAGCCAATAATTGCATCTAGTTTTCCCCACAGTCCCTAAATGTACAAATATGTACTCATTTACATTAGTGATTAGACAATTAGGTACAAGATTGCAGCACAAATTAACATACAAACCAACAAACATATGCAGAGTTAGAACAGTATCGGTTTCCTCGATTAATCGATTAAAGGTACTTATGCGATAATTCCATTTCAAAGCCCACCTAAGAGGTAGTTACTCTAACAAAGAGAGCAATGAAGAAACTCCACTAATTCCTTTACTCCTTGTTGATTCAATAAATTGGCACATCATAGTCCATTTAGAAAGACTCCTCTACAGTGAAAGTCAATGCATTTTGGCAGAGACAAGTTATGGTTAAAGGACCATGCAGAATGTGTGCCACGCCGTGGTGGAAGGCATTTTGAGTAAATCAAAGGGAGTAACTACTAAGCATCAAATTGCGGTAAGCAGATGAAAATATCTTTAGCAAAGTCATAATACAAGTAACGCCTGGGTTGCAAAGTGATACTCCCAAAAGTGATCCAATTTAAATTTCATGGATCGGGGGCCAAACGCGGAATCGATTTGCCAGTGACACAGCACCACGTTGGACCCCCATTTCCAATGACAATTAATTGTTTCATTGTGACTAACGCAGATTGGTCATAATTGATCACCATTACATACCGCTTTTGAATTTTTGTATTTTGTATCCCGGGTTATGTGGTCTTATATGGGCATACCGCCCCTTTCTTTTCCATGAGGTTGCCGTAGAGATAGAATTAACACAAAAAAACAGTTATCTGATGTATCAAATGCCTGCTTGCATATTGGACACTGGAAGTTTTGATGCTTTATAGTGAGTGTCTCTTTCAGGAATGCGCGAGGCCTCATGACTTAACTGAGACTAAAGAGCGATGGAGTTTTGGTAGCTCAAGTGTAGCATAAATGATTACTTGATCGGTCAGATACATTCTGCTTTGTGCCAGAAGAATAGTAGGATTTCTTGGGAGCGTGCGGATAAACTCGCACAATCATTCGTACTCTTGTAAAGATAGAGGAATGACTTGGCAGAAGAGGGCTGATAGGGAACACAAATCAAGGTTTCCAGAGTACTTACATGACTGAAAACTCTATACAAATCCCTCAACCTAACTTAAAATGATATTAACATTCCTATAAGGAGCATCTAGAAATAATATAGGATTGTGGAAGCCTTGGAGCACAAAGCCTGCTGCATAACAACTATAGAAAGAAGGCATGTGGAATCATTATTGGCTCAATTGTCTAGTGAATGTGTTGCATCTTTGAGCTTAAGTCTACACAAATCAGAATGTTTTAGCTTAGAATTACATTTCTTTGCTCACTTTCAAAATGGCTCTCCTTCGTGCCACTTCTTGCAGTGTGTCTGTTATTTTCCCTGATCTCTTAGCACCCCCTGATTTGTCTTGATGCCCCTCTGAATGCACTCTAGAGGCTGAGCCTAATCAGAATCAACCTTTCAATTTACACATCTGCCTGATGACGGGTGAGTTCCAGTGAGTTGCAGATGCTTCTCAATCTTGTCTCTTGGTCTTTTACTTTGATTTTCAAAATTATCAACATTTGCTTGTGCTTCGCCAGTGTCTCTTTGTATCGGCAATTTTGCACATTTTAAAGACTGTTCCTAGTAGATGGAATGATCAGAGAAAAATATATTGCTAAGAGCACCTCAGAAAGAAGCATTCATCTTGGATATCAGTGAAGGGCATTTAAATTAATACATTTTTTGTTGATAAAGTAAGAGAACATAAACAGTGCTATTGTTAAAAAGCAATCTACATTTACAATTTTTCAATGCAATATACATATAGTGCTTCAGGACAGTATATATCAAAAGTATCAATGGAGGATTAAAAAAGTAATGGTTTGTGCAGGTAATAGGATTTTCAAATCCCTGCATGTGGTATGAGGAAGGAAACAGTGTCATTGTTTGGAACATACTCTATGCGAAGGACATGCATTACCTCTGAAAGAGCATGACCATAATCAGCCGTAGCCGGGTTGGTATCAGTGAGAATAGCATTCAAGGCAATTAGAGGCCTATAAACTGCCTAAAATCTGGATAGTAGGGGACTAATGAACCTTGTAAATGTTTATTTTGCTCTTGGGGACTCTCAACATCCTTAATCTAAAGGCAAGCCGAGAGTCAGTCAAGACTTTCTCAGTTTCTCATGTTTGCTTATTAAATGCAACCATCTGTTTTGCATTTTGCCATTATTCTTAGTTGTAATCTTAATAGGAAACACATTTTAATACCAAACAACATCCCTGGTCGCAAGAACACTGGTTTGTTCCAATGTTCAAGCTCTGTCTAGCCATTCTAATTATTCGATGTGGTTATGGTGGTAAAATATATCATATTTGGTTGTTATATTCTCCCCTAAATGTTTAACTTTATCTTGCACCCACCTGAAATAATACAACCCCCATATGTTTAACAGCCCCCGGGCCACGTGTTATATATCCAGTCCCACTGATTTACTCTGATTGATGAAGACCCTGTAGACTTCATGAAATCACAAGAGCTCCTGAGTAATAAATGGTATTGGAGCAGATGGGTCCACCATGATTCACATGAGGTCATCTGTATATACTACTACTATATACTACTAACTTGTGTTCTAAAACCCCGTCCTATTGTAAAACTCTTACAATGATCAAAACCCTGCAAACATTCCACTGATGGTTCTATTGACTGGGCAGATAACAGAGCTGACAGTGACCTCTCCCGACGAGCTCGTACATGCGGCTGTAATACACACTAAAAGGCCTTTCGATGGTCCATCCTACTACTTTGCTCTTGGAAACATGTTATGCTAGGGAAAGATCAGGGCAACATTTTTCAATTTTTAGTTCCAGGTCAATACAAAACTAATGTACTTTTCTTAGATAAATGCCGTCTGCGCATTTCAGGAATTGGACGTTTCTATAATTTTTTTTTAACTATCATGCACGTTTTAAGCTCCATTGGCCACACAGCAAAGTAATTCTTCACAAACTGACATTATTTCTCAATGATAGTATAGACGAGCTTCTATCAGAGCATCTAGGCACTTCATGCTACTGGTTGAAGACATACAGTTAGAAGAATGCAATGAAACGGGCCAGCGGTGGCGATCCACCCACCAAATGTTCCTGTGTCTCCCCCTTCCATTTTAGTATGGCGAGGGGCACCACGGCGGACGGAAATACCGTCCGCCGCTTTTCCGCCGGTCGGATTGCCGGCAGGGCGGAAAAAAGGCACACAATATGGTGGCGGTGCCTTGCAGGCCTCGCCATCCATATTATGATGCCTGCGGTGGAATGCCTTTCCATGGCGGAGACTCCGCCATGGAAAGGCATGCGGGAAATCATTGTGGGGGATCATTGCGGGCCCCCGGGGGGTGTGGGGGGTGGGTTGCTGCACTGGGGGGTACCTATGGCACACCCCATCGTTGCTATGCGCGAGGTGGCAGGCACCGCGCGGTGCCTGTCACGTTGTGCATGGCAATGCACAACATGGGCTTTAACATTATGGCGGGTACGGCTTACAGCATCGCCCGCCGCAATGTTACAGTCGAGGATGCGCCTGCCAGTGTGGCGGGCGCATCCTAATTGGCCTGGCGGGACCACCGCACTTCTGGCGGTCGGTCCCGTGTTCCGTGATTTTCAAAAGATGTGTATCGAGAAAACATGTTCTAGTAGGCTGGTTAGAGATGTAGAACCCAGTTCACAAACTGCATTTTGGAGTAATTAGAAGACATACAGTTAGAAGAATGCAATGAAATGGTTTGGCTGCAATATCTGACATCATAGTTTCCACAATAAAAAACTTGGGAGCCTATTAGGATCTCGGGCGGTTCGCCACCGCCGGGCCAGCGGTGGCGATCCACCCACCAAATGTTCCTGTGTCACCCCCTTCCATTTTAGTATGGCGAGGGGCACCACGGCGGATGGAAAGACCGTCCGCCGCTTTTCCGCCAGTCGGATTGCCGGCCGGGCGGAAAAAAGGCACACAATATGGTGGCGGTGCCTTGCAGACCTCGCCATCCATATTATGATGCCTGCGGTGGAATGCCTTTCCATGGCGGAGACTCCGCCATGGAAAGGCATGCGGGAAATCACTGTGGGGGATCATTGCGGGCCCCCGGGGGGTGTGGGGGGTGGGTGGCTGCACTGGGGGGTACCTTTGGTACACCCCATCATTGCTATGCACAAGGTGGCAGGCACCACGCGGTGCCTGTCACGTTGTGTATGGCAATGCACAACATGGGCTTTAATATTACGGCGGGTACTGCTTACAGCACCGCCCGCCACAATGTTAAAGTCGAGGATGCGCCCGCCAGTGTGGCGGGCGTATCCTAATTGGCCTGGCGGGACCACCGCACTTCTGGCGGTCGGTCCCGTGTTCCGTGATTTTCAAAAGATCCGTATCGAGAAAACATGTTCTAGTAGGCTGGTTAGAGATGTAGAACCCAGTTCACAAACTGCATTTTGGAGTATTTAGAAGAAGTATGAAATGAATAAAGCTTCAACAACTAGGTAATTTGTTCTCTCACAAGGTAAGCGTTATTAGTCAGTTCCATCCGACATACATGGCCCAGAATGACCGTTGGAGTAGGGAGCGCACCTTAGAATGTTTGCAGCATTCTGGATCAGTTTAATACAACAGAAAAGGGGTGAGTGGAAAGAACCATGAACGGGAAGAGAGAATGGAAAATAGGATAAAATACAACACATCTCCTTCCCTAGGGAAACAATACATAAGAGAAAAATATACGTCCGGCAAAGCGGAGACTAAGAAGAAAATATATACATATTGCTAAAACATCTTATAATCATTATGCCGCAACGTTTTTTTTGCATTGGTTCCTAAGAAACTCCTTTCTCAGTTGAATATCATGTCCAACATTTGTTTGCGCTTTGTATTCCCTTGAGACATTTTGTACATCCTCACTGTTATCTTTGACAATCCTGTCATTGCTCCACACTTGTCCATCATCAAGAAGTACAACATTTCTGAACACTTTACGTATTTTCTTCCCCTCAGAAAACTTTGAAGACCAAGAATACACAGATCTTGGTAGTTTTACTTTTACCACATCCCCTTCCTTCCAAATCTTACTCCTCACCAGCACTTTACTGTTGTACCTGTTAACATATTTCCTTTGGTGTTCTTGGACCTTTTCTCTGATCTTGTTACGATCTACTTCCTCCACCTTATTACCGACTAGCCACAGGGGACTTAACTTGGTGGCTGGTTCTCTTCCTTTGAGAGACTTAAATGGGGAAACCCCCGTGATGGAGTGAGGGGGTGACAAGGTAGGACCAAATCATTTCATCTAACTCTTTCTTAACGTCCAACCCTCTGTTCACATTTAGTTCGATACAGTCTTTTATCATACAGTTAACTCGTTCAACTAAACCATTAGCTCTTGGACAATACAGAGCAGTTTGCAAATGGTTTACAGAAAATCTATGTAAAAACTCTTTCATAAGCGATGATAAAAATTGGACACCATTGTCTGTTATTAAAGTTTGTGGAACACCCTCACTTCGTAATACATCTTGTAAAAAGTTAAAGACAGTACTAGTAATGACATTGTCGACATTTTTAATGACCACCCATTTAGAGTGATAATCCACTAATGTCAATATGAATCTTCCTCCTAGCCCCTTAGCATTTATTGGACCAATGATGTCTAGTGCCAGTTTGTTCCAAGGGGCCATAGGTACTTCTACAGCAGGAATGTGACCTTTGCTTACGTGTTTGCTCTTGTCACTGCATGAACATCTTATGCATTGTCTAACGCTCCTTTCAATCATAGAGTCCATGCCTGGCCACCAATAATGTAGCTTGGTCTTACTCTTCGTTAGACTGCATCCTAAGTGACCTTCATGTGCTAACAATACTATTTTCTCACACAAACTTTCAGGCGGAACAAGTTTGTCTCCCCTATACATTTTTTCCTTATATATGTACAATTAATTCCTCACCTCCCAAAATCTCTTTACATCATCTTTTAAGTCAGAGCACTTATTTGGCCATCCTTTCAAAGAGTTCTTTTACACTCTGAATAGCTGGATCATCTTTCACTCTGCTTTCCCATTCCTTCTCCTGTATGCCTTGCAATCACAAAGCCTTCAGCAACATTTTCTTTCAACTCCTCACTTGGCAAGGGGAGTCTAGACTAGCAGTCAGCTGCTTTGTTACTAGGTCCTGGAATATACACGATCTCGAAATTGTACCCTTCTAGACCAAGGAACCATCTCGAGAATCTAGGTGTGGTTCTTTCAATATGTTTTACAGAAAACACATTCACCAAAGGTTGGTGGTCAGTTTTTAAGGTGAAAGGAATGCCCCACAGGAACACCCGAAAACGCTTAACCACCCAGAAGAAGGCCAGTGCTTCTCTTTCCACCACTGAGTATATAGCTTCAGTTAATTCTCTCGATGCAAACGCCACAATCCTTTCTTCACCATCCACTACTTGGATGAGGGTTGCCCCTATACCTTTGGTGCTCGCATCAGTAGTGAGTATGGTGCACTAACTAGTATCAAATTGTCCTAAGAAACGAGCATTCACAATGAGACACTTTAACTTGTTGAATGCTTCCATACATTCGTCACTCCAGATAAACTTAACTCCTTTTCTCAACAAAGTTCGCAAGGAATGGGTAATGTCAGCAAAGGTTTTCACGAACTTGGAATAACATTCCGACAAACCGAGGAAAGACTTTACTTCTTCCTTGGTGGTGGGTACAGGAGCTGATCTGATTGCTTCTACCAAATCTACCTTAGGCTTTATACCCTCTCTGGATATAACATGCCCTAAGTACGTGACTGAACGCACTCCTACTTGGCACTTATCTCTTTTCAAAGTTAATTCTGCCTTCCCCAACTTTGACAATACAGTTCTGAATGTCTCGTTATGCTCCTCTTCATTTTTCCCAAAAACCAACAAATCAGCCTGGAAGCATTGTACTCTGTCTACTCCTTCCAAGATCCTTTGCATGGCCCTCTGGAACACTGCGGCAGCGGATGCGAGACCGAAAAACATCCTACAAAATCTAAATGCGCCGAACGTTGTGATGAAAGATGTCAATGCCTTGCTAGACGGGTGAAGCTTCACCTGGTGATAGGCTGAGGATAAATCAATTACCAAGAAAAACTCAGCATTTCCTACTTGATTCAGCATTTAATTTATATTAGGCAAGGGATGCCAATCAATCCAAATGTTGTTGTTCAATCCCCTCAAATCTATGCATAATCTGATGGCCTTCGTATTAGGTTTAGACGTAATAACTATGGGAGCAACCCATTCAGCCCTGTCGATGGGTTCAAATACAACTTGACTGATTAACTTGTCCAGTTCTTGCGCAAGGGGTTCCCTCAACATTATGGGTATGTTTCTGCATTTGTGTGGTATTGGTTTTGCCCTTTCCTTCAATTTTATTTTATGTTCAAATTCTTTCAAACACCCCAGCTTGTTTGAGAATACTTCTAGGAATTCATCAAGTATTTCCATACCACATGCCGATATTTCCACAAGCATGATAGGCACATCCGCTGTGGGATCTAGTTTTATACCCAAATCTTTTTGATGTGCCCATCCTAAAAGATTAGATCCTTGTTTAGCTATCTACACCTTTCCCACAGGGCTTCTGTCCTTAAACGTGATCTTCATAATAGTGACACCTTCCAGTGGTATGGGATCTTTGTTATACCCAACTGGGAATACATCAGGTTCAACTAGGGGTGATGCTTCATCATGAAACTTGGAATGGTACATTTCACTATTAATGAATGTAAATGGAGAACACTCTTCTCCCATCCAATCCAATCTCACACCTGCGCAAATTAACCATATATACATCCTTACTTCCTTTCACATCTACTTGAAGGACATATTTACTTCTGTCATCGTCACTGGATTCAATGACATTAACTGTTCTACCGGAAGTATCTTTACATACACGTGCAAAATGTCCCTTTCGATTACATCTCCTGCACGTTGCTGCTCTGGCCCAACAATTTACATTATTGGCAAGATGCCCAGAGCCTCCACACCTAAAGCACCTCATCCTGTTTTCTTGAGAAAATCTTCCCTTGTTATGCTCTTCCGCCGTTTCATCTTTCTTTTTTTCCTTAACGTCCCACACATTTGTTTTAATTCTCCACATATTTAATTTACTTCCTTTTCACTGGTAACAGACATTTCCTTTACACATTCAGCTGTGTGCTCTACACTCTTTGCTATATCAATTGCATTCTTTAAATCAGGATTCCCTACTAATAACTTCTCCTGAATCTTTTTGTTGTTAGTACAACGCACTAATTGATCCCTAATGAGGGAATCTGTCAAATCGTTAAACTCACAAGTGTTTGCTAGTCCTCTTAATACCGCTATGTAATTTCCTACCTTTTCATTCTTTCCCTGACCTCTTCCAAAGAATTTGTGTTGTTCTAAAACCATGCTTATCTTATCAGCAAATTGAAATTCGAACTTCCTAATGGTAATAGCATAAATATCCCTCTCACCAACTTCTTCTTCCTCTTCTTCAAGTTCAGGAAGGCTATCAAAAACTTTCCTCCCTTCAGCACCAAGGTTATGCAGTAAAATATGCTGTCTCCTTATCGCAGAAAACCCACTTGCACCTATAGCAATTAAGTATGTTTCAAACTCCTTAATCCAGTTTTTCCATGCCATTTGAGGTTCTCCTGCCTCTGATATAAACGGTGGAGGTTGGTTCATGTTAGCCGCTGCCATGTTTAATCTAATTAAAAGTAAAAGTTTCACACAAAATTCTAAATCTGCCCTGTGGAAAAATGAGGTTAGAGGAATAAAGTTAAATATAATAATAACAATCTCTTCTCTAAAGTACAAAGCTATAACGATTTTTAAAAGGAGAATGTCCAACTGAAGATAATCCAGAAAATCTTCTTGAAGTCACAAATCCGCCAAATGGTAGCAAGAAAATAGTGTTTTGGAATACTTCCACAGAAATTACATTTGTTACCATAAATAGTGCTGTTGCAGTTCTAATTCAAATCTCACAAAGGTAAAATCCTTAATTTCTTGAAGAATGTTGAAATGAAGATATGAATAGTGAGTTCGAAATTGTTCAAATGTAATTTCATCTATTTTCTATGCGACTTTCCACCGAGTGCTTGTCAAGAACAAAGTTTTCCTGTCTCAACAAAGGAGAGTTCCTTATTCATAATAATTAGGGCTCCCGGTTTTATGGTACTTTTTTTTTTTTTTACATTTCCGTCTGTATCTATCCACATCTATTTTTTATTCATTTTCTGTGTACTTATCCACATTTATTTTTAGAGCAAGCAAAAGAAGAGGCTGCAGCTAGTATTTTTTCACATTTATATATAATCGCCAATGCACGCTTGCACTCGGTTGTTATAGATTTATAAATGCATATATATATATATATACAAAAAAAAGTTTACCTATTACATTAAGCTGAAAACTTTTCCATTGCAGTACAAGCACATGTTCAAGCTCCTAGAGTCAGAGTGCTCGTGAGGACCATATGAGCTGTTTCCCTTTGCAGCCCGCCGCCAGTCAGTCGTGTAGCACTTTTCATGACGTGTGTAATTATTTGTATACAAAGCAGGATCGATGACATAGGACAAGTTGTGACCCATTGTTATGTGTGCTTCCTAGGAGCGCCTATACTTCAGTTTTAAAACAATCTTTAGTACAACAATGAGAATGATGTCATATAATAGCTACAGCTTGCAATGTTCCAAAACAATAAAGACAAAATAAACCACAGGTGTCTGTAAAAAGTTATATGTTCCCTATCCCGGTCAGAGAAAAGCAACCAGCAGTAATTGTTCGCCACCCACTGCGCTCCAGGAGTACATGCCGATCCCACACTCCATTCTGTCCAGCTATTTATTATTTTGTGGACTTCCCTCTACACACACTGCTTCACCTCCCACCCCCTGCAGCTAAAAACTTAAATCTCTAAATAGTGCACTCTGATACCCTGGTCGTTTAGAATGAATGCACGCTCATGTTTCTGAAAAGTCAGAAGTTAAAACATCATATAATAAACGGAGGAACATAGCATTCAGCACGTAGAGGGGATCTGCACTAGCCCCATCCAGCTGTAATTTCTCACTTAACACCAGTCAGGAATTAAACCAGGACACTGGCACCAGATACAGAGCCCAAAACCTGAGTTTCAAGGTGGCACAGAGATGTCTGATGCAGGCGTGAAGGATCGCTCACCTTTCCATTTAAAGCGAGGTTTACACTACAAAAGGCCATTCCCCCTCCCTCGCTCAGCGCTTTTCAAATATTAAAACATAGATGGGCACCCTCCCTTTCACTTACATTGGCTTTCAAGTGGCTGAGGGGGGCTCTTACTCACGAACCCGACCACGATTAGGTGAAAGAAACTAATTAGGAAATGTCAGCAGGGGTTTGGCGGCAGGCAGAGTGCGTCCACAGATCTACATCAGACAGAGGGGAGTGGCAACCCTGTGCTGGAGCATGCCTGCGCAGTACAAGTTTCTGAATCAGTTTCAACAGTATTTTACCGTTTCTATTTATAAATAAGGGCTAAGGAAAAATAGTTTCCCGTCTGTATTTATATGTAAAAATCTGTATAAACGGAAAACCGGGAGCCTTAATAATAATACACACACACTTTCCAAGGTTAAGACACCTCAGGTTGGCATATATGTAACCAGGTTCTCTAGAAGATAACCCCTTGACTGCAGTACAGAACGATGACCTTTCTCATCCACAAAATTTTCCGTCAGAGGGTCAAATAAGCTCCATTCACTCTCCGCTGAAATGCAGGGTCTCCTCAGCAGGACACCCGGAGACACAACAAACTGCAGTGTGAGACAAAACCCAGCGCACCACTTCCCGGCAAAGCCAAAGCCCTCCCAGGAGCAGGACTTCACACACGCGCACTTTAGTTTCCTCACATCAACACAGGAACTCATACCTGGAAGCGACGCTACTCAGCTTACCAAGAGGGTTACAACGGTGACTTCGTCTTCTTCCGTGGTTCCCTGAAGAGTCGACTGCCACACACCATTACTTGTGTTTCCTCACGTTGACGCAGAAGCTCTTCCCTTGACACAACGCTACTCAGCTGACACGGAGTTTCAGTGGGTTACTTCCTCTACTTCCCGAAACCCAAGAATAATTCCACATCGACACCCGGATCCTGAAGCTGTCACCGCTCAAGGGAATCAACTCTAGTCGTGCTCCTCAAAGACGTCAGGCAATCGAACACCACAGCTGGGCTACAGACGGAAGGGATGTTGGATAGTTGCCCTCCACGCAACTTAAACTCATCACCAGTGAAATGAATAAAGCTTCAACAACGAGGTAATTTGTTCTCTCACAAGGTAAGCTTTATTAGTCAGTTCCAAACGACATCCATGGCCCAGAATGACAGTTGGAATAGGGAGCACACCTAAAAAATTTTCGCAGAATTCTGGAACAGTTTAATACAACAGAAAAGGGGTGGTTGGAAAGAACCATGAACGGGAAGAGAGAATGGAAAATAAGATAAAATACAACAAAGTACTATTTAATTACTACAAAATGGAGTTCACAAACTTACGGGTGGAGATCTCTCCATCCGCCCTTTCTATCTTTCTGGGCAGAGATTTCCACCACATTTGCCGAGAGGTCAGCACACATAGGTGTGAGCTTTTGTCTTAAATGTGTGAGGAACCAGGGGAGAAGATGGAAAATGAAGAATAATGATTACTAAATTGTTAGGATTAAGGGAACATTAAGGAGGGACTTGGGGGAGGTACTTGACAACACAAATGCCACATTGACTAAAGAGTAAGACCATTGCAATAAAACAAATGCTCTTCTTTTTTGTGTTGAAATTTTTTATTGAATTTTATAAGACAAATACATTAGAGCATATGCAATAGTAAATAAAAGAGAATAATTACATGTTAGAAGGAATCATGGAATAAGAAATTGATAAATAAATACGATATAAATATGCGTTTAAATAGATAAATACAAATTAATGCAACGAAGATATCAAAACCCAGAATAACATGTAATAAGAGTGAGCAATAGGGAAAAAAAAGAGAGAAGAAAAACATAGTAGAATAAAGAGTGCTGGAAATATAAAGAAATAGAACAAAGGAAAAATAATTAAATAAAAGCAGAAGAATACCACAACGGAGGAAGCAAAGGATTGTGAGGGAACAGAGAGAAGAGAAAAAACAAAGGACAGAAAAGTGAAAGTTGATTAGTGTGTTTGAGTAGAAGTGGAGGCCGGAGGATCAGCAGCATTTGATTTAAGAAATGGAGACCATATTCGAAGAAAGGTGTCGTTTTGATCTTGAAGATTATAGATTGTACGTTCATGGGAAGCAGTTTGCATCATTGCCACCAACCAGTCCTCCTGTGATGGAGGCATAGTTGATTTCCAATGACGCAGTATACATATTTTGGCAGTAGCAATTGAGGTATGAAAAAGACGGAGTTGTGGCTTCGTGAGCTTTGGGGAATGACGTAAATCATGTAGGAGAATATTAGTAGATGTAAGTGGCAATTTTAGGGGCATAGTGGATTTCAAGGTAGCACCGATAAAAGTCCAATAGGGTTGAATACTAGGACATTCACAAATGATATGAGTAATATCACAACCTGAATTGAAGCATCTCCAGCAGTTAGAATGAGAGAGAAGACCAGCTTGGTGTAATTTAACAGGAGACCAGTGCCAATCATGCAGAATTTTAAAAAGACAAAATTTAAGCCTTGATTCACGAGCTCCCTTATTTAAATTCTCTAGAATCAAATCCCACTCAGCATCGGAAAAGGAAATGGAGAGACGAGATTGCCATTTACGCTGGAGATCATGTGAAAGAGATTTAGAAAAAAGATGAGATGAAAAAATTTTGTATATACCAGAAGTAACACCCTTAAATTTCCCCCAAATATGCAAATAGGATAATATAGGGGAATCCTGCAGGAGCCATGGTGATGTTCCTATATGGGTCTTTAAACATTGTTGGAGTTGAAGATATTTGGAAGAATGATGAAGGGGAAGATCAAATTCTACCCTGGGCTAAGAGAATGACTTAAAATCCCCATCATGTAGGAGTTGATCCGGATAGAGAATACCTGCAGCTCGCCATTCAGGCCAGGATAACATACGGCCATTAATACGGATCCCCGAATTATTCCACAAGGGAGCCTTAGCATGTATTCTGGAGTTTGAGCCTAATAATCTATGACTTCTCTGCCAGGATTTATGCATGGCAGATAGTATCGGGTTTTTTGGGTCAGAACGACTAGAGCCAGTACCATACAGAGGAGAAAGGTTTGATTCCGAGGATAGAAGATGTCTTTCTATTTGAACCCATTGTGGTAAATCTTTGATGCCAGGTAAAAAATATGAGATTTGGGAAATATGTAACGCCAAAGAGTAGTGTTCAATAGAAGGAAGACCGATTCCGCCAGATAATTGGTGAGCCTTCAACTTAGTGATAGCAAGTCGCGGCTTCATAGTACCCCAGATGAAAGTTTTAATCTGGGCATCTATTGATCGAAGTGAGGATAGAGGGATCTGCAAAGGAAGCATACCTAGAATGTATATAAATCTCGGAAGGGTAACCATTTTAACCGCCTGAGTTCTGCCCCAAAGAGAAAGGCCCAAAGCCTTCCATTTGTCAAAATCCCGTTGCATTTGGGATATAAGAGGAGATAAATTATCTGCAACCATGTCTTGCAATCCTTTATTAACGAGGACACCCAAGTATTTAAGGCGTGAAGGATGCCAATGAAAAGGAAATCCAAAAATGGCTGCTTTGGTGGTACCGTTAGAGATGGGCAAAGCCTCACTCTTGTCCCAATTAATCTTATAACCTGAAAAAGAGGAGAAATCATTAATAATGTGAAGAAGAGAAGGAATCGACCGGGGAAGACGAGTAAGGGTGAGTAGGATATCATCAGCATATAAGTATATTTTAGAATGTCCAATTGGAAGGGGGACACCAGAGACCTCATCCGATTGACGAATGGTGGCGGCCAAGGGCTCCATAGCCAGAAGAAACAAAAGAGGGGATAGTGGACATCCTTGACGTGTCCCTCTCTTAATGGTAAAGGTGTCTGATAGAAACCCACCACAGTTTACCTGAGCAGAAGGATGGTCGTATAATAAGCATACCTTATCAATAAATTTCGTGCCTAAACCAAATCTATCCATAACTTTGAAAAGATAATTCCATTCAATGCGGTCGAACGCCTTTTCTGCGTCAAGTGAAAGGGCTAACGCATCATCCTTAAGATGTTGAGCCGACCATAATGCATGGGCCAGAGAACGCAGATGGTTCAGAGAGGATCGACCCGGTACAAAGCCTACTTGAGAATGGTGTATCAAGGAAGGCAAGACCTTACGCAAACGCGAAGCAAGAATGCTGGCCAGGATTTTAATATCAGTGTTCAATAAAGAGATGGGGCGATAGCTACTGCAGAGCTGGGGGTCCTTACCTGGCTTTGGAAGCACAACAATAAGAGCCTTGTTAGAAAGAGGTCCTAGTGAAGATGAACTATCCGCCTCCTGGAATGCGGCATGCAGGGTATCAATAATATTGTGACCTGCCCAGCGATAGAACTCAGGGGGAAATCCATCTTCACCAGGGGCCTTGTGATAGGGCAGGGCAGTAATCGCACTAGAGACCTCATCTCTGGTTATTTCACCCTCTAGGATGGCTCTGCCCTCCGCCGAAAGAGAAGGAAGATGTACTTTTGCAAGAAATGCTGTCATTTTATCCGAGTCCATTCTACTATCGGAGGTGTAAAGAGATTCGTAAAAAGAGGCGAACTCATTAACGATGTCTTGAGGTTTCGTGCACAGGTGACCTTGCGTAGATCTAATGGCCGGAATGGCCATGGACGCCTCCCTCTGATGCAGCTGCGCGGCTAATAACCTTCCCGCCTTTTCCCCTTGCTCGTAATGCCGGCCTTTCATTTTCTGTAAAGCGAATTCTGCTTTAGATGTAAAAAGGCTATTTAAGGCCATTCGAGCTTGCTCTAGTAATTTGCGGTTTTGTAGAGACGGAGATGCGGTGTATAAGCGAGAATAAGTTTGTATATCAGATTCGAGCTCACTTTGTCTCCTTGCATTTTGTTTATTAGCAATTGCTGCATCACGCATTAATTGCCCCCTCAAAGTAGCCTTCGCCGCGGCCCAAAGAGTCCTGCTGGAGGTGACAGACCCCTGGTTAGTAGAAAGATAATTTTGAAGGTGTGATTGCAGTTGGGCCTTACCAGCAGGAGTCCTGTGGCGTTGGATGCTCATTCGCCATGGTTTACGTCCAGGCCGAGAGAGACCCAGATCAAGGGAAAGGAGAACCGGAGAGTGATCAGACAAGGCCGCTTCCAGGATGCAGGAGTCTGTAACGAATTGAACTGTGTTATGAGAAATAAGGAAATAATCAAGACGAGAAAATGTACCATGGGCCGAAGAAAAGAAAGTATATTCCTTATCTGTTGGATGGCTAAAACGCCAATGGTCAACCAGTCCAATATCTGATATGATGTCCCCCAACAAGGCTCTGTCTGACGCATTGCCCCTATCTAATGGGCCAGTTTTGTCTAGAATGGAATCTTGCGTCACATTCCAGTCTCCGCCAATCAAATATTGTGATGCATTAATTTCAAGCAGCAAACGGGAAAGTTGAAGAAAGAATGTTTTTTTGGTACCCGTAGGGGCATAGACAGACCCTACACAAATGTGAGACTCTCCAATTTTAAGTTTGGCAAATACTTAACGGCCATTTACATCTGACCATGTTTTAGAGACAGTGACCGGGAGGGATTTGCGAAGGAGGATTGCTACTCCACATTTGCGGAGAGGGCCTGTGTCTGAGGAATCGTCTTGTTGAACACTACTATGGATAACCTTGCCCACCCAGTCTCTGCAAAGTTTATCCGACTCCAGAGCATCCAAATGGGTCTCCTGAAGCAAGGCCACATCTACATGTTTGGTCTGGAGATAGGAGAGTACTTTCTTCCGCTTTATGTAATGGGTGAGGCCATGTACATTCCAAGTGATCGCATTCAGAGAATGTGCCTGTGTCATAGTAGAATAGAGCAAAAATCAGGAGGAAGAAAATAATATAAAGCACAAAACAACGTGGTGAACCAAACAAAAAGAAAAGGGAGAGAAATGACAAAAGAAAGAGGAAACAGAAAGAATATAAGTGGAAGTAGTACTTCTAATCTAGATGAAATGCATAAAGAAAACAATAAAAAGATAAAGACGAAAGGAGGTAAAATTTAGAAAATAGTACAGTAATAAAGAAACTATGGAATAATAGCGAGTAAAGAACAAGAAACCGTAAAACTGTTACCCGCGAGTCTGGGCGCACTAGAGCGCCGCCGCGGGAAAAGACCCCACAGAAAGAGAGAAGCAATTAAGAAGGCATTAATAATATAGAAGGGAAGCCCAAAAGAGCAATATAAAAAAGAACAGAAGAAGGTAGAGAAAGCCAAATAGAGGTTGAGAAGCAACACTACAGAAGAGGAGAAATCTTACAGTAATTAAATGTGAGGTAACCTAAGCGTATAAAACATATCATACACATATATCAAAAATCTATACCAATATGCATACGAGCAAATAAGGTGATACAACTATAATCAAACAATTAGGCGCCAATGCACCCGAGTAACTGCAAAACCAGTTGAGAATATGCAATAAAATTGTAACATGAAAAGTGAGAAATACAGGGAGAAAAAAGAATAGCATTATAAGGCAGAGATATAGCAGAAGGCAAAGTGAAAAGGAAAAGAGGTAAGATAAGAAGCTAGTGAGAAAAGAGGTGAAAAAGAAAAGGCAATCAGATATTATAACAGCGAAAAATGCCAAAAATATAATAATGATTTAACAATATAAACAAGGCCCGCAAGGACCGAAAGTCTACGATAAGCTGCCAATAGGTCAAGAAGTGATTTTTCCCACATGAGGAAATATTATTCAGTCCGCATCTGAAGGAGTTTTAAGAGGAGACCTAGACTTGTCTCTTTGCAGATCTTGTGGGAATTGAGGCGACGAAACCGATTGTGATGCAGATTTCCTATCTTCTTGTGAGCGATGGAGTCTTTCAAGGTCCCTACCACGAGGCCGAGGACTACTAGGAGGGCGTCTGCTGCGGTCTGGCAATGGAGTAGAAGACTTATAGGGAGAATGGGACTGATCCTGCTGCGAAGATGGAGTGAGAACCTCCATATCTTGAGGTTGAAGACAGTCCAAGAATTGCTGAAGATGCTCTGGGTCATAAAAGTCCTTAGAATCTCCATCTTTGGTGATGCGAAAACGTGCTGGTTCAAATAGGCCATATTTAATGCCTAATTGACGTAATTGAGGTCGCATAGAGAGAAAGGCTTTCCGCCGCTCATTTGTTTCCTTAGAGAAATCAGCTGCCATATGAATCCGATGGCCATCAAAGGAAAAAGAACCTTGTAACCGAGCAGCAGCCAGTAATTGTCTTGTTTGTTCGTGACGAAGGAAACAGGCAATGATCGGTCGTGGCCGCGCAGCAGGATCATTACGTGGAGGGCCAAGTCTATGAGCCCGCTGTATCTCCAGAGGTGGAGTGAAAGAAATGCCAGTCAGCTTTGGAAGTATACGACACAAAAATGCACTGGAGTTTTGTCCTTCAATGCGCTCTGGAAAACCAAAAAAACGGATGTTGTCCCTCCTACTACGGTCTTCCAAATCAGTGAGCTTGCTATGTAAGAATAAAAGGTCTTGTTCTTTGTTTGGAAGGGAATCAAATCGTTTCTCCATTGCCAGAACTCTGGAGTCCAGGGATTCAACCTTCACATGGAAGCTGGTGATTTCTGCTCTAATTGATTTAGTCTCCTCAGCCAAGGACGTGATTGTAAGGTGCATGTCATCTAGTCGGCGACTAACCTCAGATATTTCATGCAGAATACGCTGCATAGTTGCCGCCGACGCTTGCCCACCATTAGAGGGCGCAGCGTGAGGTGAAGGGGCCGAGGAGGATGCATTGCCTTTCGTTGGCATAGTAGTAGACTGTTTAAGAGCTTCTGCGAAAAGAAGTGGTTTAGGAGTCTTATTGCCTTGCTTGGCAGCAGACATTTGAAGAATAGGCTTGGTGGAAACTTTGAAAATACGTGAAGGCGTCTTTCCGTGTGATGAAATACTTATATGTGAGCACAAAAAATATGGCAAAGTGTCGGAATATACAGAGCAGCACAATTAATAACTGTACATATATATGATAATAGGACACTGGCCCCCCCAAAAGAAGAAACCCATGTCTCACTTTCAAACACTGGAATGCGAAAGCATATTTTCAAAAAGTGGTATCTGTGCAATAACAAGACATCAATTATCGCTATAGTCAAAAGGGCACAGAAATATAGCAGTAATAGAATGAGAAACAGCGTATGTGCGCTTATGGCGGTGGCAGACAAATTTGCGATTATGACGAGACTAAATTAATCAATATTCCAGAATGCAGATTAGTCATGGACCATGCAGGAGCAGAGAACACAATTCCTGACTGAAAAAGTTGACAAGAGCGCTATGACGACATTATGAGGAGACACACTCTAATGTATGTCAGTCAGTCTGCGCTAAAGAGAGCCATTTTCATGAAGCACCAGCTTAAACAATAGTCAAAAAGCGCAAAATTGTAGCTGCAGTGAAGATGAGGGGAAACAACTCTCAAAGGAACGAAAGGTTCCGTTTTTTTTAAATTTCAGCTGAGCTTGAGGAACCAGAAATTCCAATTACAAGAGAGCCGTTGACCGTGTAAAGAATGGAATGCACAAATCCTGTGCGAAATGCGCGTCAAAGGTGCTACAACAGTAGTATGGGAGAAATTAGCCCTACCAGTAGCTGACGAACAGCGCGGCAAAAATCATGGTTCCTGTCAGAAACTCCTGAACTCTGAAGGAGGCGTTGCTGCAGGCATATTGAAGGAGGCGCGGCCAAAGTGAAACCAGGCAGGCGCCCGTTGTCAACATCGGGGGCGCGGCTTCATGAGAAGAGTGAGGCGGCCTGAAGGAACACGTCAGGCAGAGTGCGCCGGGCAACATCACCACAGAACATCGTCGAGGCGGTCAGCAACAGAGAGCCGTTGTCATGCCTCCGAAACCCGCCCAAATCCTGCCCCCCATCTTCCGGCTGCAGCAGGGCACGGAGAGGAGATTCCAAAGCCGGTGGAAGGTGAGAATATTCCGTTAAGGGCTCATCCCGCGGCGGAGCTCACCCGTCAGGCGGCCATCTTCCTGCGTGGCCAGACCACGCCCCCAACAAATGCTCTTCTAAATGTGTCAAAACAGGCTTGAATGTACTCCAGCTCAGCCTTGAAGAAAGTCAAGCATCACACATGGCCAATAAGTTCTATAGAAATCAATGGAGACAGTGAAATAAAAAAAACTATATTTAATTTATGCATATGTATTTTTAGTGTTAACATTTTTATATAATTACTGAATAATTAAATTTTTATACACCTAATAATGCATTGAATTTTAAATAAGTGACGTTTTTAACTCATTTTTATAAAAGGTATAAAACTGTATAAAAAGTAGGTTAAAAAACATACCTTTTAGCCACATTTATTACAAATTACATAAAAATGGAGGATGGGTAACTTTATTTTAAAATCCTTATAATATAAAAATAAAATGTATAAGTATTTCTGAATTAAATTAATATATTTAAATTATGCTGTAACTTTTGAATGTATTAGTTCTGTTAATTATTAATATTAATTATAAAAAATATTTACATTTATCTTTTACAGTCAAATAATTTCATTCTTTTTTTAAATAATAATGCCAGCGTGGATAGCACTCTGCTTAATCCAATGCTTTAAAAGTCTCTTAGAGAAACAGACATTTGAGGTGAGGAGATTCAGAGTGTCAGTGGTGTCGTAGGGTGCTGCATCTAAAAGAGTTGCTCTCCACCTAAACTTGGGAACTACCCTGAGTTCCCTGCTTCAGTTTTTGCGTAATTTATGCAGCACTGTAAGCCTGAAACTGTATTGTCTTGACTTATACTGGCTGCTCCCTTATGTCTGGACAAATCTATACCTCTCTGATGAGTTCTAACTAGAGCGAAACACATGTTTCAGGGGTTGCTCTTATTCATTCCGGGTTGGCTTGGATGGTATTTTACCAACCCAAAGCTTTAATACTGTGCCTGGAGTGGTAAAATGCTTTTGTCATTTTACAGCTCTATGTGGAATGCACTTGCTAAACCAAATCTTCTAGACTTTGCTGTGAAAATGGCAAAAGGCTTTGTCACTCACTCACTCGACATGGATGGCTCAGTGCTAATCCGGTACTTAAAAACTATGCTAGATAAACAGACAGGTGAGAAGCTTCAGAGTGTGGGTGGTGCTATAGGGTGTCCATATAAAGGAGCTGCTCTCCACCTAAATTTGGGAACTACAGAACTCCCTGCTTATACATAGATGCAGATCAATGTACTGTATCTGCTCAGTTTGAATCAATTCCTCTTCGGAAAAATATCCACAGTATTTTGAATTCCTGAAGCTAGTCATATGTCTGATAGCTCTTCGAAATTTGGATTTCCTTATAGTTTGCAATATCATTTTAGAGTAAGTACATTTAAAGATTTTTGATTGTCCAGCCTAACTTTGACCATTTTCGCTCCCCTGTTCAAATAAACTCAATTAATCCGAAATTCCTGAATTTGAGAAGATGGCCCCAACAAGCTCAATTATCCATTGGATCAATGGGATGATGTTCTTTAAAAGTAGATTTCATAATTCGGTGCCCCTTGGCTTCTTAGAAATGTAATCTAAAGCGGACCCACTTCTGTCTGAATGATGTAACATCAGTATGTTACATGCAGTTAAAGCACCACAGTGGCAGTAATTATCCCTTCTAGGTAAACATAAATACTTTGACATGCTCAACAAGACACCAACAATCATTTCTGTTTTTCAATTTAATCCTCGTAATTTTTAAATTGCTTGCAAATTGAAGTTCATTATTTTTATAAGACTATTGGCCATTGCTGCTCAGTAATATAATCTGAAGTCCAAGTGGCCCACTGTTGTCTGATGATAACTTCAATATACATGTGGTGTCCCCTTCTGGCCTCATGGTGTTAGTTATCATTCATATTCAACCCTTTTCATACATTTGAAATGACTGAATTTGAGAAGAAGGTCTCAGCAAACTTCTTGTTTTTATGGCCCATTGCTGCTCCATAATGTAACCTAGGGTGGGCCCACTGCCTTTTGAAGGTGGTGATTTGCCCCAGTACGACCTTGAAAAATGTGTGGCAACACACTCCATAGAGATTTGCACTTGTCAGACTACCATTACGTAGCGATTTGGTTGACACTTGAGGACCTTGTACTAGTAATTTGTGAACATCAAATCTTTTTTTTAATGTGCCTTTTCTGCCTCTGTCTTGGCAGGAGTATGTTATCTACCCTCTAAGCCCCTCTAAGCCCCTTGTGCTGCTGGTGCATCACTTTTAATATGGGAAAAAGGGACATACCGCTGGAGCATAAGCCCATATGTTTTTCGCACAAACGTATCTCTCTGTCGCTTCACAGTTCTCACAGCCAAATCTTCATCGACCTTTAAGACCATAATATTAACTTGATTTTCATGAAGCACTTGTCTCAGTCTTCCAGCTTCATTGCGCCATAAAATCACAGATTTTTCTACGAATTAACTCAATGGTAGTCACTTATTCATGCTTTGAAAGTTGTCCCTGCCTGAATTTGTGATCTCCACAATACAAACATATTTCTGCAGCAGGCACATGGACCTATGGAGCTATCTTATCTGTTCTGTTGCCATTGGTAAATGCTGCTGCTATTGGTCACTTCCCTGAGGCTGATGGGCAGTTATCCCTTTGCTGATTATCGCCCAGACTTGCCGCTAATGGCAGTAATGGGTACGACTGCTGATGAAGGCTCTGTAATGAACATGGCCTTTCGAGGCCAATGCTCCCGCCATTTCTTTTGCGTCATTAAAGCCTGGCGGAGCACTTTGTGGTGATTGATTGCAAGGAAAGTGCTTTGGCATGGAGGACGGCTGCTCCTGCTGCTGAATTACCAGTAAGTAACAAATTACTTTTGCAACAAAAATTAGTTCAGCCAGTCAGTCGTCAGACAGATTTCTGTGTTGCTAGCAAAATGTCATTGTGTTTCTAAGAAGGAAGCAATTGTTTTCTGCACACGTTCAATCAAAATGGGATTAAGACGGAGGCAGTCTAGTAATGCTGTCAATGTTAACATTTAGATTTCCCATTCTCCAGGACTTTAAATGGGATGAAAAAAAGTGTTGGGGGAGGGGTATCTTAAAGAGGTGTGGTCTGTGTAATCAAGGGTGTGGCTTAAGCACTGAAACTAAATTTCTGTGATTCCCATAGTGGGCCACCGAACCAGTATTTTGGTTCCCCTCTGAGTTTTCTGTTACTGCATCCGACTATACTACACAAATTACATACATCTGAAACCCGCCTGAACTATTGACTTTTTCAATGGTTCTTGGCTGCTTAAGATAAATGAGTAACAATAATGATTTTGTTGTAAACAATTAATATTGAAAATGTTTCCTTAATCCTGAAATTGTGACTGTAAATTAAATATTACTGAGGTCTGTGGAAGGGTAGTGGGCTCCTGAGAGTCTCAGGCACTCCAATTATGCTCTTTGTATGTTAGCCATGTAGGCCCTTTTCCGTGTCATATCTCATCCATATACATATCTTACACCTTATCTCTTTCCTCTTCAGCACCCTCTTTTCACTCTCCCCTGAATGCACTTGACTTCATCAGTCCCAAACACACAACGCGCCCACGCTTAGCCACTGCTTACCAGTGCCCCTGCAAACGCAAGATGGATTCAAGATGTGTCACAGTACTCTGGCCTTGGAAACATAACTGATTAGTCCTGTACCCTCGCTCATCTTCCAGCAATACAAACCTTTCACACAGACATGGGCATTATTGTAATCACCATCTGAGGATAATATGGTATGTGCAGTCCGCTTAAAAGTGCTGGCGCTCAGTCACTCACACTTACTCCCTCATTCACCCACTCACTTCCTCGTTCATTCACTCACTCATTCACTTCTTCACTCAATTACTCCTAGCTCACAATGTCCCTTTTCTGTCATTCTGCTAAAAGCCTGCGCTAATGGCTCACTCCCAACATGCCCATGGGTCGCAAAGTAGCTGGACGCTATCACAGCACTTCCCCCCCCCCCCCTCTAGGTTACAGATACTCAAATTTTCCTGCATGGCTGCATGTAGCTGGACAGACTTCAGTACCTTTCCTAGGAAAATGTAGGTGCAAGTCAATTGGTACTAAATTAGAATTGCACCCAAAAGCATTCTTCAAGCTCTTGGGATCTTGAGTGTTTTTGGTTCTAGCACGCACCATGATTCCTCAGCACCTGCATGCGTCACACACCTGTGCAGAACAGAAAGGAGCTGCCGTAGCCTATCAGCAGCTAGCTCTTAAATCAACCTTGCAATCAGTGGACTGCTACAGGCTGTTGGCAGGCTTGTTCCTTGTGAACTGGAGTATGCGCCCAGCAGATGCATTCTAATGAACTGAAGAAAGTTCTCAGCAGTGTGGTTTCTGGTGCCTAGGAGTGAGCTCCTAGCAGACTGGCTTTGAGTGGAGTGAAGGGGGCTTCTGGGCGACTGGCTTCTGTTGGCTTGAATGGCAGTCTGAAATGGGCTTCTGGCAGGTTGGATGGTGTTGGACTAGAAGGGCCTCCTGGTAGGTTGATGGCTGTTGGGCAGGAGTGGGCTACTGAGTGGATGACTTCTTTTAGACTAGAGGAGGCTGCTTCCAGGCTGGCTTCTTGTGAACTGGAGTAGGCTCCTGACTTCTGGTGGATTAGACTGTCAGACTGGAGAGGTCTCCTTGGAGGGTGGCTACTGGTGAACAGGACTGGTGAACTGCAGTGGGTTCCTCCCAGAGTGGCGGCTTCTGGTTGACTAGACGGGTGCTTGTGGCAGTCTGACTACTGGTAGACTGGGGTGGGGTAATGGGGTCCTAGCAGACTGGGTTATGGTGGACTGGAGGTGGCTCGTGGGAGACTGGCTACTGGTACAACGGGGGGTCCTAGCAGACTGGCTTGAATTGACTCAAGTGGCTTCCAGCAGACTGTGCTCTGAAAACTTGAGGTGGACTTGTCTTTGCCAGAACAATACAATACAATACACAGAGAGTAAGGCGGGGGAGTCGTGATACAAGATGTCGAGGCCTACGACACGGAATGTAGACACCTTCTTAGTGACCATGTCAGCTATACCTGCCTGACCACGGACCCAATGCCAGAACTCTGGGCTACAATCTTTAACCTTGTGAGTGAGGCTGAAACTCAGGGCTATATTACAAAACATGAGGCCGCTTTCCTCACTACCACTAAGGGCATGATCCCATATTTCTACACTTTGCCGAAAACCCACAAGAACAGAACACCACCGCCAGGCCGACCGATTGTGTCGGGCATTGGGTCCCTACTAGAACCTCTATCACGTTACTGTGATTTCTTTCTAAAACCATTGATTCAGGCAACCAGCACTTACCTGAAGGATACGAAGAGCCTACTTGCATTACTACAGGACATCGAAATCTCAGATGAACCATCATTCCTGGTCACACTGGATATATAAAGCCTCTATACCTGCATACCACAGGATGACACCATCCGAGTCATCGAGGCAACGCTGGAGTCTAGCACTTAGGACTATGTGACACCACAAGAATTTGTGGTGGCCTGTGCCACCCTTGCACTTAAGCACAACTTTTTCGAATACAAGGGAGAACTATTCTTACAGTCAACGGGTACTTCTATGGGCAGTACATTCACCCAAAGTGTGGCTGGACCGTACGTGTATGATTTTGAGTGCAAACACGTCCTATCATTACAAAATCCACAGTTGTCCTATGTATCCTTTTGGAAAAGGTACATAGATGATGTGCTCATTATCTGGAAAGGCACTGAAAACACCTTGCTGGAGTTCTTCGGGTGGATCAACACATGTGACCCTAACCTTAAGTTTACCTATGCTTACGATAAAAGCGAAATGGTCTTCCTGGATGTAGTTATCACAAAAGTGGGTAACCAACTACCTATCAAGACACACCATAAACCGACGGCTAGAAACAACCTTCTGCACTTTTCCAGCTACCATCCCTGCCCATTGCGAGAAAACCTTCCATTTGGGCAATACTTGCGGCTACGACGGAACTGTAGTGAGGTCTCGGTTTTTAAAACCCAAGCACAAGAATTTACTTTGAAATTGAAGGATCGAGAATACCCTAAAAAGATTCTGAAAAAGAGCTGCAAGAGGGCCCGTAATAAAAATAGGGAAGCACTCCTGGAAGAAAATGTGACAAGTGCCATGGAGACAACACCTCTCACTTGCGTGACCCCTTATAATGCAGCCTCCAATGCGGTCAATAAATCCATAAACAAACACTGGAAAATTCTGGTGAGCAACAATCATAAATGGGACAAACCCCTGTTCTCTTACAAGAGAGCAAGAAGCATTAAGGACACTCTTGTACACACACGCCCCAGACCACAGGACAAAGAAGCAGACCAGACGGTTCTCAATACATAGGGTTTACCTCCAGTGATAGGCCACTTCCCATGTGGATCATGTAGTGTTTGCCACCTAACCTCTACCACGAAATACCTCTCGTTGGAACCAGGCAAACAATGGTCACAAAAATCCCATACGAACTGTAATTCCACTGACGTGGTATACTTAATAACTTGCCCATGTGGGCTCAGATATGTGGGCATGACGGCGCGGAAAATCAAGCAACGTATATGTGAACACCGAAGTACGATTCGTTGCCGCAAGAACAGCACAAAACTTACGGACCACTTCTTGCTCTTGAATCACACAACAAACGATCTGAGGTGGGCCATCATCGAGAAACTTAGAGCAGGTCCGAACACACAGCAGTCACTCTTTGAAAAGGAACAGCGGTGGATTTATCGTTTGTCCACGCACCGCACAGGACTTAATGATAATATTCCTTTGGGCTCAGTCCTCAAACGCTAATACAGTTATCCCTTTTCTGAATATTGAACATATTCCTTTGTACACTAGCCATCAAGCTTCTGTGAGTAATAAAATTAATCCCATCAGTTATTTGTATATTATTTTTATGAAGGGTCTGGTAGTTTCATTTTATTTAAATGCACCACAATATGAACATTCATATAATGATCTAGAGGACCAAGAATCGAGTCCAATACATCTCCCCTCCCTGGCTTAACTGGACATAGGTTGATTATATATAATTAATATAATTCCCAATCGCATTAGTGTAAGTTGTTTCACTACCTCCCCTTTTTTGCGAAATAACTTGTAGCCTCCCTACACACGATTGTACTTCAATCACGTCTGCCCGAGTAGATCATTAAAGTTCTTCAACAGCCCTCTATGGGGTGCGTTCTAGTTGTTTGACAAAACGTGACTCAGCCGGAATTCGTCACACGCTCCATTCTGGAGTCACGTGACTGAGAACCGGCTTCTTCTACCCGGGTTTGCCGATACTCGGCAATATTTGGGCCGAGGAGGACAGCGCGAGGTTCCCCGTGGGAGTGTGTGAGCATAGAAGTAAGTATAGATAGGGTTCAGCGATTTACTAATGGCCAACCTTAGGTTCGAATTGCTGTTTCTGACCCTTTCATTTCCCTCGTTTCAGTTACTATAGCACATTGATCCCCCATCCCGGACCCATGAAGTAAAACGTATATTGTTTTCCAGTAAGCCGATCATTATTTCCATGCTACTGTGTTGTTTGTTTTTTAATTATGCACGTGCACATGCCCGAGCGCTTGCCCCACATCTTTAGCGCATCGGTTGTATGTCAAGTGCTTATATTCACGAGTACGCTTTTACAAGCACTTTACAGGTCAAAGGTACCATTTAGCAAGCAAGTGCTTGACATTGCCTACATTTAAAGGGCAACATCAATCACAGGCTTTGTCCTGTAGTTGGACCCCTCCATGATAATTTTAATACTGGAGCGGCAGTAAAACACTGAACATGGTTGCCTGAGTTAGGGGCACCAGTGGTACTATTTTAATTACACTTCTTCCCAATCACAGCACAGGATTATCAAATAATTCTGCACCAAATGAATGCGTGTAAAACAGTCGACCACCGCCTTACATTTACAATTTTATGAGTGTCCTGTTTATTTCTTTTGCAGAGTCCAGTGGCCTAGGAAATCCCAGGAGGCCACATTGGTAGAACCGTACGTTTTACCACTAACACGGTTCCACAGGTTAGGGTGCGCCTTAGCGTGCGCATACCGCCGTGGAATCTCTATTGGTCCTGAAGAATGCTTATCGAATCCGCAATGATAAGCTGAAACATGTCGACCATTCCTCTTCACTTATTTTAAATTGGACAACTCTGGTTATCCTAACCAGCCAGTCTATGTCCGTTTCACTTGCTTTTAACGGTTGTTGGTTTGCCTGGAATAAACCGTTTTTTGGTTAAAACCAGACAACTTTTAATACTTGCACCACTTTTCACAATCACCTCCCCCCAAAAAAACCTGCTCCACTGTAACTCAGGCATTGTAGCACAACAGAGAGGCACTCTGCCTTTCTGGTGGGAACCCTATGATGAAGCATGTCACCAACCAGGTTGGTGAGTGAGGGTTCTTTTATGAAATAAATGTTGTTTTCCCATGCTGTTTTATTGTCTAGGTCTTCCTAGTAATTTCACAGTCACTCTTTCGTTGTTTCTATTATCTGTATTTATTCCTCAATAACTTATCTACATGACTGTATCTTGCAGGCATTTTGAAGGGAGTATAGTCCCTTCATTAAGGGAGTAACTTTCGAATAATGGCCCCTGGTTCACTTTGGAGAAACTGAAGAAGTTGACTGAGAAACATTTTATTAAACATCAGAGATCGGTTTAGCACCACCCTTGGGGAAAGGACTTGCTGGGAAGTGGTAATCACATATTGGGGAAGACTGTGCAGTAGGTATTTCGAAGTGGAGTAGCCTGGAAGGAGGAATTAAGTAGGATGTTGTGGAATTACTCAACACCATCACTGAGTGCCTTGTTCGAACATGTGTCCATCTTGGGTGGATAGGTGTGGAGTAAAGGAGGTATGTGGTGAAGATGTCAGAGAATGAACATAAGGAATATCAACAAAGGCAGAAAATAAAACTGACTTGTGTTACTAACTTTCTCAAGGTGGGGAACTAGGTATGTATCAAGTTAGGAGCGGAAGTCAGGAAAGAGGAGTCACCTGTTTCTTGCCCTAATAGGGTGAAAAAAAGTCAACAACCCTACTGTGGTTTTTGATGGGGGTGAAAAGTGGAATGTTTGAGTAGTGGTTTTGTACAACCTGAATATAATTGATGGGTTGTGTATCTCACAGAAATTAGAGCTTATGGTGTGCAAGGAAGGAGGATATGAGAGAGGAGTTGAGAGGGAAGAAGATTATGATGAGCCCAATAAACATACCATTTTTGAAAGAAATGTGTATTTTCCTCCTGTGTGTAACTATAGAGTTGCAGCCATGTGTTTTATTGTGTTGAATGATCGCAGAGATGTAAGTGTTTTTAGCTACATTTTGTTTCTACCTTACACAGCCCCTTTGTCACAGTGCTCACATTCTAAGCTCTTGTCCTTTTAGAAGATGGTATTTTTAAGCGACAGGTTATGTTCAAGTAATGTATCAAGTACTGCACCTTTAAGTGTAAGACTTGTTTAAGATTCTTGAATTTTCAACTAGAATATAATTGGGCCCGGTGGAAGGAGGACCTAGGGAGAAATAGGCTGCCATTGGTTCCTCAATACATTTTCTACAGCGTAAACTGTAGTGGGCCAACCACTGTCACGAGGTGATGTCCGAGAGAGTCCCTGGCCGGTGGGGGCACGGGGATAAATAAAAGTGACGTGGACCGCTCGAGGTCACTTCCGTATCAGTGTAACTGCGTGCGTCTTGTGGAGAGCTGGGCCGCAGCTCAACCACCACTAACCATGGGTTTAACGCTTTTAATGTTTCTCATCTCCACAGTGCAGTCGTTACGGCTGCCTCTTCATTGATGTTCGCCTCTTATCAGCGTCATTGTTCTGTCCTGGTTGCACGTAAGAGGTCGCCCCCCCCTACGCCTCGGTGCGCTCGCAGCCACGTGACCCACTTTCAAAGGCCGAGTATCGACCTCGGCTCCTGCCAGCTCCTGTCCCACGCGGCACTCTGCTGCAGCGCCCCGCGCTATCACGCACGGCCTGCCCTGATGGAGGAATCCTGGGGTTTGGCTTGCTGTCTGCAGCCCGGATTTGAGACCCTACATCTTCAATCTGCGTCACAGCTGCCGAGTGGACAGCAGTGCCTGTAACACCTCTAGCCAGCCCAGCCCCTTTCGTTCTTTTATTGCGTGCTGGGGTTTGAAGTCACTCTTACAGTGATCGAAACATAACTTACGTCTCTGGATGCATAGTGTGGGCGTCTAAAGACCTAACCACTTGGCAGCTGTGCGGAGGGGCACACCAGCCTTCTGGGCCACTCAAAGAGCCTCAGTCTGAGTGCCCTGGTAAACCCGATGAGACCAGTAGTGTGGCAGTAGTGTAGCAAGGATTGCGTGGGCCCTGGTGCAAGAAAGGAAATAGCCACCTTGGCTGCTGTTGGGGTAGTAAAATACAGCATTGTCAGGGTTCAATGGAGCCCGGTGCCACAGCAGTGGTAGCTACTACGAGTTTCTGGACTCTGATAGTGGCATAACCATAGCTCCCGCAGCCCCCTCATCACAGGGGGCACCCTCTGGCACTGTGCACGGGCTGCAGGCCCCTGGCCTGAGAGGTCCTGACTAGGTCCATAGCGTGGGTGGCCCATCCATGTACTGTGCAGACGGCCCCCCTCAAGTTCCGTTACGCCACTGGACACTGAGTCCACAAATTCCAGACCTGGTAACTCACCAGACCTGTTTCATGGATGCGCAAGGGCTGTGGCAGAAGCAAAGCCCCCCCCCCCCCCACTCTTCTCTGGACCCCCCCCTGTCTCTCAGGGGAGCCAGATAGATCTCCCCTCAAATTTGCCATGCCCTGGTGTGTCCTTCCCCCGCCACCCAGACCACAGCAATAGCCCACTGCAATTTACCGCCTGCCTGAATTGGATAGTAAATGTCAGCAGAAAAGGGCCCTTTTTGTTAGCCCGAAATGGGGGAATAATATATTGTGAAAAGAACTCAGTATTCCTGGGTCCACGTGTTGTTCCCTATTCTAGGTGGAATAACGTACAGTGCTGTTATTTGGTGCAGAAATCTGGAAACAGAGTTTCTGGAGCTCCCGCCCCAGTACTCCTGCACCAAATAATGGACTAATGAGGCACTTCGTGTCTCTCATAGATTTGAGCTACTGAAAGCCGCCAAAATCTCTGTGTGAAACCAGTGACGGAACGAAATTTGAGGGGCCCCTCTGCAAAGTACGTGGAGGTGGCCCCACATGCTCTGGACCCAGTCAGGAGCTCTCAGGCCAGGGGTCCGCCACCGGTGCACAGTGCCAGAGGGGGTTCACTGGAGCTCGGCGGCCGCCAGTACCCTGGGGGCTGCAGGGGCTATTGTTATGCCACTGCGTGAAACACCAAGGAAACACATGCGAGAATCGACATGGAAAGACCAATTTCTGTACATGTACCCCATTATTTTCACTGTACTCCTAGAATTACCAAGGAGTCTTGTACTCCGCAGTCATTTTGGATTATCCCCCAACCGATGATGACACACCTCGAGTGTGTCTTCTTTTGTTTCCCCATAGGAATTCCTCCTGCCCGAAGGGGGAGGAATCCCTAAATCGAAACACATCTGGAATCGGGAGCCAGCATGTGAAAAATAGCTGGGAATTCCAGCCCATGCATGTTAGTTCCCATTCCAGACACAAAACTGGGAATATCAATTACCAGTTGGGCCTAGGTAATTCTGCCTCGCCCCCTGCTACTCGTAGTTGCCCCCAAGAGGCAGCATAAAAGGTGTATTTAGATGTTCATTCACTTACTTAAATATTGCCAGGGGAGACTATATATAATTAATTTAATGGAAGCATTCAAACTACCTATAACAGAAGGTCGCGAGTGGGGCTGGTCAGAAGTCAGCGCTCCCCAATGTAATCTCATAGTGAGAGAAGAGTTGCTCCGTCCGACACCATGTCTTAAAAAAATTCCAAAATGAACACAGGCAAGAAACATACCAGTTCCAGGTGTGAGTTGGCTGGCAATGTGTTAGGAGTACTCACTTCCTACTTTCATTCCTCCTCCTTGTCAGTGTCCCTCTGTAAATCGATAGTCAAACACAGTCGATTACCCAAAAAATCAGATACTAAGACTATACCCATTGAAATAGTTCTAGCTATAGGAAATGCTGGGGAATGGTTGACGAGTGTTTGACAGATGGAGAGTCGTGTCTCTGGAATCAAGGCAATGCTCTGCTACAGTGACATGATGTTCATCTTTCAGTAATTAGTGCTTACACACATAGCTTGACTCATAAATCATCCCAAAATGGCAGCCACCTAAAGTGAAGGCTAGAAGGAGAGCCCAACTCGACATGGAGGCGAGAGAAAACTCCTTTGAGAAAAGGGTCACCGGCAGTGATAAAAGCTGTGAGGAAGCCTAAAATCAAAAAAAGAGGACTTGGAACGCCCACAACCTCCGTGACAGTAAGTTTAGAGAGATGCTGCAACCTTACTTCCATCATCTTGCTGCTTCATCTTTCCCCTTCCAGTGATGTGTGCGTTTGTACTGTGAGAGTCGTTTTAATGCATGAGTAGCTGGAAGTTCCCTAGGGCTCCAACCTCTCAAGACCCCCACTGGTGAAGTCATCAGGATAATCACAATCTTTCTCCTACATCGCACCCAAAACATGGAACAACCTCCCTCAACACATCAGAGCCTCCTTCTTCCTTCTTGAGTTCCGCATGAAGCTGAAGACCTGACTTTCCAATTAAACAACGAGGGGGCCACACACCTACACAACTGCCCGATTGCCTGGATACACTCAGGGGCGACATGTGTTTCATTCAAATTGACAAGACATAAATATGGAATATTTTGTTTCATTTGACTGGCTGGGGCTGCTTTACAGAAGCCAAGAGTGCACGTGTGACCAGGCCCAGCCTTAACACAACTTCTCTCAGACAGTTCAAATATACAAATATTTTTTTTTATGTCTAATTCCTTAATTAGCCTCACATCTTCAACCTTGCCTCTCTCTTGATTCCCCTCCACCTATACTATACCTCTTTGTAGCTACTCCCCTGGCTCCATCACAGGTATTTCTCACCTTTGTCTCACTCAATACACTTCTCACACTACCTCACCTCACTACCAGTCTCTATGCCTGCCACTCTCTCAACCTCCTCTCTACCTCAGCTTTGTCGACCTCCCTGCTTTCTGAACCTCTTTGCTGTTTCCATCTCACTCCTCTGTACCTTTCATCTACTTCACCCCTCAATCCCATCTCTTTATTTCATATCTTTGAAGCCCTCTCTCTATCACTATTCTTTACCTCAACTCACTACCTCGTTTCTCACAACCTCATGTCTCCACACCATCTCACACTACCTTATCTTTCAAATTTCACCACCATTCATTTGCTACCTCAACTCTCCACCTCCCTCTTGGCTTCATTGTTTGTTCTGTCTACCTCTTATCTCTTACTTCTTTCTTGCTATCCCTCCTTTTACCACTTTTCTGCATCTAGCATTATCGTCTCGCTTCTCTTCGTACACCTCTTACTCCAAAAGTTCGAATGTTGAGCAGAGGAGACTGGGTTGGTGAAGGCATTTGTTCAGTCGGTGTTTTATTCAATACAGTTAAATACTTAGTCAATATATTACTTCCACCCTTGTCTATAAAGATAATGGTATGTTGCTGTTAAAGAGTTCTGAGGAACAAAGGTGTTTTTAGAATCAAGTGTGAGGTTAATCTCCTGACATCAGCGCTTAATTTGATCTGGTGGTTTCCAGTGCTCTGCACCGGCACTTAATTGTCAGCACTGGCTCTAGTGACCGTCCACCACATGGTGGCACTGTCTGAGATGTGAACAACAACGTGTTTATCAAGTCAAATGGCATTGAAAATGAATCATACCAGCCTCTCACGCCATTACTATAGCTTTGTGTGGCCTGAAATAGTCTGAATTGTCCCACCTGTAGGAGTGCAATGGTTAGGTGTTATGTTGGTACTGTAATTGGCAGCGCTGGCAGGGGCAATGCATGGTGGAGGCTGCAGTGGCCTTCCGAGAAGGGCCCTGGCCCTTAATTTTTTACAAATTCAGCACTGCCTGACATCAAGTGAAATGGGAAAGATGTGCCCTGCAGCGATCCTAAATGATTCTCCACGATGTTATGTTTTTATGCTTGATCAATATCATAAGCAGAATGACTTGTGTTTGGTTTCCGATGTAAGCTGATGGTTGCATGCTACTGTTTCTCTGTAGATGACAGTAGTTTCCACAGATGCATTTTTCCTCATTTTCATTAGTGCAATTTTTTGCTCTATTGCTTTAACTTCTATGCTGGGCATGGTGGCTTTGGTTCCTGGCTTTTAAAATTGGTACTACATTATTTTATCTATCTGGTAGGCCACAGATGTAGGGCCAACTGGCCATTCTTCCACTTTGGCATTTTTCCAATAGTCTTCTGACTAGGCGGCTGCTTTTTCGGCACCAGCCCACTGCTGCGTTGGGCGTCTTTGAACATTTTTTCCAAGGCTGATTTGAATTTCCAGTCTGTCCCTAAACAAATGTGCTAGTGTGAAATGGACTTCACCTGCATTTACCTGAATTAAAGATTGGTTCAATTATTAGATAGTTGGATGGGTTTTCACTGGAAATTAAGATGGAATACCATTTTTGATCTGATACTAAATATAACAAATTAGCCTAGAGCATCAAACCTTGAGTTATTGTCAAATTGTATGGTTATAACCTTGAGCATTAATTAATTACACGCTTCGCTCTGCTACAGCGAAGCTGTTGCTTACTATCAGAGCTCACAAACGCCACCTTTTATCAACGATCATCCTCCAAATTCTGGAACTTCCTCCTATCTAAACTTTCATAAAGTTTTGTAAAGCTATCCTTTCTCCTATTAGAAGAATTACCACTAAATTTGTAAGCACTGGGTCACCATTGTATGTGTATGCATGTGCTCCAGAAATTTGTATACATCAATTCAGCAGTAGCATAATTTGAGAAAGTTCTAAAGTTTTCAGTTTTTGGCAAACATTTTATTCCACCTTCTTCCCCCTTAGGCACAGGCACATTGTGAACTGAGAGACAATTGTCATAGTAAATCAATGTAGATAATTGTTTGTCTGTGTGGCATGGGGACAAATGTTTGTGTTATAAAGGAAGAACCAGGAGTTGCTATCTAATTTCTTAATGGTAACTGTTGAATCCAAGTACCTTAGTTCTAATCCCAGTGTGACCAAATTGTGTGTTAATGAGCACGTTCTCAATCATCTAACTGTGTCTCGGTTGCCTGATCTACCAACACTGGGAGCAGTTACAAAAACGCGAAGGAACAACCTGTGCTGAACTAATAAAAATACAAGATATTTAAATTTAAGAGAAGCTGATATACCTCTGGCAATTTTGAGTAGTAAGTAACCATTTTGAAGGTCTACTGGTGGCCGCATTTGCTCTTGATTTGGCGAATTTATGGTGGTGAGTTTTGGAGCATTTTTTACCCGTGCTTCTATATCCTAAATATAAGTCGATCTGTCCCTGGAATACTGCGTTATTCCTAAAAGGATGTTTAATGATAAATGGCTGACACTGTTATCCACGAGTGGAAAATGGAGGACGCATTGGCCAATATTGATGCAGAGAAAGATGGTATTTGTCAACGTTGAAGTTGAAGGTGCGGATTACGCAGGGGAGGGGGTCGTCATGAGAACAAGCTAACCGCGTCCAATCTCTGCGTATGTGGTTAGAAGGGGTCGACCTAACACACTTCAATTAGGAACTTGGTTGTCAATAGCACTGGCGGTCAATAGCACAGTCCGTCTATCGATCTGACTATGTCACAAGGATTTGAACCTTGCCAGGCTCCGTTTCAGAAGGAAGTGTGGACGTTCACGCTCTTTCACATCAATTTGTTTTACTTTTGTTGAATCTTAACCCCCCTTTGAAGAGGAAGTCGAAGAGAAGATTCTTGTTATCCGTGTTCTCGCGATCCGTTTATCCCTGAAGATAGTCAGTTTAAAGACAGAGCTAGCGGGGTGACTACAAATTGAGCTTGCTTCCGGCTCCTTCGGAATAAGCTCTGGCAAAACCAATAAATCTGTCTTCAGTTTTAAGTATTTATTCATGAGCACAGTTTGTGCCATGGGACCAGTGCAGATACACATCTACTTCAATCTGTGCATAATGTGAACAGTGGGACCAGACACAAATTCAGATTGTACACTCTGTACAGTGCATATCCTGTACTTAGTGTCGGAATACACGCAGACATACAAAGTACACTGTGCTTCAGTGGATTGGAAAACTGCCCTGAGTAATTACCAGTGGCTCAGATTAATTCAAGCAATCTATCCATCACCTTTTGTGTTACTCAGTTCATATAAAATGCATAACTTGTGCAGTCACACACACTGTACTCTCTATTGCAGACATACAAATAATGCACACATTGTACATTGTACTATTTGTTCCATGGCATGCAAATATTCATAATTTAACTTTAAGCACCTCCTCTACCTGAAATTTAGCATTTCCCAGGCTTCCTGTTAAGTCCCCTTTCTATAACCTTAACTTTACACAGAAGAGCACAATGGTTCTCCTAGCAGGACCGAACATGGACTTCCCAGGATGGTGTTGGAGATTTCATTCTTGTAAGGGGAGACAACCCGATGACTTACACGGAGCATTGCTTGCATGCTTCGGTTAGAATTCTTTCCAAACCGGCTGCGCTTGCTGGCTGTCCTACACAAGTTGCTACGTTTTCAAAGTGCATATTGAGTTATTTATTGTTTGATTAATTAGAAATCATTACAATGTGTATATAAAAATGTTAATCAAACATTTTGCGCTGCGCTGCTCTCATCGCAATCAATGAGAATGTAACAGTTATATATTAATATTTACAATTAGATACAAATTTCCTTCTAAAAACGAGGTAACCATCGTGTAAGAACAGGTGCAAAGTAGCGCTAAGGTGCACAAGTGTTCGTAGTCCGGTGCAAAATCAAAAAGTTGAGTTACTGGCTGCATTGCTTAGTGCTATATTATCCAAAAGTTCATCAACGGAGTAGTGAATGGTTAAAGAGAGGCTCTGAATCTAATTTGCTTGGTCAATGCTGTACTGCTGCAATTTTAGTGTGGAGTTCAGAATTACGATGATCTATAGCAGGCAATTGATGTTACACGTTTTCCTTTAAACCCACAACTTAGCATCCTGTATTCCTTGAGCAGGGTTCCACAGTTCTTAAGAATTACAAGGTCTTTTGATTTAAAACAAATGCTCTACGTTGCACGTAGAGTAGCGCTTGTGCCGAGCTCTGCTGTAGGCTTTGTAAGATGAGTCGGTGTTATGAGGCTGAAGTGAGACTTCCAAAATCACCAGATCAGAAGACCGTTGTTGTGTCCGCCTGTAGCTGTTTCCTCATTTTGACACACCCGGAACTACATTTTTGGGATGGTCGGTAGGCTGCTTGAACTTACGATATGCAAGATGGATGAAGATAGTCAAACTGATATTTAGGGCCATATTCTCTGGCTTCAATGCAGCAATAATGCCCTGCCAGCAGGACCAGACTCCCAGTTTGTTCCACTCAGGCCTCAATTTTGATCTATGCAGGTCCATCAGTGCTGGGCAGATACATACGGCATGCTTCAGGGGTTCAACTGATTCCCTGCAACCCCTACACACAAGCTCGTCAGATGGATGCCGTTGGGGAGCTAGATGTTTCAAGAAGTGCCTCTCGCCCAGTCTAAGCACCAAACATCTCTGTTTTAGGTGCAGGAAATGTGTGCAAGCAAGGTATGGCAAGGGGGAGGCCAACTGGTAACAATTATTTACTGTCCATGCATGCTTGCTTTTAGCTAGGATTGCCCTGTCTGAAAAGTAGGAACACAGTTGCATACACTTCTTAATGCTTGATTTGAACGCTTTTTTACTTGGATTGAGATTCCACAGTTCACTTGCTGACAATTGCAGCATACATTCATTAAAGAACCAACTATGTGACCCACCTAGGTTGCTGGAAATGTCAGTCCATAACAGGGACTCAAGGGAGCCAACTCTAGCCTGTCTCCGCTTACGACACTGGTTGAGAATAGCACCGCACTTTGTATTTCGTACTTAAGGAGGCCTAGCTCTAATCGAATCTGGGCTGCGGAGGAGATTTTTGGCAGCCAAAGCACCTTTTTGTAGATCTTTTTCACATTTTGCTATAATTTTCTGGCGTGGTGGAAAAAATGGTCAGCAAAGATGAATGTCAGAAGGGCCTCCATATTGTTGGAGCCTGCTTGGCATTGACTTTCATTTTCAAAAACAAACCCTCCCAAAGAAGGGGTGAGTTCTGGACAATTACATTCCCAAAATACCCTGACACACAGTGAGTTTTCTCCTAGCAAACGTGAGGTCATTTTTAGGTCGAGCTTACTTGACAGTGCCTGTGCTGCCTATTGAGAGTCATATTGTGGCTTACCCCGGAACACAGAGGGGTTTGGAGCCCACTCATTTCTTACCATTGGTTGGCTTTCCTTGTCACTCATTTGCCTGCTTTTTATTTGTGTCTCAGCTTGTCAACCTTGTTTGCCCCTCCCATGGAGCATTGCCTCTTTACAATCTCTTTGATTAGCGTACATCTCTGCTTCCCCTGATTGCTTTTCAAGCCCTACGTTTATCTTTTGTGTGAAACACTCCAGTAGAGTGGGTGTGTTTTGAAGATGTCTCCCTCATGTATGCCTCTCTCCTATAATATTCTGCGACTGCTTCTTCTATCCTTGAGCTTGGCTGTGTGCTTTTCTCCATTGCTTCTCATCCCCAGCACCCTCCGTGTTGCTTTCACCCAACTCCTTTGATGTTTTTGCACCCGCCCTCCCCTCTGTTTTGAGTCCCCTCTTGTGTTGTTTTGTTGTCCCCCTATTGTGTTGCTTTGATGTTTGTCCCCCAGCCCCATGTTGCTTCCACATTCCTCCCACCCTCATCCTTATTTTTTCTTCTCCCCCTTGCCCACTGACCTAAAAAAAATGCTTATGCATAATTACATTTTTTTTGTCTCTGATCTAACTGGGATCGATAACTAAAAAAAAGCACCCACATCATTTTTAGCATAGCACACGTGATGCACATGCCTACAAAATAATGTGAACAACCACATCAAAGGCTTTTCTTTGATTATTTTTTTTTTGTTTTTAAAAAAAAATCTTTTTATTGAAATCAGGACAAGAGATCGAATCGACAATACATTTGAAAATACAAAATAATTTATACATTATCGTATCAATATATCTTGCAGAGCATGGATGTAGATGTCAGAATTAAGTTTCACAAACAACAGGTTTGTATTTGTTCAATAGCAGGTATAGAAGACAAACAGAAAAGTAGAAAACAGACAAAAAAAAACAAAAAACAAAGAGATGGGGGGAGTAGCCCCCTTTTCATTCTCAGTCAGGTAAATGAGGACCCCCAAATTCTATCTAGCTTCTGTAGAGATTTGACTCCTCTAATATTAGCTAGAGAGGATTCCATAGTATAGATTTCTCTAATAAGAGTCCACCATTCCATCACATGTGGTGGGTTGCTTGCGATCCAAGTTCGAGCTAAAGTCAATCTGGCACAACCTATTAAGATATTGAAAAGGTCTGATTGTGAGTCTGCTGGTAGATTGTTGTAGATCTGAATACCAAGCAATACGTTAGTTATGTTAAGTGTTATTGGTCTAGACAAAATCAGAGCCATTCCTTGTTTTACATTAGTCCAAAATTCCGTAAGTCGAGGACACGTAAACAGCATATGTTCTAAGCTTGCAGCTAAAAGATCGCATTTGGGACAGCTAATCCGTTGGTTATCAGTACTATTACTATACCACTTGGAGAGTCTTTCGGGAGTGTAATATAGCTGACAGATAGTTTTATAATACTGTAACCTCAAGCTAGAAGAATGAATTATGCGATTTATATTACAGAAAGCAGAAGAAATTTGATTAGCAGTAATATTTAAGCCTAGTCGAGAGCTCCATTTCGCTGCTATTTTCCTACAATCATCTGGTTTATATAAGATTAAAACACCGTATCCAAAACTGATAAGTGACCTGTCCTTGCTGGAATAGAAACATTCCCAAATATCAGAGTCAGGAATATTTAAGAGCTTCATTTTACGTATGAGATAGTCATGAATCTGTATGTATTTGAAGCGTGATGTTTCAGGTAATTTGTAAAGTCTGCTAAGAGTCTCAAAAGTCAGAAGGCCATCATTGCCATATAAATCGCCAAGTGTTTTTATTCCAGCATTTTCCCAGATTTTAAATGACCCGTCGTGAAATATTCCTGGGAGACCTGGGTTCACCCATAAAAATAATTGGGGATGATAGAACGTCGTATTGCATTAAGTCAGGATCGATTGCCAAATTTTAAAACTGTCTTTGACAGTCTTAAATTTAACTCGTTTAAAGTAGTTTGGATCGTTCATTTTTGCTAAGAACATATTAGAATCCTCACCCAGCGAAAGTTGATAACAAAAACATGTATTCTTATTACGAATAAACAAGCTACGGAGGCGGCTGAGAAAAGCTGAAAAAAAATATAATCTAAAATCAGGAAAGTTGAGACCACCTTTGTGATAGGGCAGTTTGAGTAGGTTAACTGATCTGCGAGCCTTTTTATATCCCCATATATAGTTGCTAAAGATCCCATCTAATCGTTTAAAATAAGAGTTGTTGACATAAAGTGGTATAGACCTAAATAAGTATAAAAATTTAGGTAGTATGCTCATTTTAATTAAGCTAATTCGACCTATGATGCTAAGAGGTACCTTATGCCATTTTTTTAATGTTAGAGCTGTTTCTTTGAAAAGATCCTCATAATTAAGAGTGATTATTTCATTAATATTAGAAGAGATATTGATGCCAAGATAAGTAGCTATTCGACAGGTACCTAGGACCGGAGTAGGCGACCTATAGTTCAAGATAACTTGTGTCTTATGTGTGTTAAGTTTGTAGCCAGACACAGACCCGAATTTATTAGCCTCATCAATGATACCCAATAGAGCTTCCGATGCATTAGTAGAGTAGACCACTATATCGTCGGCATATGCCGTAATTTTTAACGAAGTCTGGCCATATGCAAAAGGAATAATTTTAGGATGAGCTTGTAGAGCTGCTAAAAAGGGTTCCAGAGATAGCGCGAATAGCAAGGGTGATAATGGGCACCCTTGCCGTGTTCCACGAGAAATTGGAAAACTGAGCGAGATTAACCCAGCATAGCTAAGCTTAGCCTTTGGGAAGTCGTATAAAGCCTGTAGCCATTTGAGGTATTGACCATTAAAGCCCATAGTAATCAGTGTTGACCAAAGGTAGTCCCACCCCACTCGGTCAAACGCCTTTTCGGCATCCAAAAGTATCATACCGAGTGGGGTTGAACTAGTCCTGGCCACATCGAATGCCGTAATAGCCGTATTAATATGAGAAGTAGTATCTCTTCCCATAACGAAGCCATGTTGATGGGGAGTCACCAAATGCGGTATGCATGGAGCTAATCGTGTGGCCAGTACCTTAGCAAAGATTTTAGCGTCTGTGTTAATAAGTGAAATGGGTCGATATGACAGACATTGGTCTCCTGGTTTACCTTTTTTTTAAAAAAAAACAAGCCTAGTTGTGTTCCAAGATTCAGGAGCCTTCCCAGTACTTCCTATATTACTTATCACGGTAGATAATAGAGGTATAAGTTCCTCTGAGCATAATTTATATATTTCAAGTGGAATAGTATCATCCCCAGTAGCTTTACCTGGGGGGAGCGAGTTAATAGCCAGTCTTATCTCTGGCTCGGAAATATTAGCAGAGAGCAGCTCAAATCCTTCAATCTGTTGGTCCTTGACTAAATTTGTATCTAAATATTCTTGGTTCGGATTCATAGTCGGATGATCCTCTGGAGTATATAATGCTCTATAGAATACAGCAAATTGCTCCAGAATCTGCTCTGGTTGAGTATATACTATATTATTTTGGCCCTTAATTTCTTTTACAAGAGTTCTAGACTTATCGTCCGCTACTTTATACGCAAGGATTTTGCCTACCCTGTCTCCACTCTCATATTGAGAGAGATGGTACTTATGTGAGCTAATCGCATTTTTTTCCATAAGCCTTGTTTTAATATTGAGTTTAGAGCTGGCTAATTTTTGACATATATCTGCTATATTTGATGAGCCCTGGGTCAGAGCCAATGAAAGTTGTTTTTCTAATATACTTACAGCATTAACCAAGACATCCAGACTAAGTTTATATTGTGAGTTTTGATTGAGAACATAGTATTGTGTAAAACCCCGAATACTCGCTTTGACCGTGTCCCACACTATACTGGGTGTAGCTGAATTTATATTAAATGTGATAAACTCCACTAAATGTGCTTTTAATTGTAAAATATAATCCTTATTAGACAGCAGATGCCGTGGAAATGTAAATGACCTTGGTTTTGGGCGACTCTGTTGAATAGTAAACGTTAATATAATAGGATTATGATCCGAGGCAACTCTCGGACAGATTTCCATGGAGCTGTTTGTTAGTATATTGTCTGAAACCCAGGCCATGTCGATTCTTGAGCAAAGTTGATGTGGTGCTGAGTAGTACATAAAACCAGCGACAGAAGGATATAATGTTCGCCACGCATCTTTGATGTTATGGATGCGTCCAAGTTCAATAATAGCCGCTCTAGATCGGCGCATCCTCCGAAATGATTGATCGCGGGTAGTATCAATGTTATAATCCATAATAGGATTGAAGTCGCCCATTAAAACAAGTTCTCCTCTACTTTCAAGCAGTTCAATATTTAGCCTATCTATGATAGAAGGGTCGTCTACATTTGAACCGTATAGTACACAAAAAGTATAAGTATTACCACACCACAGTATTTGAGCGCTGGCCCATCGCCCAGCTTTATCCACCTTAGTATTAATTATTGCTAGATTTAAACCCTTCTGTCTTAAAATAGCCACACCTCTAGTAGGAGTACTACATTCTGAGCAAACCACCACTTCGTATCCTAATTGCTGGAGAAGCTTGCGGTCAGTATAAGTAATATGTGTCTCAGAAAGTAAAGCCAGCTGTGGTTTATACATATTTAACTCTTCAGTGACAAGTCATCTTTTATTCCTGCTGTTGAGACCTGCGACATTCCATGCCAAACATCTAATTCTATCCATTATATATACATATTTCTGCTCCCTGCTCATTGTTTTGCAAATCCATATATTGTTTCAAGAAAAAATTAGAAAAAAGAAAAGTCATCCCTCTCGTCCTGATCATTTGAACATTTTTCCCCCCTCCCGACATACCCCCACAAACCCTAAGAACCATCCCAAGGAGGTTCAGACTGAACCTCCACTCCCATTCCCCAAGAGGAGGAGAACCTCTTATGCCCTGCCGCCGCTGGATGGGCAGCTCGAAGGAGTAGCAGCATGAGAGATCAACCTGCAATAAACAATAGATTTATTTATTCATAAGCTCAGAGAAAACTCCGCATAATCGGAAACATCCGTAAACTCCAAATAATATAATACTCAAATCATCAGTTTCCCCCCCCCCCCCCTTTTTTTTTTTGATGAATTGAATAACCTCCCTTTCTTTCCCAGGTCATTGCCGAGCACCATTACCTACCATCGGCTCGAACTACCTCCGCTTATATTTTCACCTCCACCACCTATAGAGTTTGTCAGTATAGTATGCTAGAGTATGGGCAAGACCACCACCTAGACAAAAATAAGTAGGTAAATGTCCACATCAATAGTCACTAGGGCTATACACTCGTTTCCCTTTCCTGTTCTATTTTCGTCATCTTAACTTAGATTTTCCTCTGCCCCTTCTGAGATGTTAATTTAGAAAGCACCTGTTCTGCCTCCTTCTCATCAGTAAATATATATGTACGCCCCCCATTGATCACCTTTAGGCGGGCCGGTTCCTGCAGAAAAGCCTGACCTCCCAAAGCCTTGAATGGGTCAATGAGCTGGCGCAGCCGCCAACGTCTGTCCATGGTACTTTTACTTAAATCGGATCGTACGAAAAAAGATTAAGAATCTATCAAGACTGGGGAATTTGGCCTGGCTTTGAGTGAGACCGCCTGTCTGAGCAGAAAATTGCCAAAATAAATCAGAAAAGGGCGAGGAAATTTGCTACCCTTATTCAGTGTATAGAGTGGCAGTCTATGAACTCTTTGAAGCTGAGAGTCCCAATCCCAATCGGAAAGATCAGGGAAGCCCTTCTGAAATATTGACACAATATAAGCCCTCGGGTCAGCCCCTTCAGACCCCTCGGGTATACCAAAGAGTCTAAGATTAAGTCGCCTTTGCCTGTTTTCCATATCTTCCAGCTTATTTTGTAGTCGCCCGATTTGCTCCTGTTGTCTGTCGGCCACACCTTGGTTGGAAGCGCGCACGTTTCCTCAACCGTTGAGACCCTTTGCTGTAGAGACTCCAGGTCCTGAGCAACCCCTCCAAGTTTATTATTTAGTTCCTGCATAAAGTTCTGAATCTTGGTGTTATCTTCCCTCAGCTGAAGGAAATGTTGTTGAGTTTCCTTATGTTGGTCAGAGAGAGTCTGTAGAATGATGTTAAGAGGAAGATGTTGTTTTTCAGAGCTAACAAGATCAGTAACTGGGGGATAATTGGAGAGTCTAGTGTAGGAGCAGAATCAACTATAACAGCTGGAGCTAACTTGAGAGTTTGGTCGTTACATGAAAATATTTGCCCCTCGGTGGAAACCTCAATCGTAGAATCAGACCCGGTCGATGGATTGAGAACTACTGACAGAGGGTTAGTGAAAGCATTGATGGGAGAGAGTAGAGGTGGTGTCATTGTATCCTCTTGTGCTAGGGGTTGGATTGGAGACGTTTCTTTTGTCTGATCTCCCAATGTTATAATACTACAAGAGAGACGTAGAGCCATTTTCTTAACTCTCCCACTAGCCTGAATCCATTTGTGGAGTGGGCTTTTATCTATGACAGGGCGTCCGTATAGATCTGAAGTAGTTATACCGGGCTTAGATAGAGCTGGAGATTAACCTTCTTTAGCCTGTTCTTGGCCTTAGATTTCCCTTTTATTTTGGATATATTTTCCTTAACAGAGTCTACTGGCAGGTTCACCAGGGACTCTGGCATCTCATCGTTAGACTCCCACTCCTCATTATTACAGCTTAGGCCAGTGTTATCCAAACCAGAGGCAGTATCAACATCACCTGCCCCACCATCGGGCAGCTCACTGGCCCGTACCAAAGGAGTCCGAGAACCCTGGCTAAGGCCGTTTAGTGGAGTGGGGGCAAGAACAGCAGATTCCACCACGTCTTCTCCATTAGATACATCAATCAAACCAGAGCCCAGAGTCTCCGAATGGAGGGTGCCAGTTGACTCACTAGCAACATGTTCAAGCCCAGCTGCTTACAAGTTTACTCTATCAAGCAAGGATTCCCCCTGGGCACTTGAGCACCCCACCACAGCAGCTTCCCTTCCAGTACTTCCACATATAACGGCAACCGGAGGACATAGATCATTCAGTGTAGCAGACGATGTAGTCCCAACAAACAGGGTATGCTCATCGGGGCAAGATCCAGATGTCGATAACCCCCCTGAGTCACCACAACCACTACTGTGTATAGGGGGCCCCTCTTCATTTTCCCCCCGAGTAACATTTACGGGGACCAAAAGGGGAGGTCGAATCAGAGGCTTACCCGCACTAGATAGATGCCGGTCCGAGGGAAGCCTCCAACTTTGTCCTCGGTCTTGTTTATTAGCGAGGCAGAGACCATCCGAGAGCAAGCCGTTGAAATAGTTGCTTGCGCGGCTTGAGCTTGAGCTTGAGTGCTCCGTCCAGCGCGGCCCCCCTGGGCACTTATTTTGGGGGCCATAATAGCAAAGCTCAAGTGTTTGTCAGCACCTGGGAGTTCACAATTAAAAGCGGGATACACCGGGTTTGCAGAAATCACAAATCCGAGACTACCAGGCAGGCAGAGCTCCGACCGCCTGAACGCCGGCAAAGAAGAGCACGCCGCCCACAGCAGCCGCCGGAGGCTTTTGAAAAGCCGGTACATCAATCTTCGACCCTCAATCTTCGGTCTTTAATTCAATTCAAAAAAAGGTTCGCTCGTCATGTAGAGGGGATTTGAGAAATATTCAATCATTGCGGTCCATTGCTCCTAGACTTTTTAGAGCTTAAAAGACGATAGCAGGGATCTCGTACTGCTGCTGCTGCTCCGTGGCGTATCAGCCCGCCATCTTGCTCCTCCCACCGCTCGAGATAGAATTACCAATACATTTTTAAGCGCTGGGTCACCAAGTTATGTGTATGCATGTGCTCCAGAAATTTGTATACATCAATTCAGCAATAGCATAATTTGAGAAAGTTCTAAAGTTTTCAGTTTTTGGCAAACATTTTATTCCACCTTCTTCCCCCTTAGGCACAGGCACATTGTGAACTGAGAGACAATTGTCATAGTAAATCAATGTAGATAATTGTTTGTCTGTGTGGCATGGGGACAAATGTTTGTGTTATAAAGGAAGAACCAGGAGTTGCTATCTAATGTCTTAATGGTAACTGTTGAATCCAAGTACCTTAGTTCTAATCCCAGTGTGTGAACAAATTGTGTGTCAATGAGCACATTCTCAATCATCTAACTGTGTCTCGGTTGCCTTATCTACCAAAACTGGGAGCAGTTACAAAAACGCGAAGGAACAACCTGTGCTGAACTAATAAAAATACAAGATATTTAAATTTAAGAGAAGCTGATATACCTCTGGCAATTTTGAGTAGTAAGTAACCATTTTGAAGGTCTACTGGTGGCCGCATTTGCTCTTGATTTGGCGAATTTATGGTGGTGATTTTTGGAGCATTTTTTACCCATGCTCCTTTGTACTTCTATATCCTAAATATAAGTCGATCTGTCCCTGGAATACTGCGTTATTCCTAAAAGGATGTTTAATGATAAATGGCTGACACTGTTATCCACGAGTGGAAAATGGAGGACGCATTGGCCAATATTGATGCAGAGAAAGATGGTATTTGTCAGCGTTGAAGTTGAAGGTGCGGATTACGCAGGGGAGGGGGTCGTCATGAGAACAAGCTAACCGCGTCCAATCTCTGCGTATGTGGTTAGAAGGGGTCGACCTAACACACTTCAATTAGGAACTTGGTTGTCAATAGCACTGGTGGTCAATAGCACAGTCCGTCTATCGATCTGACTATGTCACAAGGATTTGAACCTTGCTAGGCTCCGTTTCAGAAGGAAGTGTGGACGTTCACGCTCTTTCACATCAATTTGTTTTACTTTTGTTGAATCTTAACCCCCCTTTGAAGAGGAAGTCGAAGAGAAGATTCTTGTTATCCGCGTTCTCGCGATCCGTTTATCCCTGAAGATAGTCAGTTTAAAGACAGAGCTAGCGGGGTGACTACAAATTGAGCTTGCTTCCGGCTCCTTCGGAATAAGCTCTGGCAAAACCAATAAATCTGTCTTCAGTTTTAAGTATTTATTCATGAGCACAGTTTGTGCCATGGGACCAGTGCAGATACACATCTACTTCAATCTGTGCATAATGTGAACAGTGGGACCAGACACAAATTCAGATTGTACACTCTGTACTGTGCATATCCTGTACTTAGTGTGGGAATACACGCAGACATACAAAGTACACTGTGCTTCAGTGGATTGGAAAACTGCCCTGAGTAATTACCAGTGGCTCAGATTAATTCAAGCAATCTATCCATGACCTTTTGTGTTACTCAGTTCATATAAAATGCATAACTTGTGCAGTCACACACACTGTACTCTCTATTGCAGACATACAAATAATGCATACATTGTACATTGTACTTTCTGTTCCATGGCATGCAATTATTCATAATTTAACTTTAAGCATCTCCTCTAACTGAAATTTAGCATTTCCCAGGCTTCCTGTTAAGTCCCCTTTCTATAACCTTAACTTTACACAGAAGAGCACAATGGTTCTCCTAGCAGGACCGAACATGGACTTCCCAGGATGATGTTGGACATTTCATTCTTGTAAGGGGAGACAACCCGATGACTTACACGGAGCATTGCTTGCATGCTTCGGTTAGAATTCTTTCCAAACCGGCTGCGCTTGCTGGCTGTCCTACACAAGTTGCTATGTTTTCAAAGTGCATATTGAGTTATTTATTTTTTGATTAATTAGAAATCATTACAATGTGTATATAAAAATGTTAATCAAACATTTTGCGCTGCGCTGCTCTCATCGCAATCAATGAGAATGTAACAGTTATATATTAATATTTACAAAAATTTTCCTTCTAAAAACGAGGTGACCATCATGTAAGAACAGGTGCAAAGTAGCGTAAGGTGCATAAGTGTTCGTAGTCCGGTGCAAAATCAAAACGTTGAGTTACTGGCTGCATTGCTTAGTGCTATATTATCTAAAAGTTCATCAACGGAGTAGTGAATGGTTAAAGAGAGGCTCTGAATCTAATTTGCTTGGTCAATGCTGTACTGCTGCAGTTTTAGTGTGGAGTTCAGAATTACAATGATCTATAGCAGGCAATTGATGTTACACGTTTTCCTTTAAACCCACAACTTAGCATCCTGTATTCCTTGAGCAGGGTTCCACAGTTCTTAAGAATTACAAGAACTTTTGATTTAAAACAAATGCTCTACGTTGCACGTAGAGTAGCGCTTGTGCCGAGCTCTGCTGTAGGCTTTGTAAGATGAGTCGGTGTTATGAGGCTGAAGTGAGACTTGCAAAATCACCAGATCAGAAGACCATTGTTGTGTCCGCCTGTAGCTGTTTCCTCATTTTGACACACCCGGAACTACATTTTCAGGATAGTCGATAGGCTGCTTGAACTTAAGATATGCAAGATGGATGAAGATAGTCAAACTGATATTTAGGGCCATATTCTCTGGCTTCAATGCAGCAATAATGCCCTGCCAGCAGGACCAGACTCCCAGTTTGTTCCACTCAGGCCTCAATTTTGATCTATGCAGGTCCATCAGTGCTGGGCAGAAACATACAGCATGCTTCAGGGGTTCAACTGATTCCCTGCAACCCCTACACACAAGCTCGTCAGATGGACGCCGTTGGGGAGCTAGATGTTTCAAGAAGTGCCTCTCGCCCAGTCTAAGCACCAAAAATCTCTGTTTTAGGTGCAGGAAATATGTGCAAGCAAGGTATGGCAAGGGCGAGGCCAACTGGTAACAATTATTTACTGTCCATGCATGCTTGCCTTTAGCTAGGATTGCCCTGTCTGAAAAGTAGGAACACAGTTGCATACACTTCTTAATGCTTGATTTGAACGCTTTTTTACTTGGATTGAGATTCCACAGTTCACTTGCTGACAATTGCAGCATACATTCATTAAAGAACCAACTATGTAACCCACCTAGGTTGCTGGAAATGTCAGTCCATAACAGGGACTCAAGGGAGCCAACTCTTGCCTGTCTCCGCTTACGACACTGGTTGAGAATAGCACCGCACTTTGTATTTCGTAGTTAAGGAGGCCTAGCTCTAATCGAATCTGGGCTGCAGAGGAGATTTTAGGCAGCCAAACCACCTTTTGTAGATCTTTTTCACATTTTGCTATAATTTTCTGGCGTGGTGGAAAAAATGGTCAGCAAAGATGAATGTCAGAAGGGCCTCCATATTGTTGGAGCCTGCTTGGCATTGACTTTGATTTTCAAAAACAAACCCTCCCAAAGAAGGGGTGAGTTGTGGACAATTACATTCCCAAAATACCCTGACACACAGTGAGTTTTCTCCTAGCAAACGTGAGGTCATTTTTAGGTCGAGCTTACTTGACAGTGCCTGTGCTGCCTGTTGAGAGTCATATTGTGGCTTACCCCGAAACACAGAGGGGTTTGGAGCCCACTCATTTCTTACCATTGGTTGGCTTTCCTTGTCACTCATTTGCCTGCTTTTTATTTGTGTCTCAGCTTGTCAACCTTGTTTGCCCCTCCCATGGAGCATTGCCTCTTTACAATCTCTTTGATTAGCGTACATCTCTGCTTCCCCTGATTGCTTTTCAAGCCCTACGTTTATCTTTTGTGTGAAACACTCCAGTAGAGTGGGTGTGTTTTGAGGATGTCTCCCTCATGTATGCCTCTCTCCTATAATATTCTGCGACTGCTTTTTCTATCCTTGAGCTTGGCTGTGTGCTTTTCTCCATTGCTTCTCATCCCCTGCACCCTCCGTGTTGCTTTCACCCAACTCCTTTGATGTTTTTGCACCCGCCCTCCCCTCTGTTGCTTTTGAGTCCCCTCTTGTGTTGTTTTGTTGTCCCCCTATTGTGTTGCTTTGATGTTTGTCCCTCAGCCCCATGTTGGTTCCACATTCCTCCCACCCTCATCCTTATTTTTTCTTCTCCCCCTTGCCCACTGACCTAAAAAAAATGCTTATGCATAATTAAATTTTTTTTGTCTCTGATCTAACTGGGATCGATAACTAAAAAAAAGCACCCACATCATTTTTAGCATAGCACACGTGATGCACATGCCTACAAAATAATGTGAACAACCACATCAAAGGCTTTTCTTTGATTTTTTTTTTTGTTTGTTTTAAAAAAAAAAATCTTTTTATTGAAATCAGGACAAGAGATCGAATCGACAATACATTTGAAAATACAAAATAATTTATACATTATCGTATCAATATATCTTGCAGAGCATGGATGTAGATGTCAGAATTAAGTTTCACAAACAACAGGTTTGTATTTGTTCAATAGCAGGTATAGAAGACAAACAGAAAAGTAGAAAACAGACAAAAAAAAAAAAACAAAGAGATGGGGGAGTAGCCCCCTTTTCATTCTCAGTCAGGTAAATGAGGACCCCCAAATTCTATCTAGCTTCTGTAGAGATTTGACTCCTCTAATATTAGCTAGAGAGGATTCCATAGTATAGATTTCTCTAACAAGAGTCCACCATTCCATCACATGTGGTGGGTTGCTTGCGATCCAAGTTCGAGCTAAAGTCAATCTGGCACAACCTATTAAGATATTGAAAAGGTCTGATTGTGAGTCTGCTGGTAGATTGTTGTAGATCTGAATACCAAGCAATACGTTAGTTATGTTAAGTGTTATTGGTCTAGACAAAATCAGAGCCATTCCTTGTTTTACATTAGTCCAAAATTCCGTAAGTCGAGGACACGTAAACAGCATATGTTCTAAGCTTGCAGCTAAAAGATCGCATTTGGGACAGCTAATCCGTTGGTTATCAGTACTATTACTATACCACTTGGAGAGTCTTTCGGGAGTGTAATATAGCTGACAGATAGTTTTATAATACTGTAACCTCAAGCTAGAAGAATGAATTATGCGATTTATATTACAGAAAGCAGAAGAAATTTGATTAGCAGTAATATTTAAGCCTAGTCGAGAGCTCCATTTCGCTGCTATTTTCCCACAATCGTCTGGTTTATATAAGATTAAAACACTGTATCCAAAACTGATAAGTGACCTGTCCTTGCTGGAATAGAAACATTCCCAAATATCAGAGTCAGGAATATTTAAGAGCTTCATTTTACGTATGAGATAGTCATGAATCTGTATGTATTTGAAGCGTGATGTTTCAGGTAATTTGTAAAGTCTGCTAAGAGTCTCAAAAGTCAGAAGGCCATCATTGCCATATAAATCGCCAAGTGTTTTTATTCCAGCATTTTCCCAGATTTTAAATGACCCGTCGTGAAATATTCCTGGGAGACCTGGGTTCACCCATAAAAATAATTGGGGATGATAGAACGTCGTATTGCATTAAGTCAGGATCGATTGCCAAATTTTAAAACTGTCTTTGACAGTCTTAAATTTAACTCGTTTAAAGTAGTTTGGATCGTTCATTTTTGCTAAGAACATATTAGAATCCTCACCCAGCGAAAGTTGATAACAAAAACATGTATTCTTATTACGAATAAACAAGCTACGGAGGCGGCTGAGAAAAGCTGAAAAAAAATATAATCTAAAATCAGGAAAGTTGAGACCACCTTTGTGATAGGGCAGTTTGAGTAGGTTAACTGATCTGCGAGCCTTTTTCTATCCCCATATATAGTTGCTAAAGATCCCATCTAATCGTTTAAAATAAGAGTTGTTGACATAAAGTGGTATAGACCTAAATAAGTATAAAAATTTAGGTAGTATGCTCATTTTAATTAAGTTAATTCGACCTATGATGCTAAGAGGTACCTTATGCCATTTTTTTAATGTTAGAGCTGTTTCTTTGAAAAGATCCTCATAATTAAGAGTGATTATTTCATTAATATTAGAAGAGATTTTGATGCCAAGATAAGTAGCTATTCGACAGGTACCTAGGACCGGAGTAGGCGACCTATAGTTCAAGATAACTTGTGTCTTATGTGTGTTAAGTTTGTAGCCAGACACAGACCCGAATTTATTAGCCTCATCAATGATACCCAATAGAGCTTCCGATGCATTAGTAGAGTAGACCGCTATATCGTCGGCATATGCCGTAATTTTTAACGAAGTCTGGCCATATGCAAAAGGAATAATTTTAGGATGAGCTTGTAGAGCTGCTAAAAAGGGTTCCAGAGATAGCGCGAATAGCAAGGGTGATAATGGGCACCCTTGCCGTGTTCCACAAGAAATTGGAAAACTGAGCGAGATTAACCCAGCATAGCTAAGCTTAGCCTTTGGGAAGTCGTATAAAGCCTGTAGCCATTTGAGGTATTGACCATTAAAGCCCATAGTAATCAGTGTTGACCAAAGGTAGTCCCACCCCACTCGGTCAAACGCCTTTTCGGCGTCCAAAAGTATCATACCGAGTGGGGTTGAACTAGTCCTGGCCACATCGAATGCCGTAATAGCCGTATTAATATGGGAAGTAGTATCTCTTCCCATAACGAAGCCATGTTGATGGGGAGTCACCAAATGCGGTATGCATGGAGCTAATCGTGTGGCCAGTACCTTAGCAAAGATTTTAGCGTCTGTGTTAATAAGTGAAATGGGTCGATATGACAGACATTGGTCTCCTGGTTTACCTTTTTTAAAAACAAAAACAAGCCTAGTTGTGTTCCAAGATTCAGGAGCCTTCCCAGTACTTCCTATATTACTTATCACGGTAGATAATAGAGGTATAAGTTCCTCTGAGCATAATTTATATATTTCAAGTGGAATAGTATCATCCCCAGTAGCTTTACCTGGGGGGAGCGAGTTAATAGCCAGTCTTATCTCTGGCTCGGAAATATTAGCAGAGAGCAGCTCAAATCCTTCAATCTGTTGGTCCTTGACTAAATTTGTATCTAAATATTCTTGGATCTGATTCATAGTCGGATGATCCTCTGGAGTATATAATGCTCTATAGAATACAGCAAATTGCTCCAGAATCTGCTCTGGTTGAGTATATACTATATTATTTTGGCCCTTAATTTCTTTTACAAGAGTTCTAGACTTATCGTCCGCTACTTTATACGCAAGGATTTTGCCTACCCTGTCTCCACTCTCATATTGAGAGAGATGGTACTTATGTGAGCTAATCGCATTTTTTTCCATAAGCCTTGTTTTAATATTGAGTTTAGAGCTGGCTAATTTTTGACATATATCTGCTATATTTGATGAGCCCTGGGTCAGAGCCAATGAAAGTTGTTTTTCTAATATACTTACAGCATTAACCAAGACATCCAGACTGTTTATATTGTGAGTTTTGATTGAGAACATAGTATTGTGTAAAACCCCGAATACTCGCTTTGACCGTGTCCCACACTATACTGGGTGTAGCTGAATTTATATTAAATGTGATAAACTCCACTAAATGTGCTTTTAATTGTAAAATATAATCCTTATTAGACAGCAGATGCCGTGGAAATGTAAATGACCTTGGTTTTGGGCGACTCTGTTGAATAGTAAACGTTAATATAATAGGATTATGATCCGAGGCAACTCTCGGACAGATTTCCATGGAGCTGTTTGTTAGTATATTGTCTGAAACCCAGGCCATGTCGATTCTTGAGCAAAGTTGATGTGGTGCTGAGTAGTAAGTAAAACCAGCGACAGAAGGATATAATGTTCGCCACGCATCTTTGATGTTATGGATGCGTCCAAGTTCAATAATAGCCGCTCTAGATCAACGCATCCTCCGAAATGATTGATCGCGGGTAGTATCAATGTTATAATCCATAATAAGATTGAAGTCGCCCATTAAAACAAGTTCTCCTCTACTTTCAAGCAGTTCAATATTTAGCCTATCTATGATAGAAGGGTCGTCTACATTTGAACCGTATAGTACACAAAAAGTATAAGTATTACCACACCACAGTATTTGAACGCTGGCCCATCGCCCAGCTTTATCCACCTTAGTATTAATTATTGCTAGATTTAAACCCTTCTGTCTTAAAATAGCCACACCTCTAGTAGGAGTACTACATTCTGAGCAAACCACCACTTCGTATCCTAATTGCTGGAGAAGCTTGCGGTCAGTATAAGTAATATGCGTCTCAGAAAGTAAAGCCAGCTGTGGTTTATACATATTTAACTCTTCAGTGACAAGTCATCTTTTATTCCTGCTGTTGAGACCTGCGACATTCCATGCCAAACATCTAATTCTATCCAAATATATATACATATTTCTGCTCCCTGCTCATTGTTTTGCAAATCCATATATTGTTTCAAGAAAAAATTAGAAAAAAGAAAAGTCATCCCTCTCGTCCTGATCATTTGAACATTTTTCCCCTCTCCCGACATACCCCCACAAACCCTAAGAACCATCCCAAGGAGGTTCAGACTGAACCCCCACTCCCATTCCCCAAGAGGAGGAGAACCTCTTATGCCCTGCCGCCGCTGGATGGGCAGCTCGAAGGAGTAGCAGCATGAGAGATCAACCTGCAATAAACAATAGATTTATTTATTCATAAGCTCAGAGAAAACTCCGCATAATCGAAAACATCCGTAAACTCCAAATAATATAATACTCAAATCATCAGTTCCCCCTCCCCCTTTTTTTTTTGATGAATTGAATAACCTCCCTTCTTTCCCAGGTCATTGCCGAGCACCATTACCTACCATCTGCTCGAACTGCCTCCGCTCATATTTTCACCTCCACCACCTATAGAGTTTGTCAGTATAGTATGCTAGAGTATGGGCAAGACCACCACCTAGACAAAAATAAGTAGGTAAATGTCCACATCAATAGTCACTAGGGCTATACACTCGTTTCCCTTTCCTGTTCTATTTTCGTCATCTTAACTTAGATTTTCCTCTGCCCCTTCTAAGATGTTAATTTAGAAAGCACCTGTTCTGCCTCCTTCTCATCAGTAAATATATATGTACGCCCCCCATTGATCACCTTTAAGCGGGCCGGTTCCTGCAAAAAAGCCTGACCTCCCAAAGCCTTGAATGGGTCAATGAGCTGGCGCAGCCGCCAATGTCTGTCCATGGTACTTTTACTTAAATCGGATCGTACGAAAAAAGATTAAGAATCTATCAAGACCGGGGAATTTGGCCTGGCTTTGAGTGAGACCGCCTGTCTGAGCAGAAAATTGCCAAAATAAATCAGAAAAGGGCAAGGAAATTTGCTACCCTTATTCAGTGCATTGAGTGGTAGTCTATGAACTCTTTGAAGCTGAGAGTCCCAATCCCAATCGGAAAGATCAGGGAAGCCCTTCTGAAATAATGACACAATATAAGCCCTCGGGTCAGCCCCTTCAGACCCCTCGGGTATACCAAAGAGTCTAAGATTAAGTCGCCTTTGCCTGTTTTCCATATCTTCCAGCTTATTTTGTAGTCGCCCGATTTGCTCCTGTTGTCTGTCGGCCACACCTTGGTTGGAAGCGCACGTTTCCTCAACCGTTGAGACCCTTTGCTGTAGAGACTCCAGGTCCTGAGCAACCCCTCCAAGTTTATTATTTAGTTCCTGCATAAAGTTCTGAATCTTGGTGTTATCTTCCCTCAGCTGAAGGAAATGTTGTTGAGTTTCCTTATGTTGGTCAGAGAGAGTCTGTAGAATGATGTTAAGAGGAAGATGTTGTTTTTCAGAGCTATCAAGATCAGTAACTGGGGGGATAATTGGAGAGTCTAGTGTAGGAGCAGAATCAACTATAACAGCTGGAGCTAACTTGAGAGTTTGGTCGTTACATGAAAATATTTGCCCCTCGGTGGAAACCTCAATCGTAGAATCGGACCCGGTCGATGGATTGAGAACTACTGACAGAGGGTTAGTGAGAATATTGATGGGAGAGAGTAGAGGTGGTGTCATTGTATCCTCTTGTGCTAGGGGTTGGATTGGAGACTTTTCTTTTGTCTGATCTCCCAATGTTATAATACTACCAGAGAGACGTAGAGCCATTTTCTTAACTCTCCCACTAGCCTGAATCCATTTGTGGAGTGGGCTTTTATCTATGACAGGGCGTCCGTATAGATCTGAAGTAGTTATACCGGGCTTAGATAGAGCTGGAGATTTACCCTTCTTTAGCCTGTTCTTGGCCTTAGATTTCCCTTTTATTTTGGATATATTTTCCTTAACAGAGTCTACTGGCAGGTTCACCAGTGACTCTGGCATCTCATCGTTAGACTCCCACTCCTCATTATTACAGTTTAGGCCAGTGTTATCCAAACCAGAGGCAGTATCAACATCACCTGCCCCCCCATCGGGCAGCTCACTGGCCCGTACCAAAGGAGTCCGAGAACCCTGGCTAAGGCCGTTTAGTGGAGTGGGGGCAAGAACAGCAGATTCCACCACGTCATCTCCATTATATACATCAATCAAACCAGAGCCCAGAGTCTCCGAATGGAGGGTGCCAGTTGACTCACTAGCAACATGTTCAAGCCCAGCTGCATACAAGTTTCCTCTATCAAGCAAGGATTCCCCCTGGGCACTTGAGCACCCCACCACAGCAGCTTCCCTTCCAGTACTTCCACATATAACGGCAACCGGAGGACATAGATCATTCAGTGTAGCAGACGATGTAGTCCCAACAAACAGGGTATGCTCATCGGGGCAAGATCCAGATGTCGATAACCCCCCTGAGTCACCACAACCACTACTGTGTATAGGGGGCCCCTCTTCATTTCCCCCCCGAGTAACATTTACGGGGACCAAAAGAGGAGGTCGAATCAGAGGTTTACCCGCACTAGATAGATGCCGGTCCGAGGGAAGCCTCCAACTTTGTCCTCGGTCTTGTTTATTAGCGAGGCAGAGACCATCCGAGAGCAAGCCGTTGAAATAGTTGCTTGCGCGGCTTGAGCTTGAGCTTGAGTGCTCCGTCCTGCGCGGCCCCCCCGGGCACTTATTTTGGGGGCCATAATAGCAAAGCTCAAGTGTTTGTCAGCACCTGGGAGTTCACAATTAAAAGCGGGATACACCGGGTTTGCAGAAATCACAAATCCGAGACTACCAGGCAGGCAGAGCTCCGACCGCCTGAACGCCGGCAAAGAAGAGCACGCCGCCCACAGCAGCTTCCCTTCCAGTACTTCCACATATAACGGCAACCGGAGGACATAGATCATTCAGTGTAGCAGACGATGTAGTCCCAACAAACAGGGTATGCTCATCGGGGCAAGATCCAGATGTCGATAACCCCCCCTGAGTCACCACAACCACTACTGTGTATAGGGGGCCCCTCTTCATTTTCCCCCCTGAGTAACATTTACGGGGACCAAAAGGGGAGGTCGAATCAGAGGCTTACCCGCACTAGATAGATGCCGGTCCGAGGGAAGCCTCCAACTTTGTCCTCGGTCTTGTTTATTAGCGAGGCAGAGACCATCCGAGAGCAAGCCGTTGAAATAGTTGCTTGCGCGGCTTGAGCTTGAGTGCTCCGTCCAGCGCGGCCCCCCCGGGCACTTATTTTGGAGGCCATAATAGCAAAGCTCAAGTGTTTGTCAGCACCTGGGAGTTCACAATTAAAAGCGGGATACACTGGGTTTGCAGAAATCACAAATCCGAGACTACCAGGCAGGCAGAGCTCCGACCGCCTGAACGCCGGCAAAGAAGAGCACGCCGCCCACAGCAGCCGCCGGAGGCTTTTGAAAAGCCGGTACATCAATCTTCGACCCTCAATCTTCGGTCTTTAATTCAATTCAAAAAAAGGTTCGCTCGTCATGTAGAGGGGATTTGAGAAATATTCAATCATTGCGGTCCATTGCTCCTAGACTTTTTAGAGCTTAAAAGACGATAGCAGGGATCTCGTACTGCTGCTCCGTGGCGTATCAGCCCGCCATCTTGCTCCTCCCACCGCTCGAGATAGAATTACCACTAAATTTTTAAGCGCTGGGTCACCATTTTATGTGTATGCATGTGCTCCAGAAATTTGTATACATCAATTCAGCAATAGCATAATTTGAGAAAGTTCTAAAGTTTTCAGTTTTTGGCAAACATTTTATTCCACCTTCTTCCCCCTTAGGCACAGGCACATTGTGAACTGAGAGACAATTGTCATAGTAAATCAACGTAGATAATTGTTTGTCTGTGTGGCATGGGGACAAATGTTTGTGTTATAAAGGAAGAACCAGGAGTTGCTATCTAATGTCTTAATGGTAACTGTTGAATCCAAGTACCTTAGTTCTAATCCCAGTGTGTGAACAAATTGTGTGTCAATGAGCACATTCTCAATCATCTAACTGTGTCTCGGTTGCCTTATCTACCAAAACTGGGAGCAGTTACAAAAACGCGAAGGAACAACCTGTGCTGAACTAATAAAAATACAAGATATTTAAATTTAAGAGAAGCTGATATACCTCTGGCAATTTTGAGTAGTAAGTAACCATTTTGAAGGTCTACTGGTGGCCGCATTTGCTCTTGATTTGGCGAATTTATGGTGGTGAGTTTTGGAGCATTTTTTACCCATGCTCCTTTGTACTTCTATATCCTAAATATAAGTCGATCTGTCCCTGGAATACTGCGTTATTCCTAAAAGGATGTTTAATGATAAATGGCTGACACTGTTATCCACGAGTGGAAAATGGAGGACGCATTGGCCAATATTGATGCAGAGAAAGATGGTATTTGTCAGCGTTGAAGTTGAAGGTGCGGATTACGCAGGGGAGGGGGTCGTCATGAGAACAAGCTAACCGCGTCCAATCTCTGCGTATGTGGTTAGAAGGGGTCGACCTAACACACTTCAATTAGGAACTTGGTTGTCAATAGCACTGGCGGTCAATAGCACAGTCCGTCTATCGATCTGACTATGTCACAAGGATTTGAACCTTGCCAGGCTCCGTTTCAGAAGGAAGTGTGGACGTTCACGCTCTTTCACATCAATTTGTTTTACTTTTGTTGAATCTTAACCCCCCTTTGAAGAGGAAGTCGAAGAGAAGATTCTTGTTATCCGCGTTCTCGCGATCCGTTTATCCCTGAAGATAGTCAGTTTAAAGACAGAGCTAGCGGGGTGACTACAAATTGAGCTTGCTTCCGGCTCCTTCGGAATAAGCTCTGGCAAAACCAATAAATCTGTCTTCAGTTTTAAGTATTTATTCATGAGCACAGTTTGTGCCATGGGACCAGTGCAGATACACATCTACTTCAATCTGTGCATAATGTGAACAGTGGGACCAGACACAAATTCAGATTGTACACTCTGTACTGTGCATATCCTGTACTTAGTGTGGGAATACACGCAGACATACAAAGTACACTGTGCTTCAGTGGATTGGAAAACTGCCCTGAGTAATTACCAGTGGCTCAGATTAATTCAAGCAATCTATCCATGACCTTTTGTGTTACTCAGTTCATATAAAATGCATAACTTGTGCAGTCACACACACTGTACTCTCTATTGCAGACATACAAATAATGCATACATTGTACATTGTACTATCTGTTCCATGGCATGCAATTATTCATAATTTAACTTTAAGCATCTCCTCTAACTGAAATTTAGCATTTCCCAGGCTTCCTGTTAAGTCCCCTTTCTATAACCTTAACTTTACACAGAAGAGCACAATGGTTCTCCTAGCAGGACCGAACATGGACTTCCCAGGATGATGTTCAACATTTCATTCTTGTAAGGGGAGACAACCCGATGACTTACACGGAGCATTGCTTGCATGCTTCGGTTAGAATTGTTTCCAAACCGGCTGCGCTTGCTGGCTGTCCTACACAAGTTGCTACGTTTTCAAAGTGCATATTGAGTTATTTATTGTTTGATTAATTAGAAATCATTACAATGTGTATATAAAAATGTTAATCAAACATTTTGCGCTGTGCTGCTCTCATCGCAATCAATGAGAATGTAACAGTTATATATTAATATTTACAAAAAATTTCCTTCTAAAAACGAGGTGACCATCATGTAAGAACAGGTGCAAAGTAGCGCTAAGGTGCATAAGTGTTCGTAGTCCGGTGCAAAATCAAAAAGTTGAGTTACTGGCTGCATTGCTTAGTGCTATATTATCCAAAAGTTCATCAACGGAGTAGTGAATGGTTAAAGAGAGGCTCTGAATCTAATTTGCTTGGTCAATGCTGTACTGCTGCAGTTTTAGTGTGGAGTTCAGAATTACAATGATCTATAGCAGGCAATTGATGTTACACGTTTTCCTTTAAACCCACAACTTAGCATCCTGTATTCCTTGAGCAGGGTTCCACAGTTCTTAAGAATTACAAGATCTTTTGATTTAAAACAAATGCTCTACGTTGCACGTAGAGTAGCACTTGTGCCGAGCTCTGCTGTAGGCTTTGTAAGATGAGTCGGTGTTATGAGGCTGAAGTGAGACTTGCAAAATCACCAGATCAGAAGACCATTGTTGTGTCCGCCTGTAGCTGTTTCCTCATTTTGACACACCCGGAACTACATTTTCAGGATAGTCGATAGGCTGCTTGAACTTAAGATATGCAAGATGGATGAAGATAGTCAAACTGATATTTAGGGCCATATTCTCTGGCTTCAATGCAGCAATAATGCCCTGCCAGCAGGACCAGACTCCCAGTTTGTTCCACTCAGGCCTCAATTTTGATCTATGCAGGTCCATCAGTGCTGGGCAGATACATATGGCATGCTTCAGGGGTTCAACTGATTCCCTGCAACCCCTACACACAAGCTCGTCAGATGGACGCCGTTGGGGAGCTAGATGTTTCAAGAAGTGCCTCTCGCCCAGTCTAAGCACCAAAAATCTCTGTTTTAGGTGCAGGAAATATGTGCAAGCAAGGTATGGCAATGGGGAGGCCAACTGGTAACAATTATTTACTGTCCATGCATGCTTGCCTTTAGCTAGGATTGCCCTGTCTGAAAAGTAGGAACACAGTTGCATACACTTCTTAATGCTTTATTTGAACGCTTTTTTACTTGGATTGAGATTCCACAGTTCACTTGCTGACAATTGCAGCATACATTCATTAAAGAACCAACTATGTGACCCACCTAGGTTGCTGGAAATGTCAGTCCATAACAGGGACTCAAGGGAGCCAACTCTTACCTGTCTCCGCTTACGACACTGGTTGAGAATAGCACCGCACTTTGTATTTCGTAGTTAAGGAGGCCTAGCTCTAATCGAATCTGGGCTGCGGAGGAGATTTTTGGCAGCCAAACCACCTTTTGTAGATCTTTTTCACATTTTGCTATAATTTTCTGGCGTGGTGGAAAAAATGGTCAGCAAAGATGAATGTCAGAAGGGCCTCCATATTGTTGGAGCCTGCTTGGCATTGACTTTGATTTTCAAAAACAAACCCTCCCAAAGAAGGGGTGAGTTCTGGACAATTACATTCCCAAAATACCCTGACACACAGTGAGTTTTCTCCTAGCAAACGTGAGGTCATTTTTAGGTCGAGCTTACTTGACAGTGCCTGTGCTGCCTGTTGAGAGTCATATTGTGGCTTACCCCGGAACACAGAGGGGTTTGGAGCCCACTCATTTCTTACCATTGGTTGGCTTTCCTTGTCACTCATTTGCCTGCTTTTTATTTGTGTCTCAGCTTGTCAACCTTGTTTGCCCCTCCCATGGAGCATTGCCTCTTTACAATCTCTTTGATTAGCGTACATCTCTGCTTCCCCTGATTGCTTTTCAAGCCCTACGTTTATCTTTTGTGTGAAACACTCCAGTAGAGTGGGTGTGTTTTGAGGATGTCTCCCTCATGTATGCCTCTCTCCTATAATATTCTGCGACTGCTTTTTCTATCCTTGAGCTTGGCTGTGTGCTTTTCTCCATTGCTTCCCATCCCCTGCACCCTCCGTGTTGCTTTCACCCAACTCCTTTGATGTTTTTGCACCCGCCCTCCCTTCTGTTGCTTTTGAGTCCCCTCTTGTGTTGTTTTGTTGTCCCCCTATTGTATTGCTTTGACGTTTGTCCCTCAGCCCCATGTTGCTTCCACATTCCTCCCACCCTCATCCTTATTTTTTCTTCACCCCCTTGCCCACTGACCTAAAAAAAATGCTTATGCATAATTACTTTTTTTTTTTGTCTCTGATCTAACTGGGATCGATAACTAAAAAAAAGCACCCACATCATTTTTAGCATAGCACACATGATGCACATGCCTACAAAATAATGTGAACGACCACATCAAAGGCTTTTCTTTGATTTTTTTAAAAACTTTCTCCAAAGTGCACATCGGATGCTGTGAGGTATGTCTAGGTATCATTTGCAAAGCCAATAGATCACAAAGGCAAGAACTATTGGCTTTGCCAATGCTTGTTTGTTTTTGCTGTTTGTGAACACCTGGATTTTTCTGGCGATTACAAAAGGGAAAGAGGTATATATAAAAGACTGCCCTAAGTGGGTGGCCCTTCAGTGTACAGTTTTTGACCAATGTGCCACATGTCAAAGATTTCTGACTACGGAACCTGTTGAGGCTCCGCTGCCAGTACCCTATTGGCCCCCACACCCCCAACTCTAAATTAGGAGGGGGCGGAGAGGACTGTGAGTCCTGTGAAACAGGACCTTTGGTGATGTATGGCCTAAGACTCATTCCAGCAAACTCATAATGTCCTATGTATGGTCTTTAGGGGAAAGCCAGATGTGTAAATTCAACCACACATTCATAAAAATACCTAGAAGTGATTCAGTGTGCACTAATAAAACTCTCGACTCTTGCTCATGCATTCCAAGTATTCGCTTTCTAAGCAACAAAAGTTTCCCTCTTTAGAAGAAATGTTTAGGTTTTAGATCAGTATTTCGTAACCTTTTGTCTACTGTGAACCCCTACTGAATTACTACTGTCAGCCCACGACCCACACTCTAAGCCGTTTCTACGATTTGAACCACAAAACATTACACACAATAGAGAATTAAGTTTACATAAAATTACGAAACATTGTATTTAATACACAAACCAACAAATATACAAAAAATGGGACGGTTGGAGCTTTTTAAAATGTGGTTGTATTTCTAAAAGAGAAAGCAATATGCTAGACAGCGGCATATCGCTTTGATTTTTTTACTCCTAAAGCATGCTGTCTTTTTGTTGGCACACACCAGTGCTTCAATTGAGGCCACCATGCCTCTGTACTATATTCTGTTTGCTGTATTTGCGTAGCTCCACTGAATCAAGCTAAGTACACAACTCGATTTGTAGCCTCCAGTTTCGAATTCGTTCACATTTACAGAGCATTTTAAAATATTAATTTTTGCTTTTTATGTATGTATAATTTATTAATATGAATTAATATTCTAAACAGTCACGGACCTCCTTAGTTGGTGTTGCAGACCTCCAGGGGTCCTTGGATCCCTTCAAATAGTTATTTAATGAATGCCATTCCTCCAGTTATTATTTTGTCAATAAAAAGCTCAGAACAGTTCCTGTTTGGGTTCTTAAAACATGATTTATGATGAATAATCCACTCTTGGGTGGTACTGTCTTTAGAGTCTGCTGAAGCCCTCTCTGGTACTGCCTTTAAATTCGGATTTGTCTACAAGGGAATGGAAAAGTTACCTTGCATGGTGATTGGTGCATTTGAAAATCTGGTAGGTCTATCTGACAGACCCAATTAAATGACCATCTATTAAAGGAAATACTTTACAAAACAATACCAAGTTTATACCTGGAAAGATCAGAAAACATAGGGAGGCGTGTAAAGAAACTAGCACTTGCCAAATGAAAGACCAGCAAACTTCAGTGTGCTCTAGAGTAGGCCTGAGCGGTAAATTCCGTCCCACTCGTGGAATTTGCGGAATTTCGGTAATTTCACGTTCCGCGGAGAACGCAGAATTGCCCAAAATTCCACGATCCGCGGCTTTGCGGAATTTTTTACTTGTTCCGCTTAAAAAATGCGTGTTTGCGAGATATTTCCCACCGAGCACACAAACCGCGTTCGCGAACAGGAAAAAAGCAGCGCGGCCGGGCAGAACAAGCAATTCCACGTGTTCGCGGATTTTCTGCGTGCTTGCGGAGATTTTTTACCGTTTTGCGGAGCTTTGCGTAGCATGATTACGCAAATTCCGCCCACCCCTACAGTCTAGAGGGAGCTCGTAGAGAATAGAAAAAAAGGGTGTGGAGTGTAAAGACCAGAAAAGAACAAACGAAGGATATCTATCAATAAGGTTAAAAAAGGCTATATAGGAAATAGGTGTTTTAAAGGCACTTTGCTGTTGGCGGGTGACAGATAATTGCATTTACGTGGATAACAGAGTGCCATGGTTCTCCAAATTGTTAATGCTTTCCTGGCTGCATTATTATGTTTTTTTGTGTGTTTGAAGATTTGTAAACTTCATAGTCTATCAAATGTTATAAATTGGTAGGATGAGAGCAGTTGTGACATGCTTCTAGAGGCTACACTCTGGTGATTACTAGCAGGGGTCAAAGAGTCTGAGTTGTGGCCATAGCTGGATTTCAGCATTGGCCCTCTCCCTCGTGGACATCACGACAAGAATCGGATGCTTCTGAGGTGCACCCTGTGCATGGTTGACAGACTCATCAACAAACTGAGGAAGTGTGAAAGACTCTCAGCATGCTTCAAAAACTTCACCGTCAAGGTTATTAGCGTCATGAAGGCAGTGACACCCATCATATGTCCTTGACTAGCAGACACAACTAAGATCCTAGGTGGCCTGTGCAATATGTGCAGCCTTGACATCTGCAAGACTGCACAACATTGCCAGACCAGGCATCAAGCACTGCAAAAACGAGAGGATCAAAGTTCAATTTCCTGCCGCACACCAAACATCTGGCACATTGGCCTAGTGAAGGTCCGAAAAGCAGCATGATCCGTGCTCTTCAGCAATGAAACAAGAGCCCAACTACCCAAGAAAGACCTCTCCCGCAAGGAGGAATACCCCCTCTAGTCTCAGCACTGGACACCACTGAAGAGGGACCCTCTAGAACCCAAATGGTGATTCATAGCCTCCTGCCATATACAGCACACTGTCGCTGTAGAGAGATGTTTGTGCTTTACACGTACCTTGCATACATACATACAGTGGCATCCTATGTTTTCACAGAATAACAGGAGATTTGATTATTCTTCCAGGGCTAAAAGTCATTTGAGATTTTGGTCACCTTAGATTTGGCTCATAACGATGGCAGCCTAGTCATAATGTGGAGTAAACATTTGCTTCCCAATCCTACAGTGTGTTTTTATCAATAGATAATATCTCCATAATTAGAGGGTGCTGTAATCCTGAAACATTCTGGGAGGTATGGGGCAGCTGTAAAAGCCATCTAGGTTTCTGCCAAGAGTAAGAGTAGGTGACAAGGCGTAGAGCTGGTGTGAGTGAGCCATGAAACGTGCAGGGTTCCTCATTGGAGAATGGTTCCTCTGTAGTCATAAACACTACAGAGTGGACCTTTGTTCATTGGGTAGTTTTGATGAAGTGAGGGGCCAGGCAATAGTGGCCCACACAGCATCTGATAATCCCATCTTTCTTAATTAGACAGATACACTCCTTTAATCAGTTTCTTAGTTGTGAGTTTTTGTGGGATGTTGCTTCATGTGTTTTTTCTTTCTCTTAGTCTCTTCTACTGCAATAGGGTCGTTTCCAGTAGAAAGTGTCTCTAGGAGCGATTTAGGCTAAATGTGATAAAGATATCCCAATACCGAATACTACATGTTTTTTTATATATGTAAAGACACTTGTGTCTATTCAGTTCTTTATAGGAGTGCAATGGTGGCTCACAGATCAATACATACCTCAAACATCTTCAGTGGTTTTGAACAATTATTGAGTTTCAGGAAGGTTATGGTAAGCATTAAAAAAACGTAGACAAGTGGGGGAAATATAAGGTGGGGAACTATCTGGACATTGCAGAAACTTAGAGAGCAAACTCAATCTCAATTTCTTACACGGCAGGTTGAAATTTGTTCTCTTTTGATCCATTCTCGCTTCGCAACTCAAGTGGGTGCAACACATCCAAGCATCCCTCTTTCCAGCCCTGATCGAACTGTATGAATGGGACGATGAATAGCTGAACTCAATGTAATGAAGATGATCGTAGATAGGGCATTACCAAGCCATCCCTTTTCCTCGTCGCAGACCTTAAAGTATGACCGTGTCTGGGATGAGGATTTGGTGGTCGCGGTGTGATGAGGATTACCACTAAAACATTGAAACAGCTCAAATGCTTTCTTCAGATACACCTATGGAAACATTTTATAACAGTTTAGCAAATGCACCATACAAGCGTAAGGGAAATACCAGTACATGATTGTACTGGGACAGAGATGGCTTTAGTATCCCAGGATACTATGTTATTGCATCAATAGCTACTGTGATGCCCCTACAAAGCTGTCCACTACCGGAGACTGACCTACAGCTCCTGAGGTCAAAGGGAGCAGAGGCGAAGAATTCAACCATGGCACCAGTTTCGATGATGTGGGTGGGGATGGTCTTTTAATCCGGCGTGGAGCATCACTTGTATTGAAAACCCTGAGAGGATGCTTGAATTGTGTGGTTGCAGACATCAGTTGGGAATGATACATCTGTAGGAAAAAATCAGAACGATTTGACTGGTCAATCGTGGAAGCAATATTTTTCCTTAGAATTGTTGTTTTATGATTGCATGTTATGTTATGTTACATGTGAATGTAGCAGCAAGGAACTGACAGAATGTGTGCCCTAGGGTCTTCCTATACACTGGCCCCTAAACGTCTTTCAGACCCATCTGCTTAGAGAATACCAAAGACATTGGAATGCCTAGAAAATGTTCATTCGTATGATGTTCAGCTCAGTAATAATGTAATACCTTGCTTCACCTAAATCGAGCATTAATCAGACATACATACTTCCACATCACTATAGATCTCAGGTGGAAGGTCACCTTTAACCTGTGGTCAAAGTTTCCGTAATCGGAGTGAAGATGTTGATGAGTTAATGGCTGCTACCTTAGCATAACTTGATGTGAAGGCACTACTGATGCCCTGCCCTGTTTTTATTTCTCAGCCCAATCGAATCCACCATTAGGGCCACACCTCGAAGTTATTCAGTTGACTTGCTAGCTCTCCATAAGAAGTCTTACCCCCCCTCCCCCTTTGTCCAAAGTGCTAACTCTCATGTCATATTCTGCTACTAGAGGAATGCAGGAGGTCCATGGAGTTTACAAAGAATTATGTTGACCCCCCAAAAGGGCAATGCCTGAGTTTTTCGAATTCTAAATCCAATCTGTTGTTGGCCAAGGTATCCGATCATGTGGACTCCACAACAGTCATATTTTGAGCTAGGTGGTCACTGTGCATGTATTGAATGATCTTTGTGGAACGTTAAACTAGCTCATTGCATAATGTGCAACTGATAAGTGAAACTTGTGGTTTTGTTTTTCGTAGGCACGTACCAGGGCCAGTGGGTCGGCGGTATCCGGCAAGGATATGGAGTTCGGCAGAGCGTCCCCTATGGAATTGCGGCAGTTATACGGTCTCCCCTGAGGACTTCAATAAACTCCCTGCGTAGTGAGCACACCAATGGCACGGCTCTCCATCCAGATGCCACATCCACAAATGTGGGGAGTCCTGCAGTGTCCAGGGGAGGATTTGTTCTTATGGCTCACAGTGACGCAGAAATTCTCAAAAGCAAAAAGAAAGGCCTCTTCCGCAGGTCCATCCTGAGTGGGCTCAAACTGCGCAAATCTGAGTCCAAGAGCTCGCTGGCAAGCCAGAGGAGTAAGCAGAGCTCCTTCCGCAGCGAGGCCGGCCTGAGCACTGTCAGCTCTACTGCCAGTGACATCAACTCCACCATCAGCCTGGGGGAGGGCGAAACTGAGCTCTCCGTCATTGAGGACGACATCGATGCCACCACCACTGAGACCTATCTTGGGGAATGGAAAAATGACAAGCGGTCAGGCTTTGGGGTGAGCCAGCGTTCGGATGGGCTCAAGTACGAGGGGGAATGGGCCTGCAACAAGCGCCACGGCTATGGCTGCATGACCTTCCCCGATGGGACCAAGGAGGAAGGGAAGTACAAGCAGAATGTCCTGGTGAGCGGGAAGCGGAAACACCTGATCCCGCTGAGGGCCAGCAAGATCCGGGAGAAGGTAGACCGGGCCGTGGAGGCAGCGGAGAGGGCGGCCAACATCGCCAAGCAAAAAGCAGAGATCGCAGCTTCCAGGTAGGCATTGAAGGGCAGCTCCTGGGTAAATGTCAGATGCTGATGCTTATCAGACTAGATCTCATTCAGCCACACAAAGCAGGCTGGCTCCGTGCCTTGTCCTAACGATTGCTGTCCCAGCAAAAGAGGCAGAGCTGCGTTTGTGACCTGGCATGCATTAGACTGTACTAATTATCTGTGTGGTGTATGGCTCTGTTTCTCTCCCCTCCCCCACAGCAGCTCACCCATGGCTGACCTCATTCGTCAGCTCTTCTCGGCTGTGCTTTTTATCATTGATCTTTCCTAAGACGTGCCAGTTCTCAGGCATTTATCCATGCATGGTTGTATACTTTGTTACAGTGGAAAAGTACTTCATAAAGGGAATGAAATGTTTGTTTTTGGTATAGGGCTGAATGCTAGCCTAAAGGTGCATGGAAACACTGGGAGGGAGGGGCCAAAAGAGCTGGAAAAGAGGATCAGGGAAGGAGGGTACAAGAGGGAGAGACTGATGGAGGAGCCTGGTGTATCATTGTTACCCAGGCTCACTACTCTTGGTGGTCAGGGTCTCACCATCTCTCAAATACAACAGAGCAGAGTCTGTCTTTTCTGTTTAGTGGAGTTTATAGAAGTGATTTTTAGGGGGTGTGTGTAAAGGGCCACAGATAAAAGTGGTGGGGTCACCTATATTAGGAAATGATAAATATTGTGCACGTTTGTAATATATATATCTATATATATATATATATATATACACACACACACACACACACACACACACACATATATAAATAGATACAGATATAGATGTATACACACACACAAGCCCCCACACAAACATATACAAAGTAATTTAACCATTTTAAGCAAACGATCAATTGAACAAAACTAAGGTCTGTGAAAGTGGTATGGTCTTCAGAGTGTTCAATCACTCCAGTTCTCCTCGACACACCACTTTTTTGGCTGGTCTTTCAGTTAGACTCTAAACCCTTATCCTGATATCATTTTGAAACCCTCCATCTGCATATCTCGTACCTCATCTCTTTCCTCTTACGCACCTTCTTTTCACTATCACTTGCATAAACTTCCATGCATCTCTTTCCCCTCACTTCCCCCACACACGATGTACCCACTCACCTGTAGGCAGTGCCTTTCGGTTATCTTCGCCGTTGCAATATTTCGACAGTTGTTTACCTCCTTCAAGACGCTTTCACATAGAATCACAATGAGAACCGACACGCCTGACCATTGCTTCGTGCCCTCTGCAGAGAGACAAAGGATTGGAGGAGCATGTATTCTGAACCCCTTTATGACTCACTGACAGACACTGTGAGACATTCACCCTACCTTAGGGCTGAACACCGCAGCTCTCAATCGTGGCCTGTTATAAACACCCACCCACAACCTGAATTCACACAGATATAGAAGCAGCTCTTTTCACAGTATGTACTATGCATGAGTAATATGTTGCTTGAAAACAACCACAGAAACACAACATCATGAAAAAATCAAATACTGTCAGCGAATTCCAAAGTAACAGGTAAAATGTAAATGAGAACAATATCGCAGTTCCCAGGCTGAGAGGCGAGTGTCCGTTTTTGCTGGCGGCAACTGTTGCCCGGTGGTGAAGCACAAAAGAGGCCGGTGGGAAATTGGCAATTACAGATGGGGCACCAGCCAGACCAGCACCCCTTCATCCCCAGCGACATCCCTACATCCCTACTCTTATATCCCATGACTTCAACGCTCACGACAATGCCAGAGCACGCTCACAGCCTAGAGCATTCTGCATCCTCTCTCAGCAAAACCAGGAATGTGCAACCTCAGAACTACCAAAAGCTACTCAAATCACCTCAACTACCTCAGATATACACTGTTCATGTCAAATATCACAAAGGATGTGCCAGTCCTCTTGCCTGCTTCAAAGACAATGACCCTCTAATGCTCTCAATCTACTCTAATCTTCACTCCTGCCCCAGGATTACTCCAACACTGTCACCTACCACGTGGATACTCAAATGATTGCACATAACACAAAATCCTCTAATTTACTAAAACACTTCATTTCCTCTGCCTCCAGGCTACTCAGGTCCAGTCCTGTGCACCACCAATTCTCTATCATGCCATTTTAACAATCCAGTCCTAAGAAAACTCCAATCTTCTCGTCAACCGTAATACTTTTCCAAATCAATCATAAGACCCAAGTTACGCAAGAAATACTATTCATGAGGATAGGGAGAATTCACAGTTCTGATCTTCTCCATCCATTCTTCAAATCCTCTGCTAGACTCCAAACATATCTGTCTCCTGCCTCTCAACAAGTGTAGAACAATCCAATCACCAAAGCCTGGGATAGTTAAATACTTTTATCTACCTATGGATACTCCACAAATCACACATATTCTAGGGATGCTCCAGTCATGACACTCACCTCGGTTACAGTCATATCCTTCACCTACCCCAAAGATACTTCAGTCCTGCTCCAATTCCCACCCCAATGATGCTATCATGTGACCTACCCAATAATAGCCTAACCATCTAACCAGATTCAAGAATATTCCAATTCTTTCACCTAACCTAAATATATTCAATTCCTCTCACCTACCTCATGAAAATGCCAGTCCTTTCATTTACACCAAGGGTATGCTGGTATTACCATCTGACCTGATAGTCAGGGCCGGACTGGCCGTAGCAGGCACCAGGCATTTGACCGGTGGGCTGCCAAGGTAGGGGCCGGTTTTAGACCCCTGAGGGGCTGTTTTTGTCACCGGGGGCAGATTTGCAGCATAGCTGCAATATCGGCCCCTTGCAACAAAAGCGAAAAGCAGCATAAAGCTTTCCACTAGAGCCCCCCCCAACTACCCTCACCCCCACCCCCAGGGGCCAGCCGAGATCTTGGCCAGTTCCTCACACACACACACAAGGATATATTAATCAACTCATCTAGGAACTCTAAATTCATTCAACTACCAAAAGAATAATTCAATCCCCTTACCGACCCATGGATACTTAAATCCTCTTACCCTTGCATGAATAATCAGGGGTGGCTCCTCCACTTGAGCAGAGGAGCATTGCCCTCACAGGCCCCAGAGCTGAAAAGAAAAATTGTAATAAAGTTTATTTATTACCTTTTTTTTTGTTAGCAACCCATCCTGAACTAAGTGTCAGGACGGGGTGGGGCCAGCGCTGAGGAGTGTCAGCAGCAGAGAACTATGTGCTTAAAAATTTTCATGTCTCTTTGGCTGGCCGTCTTAGGTTGGCCAGCCAGACATGCGCATTTTAAAGATCTCTAACCCTGCTGTCTTAGACAGCTGGGTTACAGAATGTGCAGGCCTCCAATGCTCTTAGGAGCGCTGAGAGAGGCCGCTTTATCCAATCCTGGCACTGCTTCAATGCTATGAAAGCAGCACCAGGATTGGATAGTGCAGTTTCCTGCTTCCGCGGCTTACAGAAGACACCAGGGGAAAGAGGACATAGTGTGGCGAAGAAAGGAAGGTAAGTTTATATAATTCTTTTTTTTTGTGCCCCCTGCCTGTCCACCATCGGTACTTGCCAGCCACCACTGTGAATAATCTAATCCTCATGTTGACTACATGAATACTCCAAGATTCTCCATAAACCTAAGAAACATTCCAAGGATAGCACTCACCTGCACCCGACTTCTTAACTCTTCTAACCTTGTTCAGACATGCTTCACTTCATTTATCTACCTAGGAGAGATGCCAGTTCTCTGACACCTTGTGTAGCTTGTTCACTTCATCTTCTTCACTTGCCCAATGTAACATCAATCAACTCTTGACAGCTAGGGTTATTTCAATCTTTTCCCCTAACCAGGGATATTTCAATCCTCTTGTATGCTCAAGGGATACCTCAGTATGATGACCAATGGTACTCTAATTACTTCACTTACCCCAGGACTACTCCACTCCTGTCGCCTACTCAGCCATATTACAGTCACCAGGGAGAAGGCCATCCAGCTCTCTCCCCTCCCAATGTACACTGCGTTACTTTCACCTATCAGAGATATGCTACACTGTCCTCAACCGTCTCAGAAATACTCCTATCCTCCTTCGTAAGCTAGACGTCCTTCAACATTCCCAGCAACTTAACTGACATCTCAATAATGTCAAGTACCCTTGGGTACTCCACTCTTCTAACCCATGTTAGTGAAAGCATAATCCTTCCACTAACCCCAGAGACGCAGAGTCCTCCCACCTTCCCCACAATTAACTAATGCTTCCACACATGTATCGGTGATACAGCCGAGTGTCATCTACCCCATGAATAACCCACCTCCCCTCAACCATGGAATTTATAATTAGGGTTCTCGGTTTTATGGTATTATATGTTTTTTACCATTTCAGTCTGTATTTATCCATATTTATTTTTGGGCCATCCAATTGGTATGTATCCATATTTATTTTGTATTTTGAGTATAAATGAAGTCGTAAAATGGTAATTTTCACATTTATTTAACTAATAAACATGCATTCATACTTTCACGCCTGTCCTCTTTTAGCAAATTATGCAACCAAATATAAAAAAATTCTACATCCACAGGTAAATATTAGCATTATGCTACAAATATATGAAAACGTATGCCTGTATTTAAGGAAAGCTCATCCTCTTTTAACTCTCCATGCTGTCAATCTGCTTAGCTGATGACTTTGAATTAATGAATGACATCATGTAGAGTCCCTCACAGGAAACCCAATTTTCTGTATTTTTTCACTTTTACCTATCCAAGACACTGAAACACCCTCATATACCACAGAGATACTCCTGCCATTTCCCCAACCACTGGCATTCCTAATCGTTTTCACTACCCAATGATAACTCCACTTATCACATGTGCTATCTATTCTCTCACCTACATTGAGATCCTTCAATCTACACAGTAGGCAAAAGTCACTCCACTAGCTAAGCTTCCATACTTTATCCCAGAAATTTGCAATCCCCTCACCCACCCAAACAATGCTTCATTATCCTACCTAACTTCTGCATAGGCCAGTCTTTCCACCCACCAATACGGTACTTCAATTCTGCGCCCTTAGGTTCTCTATTTATATCCAAATTCTCTATTACTTGGTATACTTCAGTGTTGTCACTTACATCAGGAATTCTGATAACCTCTCATCTACTCCAGTGATATTCCGGTAACCTCTCTAACCCAGATATACTCCATTTCTCGGGTGTGTCCTATGGACAGCCCCCTCCCTACCTCATGAAAACTCAGATGATTCTACCCACAATGAGGCATTCTAATCCATCCAACTACTAAGGAATACCCTTGTCCTTTCACCTACTGCAGGGATACTCTAATCCTCTGGTCTCCCCCAGGGCTCCTCCAACCCTTATCCCTGTCCCAGAAATATTAGTGTGACTTAAATGAACCCAGTGACACTCAAAACCTCATACCTATCTCACGGAGACCCTAATAACATCACCTACGACACCCCAGGGAGACGGCAATAATGTCACAGGTCAAAGGGTACTTGAGGTCTCTCCTACCTCGGAAATAGTCCAGTACCGCAGCCTTCCAGTGAGTAGTCCCATCATCTCCTCTTCTGTAGAGAAACTCCAATCAGGCCTCTCACCTACCCAGTGGTGGTACCCAATACTCATATCTATAAGGGATCCTTCAATACCATCACCTACAACAGAAATGCTCCAGTATTTTAACCTTCCCGGTGGAACTTTCTTACTCTCACTTACCAAGGCATACTCATGTCTTCTTAGTTAATCCTGGTATACACCAGGGGCATACTGCAGTGGGATACTCCACTAGACCTACATACCTGGATGCCATTTCCCATCCTTGGATGGAGAATTCATTTGTGCTCTGTTCCAGCCTGCCTATACCAAGTACATGTCAGTCTCTCAGTACACGTGGACAACATGCCAGTTAACCACTAAAACAGTCTACTGATCTTAACTCCCACTCCCCTCTGTGCACTTTTACCCACCCCAGTTCCTGTCCGCAGTAATGCATCACACAAGCCAACCAAACTATCAAGACAAATATATGTGGCCGCTTGCAAATATAGAGGAAATAACATACCTAGGAACACCTCAATATATACACCACACTGACTGCAGCCCCTTGACACAGCCATATACAACACAGACCTCATCTCCTTCCAAAAACCTCACTTTCAGAATCTAACCTGTCTTCTACCCTGCTGACACCAACACTACTCTTTCCAATTTCCCTACTAATAATCGTCCTACAACTCCTCTAACATCCTAAATGTCAGATCCCTCCTCAATGTTCTCTGACCCTGCTACTGCTTGCCTCCTTTCACCGCCCACATTGCCGTACGGGTCTGCCTCACCATGACATCTGCAGCTGAGCTGATCCCCATGTTCTCCTACACACTTCTGTCGCTCTCTCCCTCTGATCCTTTATCGTGAAGCAATTAGTCCTGTCTTGTTCAGTGCTGATCATGAGTGCTGCTATATTGAATCATCCTTCATATGTGGAATTTAAATTGCTTGCTTCAGATCTTCTGTTGTCTACTCGTGCTGAAAAATGGAATTGCCAACCCGGGATTGCCATACAGCTCCCATTCAGAATCCCACGCCATTTTTCTCAAAATCTCCTGAAGGACTAGTGCTTGATCCATCCATTATCCATCCTCTTTCAACCTATGCATTCTTCTGGAGTCAGGTTTTTAAAACTTTCCATAGTTCCACTCCTCAGAGAAGGCCCTCATGCTTATCTCTAACTCCCATGTCTTTCTGCACCACAAACCCCTCTCCTGTATCCTCAATCTCCTCGGCCTCTTGTGAACATGCATCACTGTTTACCACCTTATTGTGCTACTTCCTCATGCCTCCCTGGGTACCACAGGGCCAGCTCTTGATTTACTCTACCCATACACCTCAAACTATTCTTTTTCAATATAATAGTTCCTCAGGCTCCCTCTGCTAACCTTACTGGGTTCTCTTCTGTTCTCACTCTACAGCACAAGCATTGATGACATCATTCCTTCTATTCCTTTTATTATTTATACTATTATGATCCCATGATCCTTTTCACTTTTCTTTGTTTCATGCCCTTTCTACAAGCTAACATTTCAAACTGTCTCATGGGTATTAAACACTGGGTCGCGCAGTCCTGCGCTATGATTAAGAATTCTAAGACTGAAATCACCTTTTTCTTCTATCATTTTACCTCCTGACATTTCTCTCCTATCACTACACTTTCCTCTCCTATAATTTTCCCATATGACATCTAGGGTTACAATTTGACTTCCATATGAATCATGCATCGTCTCATTTCTATAGGGTTTTCTGTCAGCTTACCATTAATAACAATTTTACCTGCCAAAACGCATCATCACCTCATCGTAGCGTCACCAAGCTGGATTTCTCCCTGACAATCACAGGGCACAGTGCCAATTGCTCACCCTTGTGTTTAAAGCCATACAACTCACAACTGATTTATATATTATTTGGTATTGATATAGCTAGCCGAAAGGTAGTGGAGCGAGCTCTGTTCAGGTTCAACGGCAAAAACACATCATGTAATTGAAGGATAGCTAGGTTCTGAGAGCGGAAGCGTACACATCATGATGTAGTACTCTTTAACGTGGTGTGTCTTCAGCAGTTTCTTAAATTGGACCAGGGTTGTGGCAGTCCTGATAGATGATGGGATGGCATTCCAGTGCCTGAGTGTACTCGTGATCACACATCACACTCCATGACTCTATCTACACCCAGCTGACTTCCACTTCCCTATGGGACTCAACCCTGTGGGCTCCCTGTGCGTTAAGATCATTAAATATTCTTGGTCTATTGCTTTGAATGCCCTCCCGCTGCACCTCTGAGTTGCCCATTTCCTGTCTGATGCACATTTAACCAATACTACATTTGAAGAAAAACATTTTAAGCAATCCGGTTCAGATGATGAAGACTTTTCGCACACCCCAAGGCTGAACCTTAATACATATTCTGGAATACTTAAATCTATTCACTTATCAAATAAACTCTCCTTCTTCTTATGTATCCCAGTGATAGTCCCATGATCTTACCAGTCTACCCACCCAATGTATGCCTTTACCTTATAACATACACCGGGACATCAAATCATTTTACCTAACCAAACAGTACTGTAATGCTGTCACCTAACCAGTGTTTAATGTAATTCTGTCACCCATCCAGGAATCCTAATTCTGTAATCCTGCAATCTTCCAGAGTGAGAATCCAATCTTCTCACCCACCGCAGAAATTTGTCAATCACCAAGGCTACTCAAGAGATACTCTGTTCCTTTTACTTTATCCATGAGAATATCAATCTCACATACTGACCTGTAACCTACCTCCAGTCCATTAATGTTCTGACTCTCTTCCCTACTCTAGACACACTCTGACAGATTCACTCGCCTCAGAGAGACTTTGCCTCTCTGCTATCTCATACTCATGTCATCTGTCCTGTACCAGTACTCCATTCCCTTTTATTACTCTGTGCATATGCCAGTGGTCTTCCTCGGCTCAAAGGCCACCCACTGCTTCACACAATCCGAGATAATCCAATTGAACTACCAGTGGGACACTCCAATCCTCTTGCCTATCTAAGGATACTTCAACTACCTCACCGACTGGAGGCATATCCCAATGTTCTCAACGCATCTCAAAGCATTTGCCAACCTTCTTAGCTCTCATAGAGATACTTCACTGACGTCACCCAGTGATATTCTGATCTTTTTGCCAACCCCATTTTATGTTATGTTACATTTATTTTATAGAGCGCTCATCTGCAATGCTTCTTGGAGCTGTTGAGTATCCAATTGAGCAGCACTGACTAACATTAACCTTAATAAAACTGAAAAAGGAAGGAGGATTATGGGGTGAACAGCCACCTTTTCAGACATTTCAGAAATCTTAATATACATGCATCCATGTGGACTGCAAGAGGGCAACAATTTTGCATTTTGGCAGCAGCAACTGAGAAGGCTCTGCCTTGAAAAGAAGCCATCCTGACTTTAGGGATTACTAAATGTGCAAGATAGGCTAAGTATAAGGAGTGTTTAGGTGCCTTTCACTTGAACTTGGATGCAATAAAAGCAGGGGAAGGTTTTAGAGGGATTTACCTTTGGAAAGAAGGAAAGCTAAGTAGTCAAACTGGATAGAGTACCTCAAGCCTTCATTCTGTAGATCAGCAACATGCCATGGGTGATGAACCACACTCACCTACTAGATGTATAAATGATTCCTTTTATCTGATTAAACATACTACAGAACTATCTCACCTACTTCAGCAGCACTACCACACTTTATCTCATAATATTGAAATACTCTAAGCTCTCACACTGGTACTTTATGATTCTGATTTACTTCAGGAATTAGCCAATTATTGCACCCACCACTGACTACCCCAACAATACTCTACGTGTCTCAATACAAACACAAAATTCACATAATTTACTTCTGCACTTTCACCTTCCCTAATGATAATGCAATCTTACGTGTCCCTCAGATTCTTCTATTCTCTTGTCTACTCTGGAGGTACGTCTCACATAGTCTTTTGACCTAAACCATCATTAAACTGTTTACCTACCCTGAAAAGTCTTGGAGGTTCTCACAAATCGCAGATACTCTAATCTTTTATCCTATTATATGGGATTTTTAATCCTCTCAATTATTCCCAGAGTATATGAATGCTCTGACATGCCACAGGAGTATTTCAGTCTTTGTATCTGACTAAATACACAAGGAGCCTCCGGTTACCTCATCCACCACAGGGATGCTCCAATGTTCTCACCTACCCAAGGCCACTTCATATCTCTCATCCAACCTAGGAATACACCATTCCTTTCACCAACCTTAGGACCACTTAAATCCTAGGGTCGGTCAAACTTTCTAGTCTACCCCATAAGTATTCTCCCTCTTGCACACCACAGGTTGCTCCAGCCTGTATACTTATCACCTGCCTGGAGGTACTACACTGATTTGTACAGTGGTATACAAGTCATTTCACCTACACAGCAGTTCACCCATACTTTACCGTATGCTACACTGATCTACTCAGCTACCTCTTTCATTACTGTCACTTATCCCAGGAACATATTAGTACATTTGTCCACCACAACAATATTTCAATCCGCTCACTTCCACCAGGGATTCTCCACTCCTCTCACACATAGATTTACAGCCATTCGCCTACCCTGTGCATGCCAGAATTCTATAACCTATCATGGGATACTTTAATCATGTTGCCTACCCTTAGGATACTCCAAAGTAGTCACCTAAACCTATACTACTACAATAACTGGGCCTATTCCAAAGCTACTCCAACTCTCTAACCTATCACATGGCTAACTAACTCCTCCTAAACCACTCTAAATATTTAAATCCTCTTTTGCTTCAAAGATCTAGCTAAACCTTTCACCTTCATGTTTTTACTTTCATTTTCTCTCTTACTCCAAGAATCCTCCAATTCTCTCTCCTACCCCAGAGAAACTCAGTACTGGCAGATGCTCTATGTATACTTGAATATTTGCAATTTTTGCAGCGATGGTTCAGTGGTCTCTCGTAACTAACCGAGTGATACTCTAATATTCTCACCAATTTTAGAGATACTCAGATTCTCTTAGTTCCCCCAGGAATATTCAAATTCTTTCATATACTCCAGTGATATTCCTGTCACTCAACCCCCTCACCTACCCTAGGAGCATTCCTGTCATGTCACATATCCCAGGAGAAACACAATTTGCTAATGTACTCCAGAGATACACTGATTCTCTTACATTACTTAGGACAATCCAGTCTTTTGTTTCACACCAGTATAACCCAGTCTTTCGTCCCATCTCAGACATATTTCAATTCTTTCACTTGCTCCAGGGTTACTAAATATTCTTTATTAATCTAGACACTTCCAGCATCGGCCATTCATGTAATAAAATATACACAATAATTTATCATGATTAATCAAACCAGATATATAAACAATTTTGCTTAGAATCGAAAAATAGTAAATCCAAAAATCACAACACAGAACACAATTTTCTTTTAGGGCCCACAACACAACTATTTAAGCACTCTACGAAACAGAGGCTTTTTGCATCTTCATTTGGGAGGCCATCCCAATATTTAAATTTTGAAGAACAATAGATCCTTCCCATTCTAGGTGTTAGATATATTCTGAATTTGGGGTTGCCCTGATCTCCCTTTTCTTTACCTTTAACTCTGAACCTCCTGGGATGAGCTCCACCAGGGCAGGCCTCGTTAGAGTGTACTACTTGCAAATTTCTTTGGCCTTCTTTGATGATTTATAAACTGGAGTGCGTACAGAGGTGCCACTGCAATATCATACGGAAAAGGAGAATAAAGGAGGAATCAAAGGAAAGGGAAAAGGGGGGACAGAAAAAGAGGGACACGTCAGTTGTCATTTCTTTCCTGTCTCTCATCAAGCTCTTTATTGTCCCTTTCTATTAGACTGGTCAAACTCCAAAATTGCCCTTTTTCATCCTTTGCTTGAAAGCTTATATCAAGAAGGTAGGTATCTTCACAGTATCAGCTGAGCTAGGAAAATTGTAATCACCTTGTCTGTGATCTCCAGCTGCCTCATACAGTATTTAAATAGTCAGTACCTCATCGACCTTATATTAAGTAGGCCAAGGATTCTTTGATTTGACACAAATGCAGGCACTTATCTTTCTTAGTCCATCACACTTGGTTCGTAGCCAAACTTAAAACATTATTCCTTGCACCCATGAATAAACTCCTCCTTTCAACTGAATTTCAGTTTCAGGTATAAGATTGTGGCTTGTTGTCTGCAACAAAATTAATTGATTTCTGTTTTTCTAAGGTCTTTACTGTTTGTTGGACTTTAGTTTTTATTCTGTTACATTTATCCTTCAGCATTAGAACTGTTTTTGATTAATTGACTGGGCTACAGTTTTGAAACTTGTCTCAGATTTAGGTTTGCAGCCATTTTTCCAAGTTCTTGCTCATAGGGTGTGGTGATACATCCGCTCCTACATAGAGCAGCCCACACCACCAACGGCACTCTGAATCTGCTCACATCAAATGTCTCTTTTCTAGCAAACTTTTCAAGCATAGGATGAGCACAGTGCCATCCATGCCGAGCTAGAAAGAGACAACGTGTTTTGCCATTTCTGCAGCAAAGCCTTTAAGCATAGGATTAGCACAGTGCCATTCATGCCGAGCTAGAAAGGGACAACGTGTGTTGCCATTTCTGCAGCAAAGTCTTTAAGCATAGGATTAGCTAGTGCATCCACACCGGGCTGTAAAATGACACAATGACTTAAAGACTTTGTTGTAGAAATGAAGAAAGTTACTAATCATAAACACTGTACAAATCATTCAAATAAAGTGTTTTATTTTGAAATAGGTCAGGCCCATATATTGTCACTAAACACTTTCCAGTTAACCTGGCATCTAGCAGACTTAAAGACTATTGAGTCACATAAGAAATACTAGGCCTTCAGAATGCACAACCATACATATTGTATTGTGCCATTGGAAGAGTGGTAGGCCACTCAACCATGCAATAAATATTCTAGTACTCTGGGTGCCAATGAAAATCAAGGTGCTCGTTTGTAAAGAATGCCTCGGTCTAGCATACCAAGTAAAGCTAGGTTAGTATTCTGCTCAATAGGTTATTTAAAGCCCAAAGTTGCACTAAGATCATTGGACCACAATCCAAAATCGTCCCAGCACAGGAATTAAAAGCATTTAGTCCCAATCACCAATTTTATTTTTAAAGGGATGACAAAAGTTATCAGCCAATGGGTGGAAGGCTCCTTTAATCTGGCAGGGTTCCAATAAAGATGATACATATAAAAGCGGTCAATTCAATGTAGATTGACTCTGAACACCAGTTTGTGCATGCTTGGATTTAAGACCTGCCACTTGTCTTCAGTATTATTAATTTGATCTTTTTCTTTTCAAACTTTGACGATGTCCTCATGAATAGGAGGTTTTGCCTGATGTATTAAAGTGTGCATTTTAGATGTATACTCCTGTGAAACAATCATATTACAAATACACTTTATTATTTGACTTTTTACAACATAGACACTTAAGGTTTCTAAAAGATCCAAAGATGGTGATATTTCAAAGTATTCCTTGTTGCTGGAATCCAAACTTCCTGTATTTCTCGAAAGGACTTAAATTGAAGATTCCTTAAGCATTGACCACAAGAAAGAAATTCCACTACTAAACCAGGTGCTAGCCTGTTTTGAGGAGACCTTATTGCCAATGCAAGTATTGTTCCAAATGGAGTTAAAAATTGTATGTTTGTATACCTCCGAACAGTCGCATATATTTTGGACAAATCTGCTGGCACATTAAGGGCATTTTTTTTACTTCAAGTGCTGTAACTCACGTAACGAACCCTTAATTCAAAATTATCAATCATATAGTTTAAACACACAGTGTAAGCTTTTGGAAGGTATGGGTCTGTCAACTGTTAAATATCCCTCAACGTTATGGAATGTCTGCCCACCAACATAAAAAAAATGGCACAGTGTTTATATTTGTTTTGTACACCTTGTATGCTAATATTAATTTAAGGATCAAAGAATTAAGGTCCTGGAAGACAACCTTCAGACAAAAATCAAGGAATAGACTGAAGCAAAAATAAAAAGTTGTAAAGGGTTGCCCTAACAGTAAAAGAGAGAGTATTGACATTCATTTCGATAGAGGTTTGTAATCCTAAAATTCCAGATGTGCATGGACGATACCAAGATTAACATCTGGCTCAAGAACCGCACAGAGAAGTACGCTAGATGAGCCGAGCATCCAGTCAAGACCACTTTTGGATGAGGAAAGGTCTCACAGGGTTCTGATTGGATGAGTTGTATCATTCCACTGCATACTTTTTTAATTTTACATTCAGCGCTTCATGGGAGTGTGAGTGTTTCTTAGCTCTGTTACTACTATCCACCACTCCCCAAGCGTGCTCTGTTCTCATCCCACTCTCTCCCCCCACTTCCCAGTGCTGAGTGCTTCACTCGCCGTCCCACTCCCTACCCGCTTCCCATGTCCCAATTTTTTATTATTCATTGTTTTTATTTTTTTACGAGCGCCCAGCATCTGCAAAGTGCTGCCGAGCTGCTCGCTTCCTTTTTGCACTCTGCACAACTATATATTTTCAGTTTCCAATCTAGCATGGCCATCACCATGTTTGATCTGTAAATTGAAAATAGCTGCCCCTCTCATGACTTGTGCACAAGCCACAAGACGTGTATTCTTGCACCAAGACACATATGCGTACATCTGTGGCCAACTTAGAAGTGGATTTCTTTAGTAGAAAACCAATTCCAAGTTTGCTAGCCATGTGTGGGTATGCATCTTGATGCATACGCATGCTTAGTAGTAAGGATACAAGCAAAAAAAGATTCTTGGGGCAAAGATAGGGGCAAATCGATCGACTGTGGGCAGATAGAATCGTCCTTCAAGTGGGCAACAATGATCCGAGATTAGATAGTACCATAAAGCTGGTACCTTCGTCGGGGTCAACTACAATCCTAATTCTGGCACCAGTCATCCTTCCACCACCTCAGGGTATCGACAAACATTGCTGAGATCCCCGGTGCACCTACAACAGCCCTTCTAGCCCCTCAGCATGGCATGTTTGAAGGATGCATCAAAGGAAGTCCACTCAAAGTCAATGCTAGCTCGGACACGCCAGTGCAGCTAGAGTGTCGCTTCCAGCCCCTCAAAGCACCTATAGTTCTAGTTCCGATACTTTAGTTCAGCTACAAATGCTTTTCCAGCTCCCCAGGTCATCTGCAATTCTAGCACAGACTCTCCTGTCCATATACAATGGCCATTCCAGCACCTCAGTGCATCTATGATCCTAGTTCAGACATCCCAGTGCAGCTACAGTGTCCCTTCTAGCACCTTCAGTCATTCACCTTCCTAGCTGTGAGACCCAGTGCAGTAAGAATCACCCTTTCAGCACTTCAGGTCATCTACATTCCTAGCTTGGACACGCAGTTCACTTAGAATTGACCTTCCAGCAGCTCTGGTCATTTCCAATCCTATTCCAGACACCCTGTGCAGCTACAGCGGGTCTTCCAGAACCTCTGGGTCTCTACAGTCCTAGCCGAGACACCCAGGGCAGAACCACTGGGTCTCTAAAGTCCTGGCCCAGACACCCAGTGCAGCTACAATGGCCCTTCCAGAACCTCTGGTCATTTACAGTTCAAGTCCAGACACCCAGTGCAGCTACAATGGCCGGACTGGCCATAGCGGGCACCAGGCATTTCCCCGGTGGGCATCCAGGTTGGAGGTCGGTCGGTCTTGGGCCCCTGGGGGGCTGTTTTTGTTACAGGGGGTCGGCAATATCGGCCCCTTGTAACAAAATCGTCCGAAACCGGCCCTCGCAAACATCTCAGCTGCACCCCCCCCCCCCCCCCCCCACCCCTGATTTCCGATCCCAGTCCGGCCCATTCCAGAACCTCTGGCTCTCTACAGTCCTAGCCCAGACACCAGTGCAGAACCTCTGGCTCTCTACAGCCCTAGCCCAGACACCAGTGCAGAACCTCTGGCTCTCTACAGTCCTAGCCCAGACACCAGTGCAGAACCTCTGGGTCTCTAGAGTCCTAACCCAGACACCCAGTGCAGCTACAGTGGCCCTTCCAGCACCTCTGGCCATTTACAATTCTAGTCCAGAAACCCTGTGCAGCGACAGTGGCCCTTTCAGAACCCCTGGCTCTCTACAGTCTTACCCCAGACACCAGCGCAGAACCTCTGGCTCTCTACAGTCCTAGCCCAGACACCAGTGCAGAACCTCTGGGTCGCTAGAGTCCTAACCCAGACACCCAGTGCTGCTAAAGTGGCCCTTCCAGCACCTCTGGCCATTTACAATTCTAGTCCAGAAACCCTGTGCAGCTACAGTGGCCCTTTCAGAACCCCTGGCTCTCTACAGTCTTACTCCAGACACCAGCGCAGAACCTCTGGCTCTCTACAGTCCTAGCCCTGTGCAGCTCCAGTGGCCCTTCTAGTACCTCGGGCATGTATAAAGTTGGCTCTGTTACCTCAGGTGCAGCCACAACCACGTATCCTGTGGCATCTACAGTTCTAGCTCAGACACCCGGTGCAGCTACAGTCTTCTCTCTGGTACACCAGGTCACCTACAGCCATCATTCTGATGCCACAAGCCAGCTGCCGTGCTGGTTCAAGAGCACCAGACGGCCTCAGCCCTGCGTACAATACCCTAAGGAAGCTGTGATCCTCCACTTCTACCCCCTGTCACTTGTACGTCCTGCAACAGACATCCTTGGCCAGCTCCAGTGCTTGTCTCGGGTACCCCATTCAGACCCGGCAGCACGGCTACTGTCCGAGCTCCCATACTACGAAACATCTGTAATCCTCCACTGAGTGACCTAGACAGCTGGAATCCAGGCGTGAAGAAGCAGCTTCAGTCATCCCGCTTCCGTCTGGGCAGCTGTCTACAACTCTGGGAGTAGTAATGGGGGCAGTGAACTACAAGTCCCAGCATGCAAAGGGCTGTCTGCTGACGGCATAGCTCGTGATATGTGGCCAATGGCAGTATTTACATTGTTCCACACTTCCACACCATATTGGAGTCTACGTTTTTTGAAGGACGCGAAATATTTTTACTTCCAACGAGCTATGCATGTTAACATTTTAAACTTACAAAATAATGGTTTGAATTCTTACATTCACTTCTGGAAGCTCATGTCATCATTTCAAAATAGTAATCGGAAGACTTGAGTATATATTGAAGTAGAATAATAAGGAGATTTGAGTTTAGATTAAGGTAGCTCGGTATTCCGTATTAGTGTGCAACAAACATGCCACAGGTTTACATCCTAGCAGAGCTGACTCAGGCTTTCATTTGGCTGAGGTCGATAAAATACCACTAGGTTTGCTAGTAAGAACACCGTGGACATCCAGAAGCAATTCGGTTAGTGGAGTGACTTAAATAAGTACAATATTAATTGTATTCATTTCTCAATGTTTGGTATGACCTCTGTAGTTTGAATTGAACTCTTCACTTTTCTATTTGCCCTAATTTAACTATTAAAAAATGAACAATTCCCATATTAATTTTCTCTAAAAAGACAAATGTGTCCTGTGTGATGCTGCATGAGATGGGTGGGGCTTACAGTGGAGAAGGGGGAGGGTGGTTCTCCTTTACACTTGTAAACAGACTGTACTTTATGTATAACTTTCTTCAAATGTTGGGAGGAGACCAATGCTTACATGATAATGATACAATAATCTGAGTGTTATATGCATATGTCACTACCGAGGAGCCAAAGTTTCGAATAAGCTTAGCCAGTGGAGTGACGTACAGATTAAAAAGGGCGGGACTAAGGGATGATCGCTGCGGCACTCCGCAAGGGACGGGATAAGAAGCAGAGTAGAAATTGTTATTATTGACCTTTTAATTGGGATCTGTGAGGAAAGAGCTTAATAAGTCCAAGACTTTGTACCTGATCCCTAACTGATTTAGGCGGGCGATCAGCACCAAGTGACTGACAGTGTCAAACGCCGCAGAGAGATCCAGCAGGATAAAGACTGTTCCCCCTCCCCCCACCATTGACTAAATGGAAAAACATATTTATTTGTCTAGTTGTTTTATGTAGCGCAGCTGTGCTACTTAATATGGAGCAACAGGGACAACTTGTCTTAAAGGACGTAGAAAGAAAATCTCTTGGCAAAGTGAATTGGATAAGGAAAACGAAAACAAATGGAAAACTTTTACTAAAACGTGGAGGCTGTGTATTAAAAATCATGACATGTACCAAGGCCACATACTAGAGTTTTGGAAATTTGTTCCCTAAATTCCACACAGGGTTTTTGAAAGTAGGTGACCCCACTGTCTTTCCTTTACCTCTAATAAAGGGCCGTGAGCTCCCTTGTTCCTGTTCCCAATGTACCTCCAACAAAGACCCCCACTTCCTCTGCAGGTGTTGCCTCACCAAAGCGGAGATTTCAATTTTGCCGGCAGGAGTGCTTCCCGTGCACTGAAAAAATCTATTTGAGTAGATTTGAATTAATGTGGTTCCGGTGGTTCTACCAGGAGGAGGCGCTGTAAGGCTGCTGCCTTACCTTATTGAAGCACCAGCCCTTAGTGGCTGACCCAGACACATTTGTGGCTGAGCACCAGCGTCCCTACAACTCACGCTCTTCACCTTGCTTTACTACATTCATCTACAGAATTAGTCATTAGCCCCTCTTGTGTGCCCAAGTGATCCCCACCCCTGAGGGTTGCACAGATCTACACATGGCTTGACCCACAGACCCATTCTGTATCCCTCAATCACTCTCCTCCCCAGCTCCTCTTCCTCATATCCAACCCAATCTGTTTCCCTCCCCTGCATTTTCCTTCTTATCAACATCTGTACTCCCCGGTATAACAGATGGCCATTAAGCACTGTACTTGAGTCATCCTATTTCTACAGGCTGCTTATCTGCCACCCTTGGGTAGACTCCTCCTGGCATACACTGGCTGATTTTGAATACCCATCACAGTAGATTTCTCCAGGCCACTCCTGGGTTGGATTCTCAGAGCTTATAATATGGCCACTCCTATGAATTGATCCTCCACAACTCCTAGGTGGACCTTCGGAGCATAAACCCTAACTGGTTATATAATGCCTACTCCTGTAGGTTGCTCCTCTGCCACTCTTGCGTGTGCTCCTAAGAGCCCATACAAGGCTAATTTTATAATGGTTGTGTTACTGACACCCCTGGGAGGACTTGAGAAGTGGACACTTGTGGCTGTTTGCATAATTGCCCATTCCTATGGATTGCGCCCATCCTATCCTGGCCCGACTCCTCAGAGCGCATACAGTGTCTGGTTGTATAATGGCCACCCCTATGGAGTACTCCTTTTCCGCTTCTGGGTGAACTCAATAGAACACATACCATACATGATGGAAGGTGGCCCCTTGCATGGTAGCGCCCTTCATCTCCGTACAGGTTTTTCTCTGATCCATAGTCAATGTTGTTTAAACATTACCACACATACCTCTACAAAGATGGCAGGTATCCACATGTGCAACTGTGAGTCTTCTCACATTTTTTTGCATCCATGCTCACGTGAAGCTGCATGTTCACTGCAAAATGTGGGAAACAATTACTGACATAGACGCACGGCACAAAAAAAACCTTCAACATAGGGCACACTGCATAGTGTTGGTATTCCATAGCCAAGTTAACAGCTGTTGAAAATTATGTTGCTGGTTAAATTAACAAGGTATCGAGTTAACTGACAGCAATCCAATGGCAACAATCGGTATATGATCTACACTCACTGCTGATTGGCTAACAATCACCAGGATTAGCCATCATCTGGTGTTGAGATATTTTGGAGTTCACTCCACTACTGGACTCTGTAGCCTAGGAAAACACAATACCAGGTCATACCAAGCTAGTCAGGCTTTCAGCTGGAATAATAAATTATGGTGCCCAGTTCTTTGCATTCAGGGACCTGCCGTAAGGACTCTTGTGCCTTTGGTTTGCAGCCATCTTTCGGCTCTTTCTTGTAGTTTCTTTCTGCACTGAGGTCCTTCGGATCACCCTGTAACTCCAAACGGAAAGTGGCAAAAGACTCAGGGTTCAAATATCCCGCCATCCTACACCCCACCCTGAAAGTAGCATAGTTAGCGGGTGCTGTTCCTGTAGCCTCCTATATTCCTCCTGCCCAGAGTGGGGATGAAGGTGAAGATGGAGGGTAGCAGGTTTCTTGGCATGATGAAACTATCTAAGGTGCTCCCTGACACTTTATAGCGCTGCATAAGAAGCGGTCTGCAGCTCTCACACTTTTCATCCACCCATACATCAGCATCCAGTGTAAGCATTTATCTTGCACTCCTTTTTGCCTCAATATACACAAAAACACAGCAACAAAAATATGCTAAGAGTACAATGCCAGTGCTCCTGCACAGCAGAACAGTAGTCATATGGGCCGCTCTCTAGAGCTAAGGACACAAACTATTGCCAGAGTGCCCCTGGCTGTCTAGTGCAGTTATCACCAAATGTGCCCATTATTTTATTTTATGATGTTGCCAAGACCAAATGCGTGCCTGCTGATAGATGGCATAGGCAAGCACATGGTGGGGCTGTTCGCTGGGCCAGGGCATGAGCAGTTAACCCGAGTATCTGCCTGTAGGGTGAATTCACAAGCAGTAGCCACGTGGGCCAACCAGTAGAGCTCAGGACACGAACACCAGCCATGGAATGACTACCATTAGGGTCAGGGCTTGAACAAAGACCCTGGCATGCATGCCTGTAGGGTCAGGACATGAACAATGATCAGAGTATCTCTGCCTGTAGAGCACAGGATATCAGCAATAGCCAAGATGTGCAACCCCGTAAAGCTAGGGGATGAGCAAATACCAGGGTGCAGCTGTCTTTAGAGGTTATGGTATGAGCAGTCAGTCATGTGTCTTACGTGGAACTATGGTACAAGCAAAATCCAGGTCTAGCCTACCTGCCGAGCCTGTAGTGTGAACAACAGCTGAGATGCAAAAGTGCTAGGACTACTCACCCACGCATACAAGGCGCTACAAAACCAAGGACACGCGTATCTCAACCAACGTGTGACTTTTCACCGGCCAACCAGGAACCTTAGATTCGGATCGCTCGCCCTAGCTGCCACCTGTGGCATTCGCCGGACAAACAGTGGAGGCCGCTCCTTCTCTCATCTGGCGGCCATGACCTGGAACAGCCTGTGCCTCAGAGCCTCAGCATCGCTCCAGCAATTCAGGAAGGACCTCAAGGCCTGGATGTTCGACCATAAAGAGATCAGGCAGCATCGATACCCTCACGGGTGAAGTAGCCGCACTATACAAATCCTGATTGATTGATTGATAGGGCACAAGAAACATGCATTGTATGGCTGTCTGGGGAGCTTTGGGGGCACATAGTAGTGAGGCTTTGCCTGCTTATGGAGCTTAGAGCTTGGTATTTCTGCCTTATGAGCTGCCAGGACATGAACAAAAACTAGGATGAGCCTGCTTGCAGCTCTAGGCTATTAGCAACATCTGCCTATTTGTCTTGGGCATAAGCAGTCACCAGTGTGGCACAACCAATAACAGGGCCCACTTGTATACCTGAGGCATGGGTAATTCTCCCAGGAATGCTTGCCTGCTAGACATGTCGTTCTGTTCCCAGGCTGGGGTGCCCTCTGTACTCTCCGTTCATGCTCCTCCCACCACAGGTACCGCCTCCTTGCCCTTGGTATCATGGTTGTCCCTGTCAATCACGGCGGTTGCCTAGGGGATCACCATGGACGCAGTGAGTCACCGCTGGAAGGATTTGGCCTGTCTCTGCTGAGGGCGCTTCAGCTCACGATTCATCCTCTTCCTGGAATAAATATTGGATTTCCTGTGAATGTGCTAATTGCCTTGGCACACAAAGGTTTTTTTCTGCAAACACAACCCGGGTTTAAGAGAAGGGGTGAGGAGGGAGGGCTCCGAGGAACAGGGTCAGACCCGGATTCACTGTTTTGAGCCATGCGCAGCTGGCTTTTTCTTCCTGGTTAGGATCTGCAACAGTAATGTCAGCAGATGCAATAATGAGCGTCCCCAGGGCTCTCTGTGGTAGAGGCGCATCACAAATGGATGCTTCTTAGCGTCATCTCTTATATTGATAATTAAGAGAGAAAAGGTGCAGCGTGATTGCCAAGGAGATGACAGGAAGCGTGTTCCTTCGTACCAGGAACTCCAAGAGGCGCACACGCCCTTCGTGTGGCATACTTACTTACATTCTTGAAGGGCGGAGCAGGGACAGGCCGGGCGCTCGGGGTATTCATTCTGTCTTGGCGAAAGCAAATGCCTCGACTGGCCTATAGAGGGCGCTCATATGACTAAATCATGGCTTTAAAGAAACATGGAGTCATGGTGGCCGCCGCCGCACGGGTCAGGGAACGGCTAAAGAACCCGCGTGTGGGAAAGTAAACGGAACGGAACAGTTAAAAGGGGCTTTTGGACAGTGTGAGGCGTACCGTTAATCGCAACAAGGTGGTCATTTGGGTACATAAGGAAGAGGTTGATTAGCGCGCACGATAAAGTATGCGCACATAAATATACCAAAGTGGGAGGTGAAAACAAGATGGTGTTCATCATCCGAGAGAGACCAGAAGCCCTTGGGCTCTAAAAAGGACACACACAGGGTCGTGTCCCAGGGGAGTGGAAACTCATCCACCCGCCTGGAGAGCGAAATGAGACCCATCTGTGAAGCTTGAGGCGATGCAGTGGTGCATGATGGGATAGCAGGCGCTGCCTTCCAGTGACGTTTCCTTCTCCGTCTCCTTACTGTCTTTTCAGTAGCGCTGCTAGTGTGTCATGGACCATAACGCAATCAAAGAAGTACCCCCCCCCCCCCCCCCCCCATGATCAGTGTTCAGTGAAACACCTCACCACAGGCCTTTGGTCCCGCTGCCATTACACCTGCTGCACCAATGGAAGCTATCCAGGCCGGCCTCCAGAATGGCCGAGCTTGGTCCAGGGTGCCAATATTCTGAGGATGCAGAGAAGATAAACCATGCCCAATAGGATTCCAGCTTTACTTTGTCTTTTCCTCTGCCTGGGGTCCACATACTTTTTGCAGTTGGGGTTTACAGTTCAGTTTTCCTTGCCACACCACATGCTGATAAATTCCTGTAAGTACTGATGCATGTTTCAGATGTACATCTCAAGTATCCTGGGCCTGCAACATCAGAGCAAAGTTACACCAAGGCACCTTGCTCATTGTGAGTGGTGCACACGAGTCCTAGGCTGTCTCAAAAATTTCATGATGTATCATCAGGGTAACTGGAACTATGCAGCCTTCGAGGGCCACATTATGCAGCAGGTTTGACTAAAGTATGTTGCAAGGAATTGCAAACCAGGTGACATATTGCTTCACATTTTGTGGCAGTGTGATCTTGGTGTAATGACACACCTTGAGACAAAATGGATCCCAATCCTATGATTGGCTTGAACGTTTTAAGTCGTGTAAGTCCCTATTTCCAAGGCCTGGTTTAACCCCTTTAGGCTTTCTTCAGGAAGTCTTCCTACTTGTTGTCCACTGGCTCTGGAGGAGTTACACCATCCCCAATGCATTAGATTTGCCCAATAGATTAGTCACCAGAGATTAAAGTTCAATCACCTGGGACATCTTGGTGTCAGCACCCTCCAGGCTGTAGAGGCAGTAAAGGAACCCTAGGGTCGACACACTATCCAGAGCCTTCCATTCCTTCTGGAACAGACCCCTCATTATCTGACCAATGGGAAGACGGTGAACAGGATCCTTACAAAAGTGACAAAAAGGCCCTCTTTTTGAAATTACTCTCCTCGGGACAGTAGCACCTTTAGGGGTTCTGTTATGATGTTGAGTCCAATTAGCTTCTTAGTCTCTTTATTAAAGATCAATGATACCCCACCAACGATGCCTCCTGCTGGTCAGCTCCAAGTCTTCAACTGGCATTACATAGAACACACATGCATGGAGACTGCAAGCATTCTTGGCATGAGCTGCTCACATACAAACACACACTTAAAGGGCTATGCAGCATGAAGCCACAACACATCCCCCTTACATAACAATGCAATGAAAACAAGAATACAAAGTTCAGACCATCCTACCTACAAGTAGATAAGTAAGGAAAGGAAAGGACAATAATAGGCAAAATGGGATAGAGGAGACAACAAGGTGAACTGCAAATTAATCTCTGAAGTGAATAGGAACCCTCCTATGTCATGCGGCACAAGAGCTAGAATGATCACTTCCCACAGCACTCTTATTCGAAGACCATCATTAGCAGGTAACTTGCTGCCAGGGTACCTCGCGAGGCTGCACATGCTCCATCTGCAGCCTGTATGTACTGTTGCCACGTTCCTCTTGATAGAGGTAATGACAAAAGGGCCCATATAATCAGTCACACCGTTCCTGTCCAATCTTGGCTTCTTTACCAAAACCTGATCCCCCCACGTTCTACTTTCTGCTCTTCACCGAGTTTTTCTCATCGGACCTCTGTTTGTACCTTTGCTGGTAGGATCTGGCTCTGGCACCAACCTCCAACTTGTTCAACATAGTGGAACCTTTAACAGGCAACCACTCAGGATTGAGCTTGAAAGTGGTTGGTCTGCTCCCTCAAAGACTCAAAGGGTGACCTTTGTGTTACACAATTAGTGGTGCAATGTGTCCACTACGTGTCCCTAAACACTCCTTTGAGTGGTACCCTGGTCTCCACAGCTCTCTGCAAAAAAAGCCTTCACCATCCTGTTCATGCGTTCTGTAAGACCATTGGTCTGTGGCGCACAAAGAGCTGTCATCTGGTCTGTTATCCCAAAATGACCCAAGAACTCCTGTGAACTTCACCCCATTATCTGTTACCAGATATTTGGGTACACCTTCACCTTCAAACTCATTCTTGAGGAATTCCAAGACCGTCTTTGTGCATACGTTACCAACACACCTGGCAGAAACCTATTTTGACGTGTAGCCTACCAACAGCAACACAAACCTCTCAGTTGGCTGTAACAACCCAAAAGGCCCCATGATGGCCAGGCCCAATTTTGTCCTAGGCTCATCCGGTACAACAACTGGTGATAAGGGAGCAGTATTAGTCATTTGGGTCTTATTATTGGATGCACGCAGACAGCATTTCTTCAACAACCCTTCCCCCTGGCGATCCATGCCTGTCCACCAGTATCTCTTTCAGACCCGGAATTCATGAGGCTTCTACCCAGGTGCCCTTCGTGGCCTAAATTGACTACCTTGGATCTCATGGTCCTGGGTGGAACAACTCTTCCCCCCCCACAAGATCACCCTGGAACAACGTGAGTTCTTCCCTCACCAACCAGAAAGGTTTTAACTCAGGACCCAGCCCCTTGAAATCAAACCAGTCCTTCACTCGATACGTTTTAATCGTAGTAAGCCACTCATCCTCTTCACCACTCTTCATCCACTCATCCTTCGTGATCGTGGATTCCCTTACCCAACTCACACACTCAATGTCTTCGATGACCACCTAATTTTTACCTTCCACTGGTAGATGCAACAACCAGTCAGCAGTTTTATTTGTCAACCCAGGAAGATATTGGACCTGAAAGTTGAACTCCTGCAACCCTTCGCTCCACCGTTTGACACTCAGGAAACCACACAAAGTGGACCCCCTTTTTTAGCAAAGCTTTTATGGGCTCAACTGCCCTTGCAAAACCATTTATGAATTTAGAATAGAACTCCGCGAGCCCCAAGAATGATCTCACTTGTTCCTTGTCAGTGGGAGTAGGGGCACACGCTATGCTGTCAGCTATCTCTAACTTGAGTTGAATGCCCTCCTTGATATGCCATGACCGAGGTAGGTGACAGAAGTAACTCCAATCCTACATTTCTGCTCCTTTACAGTGAGCCCTTTCTCCGCCAGTCTTCTCAACACTCTTCTCAAAGCCTCATTATGTTCACCAACAGCCTTGCCATAAATGAGAATGGCATCCTGTAAGAATAAGATGTTGGGTAACTCTCCCAGGATCATTTTCAAAATTCCCTGAAAACAGGCTGAGGCCAGCCCAAACGGCATCCTGATAAACCTATACCCTCCCAAAGGTGTCATAAACTGGGTAAGCTGCCTCGAGTACTGGCGTAGCTGCACCTGGTGATAGGCGGAGGAGAGATTCAGCGTAAAGAACATGTTTGCTCCCTTAAGAATAGTGAGAGATTCTAAGATATTAGGAAGTGGTTGGCAAACCACGCATATCCATTTATTAAGATCTCTTAAGTCCACACACATTCTGATGGACTTACCTCCATCCTTGGGTGCCAAAACTACAGGCGTCAACCACTCTGATAACTCAATCTCCTCAATGATCTTTAAATCTAATAGCCTATCTAGCTCCTCCTTCAAGGGCTTAAGCATCAAGTGGGGAACTTTATGCATCTTATGCACACAGGGCTTATCATCCTTTTTCAATACAATCCAGTGTTCAAAATCCTTGAGCAACCCAAGCTCATCTCTAAACCCTTCAGAAAATTCATCATAGAAGCATCCCCCACTACCACACTCAATCAACATCACCGGGTCCTGTGCATTGGGATTCATTATAATCCCCAAATCTCTTTGGTGCCAAGGAGATTGTCTCCTCTCTTGGCTACGTACATTTTCCCAATGGTTTCGCTGCCTTTAAACTCAATCCTTTTTACAGCATAGCCCAGAAAATCGATGTGTGAACCACCATAGCTGACAAGGTAGATATCTGGAGGGAGCATCGTCCCATCAGGAAACTCATTATCCCAAAGCTTGTTCCCTATCGTAGTGAACGGGGATCTAGAGTCTGCCAACACCACAAAACCTCTTCCCCCAATTTCAATTTCGCTCTTAGGCATGACACAGGTTCCACATCCACTTCATCACCATCACTCTTTACATTTAAACCCACCATCCTTAGACCTTCTGCCACACTGTCAATACTTTCTATCAACCGGACTTCCCTTGAAGATTTGCAGACCTTTGCATAATGCCCTTGAAGACCACACTTGTGACAAGTGAGATTCCTGGCATAGTAGTTCGGGCTATTGGGCATATGACTAAAGCTCTCAAACCTAAAGCATTTGGATCTGCTATTGTTAGATGGAGCTTTAAACTTGGTTCTTGTACAATTGACAGGGTACAAAGACGTGCCACCCATTTACATGGCCAGTGTCCTGATCCAAAAGAGCCTCCATTACATTGCACGTTGTGACATCACAGGATCATGCACAGTTATGCACAGTCACACCGGCGTCAGCACAGCTTCCAGAAATTTGTCTGTGTTCTCTCTGTGGAGTCTTCAGATGGGGTAGATCACCAGGGGAACCTCAGCAGCCAGGAAAATGCCGATGCTCGGACCCACTTCAGCTTGCGGTTATACGCTTGAGCTGCCACCAATGGTGAGGCCGTTGACAAGGTATTGCAGAGTGTGTGCAGGGGTGCAGATGCCAACGCCAGCTATTAGGGGGGAACCGTTTACCTTACACAAGGGTTCGGCCTCCATAGTCTCAATACTACTGATGCCACAGTGTTCCAATCTGGCCGAGTCTCTTGTTGGCATTGGAACACATAAACCCACCATTCAGAGTTCCTATGGGTTCCCAGGGGAATTGGTGGTGATGCTGGTCCCCAATCCAGCTTCACTTTTCGCCAGTGTCATAACATTGAGTCCCATTAGCTTCTTAGTCTCATCATTAAAGATGAATGATACACCACCAGCGATGGAATCTGCCGGTCAGCTCCCAGTCTCCAACTGGCATTACATAGAACTCTGCCTGCATGGAGACTGCAAACATTCTTGGCATGAACTACCCACACACACACTTAAAGGGCTATGCAGCATAAATCCACAACAGGTTCCTTAATGATGAACTTCCCTTTTACCTCTCAGAGGCCATCTATGCCACTTCCCCCAGACTTCTGCTGCAGAGGATGCGTCCCCATAATAACAGCATCTGACAAACCATCATCCAAATGGAACCATTCTAAAACAGAGGGAAGTGTCCCTATATAAAAGAGGGAGGACCAGGGAACACAGTACCCTTTCTTCCTCCCCTCACTGAGGAGACAACACCAAGGGGCTCAAGTATCTAGCTCCTGTACAAAAACAAAATGCCAGAGCAGTGAGAGAACAACCCCAGGGACATGCAGGGCTGCCCCAGGACTCCACACATACACCATCATCGATAGAAATGTGGCCCAGAGCAAGGCACTGGAAAAGCCACCTATAATTGCGTAGCTGCAGCTGATAATCAGAGGATGGCACAGAATTAATTACCCCCCACGCCGCTGCATCATGCTGCAGATCATAAATAACCCAGCCCAAAGCCCTCGTAATGGATGAGGAAGCTCCTAGACTGTCTGTAGTGACCTATGCACGGTAGCGCAACGGAGGCTCGGAAGCAGTGCGGGGCCACCTAGAATGGGCAATCATGAAGGTTGTGCGCATGTGTGTTATATATATATATATATATGAATCAAACAAATTGCCCTGTAGCATCTGGGAAAGCACTCGACAGTGCCCTGCAATCCAGCTATACACAGCAACATGCCATCACGTTTCACCTCAATTCAGTAGCCGACGCGTTTCGGGGTCAGAGCCCCTTCTTCCTGGGCTGCATGAAAGACTCTCGACATCACGGTTTTTTGCATATCCAGCATTATTTATTTTCAAACCCCCCAATTAGGCGTGAGCTTAGTGCAACGTCATACTGGTGCATTATGGGGCTTGAAGTCACTAACCGTGAAACATTATTTTCTTTGAGTAAGTTCAAGAGTTCGTTCATTAGTTAAACTGCATATAAACACCTTGAGTAGGCAGTGTCACGATCTTGGCATGTTGATTTTGAGAATGAGCACTGTGCCGATCCGGTCCCAAGCAGTTTGGTGCCGCGGCCTCGCACAACTGGTCCCTGTGTTTTCGTCACAGCAGGCGATGGTGCTTCCCCCACGACCAGGCTGCCGTGTACCAATGTGAATCAAACAAATTGCCCTGTAGCATCTGGGAAAGCACTCGACAGTGCCCTGCAATCCAGCTATACACAGCAACATGCCATCACGTTTCACCTCAATTCAGTAGCCGACGCGTTTCGGGGTCAGAGCCCCTTCTTCCTGGGCTGCATGAAAGACTCTCGACATCACGGTTTTTTGCATATCCAGCATTATTTATTTTCAAACCCCCCAATTAGGCGTGAGCTTAGTGCAACGTCATACTGGTGCATTATGGGGCTTGAAGTCACTAACCGTGAAACATTATTTTCTTTGAGTAAGTTCAAGAGTTCGTTCATTAGTTAAACTGCATATAAACACCTTGAGTAGGCAGTGTCACGATCTTGGCATGTTGATTTTGAGAATGAGCACTGTGCCGATCCGGTCCCAAGCAGTTTGGTGCCGCGGCCTCGCACAACTGGTCCCTGTGTTTTCGTCACAGCAGGCGATGGTGCTTCCCCCACGACCAGGCTGCCGTGTACCAATGTGAATCAAACAAATTGCCCTGTAGCATCTGGGAAAGCACTCGACAGTGCCCTGCAATCCAGCTATACACAGCAACATGCCATCACGTTTCACCTCAATTCAGTAGCCGACGCGTTTCGGGGTCAGAGCCCCTTCTTCCTGGGCTGCATGAAAGACTCTCGACATCACGGTTTTTTGCATATCCAGCATTATTTATTTTCAAACCCCCCAATTAGGCGTGAGCTTAGTGCAACGTCATACTGGTGCATTATGGGGCTTGAAGTCACTAACCGTGAAACATTATTTTCTTTGAGTAAGTTCAAGAGTTCGTTCATTAGTTAAACTGCATATAAACACCTTGAGTAGGCAGTGTCACGATCTTGGCATGTTGATTTTGAGAATGAGCACTGTGCCGATCCGGTCCCAAGCAGTTTGGTGCCGCGGCCTCGCACAACTGGTCCCTGTGTTTTCGTCACAGCAGGCGATGGTGCTTCCCCCACGACCAGGCTGCCGTGTACCAATGTGAATCAAACAAATTGCCCTGTAGCATCTGGGAAAGCACTCGACAGTGCCCTGCAATCCAGCTATACACAGCAACATGCCATCACGTTTCACCTCAATTCAGTAGCCGACGCGTTTCGGGGTCAGAGCCCCTTCTTCCTGGGCTGCATGAAAGACTCTCGACATCACGGTTTTTTGCATATCCAGCATTATTTATTTTCAAACCCCCCAATTAGGCGTGAGCTTAGTGCAACGTCATACTGGTGCATTATGGGGCTTGAAGTCACTAACCGTGAAACATTATTTTCTTTGAGTAAGTTCAAGAGTTCGTTCATTAGTTAAACTGCATATAAACACCTTGAGTAGGCAGTGTCACGATCTTGGCATGTTGATTTTGAGAATGAGCACTGTGCCGATCCGGTCCCAAGCAGTTTGGTGCCGCGGCCTCGCACAACTGGTCCCTGTGTTTTCGTCACAGCAGGCGATGGTGCTTCCCCCACGACCAGGCTGCCGTGTACCAATGTGAATCAAACAAATTGCCCTGTAGCATCTGGGAAAGCACTCGACAGTGCCCTGCAATCCAGCTATACACAGCAACATGCCATCACGTTTCACCTCAATTCAGTAGCCGACGCGTTTCGGGGTCAGAGCCCCTTCTTCCTGGGCTGCATGAAAGACTCTCGACATCACGGTTTTTTGCATATCCAGCATTATTTATTTTCAAACCCCCCAATTAGGCGTGAGCTTAGTGCAACGTCATACTGGTGCATTATGGGGCTTGAAGTCACTAACCGTGAAACATTATTTTCTTTGAGTAAGTTCAAGAGTTCGTTCATTAGTTAAACTGCATATAAACACCTTGAGTAGGCAGTGTCACGATCTTGGCATGTTGATTTTGAGAATGAGCACTGTGCCGATCCGGTCCCAAGCAGTTTGGTGCCGCGGCCTCGCACAACTGGTCCCTGTGTTTTCGTCTTAGCAGGCGATGGTGCTTCCCCCACGACCAGGCTGCCGTGTACCAATGTGAATCAAACAAATTGCCCTGTAGCATCTGGGAAAGCACTCGACAGTGCCCTGCAATCCAGCTATACACAGCAACATGCCATCACGTTTCACCTCAATTCAGTAGCCGACGCGTTTCGGGGTCAGAGCCCCTTCTTCCTGGGCTGCATGAAAGACTCTCGACATCACGGTTTTTTGCATATCCAGCATTATTTATTTTCAAACCCCCCAATTAGGCGTGAGCTTAGTGCAACGTCATACTGGTGCATTATGGGGCTTGAAGTCACTAACCGTGAAACATTATTTTCTGCCTACTCAAGGTGTTTATATGCAGTTTAACTAATGAACGAACTCTTGAACTTACTCAAAGAAAATAATGTTTCACGGTTAGTGACTTCAAGCCCCATAATGCACCAGTATGACGTTGCACTAAGCTCACGCCTAATTGGGGGGTTTGAAAATAAATAATGCTGGATATGCAAAAAACCGTGATGTCGAGAGTCTTTCATGCAGCCCAGGAAGAAGGGGCTCTGACCCCGAAACGCGTCGGCTACTGAATTGAGGTGAAACGTGATGGCATGTTGCTGTGTATAGCTGGATTGCAGGGCACTGTCGAGTGCTTTCCCAGATGCTACAGGGCAATTTGTTTGATTCACATTGGTACACGGCAGCCTGGTCGTGGGGGAAGCACCATCGCCTGCTGTGACGAAAACACAGGGACCAGTTGTGCGAGGCCGCGGCACCAAACTGCTTGGGACCGGATCGGCACAGTGCTCATTCTCAAAATCAACATGCCAAGATCGTGACACTGCCTACTCAAGGTGTTTATATGCAGTTTAACTAATGAACGAACTCTTGAACTTACTCAAAGAAAATAATGTTTCACGGTTTGTGACTTCAAGCCCCATAATGCACCAGTATGACGTTGCACTAAGCTCACGCCTAATTGGGGGGTTTGAAAATAAATAATGCTGGATATGCAAAAAACCGTGATGTCGAGAGTCTTTCATGCAGCCCAGGAAGAAGGGGCTCTGACCCCGAAACGCGTCGGCTACTGAATTGAGGTGAAACGTGATGGCATGTTGCTGTGTATAGCTGGATTGCAGGGCACTGTCGAGTGCTTTCCCAGATGCTACAGGGCAATTTGTTTGATTCACATTGGTACACGGCAGCCTGGTCGTGGGGGAAGCACCATCGCCTGCTGTGACGAAAACACAGGGACCAGTTGTGCGAGGCCGCGGCACCAAACTGCTTGGGACCGGATCGGCACAGTGCTCATTCTCAAAATCAACATGCCAAGATCGTGACACTGCCTACTCAAGGTGTTTATATGCAGTTTAACTAATGAACGAACTCTTGAACTTACTCAAAGAAAATAATGTTTCACGGTTAGTGACTTCAAGCCCCATAATGCACCAGTATGACGTTGCACTAAGCTCACGCCTAATTGGGGGGTTTGAAAATAAATAATGCTGGATATGCAAAAAACCGTGACGTCGAGAGTCTTTCATGCAGCCCAGGAAGAAGGGGCTCTGACCCCGAAACGCGTCGGCTACTGAATTGAGGTGAAACGTGATGGCATGTTGCTGTGTATAGCTGGATTGCAGGGCACTGTCGAGTGCTTTCCCAGATGCTACAGGGCAATTTGTTTGATTCACATTGGTACACGGCAGCCTGGTCGTGGGGGAAGCACCATCGCCTGCTGTGACGAAAACACAGGGACCAGTTGTGCGAGGCCGCGGCACCAAACTGCTTGGGACCGGATCGGCACAGTGCTCATTCTCAAAATCAACATGCCAAGATCGTGACACTGCCTACTCAAGGTGTTTATATGCAGTTTAACTAATGAACGAACTCTTGAACTTACTCAAAGAAAATAATGTTTCACGGTTAGTGACTTCAAGCCCCATAATGCACCAGTATGACGTTGCACTAAGCTCACGCCTAATTGGGGGGTTTGAAAATAAATAATGCTGGATATGCAAAAAACCGTGATGTCGAGAGTCTTTCATGCAGCCCAGGAAGAAGGGGCTCTGACCCCGAAACGCGTCGGCTACTGAATTGAGGTGAAACGTGATGGCATGTTGCTGTGTATAGCTGGATTGCAGGGCACTGTCGAGTGCTTTCCCAGATGCTACAGGGCAATTTGTTTGATTCACATTGGTACACGGCAGCCTGGTCGTGGGGGAAGCACCATCGCCTGCTGTGACGAAAACACAGGGACCAGTTGTGCGAGGCCGCGGCACCAAACTGCTTGGGACCGGATCGGCACAGTGCTCATTCTCAAAATCAACATGCCAAGATCGTGACACTGCCTACTCAAGGTGTTTATATGCAGTTTAACTAATGAACGAACTCTTGAACGTACTCAAAGAAAATAATGTTTCACGGTTAGTGACTTCAAGCCCCATAATGCACCAGTATGACGTTGCACTAAGCTCACGCCTAATTGGGGGGTTTGAAAATAAATAATGCTGGATATGCAAAAAACCGTGATGTCGAGAGTCTTTCATGCAGCCCAGGAAGAAGGGGCTCTGACCCCGAAACGCGTCGGCTACTGAATTGAGGTGAAACGTGATGGCATGTTGCTGTGTATAGCTGGATTGCAGGGCACTGTCGAGTGCTTTCCCAGATGCTACAGGGCAATTTGTTTGATTCATATATATATATATATATATATATATATATATATATATATATATATATATATATATATATATATATATATATATATATATATATATATATATATATATATATATATATATATATATATATATATATATATATATATATATATATATTCAAAGCTGTACAAATGTGGAACACTCGCGGGACGTTTAGTTTGATTTATTGTGAGCAAATGCATTTTGGCACTCTGCCTTCTTCAGTGTTCATCACCACGGCATCAAACATAACACATATATAAATACCATCAAAGATGATTTCATTGGGGAAACACAGAGACACGAACAACAACGAAGGATAAGCAAAGTTCTTGGTCCAGATACCAATATCACTGGCTGCCATGTCTGATTCAAACCTTATGATAAACATTTCATTTTTCATTTATTTCATAGTTATTAAAGTCTCTGATAGACAATATCAGCATTTTATCTTGTATAGAAAGAAAAACAAAAATGCCTGATGTAACTCACATGCAGAACGAATCTATGTAGTCCTTCGTGACAAAGACGGTCAATGTGTCTCCAAACAAAGGTGCCATATTAGCCATCTTTCTGTCCCTCGCCACTGCAGTGGTTTCAAATGTTGTATATTACAACAGGTTACTGTCTGAATGACTCCAATCCATCAATTAAATAATTGGCAGCCTATAAAGGCCATAGGGTAGTATTTCCATTTTTGCCACCGCAGTTCTGGCAGTAATTTAAATATATGCTCCAAGTGTCACCCAAAACTGCCGAACTCTGGACGGGTGCTCTTCTTCGCTGACGTCCAAAGCACCCATCAAGAGTTCGACAGTTGTGGGTGCTAGATGGAAAATACTACCCTATCGACCTGAATAGGCTGTCAATTATTTAATTCCCGCTCGCTGGAAGCAGAGATTTCATCTCTTTCCCTGCCCACAGACATGCAGGCAAGGAAAGAGATGAAACGATTGCTTCTGCACGGTGGGAGGTGCTTTTCCAGCAGCTCCCTCCATGCAGCCATAATGACGGCTCCCACAGGAGGCGGGGAGCTAGCTGGGACAGCGGGGACCTTGAGACTTCCCCCAGAGTTCCGGGAATAAGAGCAGAAAGAGGCAAAATAAAGGTAAGAAATGAGCAAAAAGAAGCAAAACAAAGGTCAGCACAAGCAGAAAGAGGCAAAATAAAGGTGAGAAATGAGCAGAAAGAGGCAAAATAAAGGTGAGAAATGAGTAGAAAGAGGCAGAATAAAAGTCAGCAGGGAGCAGAAAGAGGCAGAATCAAGGTCAGAAACAAGCAGAAAGAGGCCAAATAAAGGTGAGAAACAAGCAGAAAGTGGCAAAAAGGTGAGAAACAAGCAGAAAGATGCAAAATTAAGGTTAACACAAGGAGAAAGATGCAAAATAAAGATGGGAAATGAGCAGAAAAAGGCAGAATAAAGGTGAGAAACCAGTAGAAAGAGGTCAAATAAAGGTGAGAAATAAGCAGAAAGAGGCAAAAAAGGTGAGAAACGAGCAGAAAGATGCGAAATAAAGGTTAACAACAAGCAGAAAGATGCAAAATAAAGATGGGAAATGAGCAGAAAGAGACAAAATAAAGATGCAAAATGTGCAGAAAGAGGCAGAATAAAGGTCAGAAGGGAGCAGAAAGAGGCAGAATAAAGGTAAGAAGGGAGCAGAAAGAGGCAGAATAAAGGTCGGAACGGAGCAAAAAAAGGCAGAACACAGGTCAGAAACCAGTAGCAAGATGCCGAATAAAGGTCAGAAACAAGCAGAAAGAGGCAAAATAAAGGCCAGAAGGGAGTAGAAAGAGGCAAAAAAATGGGCGGAATGAGCAGAAAGAGGCAAAATAGAGGGCAGGAGTGAGGAGAGAAGAGCAGAAATTGAGCAGAAAACAAGCAGAGGAGGCACAAAACTGAAGGCAGCAGAGGGTAGCGGACTGCAGGCAACCTGGGCAGGAGGACCTTCACAAGGGGAGCTGGCACAAGGACCTGTTCCAGCGTGTCTGCTACTAACTAACGCACCCACTGGCCAAACAAAGGTGAGAAACAAGCAGAAAGGGGCAAAATAAAGGTTAACACAAGCAGAAAGATGCAAAATAAAAGTGAGAAACGAGCAGAAAGAGGCAGAATAAAGGTGAGAAATGAGCAGAAAGAAGCAAAATAAAGATGGGAAATGAGCAGAAAGAGGCAGAATAAAGGTGAGAAACAAGCAGAAAGAGGCCATATAAAGGTGAGAAACAAGCAGAAAGTGGCAAAAAAAGATGAGAAACGAGCAGAAAGATGCAAAATAATAGTTAGAAACGAGCAGAAAGAGGCAGAATAAAGGTGAGAAACGAGCAGGAAGAGGCAAAATAAAGATAGGAAATGAGCAGAAAGAGGCAGAATTAAGGTGAGAAACGAGCAGCAAAAAGCTAAATAAAGGTGAGAAACGAGCAGAAAGAGGTAAAATAAAGGTGAGTTACAAGCAGATAGAGGCAAAATAAAGATGAGAAACAAACAGAAAGAGGCAAAATAGAGGTCAGAAACCAGCACCAGTAGGCAAATTAAAGGTGAAAGACAAGCAGAGAGAGGCAAAATAAAGGTCAGGAACAAGCAAAAAAGAGCCAAAATATAGGTGAGAAACGAGCAGAGAGAGGCAAAATAAAGGTCAGGAATGAGCAGATAGAGGCAAAATAAAGATGAGAAATGTGCAGAAAGAGGCAGAATAAAGGTCAGAAACTAGCAGAAAGAGGCAGAATAAAAGTGAGAAGGGAGCAGAAAGAGGCAGAATAAAGGTCGGAAGGGAGCAAAAAAGGCAGAACACAGTCAGAAACCAGTCGCAAGAGGCCGAATAAAGGCCAGAAACAAGCAGAAAGAGGCAAAATAAAGGTCAGGAGCGAGCAAAAAGAATGGGCGGAATGAGCAGGGCAGTGCAGGCAACCTGGACAGGAGGACCTTCGCAAGGGGAGCTGGCACAAGGACTTGTTCCCGTGTGTCCACTAATAACTAACGCACCTACTGACAGAACTACTCATACACTCAAGCACCAACTCACAGACCCACTCAGAGACATACACACCCACTGACAACCACACTCAGACACTCATGTGCCCGCTCATAGATCCATTCAAGCACTCATTCACCTACTCACAGACCCACTGAAAGACTCACACACACACTCACAGACCAACTCAGAAACTCACTCATACATCTACTCACATGATCATGCATCCACTCACAGATCCACTCGACTCATGCATCCACTCACAGACCCACGGAGACAATCGCACACCCACTCAGAAATCCACTCAGACACTCATGCACCCACTCAAACACCCAGTCAGAGACTCTCGTATGCTCTCACAGACCCACTCAGACACTCATCCACCCACCCACTCACAGATCCACTCAGGCACTCATGTTCCCATTCACAGACCCACACACAGACACTTGCACCCACTCATAGATTCACTTAGAGAGTCACACACTCCCTGACTGACCCAACCAGACACTCATGCACCCACTCACAGACCCAGAGACTCCCAAAGAGACTCACAGACCCTCTCAGACACTCATGCACCCACTCACAGACCTACTCAGACACTCGCACATCTAGTCACAGACCTACTCACAGACTCATGCACTCACTCATGGACCCACTCAGAGACTTGTGTACTCACTCTCAGACCCACTCTGCCACCCACTCACAGACCCACTTGCACACTCACAGACCTACTCAGACATTCACACACCCACTGACAGACCCACTCAGACACTCTAACACCCATTCACAAACCTACTGTGACACTCATGCACTCACTTACACAGTCACCGTCAAAGGTTAGTGGTTACATTTAGGAAATAAAATTTAAAAAAACCTCAGGAATTCACTTAAAAATACCGAAGATTACAGGGACGTAATCATTGGGAAATAGAGTTGAAAAAACCTTAGAAATTTACTGAAAAAAACGAAGGTTACAGGAACGTTATAGTTAGGCTCAGATTTCATTCGTACAAAACCAGTGATTTAGCAGTTATAGTTAGCTGAGCTAACTGTAACTTACGCCCCCGCAATGCACTGCTCATGACCTCACATATTACATCACTCATGACATGGTCAGTGACATCACTGATGACATCTCAAATAATATATGTATGTACAAATTAATCTAAATGTATCAAGTATTTTCTGACTGATTGCACGACTTGTGCAGCATTTTCTTTAGTAATGTTGCATCGTTTGTTTCTTGAACTCTGCAAATTATGCCGCAAATGGTGGAATAGGGGGCAAGTGTGGAAGATCCATAGTTATGCTGAAAATGTTGTGGCTGAAGAATTGCATGATTCCAGTGGCCTTGGATATGACTAATGAAACTCAATTATTAATATGTTTTGTTTCATGGTGCTTTCAGTGAAAGCCTTTTACCAATAAGGTCTCTGTGTCAGATGCAGGTGATTCCTCAGGCCCCTGCTCCCAGGACTCAATGGTGCTTAAACCTGTTTCACCCACAAATAGACTGGACCTGCACATCTTGAAGCAACAGGGAAGACAGAATAGATAGAGGGTTTGGAAGACAACCGCCCCCCTCACTATGAAATCTTTTTGTCACTCAACCACTCACACCCCAATGGTGCGTGTGTTTCTGAATGGAACTTTGAAGCTGCAGGCAGCAACTCAGAGATTGTGTTGAAGTGGGAAGTATTTACTATTTTCAAATTACAATAGGTTGTTATACCTTGTATTTAATGAAAACACGTGCAACAAGGATGAAGGAGTACATCCAAATCAGGTGTGAAAATATGAAATACTTGCCTTTCAATTTGTGGTTGTACAATGGTCAGTGTGATACACTCCAAGTCTTAGATTTACTAATGCTTTGCATCGAGTTTGCATTACTTTTGTAACCTAAACCTACTGCAAATTGTTATGATGGGAATTACTATCCAACGCAAAACAAGCTTTAAGTTGAAATGCTTCCCACAGTAACACAAATGTGTGCTTTGTTCTACCTTGCATTAGCTTGCATATAGGGGAGGTTCCATGGGTGGCACATGGGCTTTACCATGACACCAACATGGGTTCTGATGCAAATCCCTAGCTACAAATGTTAGTTCGCAGGGATTGACTCGAAACTCTTACGCCTCCCTGAGGCAAATGTGAGGAGGAAAAATGTTTTTGTTTAGCTTTGTTTTTCCTACTTTGCCTGTGTGCTGAATTTTGCAGCACTGCCTGTGTGCTGAATTTTGCAACACACATACAAAGTAGGGGTGGGCGGAATTTGCGTAGTCGCGCTACGCAAAGCTCCGCGAAACGGTAAAAAAACTCTGCGAGCACGCAGAAATTCGGCAAACATGTGGAATTGCTTGTTCGCGATGCTTTTTTCCTGTTTGCGAACGCTGTTTGCGTGCTTGGGGGGAAATATCTCGCGAACACGCATTTTGAGAACGCGAACAAGCAAAAAATTCCGCGAAGCCGCGGAACGCAGAATTTTGGGCAATTCCGCGTTCTCCGCGGAACACAAAATTACACGGAATTTACCGCCCAGGCCTTATACAACGCAGGAAATTTGTAAAAAGTATAGTTTCTTTACTGGACAGGTCTTCTTTCAGTCCTATTCCTTACTTCACTCAACCATACATTATGGCTCAGGGGTAAATCTGTTGGCACATGGTAGCCTAAAGTGCATCAGCACAGGAAGAGAGGAAAGGAGCACTGTTCTGCCTTCTACCTCTCACACAACGCAGTGCCGAAACTTTAGTTGCTGCCGTACATTGCACAATTTTTTCGTAAATCTGAGTGTACTACTGAGCAGTAACATATTTGTGCTGCACAGGCAACTTCATGCGAAGAAATGAAAAGCAGCCTTTACATGCATTATTGTACTGTCTTTTGTGGAAATGTATTGTACCTACAGTTATGTAGTGCTTTGTACCCCAAAACAGGTGAATGATTGGTTGAGGGAGTGAAACCCTACTCAAGCAGGAACCGCAATCTCTGTCAGGGTGAAACAGAAGTAGACCCCAAATTAACCTGTGCTTAACTGTTGGACAGGCCACATGAAGGGCTTGCTCCCTCCCCGCATGACAAGGCCCAAGCCCCGGACTCCCAGGTGTTACCCACAAGGGCAACCCGCACCCCGTCTCCCAGCGGAACTCCTGCCCCCGGACATCCATGTATCATGGGGCCGAACCACTACCGGCTACCCGGCCTGGATAAGCCGCCATCTTGGAAACTGCGCCACGAGGCTGCGTGGCCTCAGCTCGACCCTATCCCTGGGCCTGGCCGGCCCCGACATCCCGGCACCACCATCCACCCAGGAGGTGAACGGACCACTTGGCAGGTCAATGGGAGAAAGAAGTGCCGATGGCTCTCCCCCGCCAGGTGCCGATCGCCCTCCAGCTCCCCCAGGCGCTGGCTCCACCCCCTGCTGGGTGTCTGGACTCCCTCATCCCGGACCCCCCGACCTCCAAGTGCGAGGGTCCGGACATCAAAGGGCGCCAGACCTATAACTAGGGCAGCTCCAGAGCAGGAAGGCAGTTGTATCCTGGAGTCGAGAGACACCGAGAGAACTCAGCCTTGACGGACTACTGGCGCTGCCGTAGCTCTGCCTTGTGAAATATCGTCCTGCCTGCTGGCTCTGCCGCGGCCTTCTGCATCATCCATCCTCGTCGGGACCTGCTGGCGCTGCCGCGGACCGTTGTAACGACCACCTTCATCGGGACCTGCTGGCGCTGCCGCGGACCGTGTAACGACCACCTTCATCGGGACCTGCTGGCGCTGCCGCTGCCGCGGACCGTGTAACGACCACCTTCACCGGGACCTGCTGGCGCTGCCGCGGCCCGTCCAAGCTAGAACACCGAGCTCGAGGATTGTGAGCTATCCACTATACCATCTCAGCTACCAGATTGGTAACCAGACTGTCCCGCTACCCCCTTTTCCCAAACCAAGAGACTAGAATCGAGGGGACCCCTGAGTCCAGACCTCCTTGTACCACTTCATCGTACCTTAAGAAATCACCTATAAAGAACGTTAAATCCTATCCTTGTGTGGTGTATATCTGTGGGGGGGAAGTTGCTCATCTGTACGATCGCTGGAGACGGCTCTCCCCGAAGACCTCTCCCCTTGTCCTCGGCCGACCCTCCCGGTCCGTCTAACATTGGTGGCCAGCGGCGCGATCCGAATCAACGCGTAATCGTACAGAGAGTAGCTCACCCCACGACAAAACCACGATGTCAACCAAAGAGAGCGGATCCACCGAGAAATTCCAGATGGATAAATTGGAAGAGTATAGCCATCGTGAACTGAAACAATTCTGCATGGAACTAGGCATTGCTACCACCGGCCTGAGTACCAAAGACGATTTTAAACACGCCATTGAGTCGTGGGCGGAAACCGGGGTCGCCGGATCCCCAGACCAAAACGGTGCAGCATCGGAGAGGAACGCCACGGCTCCCGAGGAGCGAGGAACGGGCCTCTCGCAGGAAGAGATCCAAGAAAGAGAAAAAAACAGATTACATGAGTTGGAAATGGCACGACTCAAAATGGACGGTGAACTAAAATTAGCCGAGCAAAAACTGAACCTAGAACATCTGCGGCTCCGAGAAGAACGGGAAGAAAAACAGAGGCAGAGAGAGCTCGAAGAAAAAAGGCTAACATTCGAACATGAGCGCAAACTGGCAGAAATAGAACTACGGAAGCAGAACAAAGAACCGGAGGTGCCCGAGCGACCGCGCACCCCGGGAGCAACCGAAAAGAAAGTCCACATCCCCAAGGATGTTGTCCGAGAGTATGTCCGAGAGGACGACATACAACAGTGGTTCAAAGCCTACGAGATCGCCATGACCTCCCACCGGATCGATCGGAGTGACTGGGGAGCCGGCCTATGGGGGAGGTTCGTCAACGAAGGCCGCGATGCCCTACTGCAGCTCCCAGACCATCAGATGTCATCCTATGACCACATGAAGGCTGCCCTCCTCACCCGATATGGGCTCACACCCGAAATGTACCGCCAGAGGTTTCGGGACTGCACCCGGATCCCGGGTACAACGTGGGTGGAATATGTCAACTATTTCAGCCGAGCCTTCGAGGGTTGGATCAAGGGAAGCCACGTAACGACCTACGAGCCACTTTTTAATCTCATGGTGTGGGAGCACCTGTCTAATAACTTCTTCGTCGAGCTCAGGCAGCACCTCCTCGACAGTAAATTGACTGACCCACGGCAACTCGCCGCCGAAGCTGACCGGTGGGAAAGCACCCGAGTGGGCCGGAGAGGGCCACACGAGCAAAACCGGAACAACCAAGGTCAGCACCGTCCCCGAGGAGGAGGAGGAGGCCAGGGGCGAGGGAGAGACACCGTCCCGGCCACTCCCGCGGCCAGCACCCCGCCCCCGGCCGGCCGGGGCAACCCCCCGATGCGCCCGGGGTTCCGAGCCAACGTCACGTGCCACCGATGCCAGCGAGTCGGCCACTACGCCAATGACCCGAACTGCCCGCAGAACCAAACGCCAAAACCCCGCCAGGTAGCTGCCGCCGCCCTGGGGGGAGAACAAATCTCCGAGGAACAAGAAAAATATGAGCAGGCACAACAAGAGTGGGAACCGGCCGCCATGGTTCTGGCGTGCCTAGGGGGAAAAGACATGGTCCCGCGGGCTTCCCTACCCGCCAACACCAGAAAATATAGCCAGTGGGTGAACATTAATGGGCGCCGGGCCGAAGCCCTACGTGACACCGGGGCCAGTGTGACGGCCGTCCGCTGTCACCTGGTAAAACCAGAGCAGATCCTGCCGAACATTCTCTGCCCCGTCCGCTCAGCCGACAATTCCGAGAGTCTATGTCAGATGGCCTGCGTCCACTTCGAATGGGGAGGGGTCTCCGGCATGTTGAAGGTGACGGTCCGGGATGATGCCCCCGTGGACTGTCTCCTGGGGAATGATCTTGAGAGTTCCCCGTGGGCCGCCGTCGAAAGAAGAGAGCACCTGGGGATGCTGGGCCTCCCGGACTGGGCGTGCGTAACCACCCGGTCCATGGCCGCCCGTGCCATCCCCCGACCAGAAGAACCAGAATGGCCTGCACCTCCTCCCCCGATCGCTCCAGTAGAGGACACTGACTATACCGACCCCCCAGAGCCAACCCCCGAAGGGGTCGCCCAGCCCCAGGACCTTCCCGGCCTGGCTCAGTGGCGTCAAGAAGGGGGGCCCACCCAGGAACAGTTCCGCCAGGAGCAGAAGACCTGTCCCTCCCTCGAGGGACTCCGCCAGCAAGCCATCGCCCAGAGCGCAGGGGACTCCACCGGAGCCCATTGGGTCTATTGGGATAACGACCTGTTATACAGTGAACAAAGAATCGCGGAGTTAGGGGCCAGTCGAGTGCTGGTGGTGCCCCTCCGTTTCAGAGACTTCCTGCTAAATTTGGCCCACGATGTCCCCCTGGCTGGACACCTGGGCCAGGACAAAACCTACGGTCGCCTGGTGACCCACTTTTTCTGGCCGAGGATGCGAAACGACGTCCTCAACCACTGCCGGTCCTGCCCCACGTGCCAGGCCAGCGGGAAGAGCGGCCGCAAGCTCAAAGCACCTCTGCAACCCTTCCCGGTGGTCACCACCCCGTTCGAGAGGGTAGGAATAGACATTGTGGGGCCCCTGGACCCCCGCACAGCACAAGGACATCGGTTCATCCTGGTACTGGTGGACCACGCCACCCGCTACCCCGAGGCTGTGCCCCTGCGAACTGTAACAGCTCCGGTGGTCGGCCGGGCCTTAATGGGGATCTTCTCCCGGGTGGGCTTCCCCCGAGAAGTCGTTAGCGACCGAGGCACAAACTTTATCTCGAAATATATGAAGTCCCTCTGGCAACAGTGCGGGGTCACCTACCGATTCACGACCCCCTATCATCCTCAAGGGAACGGACTAGTTGAGCGATTCAACCGCACACTCAAGGGAATGATTGGGGGATTGGAAGAGCCCCTCCGTCGCCAGTGGGATGTACTACTTCCGTGCCTCCTCTTCGCCTATCGAGAAGTTCCCCAGAAGTCCCTCGGTTTTAGCCCTTTCGAACTCCTGTACGGGCACCCTGTGCGAGGGCCCCTCAGCTTAGTCAAAGAAGGTTGGGAGATGGCCCCCCTAAAGACCCCTCCAGACGTCTTCAAGTACCTCCTGGCACTACGCAATCAGACCCGGCGATTCAGGGAAATGGCAAAAGCGAATCTTGAGGCCAGTCAGGAGGACATGAAAAAATGGTACGATCAGAATGCCTCCTCCGTCGAATTCGAACCTGGTCAACAAGTGTGGGTGATGTCCCCCACCGAACCATGTGCCTTGCAAGACAAGTGGACGGGGCCCTTCAAAGTGGTCGAACGCAAGAGCCCCGTCACCTATCTCATCGATATGGAGTCTCCCCGGAACCCCCTCCGGGTCCTCCACACCAACAGACTCAAACCCCACTTTGTGCGCTCGGAACTCAGCCTCCTGATGGCTACAGACAGTGGGGCGGAAGAAGACTCCGAGCCTCTCCCTGATCTCCTGAAGACTCAGGAGAAAGACGGTTCCGTGGACGGGGTCCGGCTCTCCGATGCCCTCACCCCAGAGCAACGCCAGGGCTGCCGGGACCTCCTGCTGCAGTTTGCTACTCTGTTTTCCCTCACCCCAGGGGTCACCCCCTGGTGCTTGCACGACGTGGACACTGGGGACAGTTCCCCTATCCGACACTGGGCCTACCGCGTACCAGATCGGGTGCGGGCCTGCATCCAAGAGGAAGTGTCCAAGATGCTCACGCTCGGGGTCATCGAGCCCTCGGACAGCCCCTGGGCCAGCCCGGTCGTGCTGGTCCCCAAAGCCGCTGCCCCCGGCACCACTCCTGAACTCCGATTCTGCGTCGACTATCGGGGCTTGAACGCTGTCACCAGGACCGACGCTCATCCCATCCCCCGAGCGGATGAATTGATCGACCGCATGGGGGCTGCCCGCTACCTCAGCATCTTCGACCTGACAGCGGGCTACTGGCAGATCGGTCTCACACCCCGGGCCCAAGAACGGTCCGCCTTTTCTACCCCCGATGGCCACTACCACTTCAAGGTCATGCCCTTCGGCATGAAGAATGCCCCAGCTACTTACAGCGACTAGTGAACCAGGTCTTGGCGGGGCTCGAAGAGTTCAGCGCCGCCTACCTGGACGACATCGCTGTATACAGCCGCCACTGGTCCGACCACCTCCACCACCTCCGAGAGGTCCTGCAAGCCCTCCAGCGGGCCGGCCTCACAATCAAGGCCGGCAAGTGCCAAATTGGTCAGGGGTCCGTGACCTACCTCGGACACCAGGTGGGAAGCGGTCTGGTGGCCCCTCTGCAACTCAAAATTGCTGCCATCCAGTCCTGGCAACCCCCAGTCACGCAGACCGAGGTCCGAGCCTTCTTGGGACTCACCGGCTACTACCGGCGGTTCGTGAGGGACTATGGCAGCATTGTGGGGCCCCTCACGGGTCTCACGTCCAAAAACCACCCGAAGAAGATTAACTGGACCCCCGACTGTCAAGCTGCCTTCGAGAAGCTGAAAGCCGCCCTGTGCACCGCCCCAGTGCTCCAGGCCCCCGATTACAGTCGGGAATTCATTGTGCAAACGGACGCCTCCGACCACGGCATCGGGGCGGTTCTCTCCCAGCTGAACCCCGAGGGTCTTGACCAGCCGGTGGCCTTCATCAGCAGACGCCTCCTGGCCCGAGAACAGCGCTGGAGCACAATCGAGAGGGAGGCCTTCGCAGTAGTGTGGGCCCTCAAAAAGCTCCGGCCCTATCTCTTCGGTACCCACTTCCGGGTGCAAACCGATCATCGACCCCTGCAGTGGCTAATGCAGATGCGGGGGGAAAACCCAAAACTATTGCGCTGGTCCATCTCCCTGCAGGGGATGGACTTCACTGTGGAACATCGACCGGGCCAAGACCACGCCAACGCAGATGGCCTGTCACGCTTTTTCCGCCTCGACGAGGAGAGTCCCCAAGAGGATGGGTGACTCTCCCTGCCTTCAGCTGGGGGGGACGCATGTTGGACAGGCCACATGAAGGGCTTGCTCCCTCCCCGCATGACAAGGCCCAGGCCCCGGACTCCCAGGTGTTACCCACAAGGGCAACCCGCACCCCGTCTCCCAGCGGAACTCCTGCCCCCGGACATCCATGTATCATGGGGCCGAACCACTACCGGCTCCCCCGGCCGGATCAGCCGCCATCTTGGACACTGCGCCACGAGGCCGCGTGGCCTCAGCTCGACCCTAACCCTGGGCCTGGCCGGCCCCGACATCCCGGCACCACCATCCACCCAGGAGGTGAACGGACCACTTGGCAGGTCAATGGGAGAAAGAAGTGCCGATGGCTCTCCCCCGCCAGGTGCCGATCGCCCTCCAGCTCCCCCAGGCGCTGGCTCCACCCCCTGCTGGGTGTCTGGACTCCCTCATCCCTGACCCCCCGACCTCCAAGTGCGAGGGTCCGGACATCAAAGGGCGCCAGACCTATAACTAGGGCAGCTCCAGAGCAGGAAGGCAGTTGTATCCTGGAGTCGAGAGACACCGAGAGAACTCAGCCTTGACGGACTACTGGCGCTGCCGTAGCTCTGCCTTGTGAAATATCGTCCTGCCTGCTGGCGCTGCCGCGGCCTTCTGCATCATCCATCCTCGTCGGGACCTGCTGGCGCTGCCGCGGACCGTTGTAACGACCACCTTCATCGGGACCTGCTGGCGCTGCCGCGGACCGTGTAACGACCACCTTCATCGGGACCTTCTGGCGCTGCCGCGGACCGTGTAACGACCACCTTCACCGGGACCTGCTGGCGCTGCCGCGGCCCGTCCAAGCTAGAACACCGAGCTCGAGGATTGTGAGCTATCCACTATACCATCTCAGCTACCAGATTGGTAACCAGACTGTCCCGCTACCCCCTTTTCCCAAACCAAGAGACTAGAATCGAGGGGACCCCTGAGTCCAGACCTCCTTGTACCACTTCATCGTACCTTAAGAAATCACCTATAAAGAACGTTAAATCCTATCCTTGTGTGGTGTATATCTGTGGGGGGGAAGTTGCTCATCTGTACGATCGCTGGAGACGGCTCTCCCCGGAGACCTCTCCCCTTGTCCTCGGCCGACCCTCCCGGTCCGTCTAACATTAACCCCGCGGTAGCTTGGCACAACAGCAATCAGGCTTAACCATGTAACAAAAAGGAAGGTCTAGGCCTGGCAGAAGTTTTATTTTGCCAGGTCGAAATAGCAGTTCACAACTGCACACAAAGGCTGCAATGGCATGCCTGAGGCATGTTGTCAAGGCTACTTGGGTGGATGGCACAATTAGTGCTGCAGGTTTACTGGTAGCATTTAATTTACAGGACTTGGGTACATGGAGTACCACTTAACTAGGGGCTTACAAGTAAATTAAATGTGCCATTTGAGTGTAATCCAATTTCACCATGTTTAAAGGAGAGAGCTCACAAGCACTTTAGCACTGTTTGGCAGAGTCCTAAAAGCCTACAAAAATGGGTTCAGAAAACAGAAGGGTGAAGGCAAAAGGTTTGGGGATGACCGTGCACACAGGGCCAAGTCAAACAGGCGCCAAAGCCCATTTGAGGACAGGAAGCATTTACTCCAGGGGAGTGGGTGGAAGAGTGCTTGAGTGTCATGAGGCCTATGTCAGTGTTTTCTGTTATGCGTGAGGACCTGAGCTGTGCTCTTACTGTCTGTTTGTCGCTATGCATTTTCATGAAGTACAGTAAAACGAGTGGCAGAACTCTTGGGCTTATAAACTGCTAGTATACGGATATCAAGAAATGTGTGGGTCGGGTGTGGCCGCCTGTGTGGGAAGAGTTTTGGTGTCATGTGTATGGCGAAGGCTTCTCATTTGCTATCGCTTCATTCAGCCGCGTTTATGTGTGGGAAGTACGTAATCTGTGGCGCAAACGGTTTCTTTGACGTCTCACTGGAGCCTTTGAAAGAAGCGTCTGAGCCAAGAAACATGTTTAAATTAAAAACGCCTGCTTTGTAATTAGGTCAACTATTGAGATGCTACCTGGAGAGGGAACATCTCTCCAGCTCGTACAGGTTGCCTACAATATCTAGAGACTGGGAAGAAGGCTGGTTTTTCCTTATGCCTCTGGATACCAATCCAAGTACTCATTGATCATGCCACGACCTTGGGTCGCCGGTGGCCACCAGCCTCTGTTGACCTTTATTTTAATTGTCTTTTTTTCTTCTGAATTTAGAAAAATGTCAATAATCCTGCACTCGTTGATGCCATCAATATTGGGCTCCCATAACATTTATTAAGTGTTAGCGCATGAAACGACTGGCTGTGGTGGAAGGCTGTTTGTCATTGTCATGCTGTCTGCACCAGACATCGAAAAGGGTGGGATCTAAAGGGAATGATGCTCCCAATCTTTTTTAATTTCGCCAAAGAGTTCCCATACTTTTTGTTAAAAAATAAGAAAGGTCCCTGGGTGGTTAATGCGGCCATGTGTTGCCTCAGGTGGAAAGGGAAGAATCAGGACTCCTGCACTGTGAAGCAGAGAGAAGGGACAGACAGCTAAAGATGAGACATGCTCTCCAGGGTGCCCTGCTACCTGAAAGAAATGTAAATGTGTGCAGTTGGTTAATCAGCAAAAACTAAAGGCTGCTTGTGAGCCAGAATAGGCCTTAATTGATAGAATCGTTTGAAGCATAATACTAACAAAGAGTTATTCTTTCTGAAGGGTACTGTAGGGATATTACCAGCCTTGGAATGGCTGTTTCAAATTGAAACATATAAAAAAAAGGTTAGCTGTAGTTAGAGTCTGATAGCCTAGCACTAAAAATAGAACTTTTGAAAGCACTGGAAACAGTTATGCAATAAATCTTTTTAGACATTTGCTGCAGCTTATCTCATAGACTGTGCAGCAGATCGTGTAATACATGTTTTAGACTGCACCAACCTACTTTATACTGAGCCTAATACTTTTTTATGCTTATGACTTACATAATCACAGTGCTTTTTATCACACAGTGGGACCTCATAGCACTATTAGTACACATGCCACTATTCCCCAGTGAAGAACCCAGAAGTCAAATCAGTGACACTTTACATACACACAGACACCTAAAGTGATTACATTAACCAAACTATCTTTCCTGCCAGATCAAACATTTCCCAATAATTAGTTTAACTTGCATTTTCTTAACAAAATAGTTACATAATATCTTGTTATATTTAGAAAAGTCTCTGACCCCAGCCTCACTGACTCCACCCCCACTGACTCCACCCCCATTGAACCCAGGAGCAATGCTTCCAAACTTCGTTTTATTCACTTCGGACACTGGTTTCTGCAGACAGGGAAAGGGTACGGTGGATACCAGAGGTTGGTAAGTGCTGGTGGTTTCAGGTGGTGGGCACCAGCGCTTGTTTTTGGGGACCAGGACTTATTTTTTATCTTCAGAGGAGGAGAGAGAAAGGCAGCAAGGTGGGAAAGGAGGAGGAGAAGGAGAAAGAAAACAAAACAGTTACAATGAGAGACCACAGGGATGAATAAGAACATATTAGAGTGAGTTAAAGGGACAGGAAGTGGAAAGTGGTGGAAGAAATAGAAATGCCTTGACTTGGCATTAAGACCAGGTAGGCTCGGTGTTTGGCAACTGCACCATTCGCCAGAATCCTAAGAAAAGCTTTGTGCCTCAGCAATTACTGTTTTACAAACTAAAGCCTGTCAGATACTGAGCCCAGGCCCCGCCTGCTCTCCAGTATCCAAGGGGGCAGCTAGCATTGTTGCACAAGGTGCAGCCCGGGCCGGACTGGACTATAGGGCAGTGAGGCAGTGCCCAAAGGGTTGCCCTAATAGGTCAATGTGCAGGGCCGATTTTTACTGTTGATTTCCCTGATATTATAACATAAATTGCCTGAAGCAAGCTCAAATCAATGTAGTCTTCCCTACCTTGCAAAACTCTTATACAGAGTGTCTTTACAAGTTCTGACGTCCCCAATTTGCATACAATAGCCATGTTTTGTAGCTATCAAATTCAGTAATGATGGGCACTTTTATGGTGGTGCCCAGGCCTCTTTTCTATCCCAGCCCAACCCTGGATGCAGTGGTACAGAGGTCCAGAGTCCTCTGCATCCCATTGACTTCTGACAATGCTGTCTTTTACATACCTGAGGTCAGTCAAAGAGGTCATTTTGCTTGTTTGCACCAGGGCCCATGGCAGCCTTGCTACGTTACTGGTAGTATTTGTGACCAGTGGCCCTCAAGAAAACCTACATTCCATTCAGCATCATTCTGCTGCTAACGAGTGTGTGCAGATGAACAGGCCGGCTCTAGGGCGGTGTGACCGGTGGTACTGCACCGGGTGCTGACTTAAGGGGGCGCAGTGTTTGCAAGTTTATTTTGTTTTTAAAAGCCCCTGCCGCTGTGTGCCTTGCCTCCAGCAATTTCCAGGCAACAATAAAAATGTCCAGATAACTCCGATGATTAATGTTCTTCCTGGAGAGAGATCAGAGTTCTGTCTAGTTGAGGTTTTGACTTTTCATAAAATAGCATAGAGGATTAATATGCCCGCTGGAAAAAATGTGTACCATGCAGTTCACAAAGTGCAAATAATGTAAATATGTCAGTGGGTTACTGCTTTTGTAAGATACATCCTTTTGTTACTTGCAGTGATAAGTTAAAATCATAATATTGAACAGTGAATTATTAACTGTCATCAAAGAACTGCATACACACTGCAAAGTATAGATTAGAGCATATATTAATGTTTTCAAAAAGGGTTCATGTGGGAAGAAATCGATTCTTATTATTAAAGAAAACCACCAAAATATTAACGTTTTAAATTCTGAGTTTGTGCTTCACCAGACCAAGCACTGTTAAACTATACGGTCTGCCAGTATGATTGATATGTGACTCCAACACGTTGTAGTCCTCTGTTAACTTTTCTATACACTGATTTACAAACGTATGATTGAATGTCTCTATGTGATGTAAAGTGCTCTGACACTCCACACTGGCATGAGTGGTGCTTTATAACTAATAAATGCATCTGAGAGAGAATGGTTATGGAAACTAGAGGGGCACTGGAGGTGGTCATGGGGGGCGCCAATAAACATTGTCGCAACGTGCGCCACCAGCTCTAAAGCTAGCCCTACAGACGACCAAACACAGAGCTGCTGTCCTATCCGGAAGTCAGGACCTTTGCCATAAGTTATGGCATTTCAAAACCCTAGCACAGGTGGGCAAAGCAGTATGTCACTAAAGCCTAACATGGAGGCAGACATAAGACTGACCCCACCATCCCTCCCGGCCTTTCAGAGGCACTAGTGTGTTGACTCAGCATAGATCCTAGGTGCTGCAATGTAGATGTTTCCTCAGGTTGAGTTGTGGCCACCAGTGCCAAAGTGAAAGTGATACTGTGGGGCACACTCTCTCACAATGCCATAACATGACTAGCCACCAGCCGTCCTTCATTCGGTGAGTAGAAGGTGCCCCAAATACATGCACCTACTCGCTAGCCTCTTCAGACACAGCCTGTTGTAACATGCCTATAAGCGCCTTGGTGCAGTAGGATTTTCCCTGAGTGCACAGATGTAGCTCCCTCTGCTCAGGTCGTCTTAGTAAATCATCACTCAGTAGCACTACTTGGGGATTGGATGCGCAGTGACATTCCCTCCTGAAGAAGGACGCATTTTATTATTTTTTTTTTTTAGAGTTTTATATAGCGCGAACTAGACCCTAGACATTGGGTATCAGAGCGCTTTACATGAGCACCAGTTTCGTTACTTAAGGACACATTCATTTTTGTTAGGCACGGGGAGATTAAGTGATTTGCCCAGAATCACAGGATGTTGAACGTCATTGCCGAGACTGGAACCCGCTTCCCCAGCTTCAAGGTCGACCGCTCCAGCCGTTAAGTTACATCCTCCTTTAATTTCCATCTGAATCATGTCACTTGTAGAGTCAGCATAGGAGAGTTTTAATGCAAGCCCCAGCACAGCAGTAACCTGTTTCTCTCCTTTGTCATTAGGTAAACAGTGCAGCAGTGTGTGGCATGCAGCGGCATGCAGCAGTGTGTGGCGTGCAGCAGTGTGTGGCGTGCAGCAGTGTGTGGCGTGCAGCAGTGTGTGGCGTGCAGCAGTGTGCGGCGTGCAGCAGTGTGCGGCGTGCAGCAGTGTGAGGCGTGCAGCAGTGTGAGGCGTGCAGCTGTGTGAGGCGTGCAGCATTGTGCGGCATGCAGCAGTGTGAGGTGTGCAGCAGTGTGATGCATGCAGCAGTGTGAGGCGTGCAGCAGTGTGTGGCGTGCAGCAGTGTGTGGCGTGCAGCAGTGTGAGGCATGCAGCAGTGTTTCGTGTAGCAGTGTGAGGCGTGCAGCAGTGTGTGGCGTGCAGCAGTGTGTGGCGTGCAGCAGTGTGCGGCGTGCAGCAGTGTGTGGCATGCAGCAGTGTTTCGTGTAGCAATGTGAGGCATGCAGCACTGTGTGGCGTGCAGCGGCGTGCAGCAGTGTGCAGCGGTGTGCGGCGTGCAGCAGTGTGCTGCGTGCAGCAGTGTCGTGCAGCATGCAACAGTGAGTAATGCAGCAGTGTGTGGCATGCAGCAGTGTGTGGCATGCAGCAGTGTGCGGCGTGCAGCAGTGTGTGCCGTGCAGCAGTGTGTGGCGTGCAGCAGTGTTTCGTGTAGCATTGTGCGGCATCCAGTAGTGTGTGGCATGCAGTAGTGTGTGGCATGCAGTAGTGTGTGGCGTGCAGTAGTGTGTGGCATGGAGCAGTGTCCTGCGTGCAGCAGTGCCGTGCAGCATGCAGCAGTGTGCAGCAGTGTGTGGCGTGCAGCAGCGTGCGGCATGCAGCCGTGTGTGCCGTGCAGCAGGGTGTGGCATGCAGCAGTGTTTTGTGTAGCATTGTGCGGCGTGCAGCAGTGTGCGGCATGCAGCAGTGTGCGGCGTGCAGCAGTGTGCTGTGTGCAGCAGTGTCGTGCAGCATGCAGCAGTGAGTAATGCAGCAGTGTGTGGCATGCAGCAGTGTGTGGCATGCAGCCGTGTGTGCCATGCAGCCGTGTGTGGCATGCAGCAGTGTGTGGCATGCAGCAGTGTTTTGTGTAGCATTGTGTGGCGTGCAGCAGTGTGTGGCATGCAGCAGTGTGTGGCGTGCAGCAGTGTGTGGCGTGCAGCAGTGTGTGGCGTGCAGCAGTGTGTGGCGTGCAGCAGTGTGTGGCGTGCAGCAGTGTGTGGCGTGCAGCAGTGTGTGGCGTGCAGCAGTGTGTGGCGTGCAGCAGTGTGTGGCGTGCAGCAGTGTGTGGCGTGCAGCAGTGTGCGGCGTGCAGCAGTGTGAGGCGTGCAGCAGTGTGAGGTGTGCAGCAGTGTGAGGTGTGCAGCAGTGTGAGGTGTGCAGCAATGTGAGGCGTGCAGCAGTGTGTGGCGTGCAGCAGTGTGTGGCGTGCAGCAGTGTGTGGCGTGCAGCAGTGTGTGGTGTGCAGCAGTGTGTGGCGTGCAGCAGTGTGTGGCGTGCAGCAGTGTGCGGCGTGCAGCAGTGTGCGGCGTGCAGCAGTGTGAGGTGTGCAGCAGTGTGAGGTGTGCAGCAGTGTGAGGTGTGCAGCAGTGTGAGGTGTGCAGCAATGTGAGGCGTGCAGCAGTGTGAGGTGTGCAGCAATGTGAGGCATGCAGCAGTGTGTGGCGTGCAGCAGTGTGTGGCGTGCAGCAGTGTGAGGCATGCAGCAGTGTGCTTCGTGCAGCAGTGTCGTGCAGCATGCAGCAGTGAGTAATGCAGCAGTGAGTAATGCAGCAGTGTGTGGCGTGCAGCAGTGTGTGGCATGCAGCAGTGTGTGGCATGCAGAAGTGTGTGGCATGCAGCACTGTTTCGTGTAGCATTGTGCGGCATGCAGTAGTGTGTGGCATGCAGTAGTGTGTGGCGTGCAGTAGTGTGTGGTGTGCAGTAGTGTGTGGCGTGCAGCAGTGTGTGGCGTGCAGCAGTGTGTGGCGTGCAGCAGTGTGCGGCGTGCAGTAGTGTGCTGCGTGCAGCAGTGTTGTGTAGCATGCAGCAGTGAGAAATGCAGTAGTGTGCTGCGTGCAGCAGTGTGCTGCGTGCAGCAGTGTGTGGCGTGCAGAAGTGTGTGCCGTACAGCAGTGTTTTGTGTAGCAGTGTGTGGAGTGCAGCAGTTTCTGGCGTGCAGCAGTTTCTGGCGTGCAGCAGTGTGTGGTGTGCAGCAGTGTCTGGCGTGCAGCAGTGTGTGGCGTGCAGCGGTGTGCGGCGTGCAGCAGTGTGTGGCGTGCAGCACTGTTTCGTGTAGCATTGTGCGGCATGCAGTAGTGTGTGGCATGCAGTAGTGTGTGGTGTGCAGTAGTGTGTGGCATGCAGTAGTGTGTGGCATGCAGTAGTGTGTGGCATGCAGTAGTGTGTGGTGTGCAGTAGTGTGTGGCATGCAGCAGTGTGTGGCATGCAGCAGTGTGCGGCGTGCAGTAGTGTGCTGCGTGCAGCAGTGTTGTGCAGCATGCAGCAGTGAGAAATGCAGTAGTGTGCTGCGTGCAGCAGTGTGCTGCATGCAGCAGTGTGCTGCGTGCAGCAGTGTGTGGCATGCAGCAGTGTGTGCCGTACAGCAGTGTTTTGTGTAGCAGTGTGTGTAGTGCAGCAGTTTCTGGCGTGCAGCAGTTTCTGGCGTGCAGCAGTGTGTGGTGTGCAGCAGTGTCTGGCGTGCAGCAGTGTGTGGCGTGCAGCGGTGTGCGGCGTGCAGCAGTGTGTGGCGTGCAGCACTGTTTCGTGTAGCATTGTGCGGCATGCAGTAGTGTGTGGCATGCAGTAGTGTGTGGTGTGCAGTAGTGTGTGGCATGCAGTAGTGTGTGGCATGCAGTAGTGTGTGGCATGCAGTAGTGTGTGGTGTGCAGTAGTGTGTGGCGTGCAGCAGTGTGTGGCATGCAGCAGTGTGCGGCGTGCAGTAGTGTGCTGCGTGCAGCAGTGTTGTGCAGCATGCAGCAGTGAGAAATGCAGTAGTGTGCTGCGTGCAGCAGTGTGCTGCATGCAGCAGTGTGCTGCGTGCAGCAGTGTGTGGCATGCAGCAGTGTGTGCCATGCAGCAGTGTTTTGTGTAGCAGTGTGTGGAGTGCAGCAGTTTCTGGCGTGCAGCAGTTTCTGGCGTGCAGCAGTGTGTGGTGTGCAGCAGTGTGTGGCGTGCAGCAGTGTGCGGCGTGCAGCAGTGTGTGGCATGCAGCAGTGTTTCGTGTAGCAATGTGAGGCATGCAGCACTGTGTGGCGTGCAGCGGCGTGCAGCAGTGTGCAGCGGTGTGCGGCGTGCAGCAGTGTGCTGCGTGCAGCAGTGTCGTGCAGCATGCAACAGTGAGTAATGCAGCAGTGTGTGGCATGCAGCAGTGTGTGGCATGCAGCAGTGTGTGGCATGCAGCAGTGTGCGGCGTGCAGCAGTGTGTGCCGTGCAGCAGTGTGTGGCGTGCAGCAGTGTTTCGTGTAGCATTGTGCGGCATCCAGTAGTGTGTGGCATGCAGTAGTGTGTGGCATGCAGTAGTGTGTGGCGTGCAGTAGTGTGTGGCATGCAGCAGTGTGCTGCGTGCAGCAGTGTCGTGCAGCATGCAGCAGTGAGTAATGCAGCAGTGTGCAGCAGTGTGTGGCGTGCAGCAGCGTGCGGCATGCAGCCGTGTGTGCCGTGCAGCAGGGTGTGGCATGCAGCAGTGTTTTGTGTAGCATTGTGCGGCGTGCAGCAGTGTGCGGCATGCAGCAGTGTGCGGCGTGCAGCAGTATGCTGTGTGCAGCAGTGTCGTGCAGCATGCAGCAGTGAGTAATGCAGCAGTGTGTGGCGTGCAGCAGTGTGTGGCATGCAGCCGTGTGTGCCATGCAGCCGTGTGTGGCATGCAGCAGTGTGTGGCATGCAGCAGTGTTTTGTGTAGCATTGTGTGGCGTGCAGCAGTGTGTGGCATGCAGCAGTGTGTGGCGTGCAGCAGTGTGTGGCGTGCAGCAGTGTGTGGCATGCAGCAGTGTGTGGCATGCAGCAGTGTGTGGCGTGCAGCAGTGTGTGGCATGCAGCAGTGTGTGGCGTGCAGCAGTGTGTGGCGTGCAGCAGTGTGTGGCGTGCAGCAGTGTGTGGCGTGCAGCAGTGTGTGGCGTGCAGCAGTGTGTGGCGTGCAGCAGTGTGTGGCGTGCAGCAGTGTGTGGCGTGCAGCAGTGTGTGGCGTGCAGCAGTGTGCGGCGTGCAGCAGTGTGAGGTGTGCAGCAGTGTGAGGTGTGCAGCAGTGTGAGGTGTGCAGCAGTGTGAGGTGTGCAGCAGTGTGAGGCGTGCAGCAGTGTGTGGCGTGCAGCAGTGTGTGGCATGCAGCAGTGTGTGGCGTGCAGCAGTGTGTGGCGTGCAGCAGTGTGTGGCGTGCAGCAGTGTGCGGCGTGCAGCAGTGTGCGGCGTGCAGCAGTGTGAGGTGTGCAGCAGTGTGAGGTGTGCAGCAGTGTGAGGTGTGCAGCAATGTGAGGCGTGCAGCAGTGTGAGGTGTGCAGCAATGTGAGGCATGCAGCAGTGTGTGGCGTGCAGCAGTGTGTGGCGTGCAGCAGTGTGAGGCATGCAGCAGTGTGCTTCGTGCAGCAGTGTCGTGCAGCATGCAGCAGTGAGTAATGCAGCAGTGAGTAATGCAGCAGTGTGTGGCGTGCAGCAGTGTGTGGCGTGCAGCAGTGTGTGGCATGCAGCAGTGTGTGGCATGCAGAAGTGTGTGGCATGCAGCACTGTTTCGTGTAGCATTGTGCGGCATGCAGTAGTGTGTGGCATGCAGTAGTGTGTGGTGTGCAGTAGTGTGTGGTGTGCAGTAGTGTGTGGCGTGCAGCAGTGTGTGGCGTGCAGCAGTGTGTGGCGTGCAGCAGTGTGTGGCGTGCAGCAGTGTGCGGCGTGCAGTAGTGTGCTGCGTGCAGCAGTGTTGTGTAGCATGCAGCAGTGAGAAATGCAGTAGTGTGCTGCGTGCAGCAGTGTGCTGCGTGCAGCAGTGTGTGGCGTGCAGCAGTGTGTGCCGTACAGCAGTGTTTTGTGTAGCAGTGTGTGGAGTGCAGCAGTTTCTGGCGTGCAGCAGTTTCTGGCGTGCAGCAGTGTGTGGTGTGCAGCAGTGTCTGGCGTGCAGCAGTGTGTGGCGTGCAGCGGTGTGCGGCGTGCAGCAGTGTGTGGCGTGCAGCACTGTTTCGTGTAGCATTGTGCGGCATGCAGTAGTGTGTGGCATGCAGTAGTGTGTGGTGTGCAGTAGTGTGTGGCATGCAGTAGTGTGTGGCATGCAGTAGTGTGTGGCATGCAGTAGTGTGTGGTGTGCAGTAGTGTGTGGCGTGCAGCAGTGTGTGGCATGCAGCAGTGTGCGGCGTGCAGTAGTGTGCTGCGTGCAGCAGTGTTGTGCAGCATGCAGCAGTGAGAAATGCAGTAGTGTGCTGCGTGCAGCAGTGTGCTGCATGCAGCAGTGTGCTGCGTGCAGCAGTGTGTGGCATGCAGCAGTGTGTGCCATGCAGCAGTGTTTTGTGTAGCAGTGTGTGGAGTGCAGCAGTTTCTGGCGTGCAGCAGTTTCTGGCGTGCAGCAGTGTGTGGTGTGCAGCAGTGTGTGGCGTGCAGCAGTGTGTGGCGTGCAGCGGTGTGCGGCGTGCAGCAGTGTGTGGCATGCAGCACTGTTTCGTGTAGCATTGTGCGGCATGCAGTAGTGTGTGGCATGCAGTAGTGTGTGGTGTGCAGTAGTGTGTGGCATGCAGCAGTGTGTGGCGTGCAGCAGTGTGCGGCGTGCAGTAGTGTGCGGCGTGCAGCAGTGTTGTGCAGCATGCAGCAGTGAGAAATGCAGTAGTGTGCTGCGTGCAGTAGTGTGCTGCGTGCAGCAGTGTACTGCGTGCAGCAGTGTGTGCCGTGCAGCAGTGTGTGCCGTGCAGCAGTGTTTTGTGTAGCAGTGTGTGGAGTGCAGCAGTTTCTGGCATGCAGCAGTGTGTGTGTTAGAAAAGGTAGACGGACCGGGAGGGTCGGCCGGGGTCAGGAGGAGAGGTCTCCGGGGAGAGCCGTCTCCAGCGATCGTACAGACAAGTAACTTCCCCCCCACAGACAGATATCACACACGGATAAGGTTCAGCGTTCTTTATAAGCACTTATTTAAGGTACGGTTGAATGGTACAAGGAGGTCTGGACTCAGGGGTCCCCTCGATTAGAGTCTCGCAAGGTAGGGAAGGGGGTAGCGGGGCAGTCTATTTACCAATCAGGTAGTTCTGATGAGATGATGATGAGCTCACAATCCTCGAGCTTGGTGGTTAGGTGGTACGGGCCGCGGCAGCGCCAGCAGGTCCCGGTGTGGATGGTCGATACAACGGGCCGCGGCAGCGCCAGCAGGTCCCCGGAAGATATACGGTCCGCGGCAGCGCCAGCAGGTCCCGGTGAGGATGGTCGTTACAACGGGCCGCGGCAGCGCCAGCAGGTCCCCGGAAGATATACGGTCCGCGGCAGCGCCAGCAGGTCCCGGTGAGGATGGTCGTTACAACGGGCCGCGGCAGCGCCAGCAGGTCCCAGGAAGATGACTGTTGCAGAAGGCCGCGGCAGCGCCAGCAGGCAGGACGATGGTTCACAAGAGCGGGCTACGGCAGCGCCAGTAGACCGTCAAGGTTGAGTTCACTCGGTGTCTCTCGACTCCAGGATACAACTGCCTTCCTGCTCCGGAGCTGCCTCAGTTATAGGGCTGGTGCCCTTTGATGTCCGGACCCTCACACTTGGAGGTCGGAGGGTCCGGGATGAAGGTGTCCAGACACCCAGCAGGGGGTGGAGCCAGTGCCTGGGGGAGCTGGGGGCGATCGGCACCTGGCGGGGGAGAGCCCTTGACAGTTCGTTCTCCCATTGACTTGCCAAGTGGTCCGCTCCCCTCCTGGGTGGATGGTGGTGCCGGGATGTCGGGGCCGGCCAGGCCCGGGGTTAGGGTCGAGGGGAGGCCATGCGGCCGCGTGGTGCAGGGCCCCAGATGGCGGCTTGACCCGGCCGGGGAAGCCGGTGGGGCTGGACCCCGTGATGAGTAGGGGTCCGAGGGCAGAGGGTCCGTCGGGAGACGGAGTACAGGTGCTTGTCGTGGGGATATGCCAGGTGGGCCGGAGTTCGGGCCCTGTCGAGCGGGGAGGGAGCAAGCCGTCTGTGAGGCCTGTCCAACATGCGTCCCCCCCAGCTGAAGGCGGGGAGAGTCACCCATCTCCTTGGGGACTCTCTTCGTCGAGGCGGAAAAAGCGGGACAGGCCATCCGCGTTGGCGTGGTCTTGGCCTGGTCGGTGCTCCACGGTGAAGTCCATTCCCTGCAGGGAAATGGACCAGCGCAAGAGTTTTGGGTTTTCCCCCCGCATCTGCATCAGCCATTGCAGGGGTCGATGGTCGGTTTGTACCCGGAAGTGGGTACCGAAGAGATAGGGTCGGAGCTTTTTGAGGGCCCACACTACTGCAAATGCCTCCCTCTCGATGGTGCTCCAACGCTGTTCTCGGGCCAGGAGACGTCGACTGATGAAGGCCACCGGCTGGTCATGACCTTCGGGGTTCAACTGAGAGAGGACGGCTCCGATGCCGTGGTCGGAGGCGTCGGTCTGCACCACAAATTCCCGACTGTAATCGGGGGCCTGGAGCACCGGGGCGGTGCACAGGGCGGCCTTCAGCTCCTCGAAGGCCGCTTGACAATCAGGAGTCCAGTTGACCCGCTTCGGTTGGTTCTTGGATGTGAGACCCGTGAGGGGCCCCACGATGCTGCCGTAGTCCTTCACGAACCGCCGGTAGTAGCCGGTGAGCCCCAGGAAGGCTCGGACTTCGGTCTGGGTGACGGGGGGCTGCCAGGACTGGATGGCAGCAATCTTAAGTTGTAGTGGGGCCACCAGCCCGCTCCCCACTTGGTGCCCAAGGTAGGTCACAGACCCTTGGCCAATCTGGCACTTGCCGGCCTTAATGGTGAGGCCGGCCCGCTGGAGGGCGTGTAGGACCTCCTGGAGGTGACGGAGGTGGTCGGACCAGTGGCGGCTGTATACAGCGATATCGTCCAGGTAGGCAGCGCTGAATTCTTCAAGTCCCGCCAAGACCTGGTTCACAAGGCGTTGGAACGTGGCGGGGGCATTCTTCATGCCAAAGGGCATGACCTTAAATTGATAGTGGCCATCGGGGGTAGAGAAGGCTGACCGTTCCTGAGCCCTGGGTGTGAGGCCGATATGCCAGTAGCCCGCCGTTAGGTCGAAGATACTAAGGTAGCGGGCGGCACCCAGCCGGTCGATCAGCTCGTCTGCTCGGGGGATGGGATGAGCGTCGGTCCGGGTGACAGCGTTCAAGCCCCGGTAGTCGACGCAGAATCTCAGTTCAGGGGCGGAGCCGGGGGCAGCGGCCTTGGGAACTAATACGACCGGACTGGCCCAGGGACTGTCCGAGGGCTCGATGACCCCGATCGTGAGCATCTTGGCCACTTCCTCCTGTATGCAGGCCCGTACCCGATCTGGTACGCGGTAGGCCCGGTGCCGGACAGGGGGACTGTCCCCGGTGTCTACGTCGTGCAGACACCAGGGGGTGACCCCAGGGGTGAGGGAGAACAGGGCAGCGAACTGCAGCAGGAGGTCCCGGCAGTCCTGGCGTTGCTCCGAAGTGAGGGCGTCAGAGAGCCGGACCCCGTCCACGGAGCCGTCCTTCTCCTGAGTCTTCAGGAGATCCGGGAGGGGCTCGGAGTCTTCTTCCGTGCCACTGTCTGTAGCCATCAAGAGGCTTAGTTCGGATCGCACAAAGTGTGGTTTGAGCCGGTTGGTGTGGAGGACCCGAAGGGGGTTCCGGGAGGACCCCATGTCGATGAGGTAAGTGACGGGGCTTTTGCGCTCGACCACTTTGAAGGGCCCCGTCCACTTATCCTGCAGGGCACATGGTTCGGTGGGGGACATCACCCATACTTGCTGCCCAGGCTCGAATTCAACGGAGGAGGCATTGTGATCATACCACCTCTTCATGTCCTCCTGGCTGGCCTCGAGGTTCGCCTTGGCCATCTCCCTGAAGCGCCGGGTCTGGTTTCGTAAGGCCAGGATGTATTTGAAGACGTCTGGAGGGGTCGTGAGGGGGGCCATCTCCCAACCTTCCTTGACTAGGCTGAGGGGCCCTCGCACAGGGTGCCCGTAGAGGAGTTCAAAGGGGCTAAAACCGAGGGACTTCTGGGGAACTTCCCGGTAGGCGAAGAGGAGGCACGGGAGCAGTACATCCCACTGGCGACGGAGAGGCTCTTCCAATCCCCCAATCATCCCTTTGAGAGTGCGGTTAAAACGCTCCACTAGTCCGTTCCCTTGGGGGTGATAGGGGGTCGTGAATCTGTAGGTGACCCCGCATTGTTGCCAGAGGGACTTCATGTATTTGGATATGAAATTCGTACCTCGGTCGCTGACGACTTCTCGGGGGAAGCCTACCCGGGAGAAGATCCCCATCAGGGCCCGGCCAACCACCGGAGCGGTCACTGTCCGTAGGGGCACCGCCTCGGGGTAGCGGGTGGCATGGTCCACTAGTACCAAGATGAACCTGTGTCCTTGCGCCGTGCGGGGGTCCAGAGGTCCCACAATGTCTATCCCCACCCTCTCGAACGGGGTGGTGACCACAGGGAAGGGTTGCAGAGGGGCTTTCAGCTTCCGACCACTCTTCCCGCTGGCTTGGCATGTGGGGCAAGATCGGCAGTGGTTCAGGACGTCATTCCTCATTTTCGGCCAGAAAAAGTGGGTCACCAGGCGACTGTACGTTTTGTCCTGGCCCAGGTGTCCAGCCAGGGGGACGTCGTGGGCCAGGTTGAGCAGAAAGTCTCGGAAGCGGAGCGGTACCACCAGAACTCGACCGGCCCCCAGCTCGGCGATTCTTTGCTCGCTGTAGAGCAGGTCGTTATCCCAGTAGACCCAGTGGGTTCCGGTGGTGTCCCCGGCGTTTTGGGTGCTGGCTTGTTGGCGGAGTCCCTCGAGGGAGGGACAGGTCTTTTGTTCCTGGCGGAACTGTTCTTGGGTGGGCCCCCCTTCTTGCCGCCACTGAGCCAGATCCGGAAGGTCCTGGTGTTGCGCGTCTTCTTCGGTAGTCGGGTCCGGGAGGTCGGACTCGCCGTTGTCCTCTACGGGGGCAACCGGGGGCGGAGGTGCTGGCCATTCGGTTTCTTCTGATTGGGGGGCGGCACGGGCGGCCATGGATCGGGTGGTTACGCAGGCCCAGTCCGGGAGGCCCAGCATCCCCAAGTGCTCTCTTCTCTCGACGGTGGCCCACGGGGAACTCGCGAGGTCATTCCCCAGGAGGCAGTCCACGGGGGCATCGTCCCGGACCGTCACCTTCAGTAGGCCGGACACCCCTCCCCATTCAAACGGGACGCAGGCCATCTTACACATGCTCTCAGAGTTATCCGCCGAGCGGACGGGGCAGAGAATGTTCGGCAGGATCTGCTCGGGCTTTACCAGGTGACAGCGGACGGCCATCACGCTGGCGCCGGTGTCACGCAAGGCCTCGGCTCTCTGTCCATTAATGGTCACCCACTGACCGTATTTTCTGGTGTTGGCGGGTAGGGGAGCCCGCGGAACCATGTCTCTTCCCCCTAAGCATGCCAGGACCATGGCAGCCGGTTCCCACCCTTGCTGGGCCGGCTCATACTCTTCGGGTCCCTCCGATGATTGCTCTTCCCCGAGGGCAGCGGCAGCTACCTGGCGGGGCTTGGGTGTTTGGTTCTGCGGGCAGCTCGGGTCATTGGCGTAGTGGCCGACTCGCTGGCATCGGTGGCACGTGACGTTGGCCCGGAACCCAGGACGCAACGGGGGGTTGCTCCGGCCGGCCGGAGGCGGGGTGCTGGCCACGGGGGTTGCCGGCAAGGCGTCTCTCCCTCGCCCCTGGCCTCCTCCTCCACCCCGAGGACGGTGCTGGCTTTGGTTGCTTCGATTCTGCTCGTGTGGCCCTCTCCGGCCCACTCGGGTGCTTTCCCATCGGTCAGCTTCGGCGGCGAGCTGCCGGGGGTCAGTCAGCTTACTGTCGAGTAGGTGCTGCCTGAGCTCGACGAAACAGTTGTTTGACAGGTGCTCCCATACCATAAGGTTGAAGAGTTGTTCGTAGGTGGTGACCTGACTTCCCTTGATCCAACCCTCGAAGGCCCGGCTGAAATAGTTCACGTATTCTACCCAAGTTGTACCTGGGATCCGGGTGCAGTCTCGGAACCTCTGGCGGTACATCTCGGGCGTGAGGCCGTAGCGGGCGAGGAGGGCAGCCTTCATGTGGTCGTAGGACGACATTTGGTGATCGGGGAGCTGTAGTAGGGCATCGCGACCCTCGTTGATAAATCTCCCCCAAAGTCCGGCTCCCCAATCACTCCGGTCGATCCGGTGGGAGGTCATTGCGATCTCATAGGCTTTAAACCACTGTTGTATGTCGTCTTCTCGGACATACTCGCGGACCACATCCTTGGGGATGTGAACTTTTTTCTCAATTGGCCCCGGGGTGTGTGGTCGCTCAGGCACCCCCAGTTCCTTATTCTGTTTGCGCAGTTCTATTTCCGCCAGTCGGCGCTCGTGCTCGAGCGTTATTTTTTTCTCTTCCAGCTCTCTCTGTCTCTGCTTTTCTTCTCGTTCCTCTCGAAGCCGCATATGCTCGAGGTTGAGTTTCTGTTCAGCTAACTTGAGTTCCCCATCCATCTTGAGTCGTGCCATCTCTAATTCGTGTAATCTGACTCTGTCTCTTTCTCGTATCTCCTCCTGCGAGAGGCCCGTTCCCCGCTCCTCGGGAGCCGTGGCGTTCCCCTCTGGTGTGATGCTGTTTTGGTCTGGTGTGACGCTGCTTTGGTCGGAGGGTCCTGCGACCCCAGTTTCTGTCCATGACTCAAGAGCGCGCTTTAGATCATCCTTGGTACTCAGGCCGGTGGTAGCAATGCCAAGTTCTATGCAAAATTGTCTCAGTTCGCGGTGGTTGTATTCTTCTAATTTCTCCATTTGGAACTTCTCGGTGGAGCTGCTATCTTTGGTCGACATCGTCTTTTGTCGTGGGGTGAGCTACTCTCTGTACGATTACGCGTTGATTCGGATCGCGCCGCTGGCCACCAATGTTAGAAAAGGTAGACGGACCGGGAGGGTCGGCCGGGGTCAGGAGGAGAGGTCTCCGGGGAGAGCCGTCTCCAGCGATCGTACAGACAAGTAACTTCCCCCCCACAGACAGATATCACACACGGATAAGGTTCAGCGTTCTTTATAAGCACTTATTTAAGGTACGGTTGAATGGTACAAGGAGGTCTGGACTCAGGGGTCCCCTCGATTAGAGTCTCGCAAGGTAGGGAAGGGGGTAGCGGGGCAGTCTATTTACCAATCAGGTAGTTCTGATGAGATGATGATGAGCTCACAATCCTCGAGCTTGGTGGTTAGGTGGTACGGGCCGCGGCAGCGCCAGCAGGTCCCGGTGTGGATGGTCGATACAACGGGCCGCGGCAGCGCCAGCAGGTCCCCGGAAGATATACGGTCCGCGGCAGCGCCAGCAGGTCCCGGTGAGGATGGTCGTTACAACGGGCCGCGGCAGCGCCAGCAGGTCCCCGGAAGATATACGGTCCGCGGCAGCGCCAGCAGGTCCCGGTGAGGATGGTCGTTACAACGGGCCGCGGCAGCGCCAGCAGGTCCCAGGATGATGACTGTTGCAGAAGGCCGCGGCAGCGCCAGCAGGCAGGACGATGGTTCACAAGAGCGGGCTACGGCAGCGCCAGTAGACCGTCAAGGTTGAGTTCACTCGGTGTCTCTCGACTCCAGGATACAACTGCCTTCCTGCTCCGGAGCTGCCTCAGTTATAGGGCTGGTGCCCTTTGATGTCCGGACCCTCGCACTTGGAGGTCGGAGGGTCCGGGATGAAGGTGTCCAGACACCCAGCAGGGGGTGGAGCCAGTGCCTGGGGGAGCTGGGGGCGATCGGCACCTGGCGGGGGAGAGCCCTTGACAGTTCGTTCTCCCATTGACTTGCCAAGTGGTCCGCTCCCCTCCTGGGTGGATGGTGGTGCCGGGATGTCGGGGCCGGCCAGGCCCGGGGTTAGGGTCGAGGGGAGGCCATGCGGCCGCGTGGTGCAGGGCCCCAGATGGCGGCTTGACCCGGCCGGGGAAGCCGGTGGGGCTGGACCCCGTGATGAGTAGGGGTCCGAGGGCAGAGGGTCCGTCGGGAGACGGAGTACAGGTGCTTGTCGTGGGGATATGCCAGGTGGGCCGGAGTTCGGGCCCTGTCGAGCGGGGAGGGAGCAAGCCGTCTGTGAGGCCTGTCCAACAGTGTGGCATGCAGCAGTGTGTGGCGTGCAGCAGTGTGTGGCGTGCAGCGGTGTGCGGCGTGCAGCAGTGTGCAGCATGCAGCAGTGTGTGGCGTGCAGCACTGTGTGGTGTGTGGCGTGCAGCTGCATGCAGCAGTGTGTGGCGTGCAGCAGTGTGTGGCGTGCAGCAGTGTGCTGCGTACAGCAGTGTGTGGTGTGCAGCAGTGTGTGGCGTGCAGCTGCATGCAGCAGTGTGTGGCGTGCAGCAGTGTATGGCGTGCAGCAGTGTGTGGCGTGTAGCAGTGTGCGGCATGCAGCAGTGTGCGGCGTGCAGCAGTGTGCGGCGTGCAGCAGTGTGCGGCGTGCAGCAGTGTGAGGCGTGCAGCAGTGTGTGGCTTGCAGCAGTGTGTGGCTTGCAGCAGTGTATGGTGTGCAGCAGTGTGTGGCGTGCAGCAGTGGGAGGCATGCAGCAGTGTTTCGTGTAGCAGTGTAGGCGTGCAGCAGTGTGTGGCATGCAGCAGTGTGCGGCGTGCAGAAGTGTGTGGCGTGCAGCAGTGTTTCGTGTAGCAGTGAGGCATGCAGCACTGTGTGGCGTGCAGCAGTGTGCGGCGTGCAGCAGTGTGCGGCGTGCAGCAGTGTGCAGCAGTGTGCTGCGTGCAGCAGTGTCGTGCAGCATGCAGCAGTGTGTGGCGTGCAGCAGTGTGCGGCGTGCAGCAGTGCGCGGTGTGCAGCAGTGTGTGCCGTGCAGCAGTGTGTGGCATGCAGCAGTGTTTCGTGTAGCATTGTGCGGCGTGCAGGAGTGTGTGGTGTGCAGCAGTGTGAGTTGTGCAGCAGTGTGAGTTGTGCAGCAGTGTGAGGCGTGCAGCAGTGTGAGGCATGCAGCAGTGTGAGACGTGCAGCAGTGTGTGGCGTGCAGCAGTGTGTGGCGTGCAGCAGTGTTTCGTGTAGCAGTGTGCGGCGTGCAGCAGTGTGCGGCGTGCAGCAGTGTGCTGCGTGCAGCAGTGTGCGGCGTGCAGCAGTGTGTGGTGTGCAGCAGTGTGTGGCGTGTAGCAGTGTGTGGCGTGCAGCGGCATGCAGCAGTGTGTGGCTTGTAGCAGTGTGTGGCTTGTAGCAGTGTGTGGCGTGCAGCAGTGTGTGGCGTGCAGCAGTGTGTGGCGTGCAGCAGTGTGTGGCATGCAGCAGTGTGTGGCATGCAGCAGTGTGTGGCGTGCAGCAGTGTGTGGTGTGCAGCAGTGTGAGGCATGCAGCTGCATGCAGCAGTGTGTGGCGTGCAGCAGTGTATGGCGTGCAGCAGTGTGTGGCGTGTAGCAGTGTGTGGCGTGTAGCAGTGTGCGGCGTGCAGCAGTGTGCGGCGTGCAGCAGTGTGCGGCATGCAGCAGTGTGAGGCGTGCAGCAGTGTGCGGCATGCAGCAGTGTGAGGTGTGCAGCAGTGTGAGGCGTGCAGCAGTGTGTAGCTTGCAGCAGTGTATGGTGTGCAGCAGTGTGTGGCGTGCAGCAGTGTGAGGCATGCAGCAGTGTTTCGTGTAGCAGTGTGAGGCGTGCAGCAGTGTGTGGCATGCAGCAGTGTGCGGCGTGCAGAAGTGTGTGGCGTGCAGCAGTGTTTCGTGTAGCAGTGTGAGGCATGCAGCACTGTGTGGCGTGCAGCAGTGTGCGGCGTGCAGCAGTGTGCAGCAGTGTGCAGCAGTGTGCTGCATGCAGCAGTGTCGTGCAGCATGCAGCAGTGTGCAGCAGTGTGTGGCGTGCAGCAGTGTGCGGCGTGCAGCAGTGCGCGGCGTGCAGCAGTGTGTGCCGTGCAGCAGTGTGTGGCGTGCAGCAGTGTTTCGTGTAGCATTGTGCGGCGTGCAGGAGTGTGTGGTGTGCAGCAGTGTGAGTTGTGCAGCAGTGTGAGGCGTGCAGCACTGTGAGGCATGCAGCAGTGTGAGGCGTGCAGCAGTGTGTGGCGTGCAGCAGTGTTTCGTGTAGCAGTGTGCGGCGTGCAGCAGTGTGCGGCGTGCAGCAGTGTGCGGCGTGCAGCAGTGTGCGGCATGCAGCAGTGTGCTGCGTGCAGCAGTGTGCGGCGTGCAGCAGTGTGTGGTGTGCAGCAGTGTGTGGCGTGCAGCAGTGTGTGGCGTGCAGCGGCATGCAGCAGTGTGTGGCTTGTAGCAGTGTGTGGCTTGTAGCAGTGTGTGGCGTGCAGCAGTGTGTGGCGTGCAGCAGTGTGTGGCGTGCAGCAGTGTGTGGCGTGCAGCAGTGTGAGGCATGCAGCAGTTTGCTGCATGCAGCAGTGTCGTGCAGCATGCAGCAGTGAGTAATGCAGCAGTGTGCAGCAGTGTGCGGCGTGCAGCAGTGTGCGGCGTGCAGCAGTGTGCGGCATGCAGCAGTGTGTGCCATGCAGCAGTGTGTGCCGTGCAGCAGTGTTTCGTGTAGCATTGTGCGGTGTGCAGCAGTGTGTGGCGTGCAGCAGTGTGTGGCGTGCAGCAGTGTTTCATGTAGCAGTGTGCGGGGTGCAGCAGTGTGAGGCGTGCAGCAGTGTTTCGTGTAGCAGTGTGAGGCATGCAGCAGTGTGTGGCGTGCAGCAGTGTTTCATGTAGCATTGTGCGGCGTGCAGCAGTGTGTGGCATGCAGCAGTGTGAAGCGTGCCGCAGTGTGTGGCGTGCAGCAGTGTGTGGCGTGCAGCAGTGTGTGGCGTGCAGCAGTGTGTGGCGTGCAGCAGTGTGTGGCGTGCAACAGTGTGAGGCGTGCAGCAGTGTTTCGTGTAGCAGTGTGAGGCATGCAGCACTGTGTGGCTTGCAGCGGCGTGCAGCAGTGTGCGGCATGCAGCAGTGTGTGGTGTGCAGCAGTGTGCTGCATGCAGCAGTGTCGTGCAGCATGCAGCAGTGAGTAATGCAGCATGCAGCAGTGAGTAATGCAGCAGTGTGCAGCATTGTGCGGCGTGCAGCAGTGTGCGGCGTGCAGCAGTGTGTGCCGTGCAGCAGTGTGTGGTGTGCAGCAGTGTTTCGTGTAGCATTGGGCGGCGTGCAGCAGTGTGGGGCGTGCAGCTATGTGTGGCGTGCAGCAGTGTGTGGCGTGCAGCAGTGTATGGCGTGCAGCAGTGTGTGGCGTGCAGCAGTGTGTGGCGTGCAGCAGTGTCAGGCGTGCAGCAGTGTCAGGTGTGCAGCAGTGTGAGGCGTGCAGCAGTGTGTGGCATGCAGCAGTGTGTGGTGTGTGGCGTGCAGCAGTGTGAGGCGTGCAGCAGTGTTTCGTGTAGCAATGTGCGGCGGGCAGCAGTGTGTAATGCAGCAGTGTGTAATGCAGCAGTGTGCGCAGCAGTGTGTGGCGTGCGGTAGTGTGCGGCGTGCAGCAGTGTGTGGCGTGCAGCAGTATGTGGTGTGGTTTGTAAACAACAAGAAAAGGGGACATCAAAGGAAGGGTGGGAGGGAACGAGCATATGGGGTGTGAGTTATAACGAAAGTTAATTGTTGTAAGAGGGGATGCAGGAAGTGAGGCCGAGCGCGCGCTGGTGAAAGCAGTCTGCTGCTTTCAAGTCTGATGCCAGATGCTAGCTTTGCGCTTGAATGCCTCACATGCACTGGCCATGAACCGCATTCCTAAGGTCTTGTGCCCCTTACTAAATCTCTCTGAATGCGTGAGGCGGTGCATGTGCAGGAAGTAGCTGGTGGCATATGGAATGCGCGTGGTTGTGCGTGTAACTGCCACCCGATCCGCCTGAGAAGCCTTTGGGAACATTTTCTGAAGGCCCTACAGAAGTCTCGCTGCGTGATCGCTTACGCGATAGCCAGGCGAGACCTAAAAAGTGACAGAAAACACAATATTTTATTAAAGAATCAACATTTTTGACAACTATCAAAACAGAGAGAGGGAGATAGTGTGTGTGTGTGTGTTTGTCTGTGTGTGTATGTAAAAATTCCTGGTGAAATCTGACCTTGCCAAGATCAGACTCATTGAAATTGTTTAGCTCCACTGCAGCAGATGCCCAAATTATGCAGGGGTGAGATGTGGAAAGCAAATTTGACTTATATAGCATAATGTGGCACATTATGTAGCTGTATTATCTAGCTATTTTGTCATTTTAATAAATATTAATACTTTCCTGGCAAAAATCTCACCCCACGAATACTAGTTTCTGAATTGAATACAGCAACTGAAAGGTGACCAGTGAACCTTTTTAAAAAGCCTGCCACTGCTTTGCACCACATGGAGTGTACTTTTAGAACCTTTTGATCCATTTGAGTTAGACACAACACTTTGTGTTGAATTTCGAAGATTATACAGCAGATGGTGGATTTTATGGCATGTACGGTAAAATCTATAAATTATGCTGAAAGTGCTGCAGCCGCAGGATCCTATAATTCCAGTGACTCTTCCTATAGGTCACACGAAGATCTTCAGAGTAGATGTGTTAATCCACGACACTTATCCCTCTTGTTGGAAAGGCGTTCTCGGGGGGGGCTTCGGACTACGTGCCTGACCACCCGTTGACCCACCTCCCTCAGAGTTAGGCCGAGCAGGAGCGGGGAGGCCCTTCCTAGAAGGGTCTCGTACCTAGGATCGCACTCACGGACAGAGGGACGCCACACAGTATTCTTCGTAAGATAGCACCTTATCGTTAGCGTTAAGGGACCTTTATGATCCGAAATACAGGTGTTGGAGCAGCGCCACAAGCGGCGGCGATTGCGTGATGGAGGGTACGGGGGTAGCGGGACAGTCTTTGGGTTCAGTGTCTCTGCGGAGTATCCTTCGCACAGCTCTCAATCCTCGAGCTGGGGGATGTTGTTGCTCTCGGCAATCTCTGCCGGTTCTTCTGGAGGAGAGTGCCGCGAGTCACTCAGCAGGCACAAGAGGTTTCCGAGTCGGGGAGCCGCGACAGCGTCAGTAGGGCTCAGATGGTTCAGGGTTCGGGGAGCCGCGACAGCGTCAGCAGGGCTCAGGTGGTTCAGAGTTCGAGGAGCCGCGACAGCGTCAGCAGGGCTCAGATGGTTCAGGGTTCGGGGAGCCGCGACAGCGTCAGCAGGGCTCAGGTGGTTCAGAGTTCGGGGAGCCGCGACAGCGTCAGCAGGGCTCAGGTGGTTCAGAGTTCGGGGAGCCGTGACAGCGTCAGCAGGGCTCAGATGGTTCAGAGGTCGGGGAGCCGCGACAGTGTCAGCAGGGCTCTAATGGTCCAGGTCTTCTCTGCCTCCCGTCCCTTCAGCACCCCTTGTTATACTCCCCTCCTCTTTGAAGTCCGGAGTCCTCGCCGAGAGGGGTCTTGGTGCTTCGGGTGGTGTGTCGGGCTTTCCTGTCGCTCGGCCCTTTGATCTGTTCAGGTGGGTCTGGGAGGGTCTCCAGACGCCCAGCAGGCGAGGCGCCCGCTCTCCGGGGGCCTGGTGGCCGATCGAAACCTTCCTTAGGGAGGAGACCAGAGGTGTGACTGGGTTGGCGCCTCCGGGTCTGGCTTGGGGGATCGCTCTCTCCCTCGGCCGGGCATGCGCGGTGGGGTCCTGGGGGTTGGCTGGGGCCCGGCCGGCCATCGGGATGTTGGGCCATGGTGGCCGGAAGGCTGCGACGTCGAGGTTTAGATGCGGTGGCGGGGTGGCTTGCTGGTCGGGAGGGCCCACGCCACGAGGCCGGTCTCACACATGCCCCCCCCCAGCTGAAAGGCATGGATAACTACCCATCCACTTGGGGGTTCTCCTCGCTGAAGCGGAAGAATCGGGACAGGCCGTCCGCGCTGGCGTGGTCAGTCCCGGGGCGATGCTCCACAGTGAAGTCCATCCCCTGGAGGGAGATTGACCATCGTAGCAGCTTGGGGTTTTCTCCTCTCATCTGCATCAACCACCGCAAGGGTCGATGATCCGTTTGCACTCGGAAGTGGGTTCCGAACAAGTAGGGCCATAGCTTTTTGAGGGCCCAGACCACGGCGAAGGCCTCTCTTTCAATGGTACTCCACCGCTGTTCTCGAGGTAGCAACCTTCGGCTGATGAAGGCGATGGGCTGGTCTATGCCTTTGTCGTTGAACTGCGAGAGGACGGCCCCAATGCCTTGTTCCGAGGCGTCCGTCTGGACCGCAAACTCCTGAGAGTAGTCGGGGGCTTTGAGTACCGGAGCAGTACATATAGCGGCCTTCAAGGTGTCGAACGCTTTTTGGCACGGGGGAGTCCATTGTATTTTCTTCGGGTGCTTTTTGGAGGTTAGCTCTGTGAGGGGGCCGGCGATGCTGCCATAGTTCTTAATAAACCTCCGGTAGTAACCGGTGAGGCCCAGGAAGGCCCGGACTTCTGTTTGGGCCGTTGGGGGTTCCCAGGACAGGATGGCATCGATCTTCGGCTGGAGGGGGGCGACCTGCCCGCTTCCCACCTGGTGCCCCAGGTATATCACAGAGCCTTGACCAATTTGACATTTGCTGGCTTTGATGGTTAGGCCAGCGAGGCGCAGGGCCATCAGTAGTTGTCGGAGGTGCTGGAGGTGCTCGGTCCATTGGGAACTGAATACTGCTATATCGTCGAGGTACGCTGCGCTGAACTCCTCTAGCCCGGACAGGACCCGGTTCACCAGTCGCTGGAAGGTGGCCGGGGCATTTTTCATTCCAAACGGCATCACCCTAAAGTGGTAGTGCCCGCCCGGGGTGGAGAAGGCGGAGCGCTCCTTGGCTCCCTCAGTGAGCGCGATCTGCCAGTACCCGCAGGTTAGGTCGAAGGTGCTGAGGTAGCGAGCGGCCCGAGGCGGTCGATGAGCTCGTCTGCGCGGGGGATAGGGTGAGCGTCCGCTCGGGTGACCGCATTGAGTCCCCGGTAGTCCACACAGAATCTCAGTTCGGGGGCGACACCAGGGGCTGCCGCTTTCGGGACCAGGACTACCGGGCCGGCCCAGGGGCTGTCGGAGGGTTCAATCACCCCGAGGGCCAACATCTTGGTTATTTCGGCCTGGATGCAGGTTCGGACCCGATCAGGGACCCGGTAGGCGCGGTGTCTCACGGGGGGGCTGTCGCCGGTGTCTACGTCGTGGACACACCAGTCGGTGACCCTAGGGGTTAGGGAGAAGAGGTCTGTGAATTGTCTTAGTAGCCGGCGACAATCGTCGGACTGTTGGGGGTTGAGGGTGGTTGACAATCTCACCCCCTCTACGGAGCCATCGGTTTCCTTAGCACACAGGAGGTCTGGAAGGGGCTCTGTGTCTTCTTCGGTCCCACGGTCGGTGGCCAGGAGTAAACTCAACTCGGTCCTCACAAAGTGGGGTTTGAGGCGGTTCACGTGGAGGACCCGGAGGGGGTTCCGGGGGGACTGCACATCAACGAGGTAGGTAACTTGGCTCTTCCGCTCGATCACCTTGAAGGGACCAGTCCACTTGTCTTGGAGGGCGCAGGGTTTCACCGGGGCCATGACCCAGACCTGTTGGCCCGGCTGAAACTCAACCAGCGTAGCATTCTGGTCATACCAGCGCTTCATCTCTTCCTAGCTAGCCTCGAGGTTTGCCTCTGCGAGTTCTCGGAATTTCCAGGTCTGGTTGCGGAGCGCCAGGATATAGCGGAACACATCAGGAGGGGTCCCCCGGGGAGTCGTCTCCCAGCCCTCCTTGACTAGGCTCAGGGGTCCCCGGACGGGGTGTCCGTACAGTAGTTCGAACGGGCTGAACCCCAGAGATTTTTGGGGAACCTCTCGGTAGGCGAACAGGAGGCAAGGGAGGAGGACGTCCCATCTCCGGCGTAGGGGTTCTTCGAGGCCCATGATCATCCCTTTTAGGGTCCTGTTAAATCGCTCGACTAGGCCATTCCCTTGGGGGTGGTACGGGGTGGTGAACTTGTAGGACACCCCGCACTGCTGCCATAGGGACCTCATGTATTTGGAAATAAAGTTCGTGCCACGATCACTCACAACTTCGCGGGGGAACCCCACGCGAGAGAAGATCCCCATCAAGGCCCGGCCTACCACGGGGGCCGTCACTGTACGGAGGGGAATGGCCTCGGGGTAGCGGGTGGCATGGTCCACCAGGACGAAGATGAATTGGTGCCCCTGGGCGGTCTTGGGATCCAGGGGTCCCACGATGTCGATTCCCACCTGCTCAAAAGGGGTACTAACAACAGGGAAGGGTTGTAGCGGAGCCTTGCGCTTCCCCCCACTCTTTCCGCTGGCTTGGCACGTGAGGCAAGACTTGCAGTGGGCCTCCACATTCGCCCGCATCTTGGGCTAATAGAAGTGGGTAACTAGTCGCTGGTAGGTCTTGTCTTGGCCTAAGTGTCCGGCCAGTGGTACATCATGGGCCAGGCCCAGGAGGAGACTTCGGAAGCGCAGGGGTACCACCAGTACTCTGGCTGATCCGAGCTCGGCCGCCTTCTGTTCGCTGTACAGGAGGCCGTTTTCCCAGTATATCCAGTGGGTTCCGGACTGGTCGCCTGCTGCTTGGGTGTCGGCCTATTGTCAGGGCCCCATGAGGGAATGGCAGGTGGCTTGCTCCTGGCAGAATTCTTCTCGGGAGGGACCTCCCTCGCAGTGCCACTGGGCCATCTCGGGCAGGTCCCCGAGCACAGTCCGGGGTTCGGGATCTGGATGTCCTGATCCGTCATCGGGGATAGTTTCTTCTTCCTGAAGGGGGTTGTCGGGCTCGGGTAGTGCGTCCCGACCCTCGGGGACGGCGACTGTGTTCAGCGGTGCAGCCTCAACTCCCTCGGAGGAAGTCAATCGGAGAGTCATAGAGCGCGTGGTGGCGCATACCCACTCGGGTAGGCCCATCATCTCGAGATGGGCTCTTCGTTCCACTTGTCCCCACGGGGAATTCTCAAGGTCATTATCCAAGAGGCAGTGTACGGGTTGGGAGGTTCGGACTGCCACTCTCAATTTACCGGTGACTCCCCCCCCATTCGAAGGGTACCAGGGCCATCCGGCATAGGCTCTCGGAATTGTCTGAAGAGATGACTGGACAAAAGGCGTCGGGCAGGATCTGGTCTTCGGAGACCAGGTGGCAGTGGACCGCTGTGACACTCGCCCCAGTGTCGCGGAGGCCCTCGACGTGATGACCGTTGACCGTTGACCTGCTGTCGGTACTTCTTTGTGTTGGCGGGGAGGGGTGTTCCGGGGACCATCTCTCGGTCCCCTAAGGAGACCAGGGCCATAGCGGCTGGTTCCCACTCTTCGGAGTCTTCCACCTCTTCTCCTAGGGCTACGAAGGCCATTTGTCGAGCCGGAGGGGTTGTCGTTGCGGGTTGTTGGTACATGGGACACTGGGGGTCACTGGCATAGTGTCCGGTCTGTTGGCAGCGGAAACAGGTGATCTTGACTCGGGGTCCCGACCTCCCCAGTGGGCCGGTGCTGGCCAGAGGTGGGGCTGGAAAGTGCGGAGGTTGGCCTCTGGGAGGACTGTGCTGGGAGCCCCCCGGGAATTCTCTCGGACGGCCTTGGTTCCCCCCGCCCCTCTGGCGGGGGGGTCCCTGACTGTGGCGACCGTAGTCACCCACGGGACCCCGGGAGGCCCGGGTATTCACCCATCGGTCGGCTTCGACGGCCAGTTTTCGAGGGTCAGTGAGCTTACTGTCTAGGAGGTGCTGGCGTAACTCCACAAAGCAATTGGCGGACAAGTGTTCCCACGCGATTAGGTCGAACAGCTCCTCAAAGGTGGAGACCTTGCTGCCCTTGATCCACCCGTCCAAGGCCCGGCTGTAAAAGTTCACGTACTCCACCCATGTGGTACCGGGTATCTTTTTGCAGTCTCGAAACCGTTGCCGGTACATTTCGGGGGTGAGCCCATATCTGGCTACTAGGGCTTCTTTCATGTGATCGTAGGAGTTCAGCATCATGGAGGGCAGGTCCAGCAGGGTATCTCTCCCCTCGCTGAGGAACCGGCCCCACAAACCAGCCCCCCAGTCTTTTTGTGGAACTCGGTGGGAGGTCATGGCCACCTCGTAGGCCTTGAACCATTGCTGGATGTCGTCGTTTTTGTAATATTCTTTCACCACGTCCTTGGGGATGAGGACCTTTGGTTCCACGGTAGAGGGGGATGGTTGATTTCCCGAGGGTCTGGAAACCTCACTTTTAGCCTTGAGCTCGATCTCTTTCAGGCTACGTTCGTGTTCTAGTTGGAGTTTCCTTTCTTCGTGTTCTCTCTGTCGTTTCTTTTCCTCGAGTTCTCCTTGTAGGTGTAATTGTTCTACCGCCAGCTTTTTCTCGGCCAGTTTTAACTCTCCCTCGATTTTCAGTTTCGCTAACTCTAGTTCGTGGTTGCGGCCCCTTTCTCTGTCCGCTAGCTCCTCCGGGGATAGGCCCCCTTCTGGGGCGCTGCTCCTCCCCGGGATGCTTCGTGGTTCTTTTGACGGCTCTCCTTCCGTTTGGGCCCGGGAAGCTCCTGCCTTGACCCAGGTCTTCAATGCTCCCTGGAAATCTTCTTTCGTGCTTAATCCGGTGGAAGCGATTCCAAGGTCTTTGCAGAATTGTTTCAATTCTCGATGTGTATAATATTCCAACTGGTCCTCTCGGAATGTCGGGCCTGTGCTGGTACCTGCGGCACCTAGGGAGCTTTCTCCTTCCATCTCTTCTTGGTAGTGCGTCTGCCGTTTACTGCACGATCTCTAGGTGTTGGCTCGGATCCCGTCGTCTGCCACCAAATGTTGGAAAGGCGTTCTCGGGGGGGGGGCTTCGGACTCCGTGCCTGACCACCCGTTGACCCACCTCCCTCAGACTTAGGCCGAGCAGGAGCGGGGAGACCCTTCCTAGAAGGGTCTCATACCTAGGATCGCACTCACGGACAGAGGGACGCCACACAGTAGTTCTTCATAAGATAGCACTTTATCGTTAGCGTTAAGGGACCTTTATGATCCGAAATACAGGTGTTGGAGCAGCGCCACAAGCGGCGGCGATTGCGTGATGGAGGGTTCGGGGGTAGCGGGACAGTCTTTGGGTTCAGTGTCTCTGCGGAGTATCCTTCACACAGCTCTCAATCCTCGAGCTGGGGGATGTTGTTGCTCTCGGCAATCTCTGCCGGTTCTTCTGGAGGAGAGTGCCGCGAGTCACTCAGCAGGCACAAGAGGTTTCCGAGTCTGGGAGCCGCGACAGCGTCAGCAGGGCTCAGATGGTTCAGAGTTCGAGGAGCCGCGACAGCGTCAGCAGGGCTCAGATGGTTCAGGGTTCGGGGAGCCGCGACAGCGTCAGCAGGGCTCAGGTGGTTCAGAGTTCGGGGAGCCGCGACAGCGTCAGCAGGGCTCAGATGGTTCAGAGGTCGGGGAGCCGCAACAGCGTCAGCAGGGCTCTCATGGTCCAGGTCTTCTCTGCCTCACGTCCCTTCAGCACCCCTTGTTATACTCCCCCTCCTCTTCGAAGTCCGGAGTCCTCACCGAGAGGGGTCTTGGTGCTTCGGGCGGTGTGTCGGGCTTTCCTGTCGTTCGGCCCTTTGATCTGTTCAGGTGGGTCTGGGAGGGTCTCCAGACGCCCAGCAGGCGAGGCGCCCGCTCTCCGGGGGCCTAGTGGCCGATCGAAACCTTCCTTGGGGAGGAGACCAGAGGTGTGACTGGGTTGGCGCCTCCGGGTCTGGCTTGGGGGATCGCTCTCTCCCTCGGCCGGGCATGCGCGGTGGGGTCCTGGGGGTTGGCTGGGGCCCGGCGGGCCATCGGGATGTTGGGCCATGGTGGCCGGAAGGCTGCGACGTCGAGGTTTAGGTGCGGTGGCGGGGTGGCTTGCTGGTCGGGAGGGCCCACGCCACGAGGCCGGTCTCACACCTCCTCAAAATTCTCAACACTTTTTTACATTCTTTCCGCAGTGTCATAAGTCCCTGCCATGCTTCAACCATCTCTAAGTCACTCAGTACATTTCCACATCCAACACACCTCACTACCCCAAGCTTTCATATGCCTCTTCCTGGTCTACACCTGTCACAATCCTTGCTCCCCAATAATGTTAACCTTAAACTCTTCACCTCTCTCAATACCTCCTTCCAAATTACCTCCCAAGATACTGCTCACCTGAAGTCCACACCTTCGAGCAACACAGCCCTGCCTGCTCGTTTGGCATTTTGTGTTACTGTATTGTGCTGTCTGTCACTGTCTCATATAATGCATACATGCCAACATTCTAGAAGAGGAAAGTGGAAGATTATAGAAAAATAATCCGGAGAATGTATTTCTCCCATTGACTATATCGAGGCCTGAATCATGGCTGTTGTCATGTATGGGACTTCAAAGTGTGCTGCTGCAGGACTGGATATCAGGAATGCAGATACATGTTTTTTCCCGTACCTGTCAGGAGCACAGAGAAAGCTCTATGGCAATCAGAGAACATGTGGCAAAAATACTGTGCACTGGCCTGCAGGAGCAGGTAACTGACAGTGAATACTACCAGTCTCACTAGACCAGTCCCAGTGGTCAGAAGCCTGTCGAGGAATCTGGCGTTTGAATGCAGGAGGCGGGAGACTAGCCTTGAAATCAGTAGCTTCTTACCTGAATCAGGAGTGTTGGCATGCATGATAACGTCCCATTTACACTTCTGGTCCACAGCCAAGTAATTGCATATTGTGATCCATCTAAAACCTTTAAGATAGAAATGTTCATGAGAATCTATTGTTAAGAATGGCAACTTATAGCGTCATTCCGTGGGCACTATGCTTTGCAAATGATTACATTTGGTTTGAAGGAAGCAAGATACTGCATTGAGGCTTATATGGGGCTGCGTGGGGTTTCTGAAATGGTCATAAGTATTTATAGGTTAATATGTAGGACTGTGAGTGCCTATGCTAGGTCCAGCATAGATGGGTTTTGGGATAGTGATTACGTTTGGGAACTGAAATACAGTTCTGCAAATAAAATGGGAGGTCCAGAGCACACTGTGCTCAATAAGGGCACATCTGGGCCTGCAAAAGCGTTAATCTTAAGAAAGGTTAGTCCAAGTTTTCAGAGATCTAAGATGGCTGCGGTGTGAAATGTTTGCAGTAGATCAGGTCCTGTCAGGGTATGTCTGGCCTAGAATGGGGAACACTACTTGGATTGTGTGCTTCGTTGTAGGGGAACCACATCATTTATGCAAACGCGGTCATCTCTTTGCATGCTTGGGTATGTTTTACAACTCACACTCTATCCAACATGCCAAGACTTGACTTTTGAGAGTCCCTAAAATGACACTGTTTTTGCCTGAATTGATCTTCTAAAATAACATCCTTGTATCGGGGGTTTCAATATCTCAAATGTACGTTATTGGGGCAGGGTTTGACTCCCTATATATGATCTAAATTTTGAGCCACGCAGTGTGGCATTGCCGTAATAAATTGGTGTAGTTCTGGAGGGCTTAACCGCAGAGGAGCTCACACAGAAATGGAATAGCCAAAGGCGGGGCTTAAGACAAAGAAGGGGTTCATATTCGACAGAGCTATGGCCCCATGTTAAATTTGAGTTTGACCCTATGTCCTTACAATGCCAGTCTTCGTACCAATACTTTTAAGAAGTTGGTGGCCATCCAGGATTTTGTTTTCTCTAGGTACAGGTTCAGGGAATGATTCTGTTCTTATTGGGCATTGACATGGTCGAACAAATAGGAAAGCTGTACTTTATTGGTTTATTAGCAGTTCAAATAAAATTCACTGGGTTGTGTTGAGTGATGATGGTCAGGATGGGCGGAAAACAACATTACAGAAAATGGATAACAGACTGACCGTGGTAGCCCTCAAAAGACCATCTGTCAAGGGGTGGTTGCCCCCATTGCAGTCTCTGTGGCTTCTGTCATAAGAAGGAAACAAACAAATGAATGGAGGAAAAACACACCAATCCCATACAAGCTTTGCTTTAGGAAAGTTGGGGGTTAATGGTTGTTTATGCAGAAACTCGTCTCCATTGGTAGTTTGACTGGCATTATTTTATGCTTTTAGTTGTGCATTAGTTTCAATCTGCAGAGAACTGTAGAAATATTGGGACCACATAAATTACTGTTTCCAAATCCCACGAGTCTCGCAGGATCCATTGCTTCGCTTACGTAGTAGGCATCCAATAACCACTATATTTAACTTCATGCCACCATGCAGGAGCGGTCAATAGACTAAAATATTTGTTATTTGTCTCCAACCCTCTACTCTCCTATAGGACTCATTCCTGTTCCAATGAAGTAAGGCTCCAGGGATCATTGTGTCCAACCCCTGCTCTGGTGCATGAACCACTGATGTACTCATGGGCACTGACTCCCCTCTATCATTGTGTTCAATCCACCACTGTGGACATTACCCATCCATGCGCTAGTTCAATATTGTCTCCCCAATCTCTGTGTTCAGCCACTGTTATTGTGCAGGAACCATTGGTGACTACTTGGATCTCACCCTACTGTGGTGTAGATTCCACTGGTGTACTGAAATACTGCGGAATCCTGGGTCCAGCATCCTACCCGACGGTGGTGCCATCGCCGTCATTTTACTAGCATACTATGATGCGTGGATCCTCCAATCCACCAACCAGATCTACTGTGGTGCCGAAGCCGTGGCTGTACTAACATGCTATGACCTCCTGGATCTTTTGGTCGAACACCCCACCCTACTGTGGTGTAGATGCCTTTGCTGTACTGACATACTACGACTCCTTCTAGATCCTGGTGTCCAAGTATAGCCATCGCTATACTTAACTACAAATCTTCCACAGATCATCATGTCTAACAATGTAAGTTACTATGCAGAACTGTCCTACTGTGTGATGGTCCCTTGCATCTGTGTGCCTAACCTCATGTCGTGATGAATCGAGCATTTATGTGCTAAGCCGCACTGGTTCATTGTAGCCAACTCCTGCTATGGGGCATGAGCCATCACTGTAACCACCATTGTAATGTATTCGAACGCATGCATGTGTGTTAGACCTGCTGTTGTGATGCAGGGTTTGTGCATCTACAAAAATACTAGGGCAAACAGAATCATGTGCTCAGTCATCGACTATGAAACAAGACCTTCTCTGTACTGATTAACGCACTCATAGCTTTATCAGGATGTTCTCCGGAGGGTCGCGCTTCAAATATCTAACCTAACAGACTAGTCCAGAATTTATTGCTTTTGGCAAAGGTTCCCTAGTGGTTAATCTGAGTGTCGTTTTCCCTAATTTTAATGGTTTGCCTAATGTATTAGAGTTCTCTCCTTAAATAGGCCGTTTGCCTTTTGTGTGTCAGCTCCTTCCTAAATAGAATTGTCACACCCCACGCGAAACTTCTTGGACAGCGCCCCAAGAATTTCGACTTTGAGTTCTACAGATCTCTGTCCCACCCAATGCATTGCTACCTTAACAAAAATCTCAAAGCCCTCGTGTTCTACAGACACGTGACTGTATTTGAGAGGCTGATCATGATTAAGATCTCCACTTAGGGTCTTGTGGCCAGCCTCTCAGGCCTTCCAGTCTCCCATTTATGATTGGTTATTACACTGGAGTGCCTTACATTCAGTCTTCATTCACCACAATTTGTGACATACGCTCAGTTTTGAAGGCCAAGTTCATGTTGTAGATTATGTTAAGAATGCAGCTAGATAGATTTGCCATTCCCCTCTCAATTTTCCAAAGTTTGTCAATTTGATTTTTATACCTAGGAAAAAGTAAATTTGAGAAACACAGAATGTGGTGGCCGATAAGGTCCAGCAGATCACTCTCCTCTTTCTATTTCCTTGCCATGTTTGAAGCAAAGACCTTATGTTGCAGGCTTGTTCAGGATAAGCCCAGGAGGACCTGATCCGTGCCAGATTTTCAATATAATGCACATAGGATAAGGTTACAGGCAATTAAACTGAAGGGGAACTGATTTACATAGTCAGTGGTTATCCTGAAAATCTACCAAGGGCCTTATCCTGTCCGCCATATTGCGAACCCATTATATCCTATGGAGATCGTAATACGCGCGTACAGGATATCCATCACGTATGTGACGGTATTCCATCCGCCGAGATCTAAATAAGGCCCTTAGTATCCAGTCCTCCGATATCTATGCTGGCCATTCCTGTAATGTGGTGACTAGCTTTAAACAATGCAGACTTTTCCCAACTTTGATGTGTTTTTTTTTTTGTTGGGAAAACAGTCTTGTATAGAACTATAGAAATTGATGACAGAGTTGAACAGTAGGCAGTGCTTCATTTGTGAAAGAATGAGTGCTGGTGCTCAAAGCTCTACTCAGAAGCAAGAGGATGGTGCATTTAAATGTCAGCACGCCCTATACCAAAGCAGCGTAGCCCCAAATCCACTTCAAACTACTTTAATCCAATACCAGACACTCTGTCTCCTTTTATCTCACTCTTGCAGGTTCCTGCTTTCTCCCTTTAGGACGTTTTTTCGTCTTTCTCTTGCTCCGTCTTTCTGCTGTTTGTTTTTCCCTCTCTTGATCTCCGTAAATATGTCCGATTCAGAAAAACAAATGTTGGTTCCCAAATACAAGTTCCGTGGTCTGTGCATTACCATTTCAATCTGGCCATATAGACCTGAATTCCAAGGTCAGGGCCGAAATCCGATTCCAGTGCAAACAGGAATTTGTGCAGGGATCAGATCTTTAAGTTGTGCGATAATCATCAAACCCTCTCAGTTTTCTTTTGGCTGATTTTGCTATGCAAAGTGTGGCTAAATGTATATCTTTGGAAATGTCAGGTGAAGTGGCAAACCATGCAGACATTGATGATGTAAATACCAAACCCACATTTTATACCTTTATTCCAAGGAAGGGAATTCAGATTAGGAGTTATCCAGTACAGCTGCAAACACCCCACCTTACAGTTTCTGTATTTACCAGGTGCCAACCCCCACCCTGTTCCCTACCACTCTTAATCAGGCCACATGACACGGTCTCTAAGTTACCATCTCTCATTAGATTCTCCCATAGGAATTGTCCATTTCTTTTTTTTGCCCTTGTCTCAGGTTATGTTATGTTAACAATTATTTATAGAGCGCACATTCACCAATTGGTTTCTTGGCGCTTGGTCTAGGATAAGATGAGGCCATGTTAATCTGTCCTGCACTTGAATTAATCATAGGCTTGAGCAAATAGCCAGGTCTTAAGAAGCTTCCTGAATTTCATGAGTTCCGTGCATGATCTGATGTTGAGTGGCAGGGAATTCCAGAAGCCAGGCGCCAACACTGCAAATCTACATCCACCTTGTCGCTTCAGCTTATAGGCGGGTATGGTTAGCAGGTTCAGGGTGTTCTGATGGGAAACTGTCAGTGAATTCCATGCCCTGTCCTAACTTTTATTAGAACATTGGAATGTTGAGCGCTCCATTGAAAACAATGGCGTGCCCCGGGCTTCAAATGGCCAGTAGAAGCCCAGTAGAAGCCCGGAGCATCAACATTCCAGTGTTTAACAAAGGCCTCATGGAACCCATACGAGTTCTACCCACTCCAACACTTGAGGCCTTTGTTTTACAATTTGGAACATTCTTCCCTCTAGGGGCATAATGTTCTAATAGCCTTGGAGCCCTCTGTAGCAGGCTGTAAGGCTATAATATCTTGCTTCGTCAAAATACAACACAACAGTGGTAAAGAGACTGTCCAAGCCCACATTCCCTCAGCACTTAGATTATTAAACGCCCTGCATAAAAGTCAAGCACTGCGAAGATGACGCCTAGATAGGCTGATTATAGTGAGTGTCATCTGTATGAAGCGTGAGAATTGAAGGCATTATCAAGGCCCGCGAGCCCCTTATCAGGCACATAAACGTCTCGGCATCTCTCCAGTGGCCGGCAGCGCTGTGCAGCAGACGCTGCTTTATATGTTAGCGTGCCCTATCAGTGACAGAGCGAGGATGTGTGAGCAGGCCTAGGTCTGGGCCACTCTTGACCTTGACTTAACAGATCAACACCTTCTGAAGGATGCTGTTGACAGTACACGCCCCTGAAGCCGCGTGCGGTGCCAGGGTGGGCACTGTCCAGTAAGAACAGTCTCTTTCTGCTGGCATAGGGCAGAAGAGCCTCTGGCAATGTCAGTTCAGTGTTTGGGAGATATCTGGTCAGTCAGGTGTCTCTGAAAGGTCAGGAGGGCTGGGGATGAGTCAATTACATGTCAGAATTGCTCTGCCTGCCAGGATTTGCACGATATTCAAAGAGGCAGGTCTTCTTTAAATGCCAGAAGATGGCGAAGAGCCAGACACACATCAGCCTGATGCGCGACTGCCTTTTCAACAGCCTGCCTGCCCCATAGAGGCACTGATCAGTGCGAATCCTTACAACTTATAGGAAGGCCAGTCCTCCTCTGAGGCTTGCACTCTTAACGCCGCACAGTTGGCAGCTTTCGACAAAAGCAGGGTGGACATTGGCTGGAATAATGCCCAGATTTTAGTTGTAACCAGTGCTTAATGTGTGTCAGTGGTTACAGGTGGTGGGCACTGGAACTCATGGGAGTTATATTTCATCATTAGAATTTAACCTTGGGCAAGAGAGAGTAAGACAGGAAAGAGAGACAGGGGGAAGCAAGCGATAGGTAAACATCGACTAATGCAGAAAGTAGGGATGAAAGGATCCTTCAGGTGAGGCATAAAGAGACAGGCTGCGTAGGGAGGTGGGGGAAAGAGGCATGAGGTGGAATCTTGGCAGCCCTGGGTTTCGGCAGCACCAGCATTTGACAGCTCTGTCGCCAGGCTCCTAAGAAAAACCTTGGGTGCCTGCTCTTATTTAATTATTATTATTACTTTTCAAAGATCAAGCAATGATCATTACTAGTACAGCGCCAACACCTGGCAATCTATAAATTGTGATGTTCAGCCAGATGGAACCTGCACTGGTTTTATAATGACGTTGGCTGAAATGAGCAACGCTGATACCGTGCTGTGCAGTGGACACAAACAATTCATTGGTGAAAAGAAGTTGGTGAAGCTGGTGAGGCCCAGATGCATTTATCAATTTCTGATGGAGCAGTCTCAGAAAAAGACGCTTGGCTTAAGAAGATGTTGAAGGATGAGGGGCTTATTTAGGGGTTGACGGGCTGTAGTTCATTCTGCCATGGCGGCGAAGGCATAGTAAAGACATTTTAAAGTTGTTAAAGCTTAGTTAGTGCCTCTTATGTTATGGAGCTGGGTCTTGAATGTTTTCATGGATGTCAACTTTGCCTGTACATCTCACTGTTCCTGTGGTGATTAATTCTGGGTAAGCATGTTGGAACCTTGCTCTGCACTTAGAAGCTTAATGGTGAGCCCTTCTCTGGTTGCTACAGGGCATAAAAATGATCTGAAAGATGCCCAGTATACTCTCCATCCACACAGACATAAAGTGAACTCAGACAGTGATGTATGTCTTGTTTCACAGAGATTACGTATTCATTGCTTAGTCACTTTAGCTCCAAGGTGAATCCGTGATCACGGAATGTTTCAGATGGTATTAGATCTAGTTGGAGATACATGATCAGTGTAATGGACATGAGACAGAGCTCTCTCGTTTCAAAGCCTTTTCCTATTAATCTGTCTATTTCATGCTGGAGTAGTGACTCAACAGATATATCTATGTGCTGGGACATCCTATGGGTATTTGATAGTGCAGATAGCAGCCTTCTGTGGGTGAACTAGGAAGGGGGTAAAAATGCATAAGAAGCACGTCAAAAGAAACTGAAGATCTTACGAACAGAGATGCGGTAGTCAGTAGTAGTCAACAGCACTAAGGTGGGGGAATCTTAGACAGCAAATCTCACACTCAAGAACCAAATGAGGTCAATATTTTGAGCTAAGGCTCACCATCTATGAACACAGACATCTACAGAATACAAGACTATGGTAAGTGTGACAGTTGTCTCATCTGTCTTTGAAGGTGAGAAGTAATTTTATGAAAAACTATTGTAAGGACAGCACTTGACGAAAGACTAATTACAAAATATGTGGCTAAAACCGAAGCAAAAGTATGAAATCAATTGAAATAATGTTTACGAAGGCAGAATTAGCTCAGGTGAGTATGAGCTACCTGAAAAGTAATGCAAGCGGGCCTGACTATCAGAATGCTACAAAGAGATTATTGATGTTTTTTCTCCAGTAATGACCCATTTGTTCAATGGTATTTCGTCTGGTGGTAAATTGGTCATTTATTGGAATAGTGCCTCTATTATGGTGTTTCTCAGAAAATACACAGATGACCTCGGCCTTTTACACCCATTGTGATTCTAATGGCAAATTGTAAATATCTGGTCTAAATATTGTTGTTTCTTCTGAGTAAGTTTGGCCATTGGTATATTGATAGTAAACAGCTAGGTTTCATCCGTGGCAGGAATTGGTTGTTGCAACCCATGTGATTACATATTTTATTCTTTTTTTTTGATAAACAAGATTTTATTGCTTTAGACAACACAACAAAGAAAACTTTAGCACCCTTTGAACCACCACCACACAGTAATACATTAGAAGGAGCACCACAAACCCACTCTCCCCCCGAAACCCTCCCCCAACTGCCAAGTCGCCCTATGAAGGTACGTTGCCCAGCCATTTCCCCCAGACCTTTCGATATCTCTTGGGGCAGCCCCGCGCCTGGTAAAGAGTCCGTTCCTGCACCGCACACCAGTCCACCCCTGCGCCCCATTTAGCTAAGTTGGGCGGCTGCGGCTGCTGCCATGCTGCTGCAATGTCTCGTTTGGCCACCATTAAAGCTATCGTGAGGAACAGCTGTTCCGGGCGTGTGCCATCTAAGCCGTCAATGATGCCCAGTAGGGAGTGTTTAGGTTCATGTGGCACCTCCCACCCCAGGACCTCCGTAAGTTCAGACTCGACGCCCCTCCAGAACCCCTCCAGCTCCGCGCAAGACCACACCATGTGAAGGAAATCAGCCGGCTCAGAGCCACCTCGGGGACAGGTCGCGTCAGTGGAGAGGCCCGCTCGGTGGAGGCGAGCCGGTGTAAGATAAGCAGTGTGGAGGTAGTAAACCTGGATAAGCCGCAGTTTGGCGGAGGCCATCACTAAGCGGGGAGCCATAAGGGCATCCCGCCAATCGGCCTCATCCAGGGACCCCACCCAGCCCTCCCATCGTTCCTTAAGGCCCTCCAGGGATGTGGGGGTGTAATTGACAAGGGAGCGATAAATCCTGGAAATGCCCCCCCTCCCTACATAGCCCAGCATGATGTGAGCCTCCGTGGGGCTGTGGTCCGGCAGCCGGACGTCCAGCGGGGTGTATGTGCGTATGGCGTGTCGCAATTGGAGGTAGCGGTAGAATTGGGAGGAGTGGAGGGAGAAGCGCTCCTGCAGCTCCGACTAAGAACACATTCGCCCTCCCCGCCAAACGTCTCCCAGCTGGGAAATACCGAGTAGGTCCCAAGAGTTAAAGCCCTCCAGATCCGCGACTTCCCGCAGCCATGTCCCGTGCCACAGAGGAGTGACCCGGGTCAGCCTTCCAGCCCATCGGGTTTGACGGAGCGCCGCTCGACAGGCCAGGAATATAGCTTTGGTGATAGCCGGGCAAGAGGCAGGGATGGGGGCGCCATACAGACGGTCCTGAACGCCGGAGAAGCCCAGCTCCCCAAGTTCCACCCTATAGGCCAGGTCGGACCATCCCCCCCAAACCAGTTGTGAATGACCAGGAGGCGGGTGGCTAGATAATAGAGGTAGAGATTAGACATGCCCAGGCCCCCATCGAAGGTGGGCAGGCGGCATGTCGACAGAGCCAACCTAGGCCTCCCACCCCCCCAGAGAAATCTCGTCGCCATCCCATCTAGTTCACGAAACCAAGGCCGCGGAAAGGAGAGGAGGGTATTTTTCAGCACATACAGGAACCGGGGGAGAATCATCATCTTGTAGAGGGCCACCCGCCCCAGCGGGTTGAGGGGCACCTGGTGCCATTTCGCCAAGTCTGCCTTAGCTTTCTTGACCAGGGGGGTCACGTTGAGCGCCCAGCTCAGCTCCGGGAGGAGGGAGACCCAGATGCCCAAATATTTAAAGGACAGCCGGCGGAGGGGGATGGTCTCCTGCCAATCAAAACAATCCCGGGAGGGGTGCAAGGGAACCAAAACCGACTTCTTCGAATTCAGGGACAGACCAGACGCCCGGCCAAAACGACCCAGGATGGACAATGCGCGAGGTCCAGAACGCGCCGGGTCGCCAAGATACAGCAGGACGTCATCCGCGTAGAGGGCGATTTTATCAGCCTCGATGCCAGGCCATTCCCAGCCTTGAAGAAGATGGTCACTTCTAATCAGGGCCGCGAGGGGCTCCATCGCGAGCGCGAAGAGAAGGGGTGACAGCGGGCATCCCTGCCGCGTCCCCTGGCCGATCCGAAAAGGCCTCGATAGCGCTCTGTTAACCAAGACCCTGGCACGGGGGCGGGCATACAGGACCCGCACCATCCCCATGAACTTAGGGCCGAAACCCATATGGGCCAGGACGTCAAATAGGTATGTCCACCCCACCGAGTCGAAAGCCTTTTCGAAGTCGGCAAGGAGGAGGGCGAGGTATGGAGTCTGGCAGTGGCGGTGAGCCAGGGCCACGTGGAGGCGGCGAAGACAGTGGCGAGTGCCCCGCGCAGGCATGAAGCCGCATTGATCCGGATGGACCAGAGTCGACAAAAAGGGCCGAAGCCGCTGGGCCAGGATCGCCGCGTAAAGCTTCACATCAGTATTAATAAGCGAAATCAGTCGGTAAGCTGCTCTGTCGGTGGACGGCGGCGTAGATTTAGGCAAAACCACAATGGTGGCCAAGTCCGCTTCTAAGGGGAAAGAGCCCTTCTCGATCGCCTCCGCATAGTGGTCCCGCAGCCGCGGGACCAGGCTGTCCCTATATGCGGCATAGAATTCCTGGGGGAGGCCGTCGGGTCCCGGGGTCTTCCCCGCGGACGTACACCCTATCGCGTCCCCAATTTCTTCAAGGGAAATGGGGGTTTCCAGGCCCTCCCATTCGTCCGGTCGAAGCCGGGCGAGGTGCACGTCACTGGATGCGAGCAGAGTGGCCTGAGAAAGATCCGGTGCCCGGGCCCGGTAGAGCTGGGAATAGAACTGGGCGAAAGCAGCCGCTATCTCCACGGAAGAGGAATGGAGCACGCCCTCAGAATCGGTGATCGCCGGAATGATGCGTGATGTCCTAGGATAGGTGGCCAGGCGGTGCAACAGCGTGCCGTTTTTGTCACCCCAGCCGTACACCCGTGCCAGCGAAGACTGCCAGAGAAGCTTGGCCGCCTCAAGGGAGCGCTGCCGAATCTCCTCACGAAGGAGCCGCAGCTGCCGGTCCACAGCCGGGTCGTCGAGCTCAGCGAGAGACCTTTCCAACCGCAGCGCCCGGGCCTCACAGGCAGTGAGCTGCCGCAGCTGCGTCTGGCGGTGTCGCACCACGTGCGCCTTAGCCGCGCCTCTGATGGTCGCCTTGCAGGCCTCCCATAGGGTGCCCGCCGAGGAGACTGATCCCACATTGGTGCAGAAGTACTGGGTAAGCTCCGTGCCCACCGCCCTACGAAGCGTCCTATCCTGGAGGAACCAAGCGTTAAAGCGCCACATCGGCCGGGCCGTGTGAGGCGGAGGGCCCAGACCCAAGAAGACCGGAGAGTGGTCTGAAATCCCCCTGGGGAGGATACGGATATCTTGGATGCCCCCACAGGCGGCAGGGGGGACAAAAATCATATCAATACGCGCATGAGAGCGGTGAGCGGCCGAGGTGTGGCTGTACTGGCGCGCGTGAGGGTGCCAGGTCCTCCAGGCGTTGCATAGGGCCCGGGCCTCGGCCCGGCCCGCCAGCTGCCTCGCCCGTGCCGCACGGGAGTCCGACACAGGACCCGACGAGTCCAGCTGAGGGGCCAAGACAGCGTTAAAGTCCCCCCCAAGCACGACATCGCCCAACGGGAAGGTATCCAACAGAGAGGCCGCGTGGGATAACGCCTGCGACAATCCGGAGGGTGGAGCATAGAACGACAGGAAGCTGGTCGGCCTACCGTCGAGTGTGCCGCAAACAGCAATCCCGGTTCCCTGAGGGTCGTGGATCACCCGTGTGAGGACAAAGGGGAGGGAGCGGCGCAACAGGACAGCCACCCCACGGGAGCCACGGGAAAAGCCAGAGTGCCACACCCGGTCATACCCGTAGCGGGCTAAAAAGGGACACCTCTCACCGAGAAGATGGGTTTCCTGAAGCAGGAGCACATCGGCCCCCATTCGCTGGGCGTACTTAAGGACCGCAGCGCGTTTAAGCCGATCCAGCAGGCCGTTAACATTCCAGGATAGGGTGCGCAGCTGGGCCTTGGGGGCTAAGTCTTCCATGGGAACAGTGGGCAGGAATCGCAGCGGGGCGAGACACCCAGGGGGGCACCGGCAGGACACCGAGCAGCAGGGATGCGCGGGGAAGGGACAAGGTGCATGGAAGCGCCACGGGGAGCATGAATGACCTCCTAAGGGGTGTGGGAAGGTGGATATCTGACTATGGTTACCCCCAACTTTTTGCCTAGTGTCTAGCTGGTTTTTCGACTTAGTTGGCCTGAGATCCTGGCATTCAGGGTCTCAGGCTGTCTGCTCTCTCTTTAAAATGGACTCCATGTACCCTAGGTACATTCCCAATTGGTAAGGATCACCTTATTGGACCCTGTACAGTGTACCCTAGGTACCCAGGGCATAGGTGTACCCTAGGCCTCCCAGGGGCTGCAGCATGTATTATGCCACCCCTGGTCTGGCCTTCCAATCAGACACAGCTGGCTGATCACTCAGCTGGGGCAAGGTTGTGTAATCACCCCTTGCTTAGATATAGTATACCTATATCTACCCTTAAAATAGACACATGTGTACCTATCAGCCACTCCTATGGCAGGCCTTAACAATCCTGGAGGCAGAGTGCTTGGTAACATGTGAGATGGTGCTCTAGCATGAGCTGAGCCTGTCTGCAGCTTTCGGAACCATGTCCTTATAGCTGTTCTATGATATAGCCTACCATATACTCTTAAAGTGCCTTATAATCTTAAACGGTTATGGTAACTATGGTTTGGCTTTATCAAAACATGTCGTGTAAGGTGTCTAACACTTTGGAATAATACCCCCATACCATTTCTGGTGATGAGGATATTATTACCCCCCTTCTAGAGGGAGAGACATGTTAAAATCCTACTTTGCTGTTTAACTCTAACCAAAGCCTCAGCATCACAAAATGGATGCTGCTGCCACAGACACCAGTCTGACCTCCTGCTGCTGGGAGTGATCCCGGCAAGGGAGGCTTGGACAATAGGTTACCTGCTTGGGGAGGTGCTAGCACCTCCCCAGACAGACTTTAGTGTATTGGGGCTGGGAGGGCTGAAAGGAATGAGACATGCCTGGGGCACACAAGGTGTCCCATGCATAGTTCAGTTCAAACCGGTGCTGGGGCACTCCAGCCCCAGTCCTGGCGCGAAACTGGACAAAGGGAAGGGGGTGTAACCACCCCCCTCCCAGGTCCCACCCATAAGGCGTGACCTAGCAGGTAACCCAGCCCCCCAGATTAGTATAAGAGTGGTAGCTGGGCCCCAGGAGATTAGATTATCCTGAACCTGCAACTTGAACAGAAACTCTGGACCTTCGACATTCGACGAAAGAAGAAGACTGAAGAATCTCCCTTGTGGCCAAGGAGTGGCTACCCTGTGCAAACAGGCACCATCAAGAGACTACCCTTTGCTTTGCTCCAGTTCTACGAGGGACCGACTGCAGAGCCCGACCAGAGCCTTGACTTCCAGACTTCTCCGACCCTGATCCACATCCACAGCCGTGCTGAGATCCGTGGAGGCGACGAGAGACGTGGGACTGGCTACCTGGGAAAAGTGGCTAGTATCTTCAAGCGCAGCTTCTGAGGCACCCTCGAAGTTGTGCACCGGGGATTGAGAAGCCCCAACCCCAAGCACCATCTGCACCGAAGATCAGCCCCCCACACTCCACGAGTCCTGCGTGGGGCCCTTCTGCATTTTCCTGCTTGCCGCGTCTGTCCGGTTGCTTGCCCTCTGGCTAGTGGCCTTTGAGATGACGCACCCTGAAATCTTCAGCGCTGGTTTGGCTCCTCCAGACTGGCTCCCGCTTCTCTGCAAAGAAGAAGCACCCCAGACCTTCCTGGTCTGCACCAGAAGCAAGTCCTCCGTTCTTCGTGGGTTCCGCTTGCCAAGGCTTGGTGAGTCCTAGACCAACTTCGACGCCGCCGACAGCAAGAGCCTTCGTGGGACAGCTCGCCTCCTGGTCCTGGTTGTCCTCGACGTTCCCTGGTCCTCGTGGCTGCAGCGACAAGCTTCACCTTCACCTGCAATCTTCACGACATCGCCTGGTTCCTTCCTGGTTCCACGTGGTCACTGGCTAGTGACCTTGACTCTGTCCCCTCTGCTTGCAGGTATCCTTTCTTCCTGATCCCAGCCTTGGGATCCACCGGACACTCTTCACTGACTGCCTGTCAGCATCTTTCTTCAGGCATCCATAGGAGTCGACGACGAAACCCGACGCAACTTCACCCCTATGCACCCGCAGCCTGTGGGCTAGGTAACTTGGGTACTCCGGTGCTCATCAGGGTAGTGACTATCCTAGTGTCTAGTTTTCCAGTCTCGACTTCCTAGCTACTCCGGAAGTGTCCTAAATCTATTTAATTCAAAACTGTACTATTTCTATCGATTATACGCATTGCGCGTGAGTGTTTCCACTCTGCACCTGAATCCCGTGGGCCTCCCACTTCCTAACCTTTGGTAGTATAGTGTAGCCCCAGCGATTCCCTAGGCCTAGGCCTATCCTATTTCCGTGACAGTGGTCCTTATACCACTTACTTAGTATATGGTTTGCGTGGCCCCTAGGGCCTAACTGTATTACTTACCTGTGTGACTTAATGTATGCATAAATAAGACTGTGTTGTACTTACCTCTAATCTCATAAAGAGTGCTGAGGGTTTGTCTAGAATAAATACACTTTATTTTGATATTATATCTGTTGTGGTGTCCTTTCATTTGGTATTCAAGGGATTATATATGGTATCACAGCTGGCTTCACATGCCATTCAGAGTTTAGCCTAAGACTGCTCTTGTCCATGCTACCACTAGGATAGCTGGTCTATAAGGTTGACTTTACAACCAATCACCATAAGGGTATTTGGACTGATATAATGTGTACACTAGAACTAGTGACATCATACATCAGGCCAACTTCTCACAAGGGGAACCAAGGAAGGCCGGCAGAAAGCGGGCGCTGGCGGAGCGCATGTGAGTGTCAGGGGGAAGCCGCGCAGTGGCGCTCGCAAGAAGCTGTTGTGTGATGGGCCCAAGAAAAAGCAAACTTGAACTAAAAGGAACACCCTCCCTAGGAGGAACAACCGACAAAACCCCCCTCCCGACCCCCCACCCCCCACCCTACACTTCGAAAACGGAAGCATCTGTCGCCCTAACTTCAACAAACAACTACAAGGCCCCAAGCAGAGGCGCTCGGGTGTAAAGAGCGTGGTGGACCCCTCCTGAAGTACGGATGGAATGGTGCTGTCCTAGGTAACTACACCAGAGCGGAAAGCTGCCAAGGCCAAGTCTGAGATTGAGGCCCTTGCAGCGGGACCAGGCCGTCGAACCCTCCGCCGAGACAGAGGACAAAGAAAAGTCACGTCAAATGGCTGGGCTGTGGGAGAGGTCGGAGAGGTCTATGTGCAGGGGGAGGGGGGTCGGGGATGGGTCAGGCAAAGGCGATGAGCAGCGGCGAGAGCCCCCAGCCGCCTGTGATGACGTCCCAGATGAGGCGGATGAGTCACTTGGTCTCCTCCCCGACATACTCACGGATCGAGGCCCCGTCGCCGCCCCGCCGCGGGGTCGCCGGGACTGCGTGCGGCTCCTGCGTCGTGGGCGCGGGAGTCGAGCTGTGTCCTGAGCCGAGGGCCGCTGGGTTGGCGACACCCGCCCGGGCTGGCGCAACGGCCGTTCCTCGGTGAGCCAGGTCCACGCCGCCCGGGGAGTGTCAAAGAATAAAGTCTTGCCCTGGAAGATGACGCGGAGGCGCGCCGGGAACTGGAGTTGGTAGCTGAGGCCCAAGGAGCGCATCTTGTGTTTCACCTCCATGTACGAACGGCGCTGCTCCTGGACCTCTCGGGTGTAGTCCGGGAAGACCATGATGGGGTGGTTGTTAAAGGACAGGGGGGCTTGCAACCGCGCTTCCTTCAGAATAGCGTCCCTGTCTCTAAAGTTGAGGATCCGCAAGATGAAGGGGCGCGGGGGGGCCCCCACCGGGGGCCTGGCCGCCAACGACCGGTGCACCCTCTCCACCACAAACCAGGTGGACAAGCTGGCCGCCGGCATCCAAAACTTGAACCACTTCTCCAGAAAGTCGTCGGTGCGGCCAGACTCGACCCCCTCCGGAAAGCCCACCAGGCGGAGGTTATTGCGGCGGGCCCGGTTTTCGGCATCCTTCGCCCGTCGATGCAGCTCCTGAGAGTGGGTCGAGAGCTCCCTGACTTGGTCTTGGAGCTGCCGGATGTCATCCTCCGCCTTCGAAATACGGGATTCCGCCTCTGTGATACGGGCTGTGGCGTTGCGGAGGTCCTGTCGCAAGAGCGCGATGTCCACCTTCACCTCCCCAACCATCCCCTCCAGGGACGCGCGGGAGGCGTTGATGGCCTGCAGGATGGCGGCGAGGTCTGTGCCAGGAGCCGACACCGTCTCACCGCCCGTGCCCGGGGGGTCCGGGGTCATAAAGCGGTCAATTGTGGTCTGGTGGGACGTGGTCTTCGACTTGGCGCCCCTGTCCTTGCCCATGATGGCGCTCGGGATGTGTACGCCAGCGTCCGGGGCTCAACAAGGCGAATCGGTGGCCAGCCGCGCCCCTCCGCCAATCGACCGGCCGGCGTGAGGACAGGGACTGGAGGGGCCAGAAGAAAGGGAGAGCAAAGGCACCGCTGTCCCCCGGCGGGGGGAGGCCAGGAAGCCGCCGGAGACACCACCGTCCTGCTCCGGGCCGGGCCGCCCCCTCACCAGAGCCGCTCCGGCGCGGACCACCCCGCAGGCGTCTTCAGCCCAGGCACAGTCCCGGGGCCCTCTCACCGCAGTCCCTCACAATAGATCCACGGGTGCGCCCGATGCAGCAGGCCAGCCGGCAGACGCCCCCGGGTCCGATTAACAGCTGGGGGGGGGGAGAAAATAGAGCGCCTTCTGCCCACCTGCGGCGGGGCCCCAGTGGCAGGGGGGGAGGGGATCCGAGGCCACAGACAGGAATGGGCTCCCACGCCGGCTGCGGAGGCCTGTGGCAGCCGGGCTCCGCCGCTCCCCGCAGTGGGTCTCACCACACTGCTCTCCAAAGGGCCGCCGCCCGGTCACCGCCGGTACAGGTCCGCAGCAGCGGCGCGAAGAGACACAGGAGCCGGTCCCAGCGTGGCCCACGCAGGTACAGATCACCCGCTCCTGGCCGTCGTCGTTGTGGGCCTCCGCAGGTCCAGGGGGCACCCCACGGCTCCGGTAACAGCACCCTGCCGGTTCACCAATGGTTGGGGCAGCCTCTCCGGGTCCCGCAATGGCCAGCCAGCCGCCACCATCCACACGGCCCGCGGCCCTCACTGACACCGCGGGGCTCGCGCAACTTCCAGCGCCGGCCGCGGAACCAGCCTGCCGCGTCCCCAACAGCCTCGTAGCCAAGGGCAGCAGAACTCGGCCCGGGGAGCAGGAAAACAGCCGAAAGTCGCACCGAGTGTGGTGTCTCGGTCCCGCTGCAGATAGAGACCTCCGGATCGCTGCTAGGACAGCGGGGCACGGAGAAAGGCCGGATGCGAGGGGTCAGGCATCAGGAGCCTCACAGAGGTGCGGCCATCTTGACTAGCGCCACCTAGCGCTCTACATACATATTTTATTCTTATGGTGACCCAGGAGATGGTGCCACTCACACTAATAAGTTTAAAAGTAGAAAAAAACATTTGATGTAGTGGAGTAGAAATTAAACATTATATCAAACTTTTATCAGAATGTGGTTTTCATGCACAATTTAAGGGCAAACATTTTACCAGGCTATATGCTTCCAATCAGTAGTGAACCAAGGGAGGCTAGAGAGATTTGAATATTCGGGGTGGGGCGGGGGCACAGGCTAGGATGTTCCCCATTTTGCCTCTTATTCATTTTGGTCGTGGTGCATTTGGTGTGCAATAATTAGATATGTAGCATCATTGAAGAAGTTTAATTTTTATAAGAGCTTGGCATGGCAGGCATAACATCATGCTGACAATCTAAGATGTTTTGACATATGAATTGTTTGACTGAAATTCAAGGCGGAAAGTGAACATCAGTATGTCTAGGGAGGTTAATTGGAAGCAACCACTATTTCATAAGTTATATCTTAGTATTAGAACAGAGTTAGGTGTGCCCATTGGCATGGGTTACGCAAAGTATTGTATAAATGTTTGCTTTCAGTTAATAATCTATGTGTTGAGTATTTTTTGATGAACGGGCTCTGCTACAAACTGGGCAAGATTTTAAAGTAATCTGCGCTGTGCTAAGATCGATTTTTCACATATTGATAAACTGGGAATGTAACTTGAGTTTTTTTTTATATGTTGATTGATTTATATCATTCGGATATGTGTATTTGATGAAATGCTGATCATTGCAGAAGAAGGGGTTATACACATAGCTGATTTTCATAAGTTGCTAAAAGTTTGTACTAAGATAAAGTAGAATATATCTATTAAATATTTTTTACTCTACAACAGGTGCAAGATTGATATTGTTATGCGAGTGGAATGATCCATTATGCAGCTGGGTGGTTCAAAATGGAGTCCTTTTGTGCTATTGAAAAAGCTTGTACTAGTTCTCGAACTGGAGAGTATGTTTTGAGCAGCTTTGAGGTTACATAAAGAAAAATGTGGAGTAGGTATCAAAATAATGATAATATCGCATTTATAGAAGGTTAACTAATTAATTTGCACACTTCTTTAAGTGGATTATATGTATTACCTGCATTAGCATTTTTCTTTATCTACTGCCGCGCGGATGCATTTTGGTTGCATAATCCAGCACAAACTTCACATAAAATTCTGTTAGTCCCAAAAAGGACAATAGTTGGTCTTTAGAGGTAGGTGCAGGGGCATTTAAAATTACCTTCACATGGTTACATTTAGGTTTGATACCGTTCTTTGAAATTTCATGCCCCAAGTACTCAACTTTATCCTGCCTGAACTTGCATTTCGAAAACTTCAATGTTAGACCTTTGTCCTCCAATCTCTTTGGTTAAAATCTTATCATGTTGTGCATGAGTTTTTCTGAAAATGAATATATCATCTTGGAAGGTGATAGCTCCCACAACACATTTCCGCTCCTTTCTTTCGGACAGATAATTTCAGGTGTCGGCCCCCCCCTTCCTCTCACACGCCCATGAGATCAAACAGGGGGTTCCCCAGGGGTCGGCGTTAAGCCCCGTGCTGTTCAATCTTTACGTCCAACCTCTGGCAGCGGTGGCTAGAGATCATGGCTTGACCATGGTCTCATACGCCGACGACACGCAGCTAGTCATAGCCCTCTCCGATGAGCACTCTCAGGGAGCTGTGCAATTTCGGAGTAGCCTTGCAGCAGTTGCGCGCTGGATGACCGCGAACTGCCTTCAACTTAATGCCAGCAAATCAGAAGTGCTGCTGGTGGGGAGGAATAAGGGGCTCTGGAGTAAAAGCTGGTGGCCGGAGTCCCTGGGCCCTGCACCTACTCCTAAATCGGCAGTAAAGAACCTTGGGATATGGTTTGACTCCACCCTTGGGCTCCGGGAACATACCAAAAAGACCGCTGGCACTTGCTTTGGTCTCCTTCGGGGCTTGAGGCCCATGCTGGGCTTCTTTGATCCCCCAACCCGACAGTTGATTGTCCAGGCAACCATCCTGTCTAGATTAGACTATGCCAACTCCCTTATGTTAGGCGCCAACAAGGCCGAGGTTGCCCGCCTCCTGCGAGTTCAGAACGCTGACGCCCGAGTCCTACTGAGGCTCCCCAGAACCTGCTCAGCTTCAGGAGCATTGCGTCGCCTACACTGGTTGCCCGTTCCCCAACGGATCCAATTCAAAGTACTCTGCCTGACTTTTAAAATCTTAAAACTGTCCTCTCCCGAAATCCGCTAGCCCCATATGTGCCCAAGCGCCAGCTATGCTGTGCTGAGCAATTCCTTGCATCCATTCCCCGGGTGACGCGTCTCAGAGCAGGGGGCCGGTCGACTTCTTGCTGCTAAACTTTGGAACCCCATCCCTGTCCAGATCCGGCGGCTTGACTGCCTTCTATCATTCCGGATGGCCATTAAATCCTACCTTTTCCTTACAGTCCAGCCCTAGCTTTTTACTGTCACTGCCGCAAGCGCCGGGACGCCTCTTCACTGAAGCAGCTGTGCGCTATACAAAAATACCTAACATAACATAACAACACATTCTTCATTAAGCACTTAAAAACTAAAGCTGCACTTCCGAATGGCAGTCGCGAGTACTGAAGCATACCTTCAAGTGTCACAAAAACAAAATGACCAGATTTGAAAATGGTAGAAAAGGTTACTTCCACTCAGGTCATAGAGTTTCTGGATTAATTTTTTTTGTCACAAGGGGATACCAGAGGAACTTGTATAAGAGAATGGACCCAAATTTGTAAGTAAGGATATGGACTGTGTTTTTGACATAAGAGAATTTCTCTGCCGAGCCTTGGCTCGATTATCGTTTTAGCGGAAGATGATAAACCACAAGAAGAATAATCACTCACACCATCAAGGTATGTTACTACCTGTAGGATCTTAGTAGAAACGCCGGAGATCAATGACCCAAGATCCTTGGAGTTATTTAGGTATAATCATAGGACCCGGGGGAAAAAAAATAAAAAACCCCGGATCCCTGTCTCCAATGAATCAAGAAGTCCCAAAAGGCTCGATTAGATTTATTACCCAGTCTGGCTAAATCTACCTTTGATATCTCGATTAAGGACGTCAACCAGCCGGAATACTAAGGCGCAGATGATTCCACCCAGACTTTACAAATTTGTCTTCTGGCCAGAAGAATTGCATAGAATAAAAATGACCTGGCCTGGCCCGTAACATTGGGATCTAATCCAAAAACAATTAATGGCAGAGTTATTGTCAAAGTGATGTCTAGAATTCAGTGATGTTATTACTTCTTCCCAAAACCGGCCGATGAAGGGGCAGTCTTTAAACATATGAACATCTGATGCGTTGGGGAGATTACATTTATTACATTTTTTATTTTGCTGGTACTTCGAGAGTTTTAGCGGGGAGAGGTAGGCCCGGTGTGCTGTAAATAAATGGTTCCGTCTCAGCCATGCTGGTTTCACGATTTTGTAGAGTAGAGAGAAGGATTTTATCCAATCATCCTCACAATGGGGGCCCAACTCATCTCCCCAGAGATCACCGGGAAGGGTAAACTCGCCATCAATATGATCCAGCAAACTCCAGTACCACAGAGAGACCTCTTTACCCCCCTTTGCCGCTCTACCAGCTGTTGTTCCAGGTTGCTAGTGACCCCCAAAAGGACGCCCTTTTTACCTAGAGCCCTGGCCCAACTGACAAGCTGTATATACTTAAATCTTGTCACTCCAGGTCCTACCTTATCCTGCAAATCATCCCATGACACTAAATCTCCTTCAAACAAAAGATCCCCCTACCTTACGATTCCTGCGTCCCTCAAAGGTCTAGCCAGACAATCTTTTAAGCAGGCCGGTAGGCCTGGGGAATCCCAAATCGGTGCATAGGTGGAATAGTAAGAGAGCCCCAGGTTCTTCCTGATCAATGCCCAAGCTTTAGCCAAAGATTGAAGAATTTTTAATTTAACCTTTTTAAAAAAAAATTGATCTCCGTATTTAAACATAAATCCATCTAATGGTAGGCCTGCCCCTATTAGCATGGCTTTATACATTGTCCCCGTTAGTACGCTACATGGAGATTTCAATAGGATCCTTGAATGGGACAGCTGAAAAGCCCATGCATAGTATACCAAGTCAGGCAGTGCCAGCCCCCCCTTCTTTCTTTTTCCATGCTAGCCTAGTAGCTCTGTTGTTCCAAATAAAGGAGTTAATCTCTCTCTGGCATCTGTCCAAAATTTTAGGATCAAAAGCCAAAGGAATAGTGTTAAAAAGGAATATATATTTCGGCAGGATATACATTTTAATCAAGCTGGCCCTCCGCAGGATGGTAAGTTAGAGATAGGCCCATGATTTTAAGAGCCTCTGACAATCCTTAAAGACCCGGTCCACATTACATTCTACAATTTTATCAATATCTTGAGTTACCCGAATTCCAAGATATCTCATAGAGGAGGTCGTCTTCAGGTGTTTACTGACGACATTCCATACCATAATTTCTGTTTTACTGGGATTGATTTCATACCCAGAAATACGTCCAAATTCCTCCGCCCTTTTGGTGAAAGTAGGAAATGATAGATCTGGGTCAGATGTTAGAATAAGGATGTCGTCTGCATAAAGTGCAACCTTCCTCTCCCACTCCTCAAATTTAAAAGAGGGAATATTACCGTCTGTTCTCAGAACCTGCGCAAAGGGTTCAATATATAAATCAAAGAGAAGTGGAGAGAGAGGGCAGCCCTGCCTAGTTCCTCTCGTCATTGTAAAGGGTTCTGTCAACTCCCCATTAATTAGTGACCTGGCCGATGGTGCTCCATAAAGCAAAGAGATGGTGCGACAAAAATATTGACCAAAATTAAACTTCCTCAGGACCGCAGCCAAATAACTCCAATTAACTCTATCGAAAGCTTTAGTAGCATCCAATGTAAGGGTTGCCAAAGGAAGGGAGAAAGCAGTGGCGATGTCGATGGCCCCCACCAGCTCCCGTGTTAAATCAGCCAATTGTCGCCCCTTAATAAAACCCTTCTGGTCCTGATGTACAATTGAACCAATTACACTCCCCAATCTTGCAGACAAAATAGTTGCGAAGATTTTATAATCGCTGTTAACGAGCGAAATTGGCCGATAGGAACCACGCTCAGATAGATTTTTCCCTGGCTTAAGGATCAACACGATGGTTGCATCGTTCCAGGACTTAGGAGGAACCAGACCCTTAATAGGAATCTCATTGAAAAGGGCCGTCAGAGTTGAGACCAAAGTTGGTGTCAGCACCCGAAAGATCTCACCGGGTATGCCATCGGGACCAGCTGCCTTCCCTTTTTTAATTAAACCGATGGCTTTGCTGACTTCTTCCTCCGAGATTTCCATCTCTAAGTATTTACTTTGAGTCTCGGTGAGAGTTGGCAGCAGTATTTTATCCAGCCAAAGATCTCTTGTGGCTTAGTCCTCTATGGTATCCTCGTTGTATATGTCCCTGAAAAATTCTAGGAAGGCATTACCAATATCCAAGTTAGAAAGTCTAGGGCCGATCTCCCCTTCGACTTTTATCTCTAGAATATAATTTTTAGCCTGGTCAGCTTTAACTCTCCAGGCCAACAACTTCCCTGCAGCTTCACCAAATTCAAATTGAGAGATCTTACTCGCCTCCCACCTCCTAGCAACCCTCTCTTGTAGGATACATTCCAGCTGACTTTTTAGATCCATGAGCCTCTTTTGCTCAACAGCTGAGCCCATAGAGATACCGAGATTTTGTTCCATTAACTTCATCTCTGATTCTAAAGCTGTTATCTTCTCCCTATATACCTTACGCCTATAAGAAGCTCTGTTGGTAATAATGCCTCTAAGAAAGGCTTTCATTGTCTCCCACACAGTTGTTATACCAGCAGAATCTAGATTGATCTCTAAAAAGGTCTTACTTTCTGCTGCCAGAAAAATAATTTTGTCATCTTCTAATAGTATAGTACGATCAAAAGACCACAAAGCATGTCTAGGCTGCTGGTCGCCACTTAAAGAGAAAAAGATGGCCGAGTGGTCAGACAAGTGAGGTGGGAGGTAATCTATTGATACCAGCGAGTTTTTTAGGCAGTAGCTAAATAACGCATAGTCTATCCTAGATTTATGCTTATACTTGGAGTTCTGAAAGGAGACCCCCAATTTATTACCCGATCTCTCTCTCTCCATAGATCCGCTAAACCCAGCTGCGCCATAATTGCCACCAAGGTTTGCCTAGATTTAGATAATACATGGGCTCTACAACTCATTGATTTATCCAATTTAGTATTAATGACTATATTGAAGTCCCCCATCCATATTACAGGATCTTGAGATGTGACCAGATGCTTTCTTATACAATCCAAATAGTAAGGGTCATCTTGGTTAGGTCCATAATAGCCCACTAGTGTGTACGTTCGGCCATCTACCAGAATTCGTGTTAGAAGCCACCTGCCACTCTGATCTTCTTTATAATCCAATATTTGAAACTTCGCCGATTTCTTAAAAATAATAAGGATCCCTCTTATATTGGCATTGTGGTCCGTGGATATAAATTTGTCAATCCATCTCTGCTTCCCTAAAATTTCAGAGGCTTCAGCCTTTAGAAGATGAGATTCCTGAATGACAATGATCTGCGCGGGAGAATCTCTCAAATACTGAAAAATACGATCTCTTCTGCTCCTCACGCGCAAACCATTAACATTCCAGGATAAATACTGTATAACGGACATAGTCCCTGTTCTCTGCCGATCTCCCAACCGCCCAAGCCATCCCATCCGTTCAGCTCACCATACTCTCCATACCCACTTGAAATTGACTTAGAATAACAACCACACTTGGGGACTTCCTACTCTTAAAAAGGACTGACAAATGAGAATTTGTAGTCATTTTCCACCCACCACCCAAGACTTCCCCCCCTCCCCCCCTGGAAAACCCTCCCATACTTCCTCTGACCTGTTGGACTGTCAGATTTGCATCCTTGAACAGCAGCCCCTCCCTCCACACTACTTACGCAGTTTACCCTTCTGAAACCCGAAAAAAAGAAAAACAATCAAAAGGAGAGGGAAAAGAAAGTTCCTAACAAGTACGGAAGAGTATATTTCTCTTTCATTTTATTTTTTTATTGTCTTATAATATATATATATATTTTTATTTTTTTTAATTCCTTTTTTTCCCCCCCTTACCTCTTTGAAATCCACTTTCTCTTTTTTTTCATTTTTTTTTTCATTACATCCTATATCTGTCATTACAGAGTGATTTATTATTAAACTTCTTAAATCTTTTCCTGATAAACCCCTCCTTTTTCCCTTTCCTTCCCTTTCTCCCTTCCTCCTTCTTTAATTTTTCCTCCTATAAAGGAGACCTACATTCTCCGAATGCTTAACTCCCCCCTGTGAGTTTCCTACAATATCATTCAACCATACATCCGCCTCCTGGGGAGATCTAAAATTAAACATTTTATTATTATGCATCACCCGCAAGAAAGCAGGAAACCTCATCTGTACCGTTGCACCCAAAGATCTGAACTTTTCCATTCTTTGGCCTAACTCCCACTGTCGATCCAGTGTGGTTTTAGACAAATCTGACCGCACCTCAAAGGAGAACTCAGGCCCCTTGACTGTCTTTTCTTTTAGTGCCAAATTTAAGAGCTTCTCTTTTAGTGCGTATGTATGAAAATTAATCAGAATTTTTCTCGGTTTTGCTCTACCGGGTTTTAAACGAAAAGGCTCCTGATGAATCCGCTGTATGTCCTTCTCTAAAGCCTCGACATCCTCCTCAAAGACTAAAGAGGCTTTAAGCAAATAGACCACAAAGGCCTTTATATCACCTCCTTCTTTTCCCTCCGGCAACTTAAGGAGCCGGAGGTTATTTCGTCGTGAGAAATTTTCGAGGGACTCCACTTTTTCTTTCATAGCATCCCCCTCTCTCTGTAGGGACTGGATTTTGTACTCGGCTTTCTCCATATCCGATTTCAGGGCATCGACGGAGGTCTCAAGAATCTCTATCCTTCCCCCAAGATCATCGACTTTTTTCTCAAGAGTCTCACATGTGGCCCTTATCTCAGCCTGATTGATCTTAGAGATTGAAAAGTCCGATCTAATCTCCTTCCTCATATCTGTTATCGTTGCTATGAGGGCCTCCAGCGTGTTTCCTCCCTCTAATGTAGCACTGCCAGTACTAACACCAATCTCCGTAACCTCCGACAGGGGTTTCTCTCTCCTGTCCCGCTCCTCTGTGGCCATGTCTTCTTGGGCGCTGAGTATTTGTGCATCACATACTAAAGGCCTTATATCAGTCGTAGGGTCAAGAGAGGGATCAGCCATAACTGGCACAGGGGCTTTATTAGCTCGAATCTCTAGTACTTGAGGCAAAACCTTAAAGAATGAGCACAGGGAGGGAGTTATTCGTACTACACTACTCTGTTTATTTTTTGCCCCCTTCTGAGAAGTTGTTTTCCCTCTAGTACGTTTATATGCTTCTTTGCCAGCCCAATGGCCCCTCCTGTCTTCGTCCGCGTTTAGCTCTTCGCTGACCCTCTCCACCACCCTTGCAGGGTTTGCCGATTTCTTAACCGAAACCTGTTTATGAGACACACTTTTATCTCCTTTGCCCACTTTCTTCGCTCTGCCGATGCCCTTTCCTTTATTTCTATTTTTTTTTTTTTTTTTTTTTTTTTTTTTATGTTTGAAAAGCTTTATTCAAGAAAGAATAAATACAGAGGCATCAGCCCAATATAAGAAACAAACAAATGGAATGATTTACAATAAACAAGCTGATGTCATTAAGGAAAATAGAACAAAGCAATTTATAAGTTTTTAAGGAAAGACGGGATAGGAAAAGGGGAAAGGGTGATCAGGAAAATAAAAAAGGGAAAAGGGAAGGGAAAAACATATTATAAATGAAAGATCCTAAAACCTTGCTGTAAAAAAGGAATGAAAGCTGTAGGTATTGCAACAATCAAAATGATGCACAGCAAACCCAATAATGTCATAACCCAATCTGATATTTTAAAATAGAAGGAGGAGGGGTAACTCCCTCAAGGTGGCTTAAAGTTTTCCGAAGTGGTGATGGAAACATTCCTTGGGGCCATCCGATCTAAGTATGTGGTAAGAGGTAGCCAAAAAAGGTCCCTATTATGTGAAGGGTTACAGAGGGAAGCAAAGGCCGTATCTAGTCTGTGGAAGTGACACAAGGAATTCCACCAGTGACGAATGGAAAGGTTAGACAGGGTTTTCCAGTTAGAGGAAATGTGTTGAAAGGCGAGAGCGAGCATGAGGTCAAAAAGACCATGAGAGCCTAGAGGGAGATTCAAAGAGTCAGATAAACTGCCCAAAAAGAGAGTAGAAATAGAGTATGGAGAAGGGAGAGTGAAAATACGAGAGACATAGAGCCATACAGATTTCCAGAATTGGGAGACAGAAGGACATAAAAACAAGAGATGACAAAGATTAGCATTGGGGGCAGAACAAGTCCAACATTTAGAATCAGAAGAGGAAGAAAACCGAGCTAGAGAGAGTGGGGAGAGATATAGTCTATGATATAAGAAGAATAAAGATTGAGTAAGAGAGGCCGAACGAGATATTTTCAAAGATCTAGACCAAAGCTTATCCCATAAGGTAACGGGCCAAGCACAACCCAAGTCTTCCTCCCAAGCAAGTTCTAACTTAGATTTAAGACGCTCTGGATTAGGGGATGAGAAGAATTTGTAAATGAGAGAAGCCTTGGGTAAGGTTAAGAGAATTTTAAGAAGAGGTGCTTGAGAGAGCGAAGAAGGGGAGGAGGGAAGAGAGTAGAAAACATCCAGAATAAGAGTCATTAGGACAGCAAACTTCTGGAAGAAGGAGCGTGGACAGCGAAAAGTTAGTTGAAACTGTGGAAAAGAGCAAGGGGAAGCTCCGTCAAAAAACTGGTTCACCCAAATGATGCCCATCGATCTCCAAGACTTCCAAAAGATGGGTCTGTTTTTTATTAGAATAAGGGAGTTATGCCAGACAGTAGAATTCAAGAAGGATTCTCGAGTAGTAGATGTAGGATTGAAGAGTGGCTTTAGGAGAGAAGAAGTATGTTTAAACAAGGGAAGAGCCAAGTGTGAAACCTTAGCAGAAAAGTGAATAACCTCCTTAAAAGAGAAGGGAAGTAATAATGTGTGCTCGATGGAAAGCCAAAGAGGGGCAAGGGGAGAAGGGACAGGAGCAAGCCATCTAGAGGCCTGACGCAGGGAAAAAGATTTATGATATATACGAAAATCTGGAAAATTAACCCCACCATTGGTCTTTGATTTACGGAGTGAAGCCAAAGAGATTCTGGATCGTTTCTTGTTCCAAAGGAAGCGAGATAAACAGGAGTCTATACGTTTAAAGAAAGTTGCGGGGATATGGACAGGTAACATAGAAAGAACGTAAATTAAAATAGGAGCGATCATCATTTTGATGGAGTCCAATCTCCCCCACCAAGAAAGAAAAAGAGGATTCCAAGAAGAAAGTAAACGGTCAATGTGGGACAAAACCGCTGACATATTAAGAGTAATGGAAGAAGAAACAGAATTAGAAAACAATACTCCTAGGTATTTGATTTTAGAACCATTCCAAGCAAAGCCCGTGGGGGCGAAAGCATGAGGAGTGCAAAATTTCGTAAGGGGAAGAATTTCGGTTTTATCGGAATTGATTTTGTAACCAGAAACCTGTGAGAAAGACTCGAATTCGGACAGCAACGGGGGAATAGATGTTTCTGGCGCAGAGACGAAAAGAAGAATATCGTCTGCGTATGCAGAGAGTTTCAGTTGCTTGTCACCGTAAGGAAAACCAGTGATGGAATTATTACTCCGGATAGACGATAAAAAGGGTTCAAGGGCAAGAACAAAAAGCAAGGGGGATAGAGGACAACCTTGACGAACCCCGCGCTGAAGAGGGAAGTACGAGGAAACTTGACCATTGACCAGAACTGAAGCCTTAGGGGCAGAATATAATAAAGAAATAAGAGAGATGAAGCGAGGACCAAAGCCATGCCAGCGCAATGAGGCAAATAGGAAAGACCAGTCAACCCTATCAAAGGCTTTCTCTGCGTCAACCGAAATTGCCGCTAGAGGAATAGAAAGAGATGGAACCTTATTTAGTACATTAAGGAAGAGACGAGAATTATCGGATGTCAACCGACCCTTCACAAAGCCACACTGCTCCCTACCGATAAGATGGGGCATCAAGGGATCAAGACGTAGGGCTAACACTTTGGCAAATAACTTATAGTCAACATTCACTAAAGAAATCGGGCGGTAGTTTTTACAATATTTGGGTTCGCGGCCATCTTTAGGAATGAGGCAGATGGTAGCTTCTTGAAAAGTGCCCTCCGCCCTCCCCGATGAATGAAATGACTGAAAAAGAGACAGAAGTTTAGGAAGTAGGAGGTCAGAAAAATGCATATAAAATTCAACTGAAAAACCATCAGGACCTGGAGTTTTGCCTTTGGTAAGAATAGCCAACGCCGTGGAGAGTTCATGTAAGGAAAGGTCAACTTCCAGATCCGGGAAATGAAGATGAGACGTCAAGGGCTTAGGAAGTTTATCTAGGTAGGCTTGGACAAGAGAGGGAGAGGGAGAAGACTCAGGTGTATAAAGGGTACGATAAAATAATTGAAATTGTTCGAGGATATCCTGAGGTTTATGTAATAGCGTATTGTCAGAGGAGTAAATGGAATCAATGAATGAGCGTTCTTTGCGTGATTTGAGATAATTGGCTAGAAGCTTCCCAGACTTGTTGCGACCACCATAAAACCGGGCAGAACTCCGAAGAAGCATTGACGAGGCATTATCGGTAGTTGCCTTGTTAAAATCTAGTTTGGCACGAATAAGTTCCGGAGGAACAGAATTCTTAGGGGAAGAATAGAACTGGCGCTCCAGAGACTTAATATGAGCTAATGTATCTTTCCGTTTCTGAAGAAAGCGCTTCTTTTTTTGGAAACAAAATCGATGACAAATCCGCGCACAGTGGCTTTAAAGGAGTCCCATAGGAGATGGGGAGAGATAGTAGGAGCATCGTTTAATAGAAAGAAATCAGTAGTAAAGGAGCGGAAAGAAGAGGAAAAAAGGGGGTCAGTAAGTAAAGAGTTGTTAAAGCGCCAACGAGAGGATCTGGGAGGGGGGGAGAGAAGGTCAAGGTCAGTTACGATAGGAGCATGGTCAGAGATAAGGATAGGTTCAATAGAAGACGACAGCAAATTTTGCGACAAGGAAAGGGAAAGAAAGATATAATCCAGACGAGAGAAAGAGGAGTGAGGAGGAGAAAAAAAGGAATAATCAAGTGTGTCAGGGTGTGAGAGTCTCCAAGAGTCAATGAGAGATGTTTGAGAAATGGTGTCAAGAAATTGTTTGTGGGGCTTGTGGGGAATGAAACGAACACTTGACTTACGATCAATAAAAGGGTCCACAATCTGGTTGCAATCGCCACCTAAAATGAAGAGGTCATCTTTATATTGAAAACATTTGCTAGTAATTGAAGGCCAAAAAAGTAAATCAGGTTGTGTAGGGCCATAAACATTAAACACAGTTAAAGGGATAGAATTAATTGACAATTGAGCAAGAATCCATCTACCATCAGAATCCGACTCTTGTGCTAAAACTTTACATACCAATTTTTTATGACATAGAATAGCTACACCATTCTTCTTGTTTGCAGAAGGAGAAAATAGAACCGTACCCACCCACCCACGCTTTAATTTGAGAGACTCAGTTTCCGAAAGGTGCGTCTCCTGTAAGAGAACTATGTCGGGATTGTAAGTGGCAAGGTGGGAAAGAATTCTCTGACGTTTGATAGGGTTAATAAAACCTTTCACATTCCAGGAAATTACTCTGAACTTAAACAGTAAATAACATTGTCAGGAACAATATCTACAGCAATGGGCAAAAAGAAAAACAATTGTAAAAGATAAACATAGAAAAGAATAGCTACAAGAAAAGAAAGCTCAAGCAAGGCAAGGGAAATGAAGACTAAAGAAAGTAAGAGTAAGAAAGGGAAGAGAGGGGAAAGGCAAAGAGAAGGAAAAACAAGAAGAGACAGTACAAATCCATAAAGGACGACTGAAAGTAACATACCTGAGGGGAACACTGAGAGGATGTCGGGGCAGTGGATGACGCAACAAAACAAGCATGACCTCCCGGCACCAGGAGGACAATCCGACCGCATCAGGACGAAATGGAAAACACAACTCACATGAGGGAGGAAGGGAATACCTTAGTCGATCTGGGCAAGGAAACAAATACAGAAATAGATGAATAAAAGCACCAATGCGGACAAAGGAGACGTAAATAGATGAATAAACAATATACAATGAAGTGCAGAAAACTCAAGAGTATGGGTAACAATGAAAATGGAGAACACAAAGGCTACGCAAAAAAAGAGCAGCCAGCAGGAATAGTCAAGACAATGAGCGAACCTATCAAAAAACTCTTAAGAGCAAAACAGTATGAGAAAAAAAAGAACATCATAACAAGGCATGGTAACGCAGAAACATTATCAGGGAACTCTGTAAAATAAAAGGAGAGGAATGTTCAGCCACTAGTAGAGGCGGAAGTATCTATGCCGACATTGGATTGTGTGTGAATAAAATTTTTCAGCTCCGCAGGATCTTGAAAAGTCCAAGTCTTATTCTGGTGAGTGACTTTGAAGGTACAAGGGTGGAAAAGACCAAATCTAGCACCAAGAGCACGTAAGGGTGCGCGAAGGTTCAAAAATTCCTTTCTTCTTGCTGCGGTGGCACTGGAAACATCCTGAGCAAGGAAAACTCTCTGGCCCAACCAAGAAACTTGGCGCTTGGCTCTAGCTGCGGAAAGGACAAGGAGCAGGTCAGTGAACTTCAGGAAGAGAATGATAACTCCTCGAGGTTTAGTCGCGGATGAAAGGCGAGGACCAAGCCTGTGCGCCCTCTGAATGGTGAGAGAGGTGGTAGGAGGCATGTCTAAAAGCTTCGGGAGGAAAGTAGAGAAGAACGAGACAGGGTCATCGCTCTCCAAGGATTCTGGCAGCCCGTAAATGCGTAAGTTGTTCCTCCTATTCCGATTTTCTAAATCCTCGGTGTGCTGCTGCAAGGCAAGAACAGACTTCTCCAAGGAGGTGATACGTTGGGAATGAGAGTGCATCTCCGAAGTTTGCAGTTCCACCACCGATACTCTGCTCTCAATAGTTGACCATCTCTCTTCAAAAAGTTGCATCTTGTTGTTGGTTTCCTCAATGAACGGACGCAAGGCCCGTATTTCCTCAAGAATTAATTCCATGGAGATAGGGGATGACGGCGGATCTGGAGGAGGAGAGTCTTGTTTTGAACGTTTAGTTGACGAAGCAGAGGAAGAGGCCTTGCCAGAGACTGACTGTGCCAATGAAGGACGACTGGACGACGTTGTCGCCATTGTATCTGCAAAATTGGAAGGAGGATCACCTGATGAGGAGGAGGGAGGAAGCACCGCCGAAGATCCCTTTGAAGGCACAAAAACAAACTTTGGATTGCGAAGCTTGCCCATAGGTGCACTCCGAACAAAACCCCACAAGTATCACAGCTCGGGAGAGCGGCCAACGCCGTCAGCAGAGGTTGAAAGGCACCTTAACAGCACACAGCAGACCATTCAAAGACCCCACCGCCACCTGCACCTGTCACGCAGAAGAACCAAGGCATCCGAAGAAGATGGTGGAAAATAAAGAAGAAAGTCACTGAGAACGGCGTCTGACCATGCTCCTCAAAGTGCAGTCGGACCAAGGAGATAATAAAAATTGCGTGTCCTTAAAGATAAGCCATGGAGGGATAGAAGCAAAAAGAACAATAAGGCATTATAAAGTATCTACCTTGGCATGGTCCAAGAATCCATTTTTCATGAGGAGAAATGTGATTGCGTGGGAATCATCGCGCCGAAAAACAAAATGGCGGCCGTTATGAGGTGTTCAGAAAACGGCTTGAAACGAAGAGTAGAGGAGTCCCAGCGGAATTATTTTTAGCTCATCCTGAGCAGGACATGTTCCAATTACAGGAACCAGCAGGCGGCTTGTGAAACCATCGCGTAAATAAACGCGAGGCGGAGGAGGTCGTCCCGATGCGGCGGAGCTCCGAAGTCAGGCGGCCATCTTGAACGGCGCCCAAGCCACGCCCCCCGCCCTTTCCTTTATTGAGTTCGCCGTTACTCCTGTAACCCTCCTCCTTTCTCCCCCGAGGCTCAGTCTTACCTTCTTGCTCCCTGACTGAGCCTCGGCATTCTTCCGTGCTGGCCAAAACGAATGCCTCTGGGTCTGGGTCTGTGACCCGATTTCCAACCTCCAGAACCTCAACTGTGGACACCTCTTGACGACGGGCAGCTGCGCCTCCTGTGGGGCCGCCGAAACTCCCCCTCAGGAATCCGCGAGCCGCCACCGCGCGGCCGCGCCTAAGCTCCACGGCTGCACGGCTCCACAGCGATAGGGAGGCGGGAGGCGATAGTTTTGACCCAGCGTAGCACATCCACGGGAATTTTCCGGAGAAAAAAGCGAGAAAAGAAAGCTCCTGCTAAGCCGCAACACCCCGGGCTGCTCAAGTCAGAAAGACGTTACCATCAGGAACCAATACAGTGGAGATTTCCGGAGGTACTGCTCAAGACGCGCGGACCGCACTAGCCTGCGGCCGCCATGTTTTCCCCACAGGCTACTTTGTTGTCATATACTGCATCAACTAATTCAGTTACAGGTTTTCTGGGTTTAAAATGTTACGAGGAAGAAAACCACGATTGAAGTTGATGCTGTGGTGGTTGAGAGGAAAGAATGTAGGTGATGTTGAGATCGCTTTTGCTAAAGTCAGAGAGCAAGTGGAGATGTATCAGAAGAAGATGTGTGAAGGTGGTCCTAAGGCAACATATGCTGGGCCCATGTTGAAGGTTGGTGATCTAGTAAGGCTGAAAATAGGTGGTGTGTCCAAAAGAAATTTGGCCAAATAGTCGGATCCTCGAGAAGTTGTGGATATCTTTAGTAAGGCTGTGATAAAACATAGAATTTCATATGAGTTTCTTTGTACAATGGTGTATTGATGATGAGACATAAATTGATGGCTAGAAATGACAGAGGTTCTTATTTTGATGTGAGTGATGAATCTGACCAGATATCATTAAGAAGGGAAGGGAAATCAGATGTGTCTGGTAATGTGTGTGAAGAGTACATGTCTGGTAAGGTGGTGAAGAGTCTGCAGGTTCTAGTGGTGTGGTTCATGGAACGGGTGTAACAAGTAATGAGGATGTTACTCTGCATCCCAGTGACAATTTGATGGGCAAAGAACATAATTTTGAAGCTCATAGGAGTACAGGAGCAAATAATATTCCTGTGAAATCGAGCAAATTTGTAAAATATTGACTCATTGCTATGATTATCATATGAATAGTTGTTCCTTGCAATTTGTCTTATTCTTGTTTATCCCAAAGTTTTGTTATGCTTATCTTGTGTTTGTTTATTTTTTTGGTTTTATTTTAAGGTTTCTCTTTCTGCACATAAACAACCAGTAATGGCAATTTGTGGATGATGAGTATACACAGTGAACAAAACTTTACATATTTCTTTAATATAGTACCATTATTACATATATAATACATTAGGTAGCCAAGACTGCTAGAGTGATGATGGAATCGCAGGTGGAGCGTTTTGGTAGGGAATGAGATAATTCAGTGATACCATTGAGGAGTTGAGTTTTGAGGTAGCGTGAGAATGGACCTGAGGATGAGCTGAAGAACATTTCATTGAATGGGGCGGGGGGAGGTGGAACAAGAATTAGCAAGGGCATTTACAGTAAGGTTGTGAGACAGTGAGGAGCTGGCAGTTAACAGGGTGCCGGTTGCATTAAGGTGATGGGCAGCAAAACGTTTCAGACCTTTGTTAAGGATAATCTTTGGAATGGTTTAAACACCATGATAGGTTTCCAGAGGCCTCTGCAGCTGGTAAAAATAGGTCAACAGGGACATGTAGAATCCGATTATCACCTGTGTGAAGTGGAATTCCCATTTGGAATTCCACTCCTCACAATTATTAGTGGTCCAATGTTCCTGAAGTGCGTTTACTGAGTGTGGGGACACCAGACCAGACCCAGGTTTCCAGGCAAGACAATCTGCCTGGTAAAATCACTGCAGCAGCAATGAAGCCTCACCCCCGAGTCTCTACCAACCTTTTTCTCTGGTCATGGGGGAGCAAGCAAAGTTCCCCTATGCCACAACCTTTCTTCCTTTCTTTTCCCTGCCATCCATCTCCGTCCATGCCCACCCTGAACGGAAGCCATGGCTGAGGGATAACCCCTCAGAAACGGAAATACTGTGAGGATTTCTGCATGTTAATTCTGTAGCTGCACAATTATTCCCCATTCCAAGAGGCTTAATTCTATATAGGTGGAAGTCTATGTCCAGATACTGGCCGACTGGGGATCTTCGTATGAAGTTCTGCCTACCTTAAAATCAGACTAGAATCCTAACAAAGGTTCAAGTTAAATATTTAATGTAAAATACATGGTAACAATAGCAAAACATTCAACAAAACTAATAAAAAAGGGGAAAAACAATAATAAAAACTATTTTGTTAAAGCAAGATTGCAAATAACTTCTCAACAAGTGATACACCTACACAAGTTCACAAAAATTTACAATTTTTTTTAATAAGGCAATAATTATGACAAAAAAATCAATGGCGCTCAATAAGTTACACAAACAACCAAACAGACAATACACTGTGTAAACACAAGGTGTGGATGATGAAAATTACAGATATGTAGTTTGTACAAAACAAAACCAAAACATAGCAAAGAATGCGTCTCAAATATCAGGGCCACATAAAGACGTCGACAGCGTTTGGACCACATTAAAATTTGGAGGTCAACATCAGGACAGACAATAATGGATACCAGAGCGTCCAATAAAGAATTCCAATAATAAATTCTATTAAGTCCAAGGCATGGAAATAGGCAGGTTCCACTTGTTCAAATCACAATTGCTCCAAGACGGTGGACGGTCCCACCAGTCAGGCCGAGCTAATCAGGCCACAAACCAATCTACACAAATTTCGCCATCCCGGTCGAATGGCAGTCCGGGCTGGTGGAACCATCCTCTTTAAAATTGGCCAGCCGCTTACATTTGCTCAAAGTTGGAGCAGCTTTTTACCTGATTCATGGGCCACTTAACTGATGTTTGGCTCCTTATCGCAATAATACTGTGACTGCACTCGTGACCTATACGAGTAGTGTATCGATACAAACCCTAGTAGATAGGATGCCTCTTTCATTCCCAATTTGCCTTGGGGCAGTTGTGATTTGAACAAGAAGAGTCTGCCTATTCCCATGCCTTGGACTTATTGGAATTTATTATTGGAATTCTTTATTGGACGTTCTGGTATCCATTATTGTCTGTCCTGATGATGACCACCAAAGTTTAATTGGTTGAAACGCCGTCAACGCCTTCATGTGGCCCTGATTGTAGAGGACGCATTCTTTGCTATGCTTTGTTTTTGTTCTGTACAAACCACATATCTGTAATTTTCCTCAGCCAAATCTTGTGTTTACACAGTGTATTGTCTGTATGGTTGTGTGTGAAACATATTGAGCGCCATTGATGTGGGTGCAGATTGCTGAAACTTCAGCGATCAAGCACCTAGTATTTAGAAAGAAGTTGGATGAGAGACTTAGCTGATCCATTGATGGTTGTTACTTTCTTCTCAACCACTGCGACCCTTGAACTGTTTGTGTCTGACATGGAAGTGTGGGAATGGAGGGCCAATGTGTAACCATAAACAAAAATGCAGCACACTGGTGCAAAATGGCTCCCCACTTCTGCGATGCTGCACAGGCCGGTGGGGCAAGAAAAGGGGTCAACGCCCACCAAGCCCAACTAGATGTAACACTTTATGACACCGAGAATGTGGAAAACCCATTAAGAAGTAGGTACTGGAAATGTAGTGGTGCACTTTGTCAGTGTTCGTCGATAAGAAGGTAGTAGGCAATTATAGTTTTCCATATTGTGAAGGCCCAGAAATAAAAATACAGTGTTTTAATGACAGTTGTGTGCATTGAAAGTGTTTTTGTATTTCAGTTCTGCATATTATAAACCTTAGGCTCGAGCACGTCCTACCCTCTCTCCAGCACCGAGAAGAGCCTGCAGAGGGGATTGACTGGGACAATCTCACATGGCAGAGATCAGCAGGCGATTGACGATCTCGGAAAGAAAGCTTTCACAGCCAGTGTCCGTGATTCCACACCTCGCAGAGCTACCATTGCTGTGAGGGGCAGAGGCCGATCTGTGAATGCCTCACACAGAGCTCTTTCATTGTGTGAGCCAGCGTGTGGCTCTGTCATACAACACACTCCTCAAAACACAACCATCCAGGCCAGACTTCGCAGCAAAATCCGTTCACACAGAACAGCTGTTGTGGCAATAACTACTATCTTCCAGATTTTACATTCTCTTTCTCAGTTAGTCTCCTCTAAACCAATGGCAGACCTGCTTACAGAGAAGCAGGAACATGTCACGAAAGTCCTGTGTTTCTGAGAGGCCCAGTGAGATGGGCCATAGACAGTTACAAGACATGCTCCCCTGACATGTTTCGGTTCTGATGGCCACACCTCCAACTGACTATGGTCTTTAAATTGTCTTTCCACACACTTAGATTTCAGCTTATTAATCAATCAATCAGGGATTTGTGAAGCGCACTACTGACCCATGAGGGTCTCTAGGCGCTGGGGTTGGGGGGATATTGGGCTGCTCCGAGTCATCCGAAGAGCCAGGTTTTGAGGCTCTTCCTGAATGCTTACAGTGTGGGGGTTCGTCTGATGCTGAGGGGGAGTTCGTTCCAGGTCTTGACCGCGATGTAGGAGATGGCTCTTCCTCCCGTTCTGGCTATCTGGATGCGAGGGATTTCAGCCAGGGTGAGGTCGGCAAAGCGGAGGCTTCTCTTAGGGGCGTGGAAGGAGATTCTTTCATTGAGGTATTGGGGTCCAGTGTTATGGAGGGTATTGTAGGCATGAGCGAGCAGCTTGAAGGTCACTCTCTTTTCGACAGGTAGCCAGTGGAGGTGTCATAGGGGCTGGGTGATGTGGTCTTGTCGTGGGATGCCGAGGACGAGTCTGCCTGTGGCCTTCTTGACGGTCTGCAGTTTGTGGAGTAGAGATTAGTTGATTCTGGTGTAGAGGGCGTTCCTGTAGTCCAGTCTGCTTGTTATGAGAGCGTGGTGTGATCACAAACTTGTATCCTGGGTCACGTGGTGGAGAGTGGAGAGATTGTGGGTGAGGGTAAACTTTCATAAGGTTCCTTTTCTGGATTGTCCTGCTGGTCACAACTGATCGTGTGACAGGATTGTGGTAAAACTCAATGTTTAAGAAGATGTACATGCTCTAAAACCAGAGTGGTGTTACATGGAGGGACTGAAAGAGCAGGAGGGCAGAGAGGGCTGAGTGGGGAAGGGAAATATTTCAGGAACAACTCTTAGTACACATAGTCTGATATCCAAGACCCACCGAGACCAGATTGTTACCACTCTACATTCACAAATTGGTTGCTCAATATAACATAAAGTTTAGAAAATGTGTACGATAATGTCTTAATACCAGCTGCCTTAACTGTCCGAGTAAGAGTACGGGAGCCAGGAAACACAATTGAGACTTAAAAGGGAGTACCCGCCCTTGCACACTATGTCAATGACAAACTCATTCTTGGGGACGATGTGGCCATTTCTGCAGAATGTGGTTGGAAAAGTTACAGACAATTGCTAAGGGCCATAAACCTTGTCCAAAGCTGCTAAAAATATCCATGAAGATAGAGTATTGGTAGATGTCTGGAGAAAAAACCATTCTGGTAGGAAATCATTTTTCCACCTCTATTTTTATTTCCTCAATCATTTAATTCCATGGCTTCTGTACTAAGCCAGGGAACTTCTCAGTTGTGGAGCCTGAAGGATTTCTATGTTCTCAAATGAGACACCTAAATGCCGCACAAACGAGAACTTGGCTTCCACTACAGAAAACAAAGATCTTTCAATATTGACAATATACTGGGCGCTAACCACCAATAATTAACAAAGTGCATGGAATAGCAAATGTTATGATAAAGAGACCTGCATAGTCAATTGAATAGAGTATTAGAAAATTATATGGTTTTAAGGCATTGGCCTCATAAATGTGTCTAAATCAGTGAAATGATTAGAAGATTTTACCTGGGTGACACCACTTGCCTCTCCAGACTGGGAGAAATAATTCCACGAGGAAGGTCAGATGTTGCTGGGGTTATGATAAAAAGAAAATAATTCTACATATTAGGCGGACTTGTCTCCAGTTTGGCCCAACTGGAACTCACGTCTTAGAAAGTATATGTGACATGGGAAGTATTGTGTTCTTAGCAGTGAAACAAATGGTGGCATTATAAGAAAACCCTGAAATGTCAACGACGCTGGTGCTAAATCAAACTTTGGAATCTGCTTGTCTTGTAACATGTTACTTACTTATGAAGGATTTCACTAAAATGTATCCCTAAAAGGTAGAGCATACATTCATCGACAGGCACAAAACCGGCCAGATCATGAGCTCTCCGTGCATTCAGCTCGGAGCAATTACATTTTTGGTTCCTTCTCTATAATTTCCCTCCAAAAATTGCACCAAACCATGGATCAAACTGCAGAGTACCAAGGTAGAAAATAAATATCCAAGGACAATGTGAATAGTATGCGTTGGGGGTTTAAAATGCCAGAGAGCTTTGTTGTAACTTGATAAACCATAAGACCAAAGTCTAAAGCATTTGTAGATATGACCAGAACCACGAGACCGCATTACCGGATTGTCATTAGGGCTGCAGGTTTTATATTTATCTTTTGACATTTCCATCTGTATTTATCCATGTTTACTTTTTTCTTATTTTAATGGTATTTATCTGGATTTATTTTTCATCAGTGAGAAACTTAACTCACAACCGGTATAGTTTCACATTCAAAATCTGTAGGATTTTACCACGAGTGGCTCCTCCGTTATAGCGGAGGAGTGTCACCCCACTGAAATGCCCCCAGAGACGAAAAGTAAGACGTAATAAAGTTAATTGTCATTTTATTTCTTATCACCCTGTTCCGAACGTAGTGTCAGGATGGGGTGGGGCCTGTTGAATGGCAGCAGGGAGGAGGGCGGGCTGCCTTTGCACTTGTTTAAAGTATGCATGTCTCTTTGGCTGGCCGTCTTGTGGCTGCCAGCCAGACATGCGCGCTTTAGACCTCTCGGCTGTCTTAAAAGAGCTGGGTTGAGAGTTAGAGCAGGCCTCCAGTGTGCTGTGGAACGCCGAAACAGGCCGCTCCCTCCAATCAGGGCGCTGCTCTCATGCTGGTTAACAGCATGAGAGTAGGCCAGGATTGGCTTGGGAGCATGCCTCAATGAGAGATGACGATTGAGGACGCCACGCTCGTTGCAGGAAGGTAAGTGTGTTTTATTTAATTTAATGTATTTTATTTTTTGTGCCGCCCGCACTCCACCCTTGTGTGACATGCCAGCCGCCACAGGATTTTACTGCGCTTATTACTGATGTATTATAAAACAAAACACACTTTTGAGCATTTTAGTAGATAGTTGTGTTTAGTTCGAAAGCGTATTCCTTTTTTAACTCCATATGAGGTCAATACTCACAGCTATCAGCCTGCCTGACATTATTGACAGCCTGGAGATACACTCGTGTTTAAAAAACACAAATGCAAACAGGGAAAGCAATTATTATCCACCTGCATTGATCTTTTCTGTCTGCATTGATGTGTAAAAGTCAATACAAAAAATATGGTGCCTTAATTATCGTATCCGTTTAGTCAATATACCTTTTTCATGTGATGCAGTTCCCTGTGTGTGTTCCTATGTTCAGTGGTTGGAAAAGTGTAATTTGTGGGTATAATGTCTTTGACATGAAGTACAAGTTATCAACTGGTTGCAAACGGGATCTAAAACAAGCTAAGCATGTAATACTTTGAAGCAGCATGACAGATACCCATATATTGTTGTCCTATAATGCCATCCTGCTCCTGTTGTGTGTGTCTTTGGCGGTGGTTGCGTTTTGTTGTATGTATGGGCTCCTTGTCCCATGGATTTCTGACTTCTGGTTCTAAGTTAACACCACTGGTGTCTCCATAAGGGTCTGATCTATCAAATTACTTCCACACATTATTGTGGTCCAAAAATATTGTGTCAAAAATATAGAGGACCACAATATCGAGAAGGATAGTCAATAGAAGTGCTATACTTAACTCCACATCTACATACCTTGAAGATGTATGTATATATATCATCAAGGTACATAGATGTGGAATTAAATAAAAGTAAATCTATAGTTACCCCTACAAACTCACCTTCTCGATATTTCTGTCCTCGATATTTTTGAAGTGATATTCTGGTACCTCGATATTTTGCAGCCGATATTGATGTGAAATACCCACAGTAGACTATACATAGATGAGGATGCGTGTTGTGCTATTGGCGTGTGGGGGAATGCTGTGTTGCGATTGGTGTGCGCGACCCCTCCCTCTTCGTCCTGTTGAGGGCGATCCCACCTGCGGGCCCAAAAATGTCCAGTGTTGCGCCTTATGTTCAACCTATGGCACCGTGAGCATGGACATGCCATATAGGCAAATTAGTACATCTCTTTCCACTGTGCCATTGGCCAGGCTATCAGTCACTCCTACAGTCCTCTTAATTACCGACCAGGACTCTTAGGTATGACATCATTTTCATGAGTCAGATTTTGTAATTACTTCTGTTTGCACGATAAAACAGATGTGTTAAATACAGACAATAGAGGTCACTATCTGGTATTAAGTGTAGTACCATTGTGGGATGCTGATGAAATAACAGGGAGATTCATAAATATCACCAGACCCCTGTGTTTTCATCACTAAGTTAATATTTGCCAGAACACCCATTTCCACATAGCAGGCCAGATGGATGGGCACAGGGTACAACAGATACAATGATTGCTCCTGTGACTAAGGGCAAGATGTACAAAAATTAGGAATTACGATTTCCAAATTGCCTTTTTACCAAATTGCAATTAGAAATTCGTAATTTCTAATGTATAAAAATAATTATTGAAGGGATCCCTAGTGGGGTTGTAAATCTACCTCATGAATATTAATGAGGTAGGTCGCAATTTGTGACCCACTAGGAATCGCAGCCATCACAGGGATGGTGGTGTGCTTGGGTCAACAGACCCCCATGTCTGTGATTGGTTTTAAATAAAGCAAGCTTGATTTAAACTTTTTTTAAAGCAGCTTCTTTTCTTTAAAGGAAAACGGGACGCGTTTAAAAAAAAAAGAAAATTTAACTTTTAAATTAATTTTTTTGAGAGTAGGAAGTGGTCCCTGGGACCATTGCCTGCTTTTATAAAATATGTTTTGGTACATTCTCAAAGGGAGATGGGGTCCCTTGAGGGCCCCTTCCTATTTTTGAATGGGTTATCACCTCCTTTGAAGACGTGGGAAAATATTAATGTTTTTTGACCAGAGTTCGTTTGCAAAACATTAATTTAATATCACTGCGATTCAGTATTTGGAAGGGACGCCCTAAACAAGCCCTTCATAATACTAAATTATTAACACAAATTGTGATTCAGTAACAAGTTACCAAATCGCAATCTTTCTTCCGTACATTAAAAAATGCTTTTTTGCAGTCGCAAACTGCGTGATTCTGCTAATCAGGCCCTTTGCGACCCACAAAGCTTTGGAAATCAATCCCTAAATCTCAACTGAAAGACACACTCTCTTTTCCTTGCCCATGGTATACAATCACAAAGGGAGGTTTTAATACATATACCTAAAAAGAGGAATCGAAAACCTTACCGGGGCATATGCATTTATGAGAATGAGCAAAGAGGTGACTAAAGAATTGTAAACTTCTGAAAGTTCAACCAGCGATAAAGAAAAATAAAACATGTATTGAAAAACTGTCTTGATAAAGAAGGCCAACTGTGTGACCTGACTGAATTTTACAACTTGGTGTTCATCAATGCAATTCGAACCCTGTCCTCTCTAAGAGAATCCAAATGTATTGGAAGAGATCAGTACATGTCATTGAATGTTTAGGGTCATTTTGGAGCATGACACAGAGCAGTCTCTGCTCTTGTAGTTTTGATAGAAAGGAGAGCCTTGAGGTACCCCAAACTCCACCCCATATGCCCTTTTCATCTACCCTTGAGTTGCAACAGATGGATTTGTGGATGAGAGGTCTTTTTTGATCCTTCTGAGTCCTTTTCCCAGAACACTCCTCCTTATCGCGTGGCGCTGCCGGGTAGGTCGGCTGGTGCTGGAATGGCTTTGTGCTGTATCCCCAGCACACCTCCGCTATCTCTGCGTCCCCTTTCTACCGCTCAGCTTTGATGACAGGGATCGGAGGCACTACAGGCAGATCTGATTAGGATCAGTTGTTCACTCCTTCATGTCCCTATATCTAGCCGTGCAAGTTCAAGTCAGGATACGGTCGGGCGCTGAAGCCAAATCTATCATTCGGTATTGTCCACACCTCTCTGCACTGTCTCTGCCCCTGCAAAACGGCAAAAGTCAGGGTTAGTGCATTGTGCCAGATTTACCTCATGCTGCAAATCCAACTTCAATCGCCAGCGCAGTTTTCCCAGTGCTTAATTTGTATGAAAAATAAGTGCCACGGCTCTCGTCTCCACACATTGCCCCTGCTGTGCCACCAATGATAGTAACAACTCAACTACTAACCATTACACTCCTGCAAGCTTGACAATTAGGACTATTTCAGACCCCCAAAGCTATATGAATGTCTTGGACGACAGGTAATAGTCAATTGATATGAATATTGAATTAATAATCAACTGTTGTTGTGGTCATCTCCAAATTAACCAGACAGCGCCTCCTTGTGACAGACTGTCACAAGTGTCAGTGTTGACAATTAAGTGCCGGTGCCGAGCACCGAAAACAACCGGCTCAAATTAAACACAACACTGAGTTTTCCTAGGTTTTTGCATTCAACGGCACCCACACCGCAGCTACAAAGATTGCACAACAGGCTAACATTTCAAAATTTCGACACCGTATTATCATATTTGAGGTATTTTCCCAAAATATTCTAGGACCGAAGCAAACTAGTAGATAAGCCTAATTGAATCTCTGAATATTTTTCAACATTGATCCTTTTATTTTGATGGGGAAAACCGTCAAGCTCTCCTTTCACCCTAGAGACACATTTATGTACAGCCGCGGCCGGCATGACTCGTGGGTCGGGGGGTGGGGGATCGCGCAGGGAGGGTGACCACGGGGGGAGGTTTATATTAAAATAAAAGTTAACTTACTTTTGCCAGCCCGGTTCCGCGTTGTTGGTTACGCGTCATCTTCGCTGCAACAGGAAGCAACTGCAGGCAGCCTCCCTCACCTCTCCTAAGCCAATGACAACGCTGCAATGGCAGCATTGTGATTGGTTGAGACTCCAACCACACAGGTGTCTATGGGGAGGCCATTTTCTACGTGTAGGCTGCATGCAGCCTACATGGAGAAAATGGCAGAGTGCTCATGACTGGTTTGGTCGGTCCCAGAGGGCCGACCAGTCAGCGCCCACAACAGTGGGCAAGCCATTCCTCCCCTGCCATAGAGCAGGACCGCACGCCCGCCCCCAACCAAACCGTTCTGCTTTCTCGCAGTGCAAGAAGCAGAAACATGAAATGGTATTTATAATACCATTTTATATTTCTGCTTCTCGCACTGCAAGAAAGCAGTGGGGCGACGCTCCTCCGCCCACATGGATGAGCCGCCCCTGTTTATGTACCCGTTTACCTCACATCTGATCTGTTTCTTGGTAATGGGGAAGAGATTTTCAAGCAGTTTGAATCGTTCTTTAGGGCTGTGTCTACTTCACCCGACAGCCCGAGGACTTTTCAACAGTAACTTTTGGTCACTGCAAATAGATACCTACTAGAGAGGTTGGCTGTGTTCTGAGGTTTAGTGGTCGCCGGGGTTCGCACCCGCAAACGGTAGACTTCAGTTTGCGACCCCTGGCTTGCTGCTTGCTTCATCGAGGCCCGTAACACACAGTCAGCCATTCTTGGATTCCCTCATTTCCCTCTGCATGTGCATTGGTATGGAAAGCAGCAGCTCATGGGAGCCTCTTTATTTTCCATGGATCTGAAAGAGTAAAAAAGTGCAACAGTGATACTTTGATGTTGCCGACGGTGAATATGAGCCAGTTGCAGGGATTGTGGGGTCCCCTTCACTACTAGTTGTAGCTTCTTAGACAAAAGCCAGCGTCCTCTACGATTTGGGGTGAAACTAGGGTGACATTCCCTCACCAATCATTACAGACACTGTCTCCAGGCCTGAATGTTTCACCTCAGCTCTTCGATTTATGTGGGTTAGTCCATTTAGTTTAATGAAAGCAAAACAAGACAATAAAACCAAGAATTCATTCTCTATCCCACAAAGGTCCACGACTCTAGAGTGTGGGACTGACGGAGACAGAGTGAAGGTGTATGAGAAACATATAGTCATAATTCTGTAGCCAAGCAAAGCAAAGGCTGTATTGAAATTACATTTTTCTGTGTGCATGTATATGCATAAGTGTGCATTTGAGTAAGTGGTGTGTACGAGTCCAGCATTGAGTGTCTCTATGAATCTGGCACCCACAATATAAGAGGTTAATTTCTGGCACAATTCTGGATATTTGCCAGATAATGTTGGCATGGGCATAGTCCGTGTTGGACTGGCCAGTTGAGCTGTCTGGCACTACCCGGTGGGACAGCTTGAAAGAGCCAGAGTGTGGACTGGTTTTTGTTTGGTCCTGTCATGGCACACACAATGAAAAAATGTCAACACATTGACCGTTTTCGTGCAGGCATGAGACAAAAATTGAGTTTTCAGAAACAAACAAGATTTTCTTTGAATCTGTTAACCCAAAATGGAAAGTGCTTATTTGATAGGAAAGTATGCATTTCGATAAACTGATATGTTGATGCTTGTAGTCTGTATTGCAACAATTGTCAAACTTGTTAGTTGGTCAGAACTGTTTCCATCCATCAAAGTATCTCTTATTATACACAATGTTGGAGCTCCAAGCCCTAGGTGGGACCCAATAGCCCCCTGCACTAATATGCTCTGCACACCTCTTTGCTATTGCAGAAGAATGGAAGAGCCAGACGCTACAGAAGGTCACGTGTGGCCTTCTCCTGACCCGTGAGAGGAGCTTGCAGGATCTCAGTGACCATCTTAGGCCAGAGTCCCTGGGAGTCCAGGCCCTTGGCCGACCTCTTTGGAGATCGCAGTGAATCTTGCAAATTGTAATTTTTTTTAAATGTCTCATTTTAAAGGCACTGTAGTAACCACGGTCTACAGCCACCTTATTCATAGGTAGCCACGGATTGTATACCTTAAACCAGTCAGAGATGTTTAACAAACTTGGGGGCTTGTAGTTTTTATTTTTATCTTTCTAAGAACATGATTATAAAATCCCGTTTGCATAGTGCTTTTGAAAAGATTGTGGGCTATACAAATGACAAATAACAACAATAAAAACCTGCCATGAGAATTCACACAGGACCTAGTGCAACTTTCCAAATGTGCAGATCTACCGTTCACTGCTGCCCATGCTCTACCTGTTGTGTTAAGCAACCTGCACGCACTGCTGTGGCACCCTTCCTATGGTGTTAAGTAGGCTGTCTGGACTGCTGTGGTACTCTACCTGTTGTGTTAAGTAGACTACACGCACTGCTGTGGCACCCTTCCTATGGTGTTAAGTAGGCTGTCTGGACTGCTGTGGTACTCTACCTGTTGTGTTAAGTAGACTACACGCACTGCTGTGGCACCCTTCCTATGGTGTTAAGTAGGCTGGCTGGACTGCCGTGGTACTCTACCTGTTGTGTTAAGTTACTGTGCGACTCTATATGTTGTGTTAAGTAGCCTAAACACACTGATGTGGTACCTGTCCTATGGTGTTAAGTAGGCTAACTGGACTGCTGTGGTGCTCTACCTGTTGTTTTTAATATGCTTACTGTACTGGTGTAGTATGGAAGCTGTACCTGTTGTCTAAAGCAGGCTAAATGTACTCCTGAGGTGCTCTGTCTGTAGTGTTAGGTAGGCTTAGTGTTCTGTTATTGTATTCTAGAGGGTAGATAGACTTACTCCAAAGCTGTTGTACTTACGCTTTACCTGTGTTAGGTAGGCTTAATGTACTGATGTGGCACTCTACCGGCTGTTTTAGGTAAGCGTGCTGTACGTTTGTGCTACTCTACCTGTTTCGTTAGGTAGGCATGCTGCAGACTTGTGATACTCTACCTGTCGCGTTCGGTAGGTGTGCTGTACGGTTGTGCTACTCTACCTGTTGTTTTAGGTATGTGTGCTGTACGGTTGTGCTACTCTACCTGTTGTTTTAGGTAAGCGTGCTGTACGGTTGTGCAACTCTACCAGTTGCGTTAGGTAAGCGTGCTGTACGGTTGTGCTGTTCTACCTGTTGCAATAGGTAGGCGTGCTACAGGGTTGTGCTACTCTACCTGTTGCGTTAGGTAGGCGTACTGTACGGTTGTGCTACTCGACCTGTTGTGTTATTTAAGCGTGCTGTACGGTTGTGCTACTCTACCTGTTGTTTTAGGTAAGCGTGTTGTAAGGTTGTACTACTCTACCTGTTGTGTTAGTTAGGCATGCTGTACGGTTGTGCTACTCTACCTGTTGTTTTAGGTAGGCGTGCTGTACAGTTGTGCTACTCCACCTGTAACGTTAGGTAAGCGTGCTGTACGGTTGTGCTACTCTACCTATTGCTTCAGGTAGGCGTTCAGTACGGTTGTGCTACTCTACCTGTTGTTTTAGGTAGGCGTGCTGTACAGTTGTGCTACTCCACCTGTTGCGTTAGGTAAGCGTGCTGTACGGTTGTGCTACTCTACCTGTTGCTTCAGGTAGGCGTTCAGTACGGTTGTGCTACTCTACCTGTTGTTTTAGGTAAGCGTGCTGTACGGTTGTGCAACTCTACCAGTTGCGTTAGGTAAGCGTGCTGTACGGTTGTGCTACTCTTCCTGTTGTTTTAGGCAGGCAGGCTATACGGTTGTGCTGTTCTACCTGTTGCAATAGGTAGGCGTGTTGCAGGGTTGTGCTACTCTACCTGTTGCAATAGGTAGGCGTGCTGTACGGTTGTGCTATTCTACCTGTTGCGTTAGGTAGGCGTAATGTACAGTTGTGCTACTCTACCTGTTGCATTAGGTAGGCGTACTGTACGGTTGTGCTACTCTACCTGTTTTTTTGGGTATGTGTGCTGTACGGTTGTGCTATTCTACCTGTTGTTTTAGGTAAGCGTGCTGTACGGTTGTGCAACTCTACCAGTTGCGTTAGGTAAGCGTGCTGTACGGTTGTGCTGTTCTACCTGTTGCAATAGGTAGGCGTGCTACAGGGTTGTGCTACTCTACCTGTTGCGTTAGGTAGGCGTGCTGTACGGTTGTGCTATTCTACCTGTTGCGTTAGGTAGGCGTACTGTACGGTTGTGCTACTCTAGCTGTTGCGTTAGGTAGGCGTACTGTACGGTTGTGCTACTCTACCTGTTGTTTTAGGTAAGCGTGTTGTAAGGTTGTACTACTCTACCTGTTGCGTTAGGTAGGCGTGCTGAACGGTTGTGCTACTCTTCCTGTTGTTTTAGGTAGGCGTGCTGTACAGTTGTGCTACTCCACCTGTTGCGTTAGGTAACCGTGCTGTACGGCCGTGCTACTCTACCTGTTGCATTATGTAGGCGTGCTGTACTGTTGTGCTACTCTACCTGTTGCTTAGGTAGGCGTGCTGTACGGTTGTGCTACTCTACCTGTTGTTTTAGGTAAGCATGCTGTACGGTTGTGCTACTCTACCTGTTGCATTATGTAGGCGTGCTGTACTGTTGTGCTACTCTACCTGTTGCTTTAGGTAAGCATGCTGTACGGTTGTGCTACTCAACCTGTTGTTTTAGGTGAGCATGCTGTACGTTTGTGCTACTCTGCCTGTTGCATTAGGTAGGCGTGCTGTATGGCTGTGCTACTCTACCTGTTGTTTTAGGTAAGCGTGCTGTACGGTTGTGCTACTCGACCTGTTACGTTAGGTAGGCGTGCTGTACGGCTGGGCTACTCTACCTATTGTTTTAGCTAAGCATGCTGTACGGTTGTGCTACTCTACCTGTTGCATTAGGTAGGTGTGCTGTACAGTTGCGCTACTCTACCTGTTGCTTTAGGTAAGCATGCTGTACGGTTGTGCTACTCTGCCTGTTGTTTTACTATGCTTGCTGTACGGTTGTGCTACTCTACCTGTTGTGTTAGGTAGGCGTGCTGTACGGTTGTGCTAGCCTACCTGTTGTTTTAGGTAAGCTGGCTGTATCGTTTTGCTACTCTACCTGTTGTTTTAGGTGGGCATGCTGTACGGTTGTGCTACTGTACCCGTTGTGTTAGGTAAGCATACTGTACGGCTGTGCTACTCTACCTGTTGCGTTAGGTAGGCGCTCTGTACTGCTGTGGTCCTCTCACTGTTTTCATGAAAGAGGCTTGGGGTGGATTGAGAACCCTCAAGCAGCCTGGGCTAGGATGTTTCTCATATTGCCTGGCTGAATGTCCCTTGGGAAGTCCCACATCCGGTGAACAAGAGATGTGGACATCTGCTTTCCATGCTGCCGTGTTCTTTGAAGGAGGCTTGGTGTTGCTTCCCTGTTGCATCTGTTTTGTGACACAGGCTTGGCCTGCTCCTTGCTTCCTGCTCAGTATCTGGTTTGCGAGGGAGGCATCTGCAGCTGCTGTCACTAATTTATTTGTGGTGTGTGGAGGAGCAGCTAGCTCAGGTCCTGTCCATGTTTAAGTGTTTTGTTATGGAGGCTTGGATTGCTGCTTTGCATGTTGTACCTGTTTCTATGAGTGTTTTTTCACTGCTGTTGTCCAGTGCTTAATTTGTAAAACGTTAAGTGCCAGGGCCCTTGTCCGGAGGCCACTGTAACTTGCTCCACCCACTGCCCTTGCCAGTGCTGCTAATGACAATTCAGACTATTTCAGACGCCCAAAGCAATAAGAATGGATTGGGAGGCAGCTATCAGTCATTTTTATCATATATTATATTAATAATAAACAGTTGTTCTGCTCATCTCTAAATAAGACAGACAGCGCCACCATGTGGCAGCTGTCTTAAGTGCCAGTGTTGACAATTAAGTGCCGCTGACGAGCACCGGAAACCACAGGCTCGAATTAAGCACTGCTGTTGTCGATGCTGCACCATTTTGGTTTGAGGAAACCTTGAACTGCTGTTGCTCACTGTATGTCTGCTTTGTGTGTAAAAAAACCTACACAGCTATTGCTTGTACTAAGCCGCCTTAGCATCAGGAAGGCTTTCACTGCAAAGCTGTATGCTATTCCTGTTATGTGTGAAGTAAACCTGCTGCGGTGATGCCAGTACTGCCCATCTGTGTGTGGTTAAATCTTGCATTCCAGTTTATATGCTATCTGTCTTGAGTATGCGCGACACTTATAATGCTGTTACATGCACAGTATGTTTTGTGTGTGAGTGAAGCTTGCACTACTGCTACTTATGCAGTGCCTGTGTTTGTGAGTAACTTGCATTGGGCTGTCCCTTTCCCTTCGGAGAGACGCTTGCTCTGTTGTTACTTTTGCTATTACATCCCATCACACCTAAGAATAGGTATTGACTGTGACTATGTTGGTGACATGCCCCTGAATACAGTTGTAGAGTTGAAAGAGGTGGCTGAGAGTTCAAGGCAAGAGGAATCTAGATGCAAAGAGGTATGGGGTTATAAGGTGAAAGGGACTGGTGCAAGTATGGTAGAGAAGGCTTTGTACCCACAGAAGAATGGGCACTAAGTGCACTCAGGTGAGTGGGGCTCTATGCACACAGGTAAAGCGGGCTAAATGGCTGTATGTGAAGGGAAGTTAGGTATACATAGGTGGGTGAAAACTATCTTCACCCAGGTGAGAGTGGGTTAGGTGTACACCAAATACCTGGGGCTATGCGAGAGAGGCTAAGGTACCACCAAAAACTCAATATGTCCAATTTAAGTCTGTGTGGGTGGGTGACTGTGCAAACAGCTGACAGGAGCTACATGCACACTGCTGACAGCAAATAAGATGCAGAGTTGTGGGCAGTGGGATAACGTGTGTGGGGCCACAGGGGCGGTTGCCCCGGGTGCAAAATTTTTAGGAGTGCTAAATTAAAAAAAATCTTTAAATCTAATAGATGTGCTTGGGGGTAAAGGTCTCAATACTGGACTGGTGAAAGGGACTCAGAAAGTGCTAACAATCCGCCCCAAGCACTGGCACCCACGGTACGGCGCTGGGTGAGGGCTAGGCAAATATAGATGAGGGCATTCTAGGAGTACACTGGTGAGTAGCGTTAGGTGGATGGTTACAATGGACAGTGTACACATGTAAGAAGGGAGGTAGGCACAGGTGAGATGAGTGTGCACGCAGGTGAGAGTATGACCTCTGGGCATAAAGATTAGAAGGGGCAGTACATGTACACAGTTGTATGACGGTATAACGCTGGTAAATACATTGCATACCTTTCCCTCACATTTTTTAGCGCGCATGTTTTTATCCCGATTATGTATGTACATTGCATGCCAATACCAGGCATTGATTTTAGATTTAAAAACAATGTATTTGTGTGGGAACCACCCACCCCCCCAACTTACCTTAAATGCGTAGTATTGGCATGCGTTGAAAATGCATATTTGCAGCAAAAATATGGGTGCTAAAAAATGCGAGGCAAAGGCATGTGATGTATTTACCTCGTTGTAAAGGCTGTTTCCCTATGTACACGGCTGATATGTGGCTTAGAGAATGCAGGTGCCTGAGAGCTAGGTGCTTGTAAGTGAGAGGGGCATCAGTGAACACATGTAAGCTGTGGATAGGTGTGCATGTGGTTCACGTAAGCAAAATGTGGCTATGTGCACACAGGTTAAAAAAATAGATCTATCGGGTGACACCTATTGATAAAGTATCAAATCCTGATTCAGTTTGTGCAGGCACTACATACATGGCTAACAAAAATAGTGTATATCAGAGGTGTCCAACATAGGTCCAGGCAGGCTGGATCCATACCAGATTATTATAATAGCCACACACACCATATTTATATGGAATTAATTTAAATGGAACATATTTACAGAGTCAATAGTTATCCCAAAAATCTGGCATAGATCAAGCACTCCTGGACCTATGTTGGTGTATATAAAACAAAGTTATTACAATCATTAGCATTCACAGTTTAGCTTTATGCCATGAAGTCAGTTAATAACCTAAACACGCACTTCCCATAATAGGCACTTGCATTTCCAGTGCTTGCAGTCAGTTGTGACAGCAGAAGCACAAAGGATTGGAAATCGTATGTGAGACGAGTATCTGCACTTTGCAATGGGCACATTTGTGCCCAGGAATGGGTCGGTGGAGTCTGTGTGCAGGCTCTCATAAGGACAGCCTGCACATGTGAACCGCATAAGGCCGGCCTGCGTTTAGTAATTATGCACTGGTGTTATGGGATTATTCCAGCTCATCTATTGATTTTGCTTTTGCATCTGGAGAATCTGCCTGGGCTTTTGAGGCAGTACAGATGCATGTGTGGTTATGTCTAGGCAAACTGTGGTTGTGTCCAAGCAAATGATAGTTGTGGTTATCATGTGATGGCTGTGTCTGGCCGCTCCAGGCTGTGACTGGGCATTTGAAGTTATGTTTAGGAATATTATATGACAGCTGCAGCTGGACTACAATGGCTTTTCGCCTTGTTTTAGATGGTTTTGCTCCTGTCTTTTCATTCTAGCTCCCCAGGCATGTCATGGCAGCAGCTTGTTATGATTTTGGTCGATACCAGAAGCACACTATTATCAAGGTCGTATCATGTCACTACCTGTGATGTCGAGTAAGGGGTCAACGGGGTATGTGATGTCACTTCCATTATCCCCTCGCATTTTAGTGAATCGCTGTCCATGGATTGACACCATTCAGTCTCCAGGTTGTCAAAGGTGAAGGTGAACCTGTTTTGTGGTTCCTCTGTGCCATATCCCAGTGCTGAGACTGAGGATGGACTTACTGAAACTCCAGACCATGACCTTGTTTAGGAGCAGGCAGGTCAAAGAAGTCACAGGATTAGAGAAAGCTCTCTTGTGGCTAACAGAAGCAAGAGAGCCACAGAGAGGGCCACTCGTTCACTCCATACCATCATGGACATTGTACCCAACACTGGATTTTTAACCTACTAAGTCATTGTTATCTTGTCTTAGTGTAGCTCAAAGAAATCGAACCAAGACTACACAACCCAGAATGCATTAAACTGCGGCATGAAAGAATAAGGGATACAAGGACAAAAATGACATGGGGGAGGTGGTTACTCCATAGAAGTATCAGTATGGTGGTGATCTGCTGCGAATCATGGCTAATTTTTTGGGTGTCCCTCTCCCATCAACACTTTTTGTGTTTAAAAAGTTCCATATGTTGTTGGTAGTCTCAAATAAACTGACTCTACATGGATTCGTTATAGTTTGTTGCAACCAAACAGAAACTGACCACCTAGCAGGAAATTGGGAGACCTATTGTCAGCTTACCAAGACCTTACTATGGGCTCAAAGACCATCTATTGCTTACCATTGGGTGTCTATATTGTCACAATCATTTGCTTGCTTCTTATTCAATGGCTTGTCTTGTCTGTCTTGTGTTTCTCCTTTTCCCGGAGCATACCTGCTTTACTTGTGTTCTTCCACTGCTCATTTTTAGGGAACTACTTTTTCATTTTTTGTAAAGCACTTGATGAGAGTGTTTTCCAGCTGTATCTCCTGGTAGGTTTCTCTCACCACCCACGCTCCTCGTTTCTCTCTCTTGTCTGTGTGCTTCTCTTCCCCTTGAACCACTGTGCTGCTCTCTCTTATCAAAAGATAAGTGCATATAGGGAAATATATATTTAGCATTCCTAACTCCCCATGCATGTACGTGAAGATATATGTTCCATCTATGTAAATATATGTGGAGTTCGGTATGGAAATCTAGATTTACTTACCTAACTATATATTTTTTTCACAATTTTGTTTCCTCAATATTTAATATTATCGATAGTCTCACTTTGATATTTAGTATGCATACCGTAAATAGATTTCCTTGAGTGGATCACAAGCACACGCATAAAAAGTGATGGCTAAAGCCCCAGAGATGCCAACTGAGCGCTAACACAGACACTGATGATATTTTTTTTTAAAGAAATGTGATGGTTATTTGAGGTCTGCATTTGTTTCACCAGTGTACAAGATCTAGTGTTTAAATATAATGTTCCATGTGTGAGAATTAGTATCCCACAAATATATTCTTCTTTGTTGATTTGTAATTCATGAGATCATAAACTAAACCAGAAAGATAACTGCAGTCCTATAACATAAGCATATGTCATATTTGTTAGGAAACCCCCATTTCACAGCCCGGGGGGCAGACATTTTATATACATCATCCGTGTTTTGCAACTTGCCAAAGGAAGACAGACAATCCTCTATTTCTTGGAGGTGAGGGTCACATGGTTGGTTGTCGTCCTGAATGTTGGAGACAGGAGACGGCTCAGGAATCCTAAGAGGTCCGAATTGGATCTTTATTAATGACTCCTGTGAGCAGACGGCCTTCAGAGGAGATCAATGGTGTGCGTGGTGGCCTGGCGGGCAGGATCAGCCAGGTGGGGCCACCGGCCAGGCACACAATATCCACTCCCCTCCAGCAGAGCGATCAATTAAAGCCCCTAAATGGCCTTGTGTCCAGGGCTGGACTGGGAACACAAACCAGCCCTGGCAATACAGCTGAACCTGCCCCCGGGGCCCAGGAGGTGGGGGTTGCTAGTGAGAAGCACTGCTGCTGCTTTTGTTACAGGGGGCCGATATTGCAGCACTGCTGGAAAACTGGCCCCGAGTCACAAAACCAGCCCCAACCACTCGAAAACCACCTTCCACCCTTCTGGCTCAGTGGGAAAACGCCCGGTGCCCGCTACGGCCCTGCTTGTGTCATCTCACGGTGACAGCACAATAAAAGGCTGGCAGAAAGGTCTCCTTTCACAGGTTTGGGACTAAAATTACCCCACCGCAGATCTTGTTCAGCACGTATTGCTCTTTTATCCACTGCAGCGGCTCGCTCAGTGTGTAGGATTGGAAGTGTGTACTGAAAAACACACAGACGAGGCCCTCTGTTGAGTCCTGGCCTCGCTTCCGCAGCTACAGAGCACGCGAGCGGAAATGAAAAGAGCTTCCTAGCAACAGCTCATCCAGATGGCGCTGTATCTGCTCTCTGTGCCCACTGGCCCTCTAATGGTTAGAATATGTGCGGGGAGAGATCGTGTGACTGATCTGGGAAGAAATCCACCTGCAGATTTCCGTTCCTGAATCAAACTCTCATTATCCTGCTGCTGTAAAACCGAAATCACTCAAACAATCAGTCGGGAACGCAGTGTCTTTTGAGGGCAGTACATAACAAGCATTTGCAATGCAATAGGTCTTGCATTTACACGAGTTTAAGCAATTGGCATTGTAAATGACAATGCCTTTTATTTATGTTTTGAAAACCAAAACATAAATAAAGGCCATTATCATTTACAATGCCAATAGCTCAAACTCGTGTCAATGCGAGACCTATTGCATTGTAAATGCTTGTTCAAATCTTGGGGTCGATCGTCGTAGCCATTGAGCCTGTGAGCTGGAGAAGCCCCATGACCAATTGTTAGACCTGGCACCTTGGCACCTTGGCGTGAGTCTCCCTTCCACTTTTTGTCGCTGTGCCTCATGTGTTTTGCTGGTGTTAGCTGCTCAGAGCACTGTGCCACTGCCAACCAGTGCCACAGTGCAAGTGCTCCCTATTTAAAATGTATATGTTGGTTGGATTCCATGACTGGCTTATTTGGTTTACTGTCAGACCCCAGTAAAGTGCACCAGGAGTGCCCAGGGCTTGTAAATACAAATGCTGTTGGTGGGCTTGCAGCACTGGTTGTGCCACCCACAGAAGCGGCCAGGTAAAATGTATCTAAGGTCTGCCATTGCAGAGCCTGCGTGCAGTCTGGTACTGTCATGCTGACTGGGCAAGTGCACACACTTGCCAGTCCCTAAACCTTCCCTTAACTTCATATCAGTCACCCGTTTGGTAGGCCCAAGGGCAGGGTGAATTGTAAGCATAAGGTAGGACAAGCCCTGATGTGTGTGGCATGTCCTAATAGTGAATTACAGCCATTTTCGTTTTTCAGTATTGTAAGGCTACCTGTTCTCCATAGGACAGAATGGGCTGTTAGAATTGTTACATTCTATGATCCTAACAGACCCAGGGAACATGGTAGAAATTCGAGTTTAGTATGCCTGAACTCAGAATAATAAAATACATCTTTTAGTAAAGTTTATTTTAATATTCTGTGTTTGCAAATACCACTTTTAAAAAGTTGGTATTTGCTTGCTTGACCATTTCAGCCCGCCTCTGCTATGATGTGTATCTGCCTGTCTGGTTGTGTGAGTGACAGGGCTGGGGAAACCCAGAGGGGCAGGGCTAGGTAGCCTGGTGGTGAATAGGAAGATTGGCAGTCAGATGGGTGGGAGGAGTACACCTGGGCTCTGAATAGAGTTGTGCTCTGCTACCACAATGCTGGCTCCACCTCCTGCGGAGCGGCTGAAGTCTCTGCCCTGCACCCTGAATAGAAAGGCAGAGTCATGTCAACAGAGTGCTCAAGAACTGGTTTGGACTGGGCAAAGGCCCCTCAACCCCAGAGGAACAAAGGAATTAGGGGTATAAGTATTGGGACTCTGCTCCCAAGAAATGAGATCCTGCTGAAACAAGAAGAACCTCTGCCAGAGGAGAAGGAACTGGGAAAGCTGTAGGAGGAGTAACTGTCCCTGACCTAGGGGATTGGCCTGCAGTGGTTGCCTTGCTGCTGAAGGAGAGGAGAAAGACTACTAAAGACTTTGCTTCAACTTGTGCTTTGAAAAGATCTCCAAGGGCTTGAACTGAGCTTGCCCCCTGAACGAAGTCCCAGGACCAGTGGACTTCACCCCCAGCTCCCCAGAGTCTTTTGGAAGTGCCTGCTGCTGTTGATGGGCCTTCTGAGGGACTGCGTGTCGCAAGGAGCTGGAAGCACGACGCAAGGAAGAGAAGCGTGCCGCCGTCGGAGCCGCTGTCGTCGCATCTCGCAGAGAGTGTCGCCGCTGCAGCATCGCATCGAGCGGAAGCGTCTCGCCTCATTCCGGAAGTGTCTCGCAACGCCGAAGAAGTGTGTCGCCATCGCAGCCATCGTAGCTGTCGCATTGCACCGCATCGAGAGGAGTCTCGCATCGAGGAGGAAGCGTGTCGCCATCGTAGTTGTCGCATTGCACCGCAACCAGAAAAGAGCCTCGCATCCACGGAGTAGCGTGCCGCCGTCGGAGCCGCTGTCGTCGCATCTCGCGGAAGGGGTGTCGCCGCTGCAGCATCGCATCGAGCGGAAGCGTCTCGCAACGTCGGAGAAGAGTGCCGCTGCCAAGGCCGCTGTCGTCGCATCTCGTCAAGGGTGACGCCGCTGTAGCTGACGCATCGAGTCGAGCCTTCTCGCAACATCGGAGAAGCGTAACGCATCTGGAAGATCCGGTCTTTATTTTCTTTTGCACCAAGAACTTCAACGCATCTGCATCGCTGCAACACTTTCGTTGCCCTGCGTGTCGCATCTAAGGTACATTGACTTAAAGTGTCGCATTTAAGAACTTAAGAGAAACTAAGCAATCTTCTACCAACTAAGCAACCGTATTGTGTATTTTTAATCGTTTAATGGTCTTGTGATAATCCTATATAAAGAATCCTTAGTTATTAATATAAATACCTGTGTGGTGTCCATTTGTAGTGTTGTCACTTGGTTACTGTATGTGTTCACAAATGCTTAACCTATAACGCTCTGAGATAAGCCTTGTCTGCTCACGCCAAGCTACCTAGAGGGTGAGCAGGGGTTGTTTTAGTAGTGTAACCCCTTTCCCTGACTAGAGGAAAGGTTCCCTGCTTGTCACAAGTACCTACCTGTGCCAACCAGAGAACCCGGATTCTAACATTGGTGGTCAGCGGTGAGGATTCTGGACTTGCATTTGTGACTCATGTACAGTGATTGGTGAACACTACTTAGTGAGTGCATCCCTTAAACGCAACCAATACTTGTTGGTAATTTCTTTTTGGGACTTTCTATTTTTGAGTACTGCCAAGCTTAACCATGGTGGAGAAAGCAGCATCCATAGTCTCTGTTAATACTGAATGGGAATCGGAAGAAGAGAAACTGGACAGTTACCCATTGAAACAGCTAAAGTTCTACTGCAGGAAATTTAAAGTCTGCACAACTGGATGTAAAAACAAGGCAGAGTTCTACAAGGCGCTGAGGGCCTGGGTAGAAGCAAGGAATGCCACTGATGATAATGCAGAGGAGCAGCTGGATGGGCCAGTGGGCCCAGGAGGAAGGAGAACCCCTTCCCCTGCCGGTAGCAGTGTTTCTAACAAAAGTCTATCTCCAGAGGAGCTGGCAGATAGAAAAGAGTGTAGGATGCATGAATTGGAGCTGGCCAAGCTCAAGTTAAGTGGGCAGTTAGAATTGGAAATGCAGAGTATAAAGTTAGCCCTGGAAGAAAAGAAGCTACAATATGAACATGAAAAGGTTTTGAGGGAGATGGAGCTGAAAGCCCAGAGTCTAGAAAAGGCTCCCTCTGGTGGCAGCACACCGTCAGTGCAGGTGGACTCAAGGGTGTACATACCCAAGGATGTAGTAAAAGAATTTTTTTTAAATGATGACATAGGGCAGTGGTTTAAGGCCTATGAGGTAGCCATGTCTTCCCACCGGGTCCCTGAGAAAGATTGGGGAGCGGGGTTGTGGGGACGGTTCCTTAGTGAGGGGCGGGATACACTGCTGGATTTGCCTTCATATGGGGATAGGAATTATAATTATCTGAAGGCTGCTTTGATGTCTAGATATGGGTTGACCCCTGAGTTGTATAGGCAAAGGTTCAGGGGTTGCACCAAGATTCCAAACAGTACATATGTTGAGTATGTGACTTTTTTTTGCAGAGCACTGGATGGTTGGGTGAAGGGTAGCAAAGTTAATGATTTTCAAGGGCTTCTTGATTTAATGGCATGGGAGCACTTGTCTAGTAATTGTTTTCCTGAGCTACGCCAGCACCTGATTGATAGTAGGCTGACTAACCCTAGGAAGCTTGCTGAGGAGGCGGACCGCTGGGTCAGTACCAGGGTCCACAAGGGTCAAGTGGGAGATTCCGGCAAAGGTGGGCAGGGTCCCGAGCAGAAGAGTGGGGGGGACAAGGGTAAACAGAGGGAGTTCCAGAAGAGGCCCCAAAGTAATCCCCAAGGGAACCAAGGGAAAGGTTCTCAGCCTCCCCCACCACAGAAACCGACCGGGGCCCTGACAGGTACACCTGTTCAGAAGGGGCCCATCAGATGTTACAAGTGTGGTAACATGGGGCATTTTGCCTCTGATGTGAAGTGTCCATTGTTTGGTAAACCAGCACCCACTGGTGCTCCATCCCGGCAGGTGACTAGTGTAGCTCTGGGGAGGAGATGGGTGTCCAAGGTGGGTGGGGTCCCACAGAGATGTCCCTTGTCTCATTAGGAGACCGTGAAGTGGTCCCCCAAACCCAGCTGCCTGAGAACACTAAAAAATACAGGCAGTGGGTGACCATAAATGGCCATAGGGTTGAAGCTCTCAGAGACACAGGAGCCAGTGTGACGGCTGTCAAGCGCCACCTGGTGTCTCAGGAGCAGGTTGTCCCCGGAGCATTCTATCCGGTTGTTGCCGCCGACAACACCAAGAGTCGCTGCCCAGTGGCTCAGGTTCCCTTTCAGTGCGGGGGGGGTCTCTGGTACTCTTCAGGTAGCTGTGAGGCCCGCCATGCCTGTAGACTGTCTGCTAGGGAACGACTTGGAGAGCTCACCTTGGGCTAAGGTGGAGCGGAGTGCTCACCTGGAGATGTTGGGTATGCCGGATTGGGCGTGTGTCACCACACGGTCCATGGCAGCCAGTAGAGGTACTCAAGAGGTCCTGGAGCCTGAGAGGGAGGCCCAGGGACCGGCCTTAAAGAGAAGGAGCAGGGGGCGCGGGAAACCGGCTCCTGAAGTTCCCACAGTCCAGGAGGGAGCAGACCTTGAGGGGGATGCCCTGGAACCTACAGGGGAACAGATAGCTGAACTTGGGGACCTGCCTGAGCTGACCCATTGGCAGCAAGAAGGAGGACCCTCCATGGAAGAGTTCTGCAGGGAGCAGAAAGTATGCCCTTTTCTTGTGGGTATGCGGCAGCAGGCTGCAGACCAGGCCAACGGTGATCAGTCCGGAACACATTTCATTTACTGGGAGAACAACCTCCTGTATTCTGAGCCTAAGGTTGCTGAGCCTGGGTCAGCCCGTGTGCTGGTGGTACCTCAGCGCTTCAGAGCCTTCCTACTGGGGCCTGCTCACGATGTACCCTTAGCAGGACATTTGGGGCAGGACAAGACCTTTGAAAGGCTTGTCACCCACTTCTTTTGGCCCCAAATGCGCAGTAGTTCAGATACTCACTGCAGAACATGCCAAACTTGCCAGGCAAGTGGGAAGAGTGGAAGGAAGCAGAAGGCTCCACTCCAACCATTCCCTTTGGTCGGTACCCCATTCCAGCGAGTGGGGATTGACATTGTAGGGCCACTGGACCCTAGGACAGCGATGGGCAATAGGTTCATCCTGGTCCTGGTGGACCATGCCACCCGGTACCCGGAAGCCATCCCTCTGAGGACAGTGACGGCCCCAATGGTGGGACGTGCGCTAATGGGAATTTTCTCCTGAGTGGGATTCACTCTAGAGGTGGTGTCTGACTGAGGTACCAATTTCATATCTAAATATATGAAATCCCGTTGGCAAGAGTGTGGCGTAACCTACAAGTTCACCACACCTTACCACCCCCAAGGAAACGGGTTGGTTGAGAGATTCAACCGAACCCTCAAAGGCATGATAATGGGCCTGGAAGGACCCATGAGGCGTAAGTGGGACGTACTCTTTCCATGCCTTCTCTTTGCTTACAGAGAGGTGCCACAGAAGTCTCTAGGGTTCAGTCCCTTTGAGCTTCTGTACGGACACCCAGTGAGAGGACCTCTAAGTCTGGTCAAAGAAGGCTGGGAGCAATCTCCCAGGAAACCTCCCAAGAATGTATATAGTTACATGCTGGCCTTCAGAAACCAGACTAGGCATTTCAGGAAACTTGCTGAGGCAAACCTGGAAGCCTGCCAGGAGGAGATGAAGCGGTGGTACGACCAGACTGTCACTCTGGTAGAGCTTCAGCCTGGACAGAAGGTATGGGTCTTTGCCGCAGTGGAGCCCTGTGCGCTCCAGGATAAGTGGACCGGTCCCTTTGAGGTGGTGGAGCGCAAGAGTCCAGTTACCTATTTGGTGGACCTGAAGTCTCCTAGGAACCCCTTAAGGGTCCTACATGTCAACCGCCTCAAGCCCCACTTGGAGAGGTCCCAAGTGGGTATGCTCTTGGCGACAGATGCTGGGATGGAGGAGGAGACCGAGCCTCTTCCTGACCTCCTGTCAGTCAAGGAGCAAGATGGGTCAGTGGATGGTGTCATCCTCTCTTCCACCCTGACCCCTGAGAAACAGAATGATTGTCGCCAGCTGCTGGGACAATTTTCTGACCTGTTTTCCCTGGTTCCCGGTGTCACTGATTGGTGCGTCCATGATGTGGACACTGGGGATAGTACACCTGTGAGGCACAAGGCCTACAGGGGGACTGACAGGGTAAGGGCCTGCATCAAGGAGGAGGTCTCCAAGATGTTTGCCCTTGGGGTAATTGAGTCCTCAAGCAGTCCTTGGGCCAGCCCAGTGGTCTTGGTCCCGAAGGCTGCAGCGCCGGGAGCCACACCCGAACTCCGGTTCTGTGTGGACTACAGAGGACTCAATTCGGTCACCAGGACTGACGCACACCCCATCCCCAGAGCTGATGAGCTCATAGATCGGCTAGGGGCTGCCCTCTACCTCAGCATGTTTGATCTAACGTCTGGGTATTGGCAGATCGCCTTGACCGATGGGGCCAAAGAGAGGTCAGCATTTTCCACCCCTGATGGGCATTACCAGCTCTGGGTTATGCCCTTTGGGATGAAAAATGCCCCTGCCACCTTCCAGAGGTTGGTCAACCAGGTGTTGGTTGGGCTGGATTCGTTCAGTGCCGCATACCTGGATGACATCGCAGTGTTCAGCTCCACGTGGGAGGAACACCTGCGCCACCTCTGGGAAGTGTTGATGGTGCTGCGGAGGGCAGGCCTCACGATCAAGGCGAGTAAGTGCCAGATCGGGCAGGGTTCAGTGGTGTACTTGGGGCACCAAGTTTGGAGTGGCCAGGTGGCACCCCTTCAACCCATGATAGGTAACATCCTGAATTGGGAGTCGCCCAAAACCCAGACGGAGGTGAGAGCCTTCCTAGGCCTCACCGGGTACTACAGGAGGTTTGTTAAGGGGTATGGCAACATTGTTGCCCCCTTGACAGCGCTGACTTCAAGGAAGCAGCCCAGGAAGGTGATCTGGACTGACACCTGTCAGAAATCTTTTGAGGCCCTGAAAGCTGCTATGTGCACGGCGCCCGTGCTTTTGGCTCCCAACTTCTCCAAAGAGTTTATCGTTCAGACAGACGCTTCAGAGCATGGTGTGGGGGCTGTTCTTTCACAGATTAATGAAGGGGGCCTAGATCAACCTGTAGCCTTTATTAGCAGGAGGTTACTTCCACGGGAACAGAGATGGAGTGCTATTGAGCGTGAGGCATTTGCTGTGGTCTGGGCGCTGAAGAAGCTAAGACCATACCTGTTTGGGTCTCACTTCCCCAGGCAATTCAGATGGTTGATGCATATGAGGGGTGAGAATCCAAAGCTGTTGAGGTGGTCCATTTCCCTACAGGGTATGGATTTCACGGTGGAACATCACCCTGGCACAGATCACGCCAATGCTGACAGTCTGTCCAGATTTTTCCGCCTTAGTGATGAGGAACTCCCTGGGGTAGGGTAGTTCTCCCCACTTTTCAGCTGGAGGGGACACATGTTAGACCTGGCACCTTGGCGTGAGTCTCCCTTCCACTTTTTGTCGCTGTGCCTCATGTGTTTTGCTGGTGTTAGCTGCTCAGAGCACTGTGCCACTGCCAACCAGTGCCACAGTGCAAGTGCTCCCTATTTAAAATGTATATGTTGGTTGGATTCCATGATTGGCTTATTTGGTTTACTGTCAGACCCCAGTAAAGTGCACCAGGAGTGCCCAGGGCTTGTAAATACAAATGCTGCTGGTGGGCTTGCAGCACTGGTTGTGCCACCCACAGAAGCGGCCTGGTAAAATGTATCTAAGGTCTGCCATTGCAGAGCCTGCGTGCAGTCTGGTACTGTCATGCTGACTGGGCAAGTGCACACACTTGCCAGTCCCTAAACCTTCCCTTAACTTCATATCAGTCACCCCTATGGTAGGCCCAAGGACAGGGTGCATTGTAAGCATAAGGTAGGACAAGCCCTGATGTGTGTGGCATGTCCTAATAGTGAATTACAGCCATTTTCGTTTTTCAGTATTGTAAGGCTACCTGTTCTCCATAGGCCAGAATGGGCTGTTAGAATTGTTACATTCTATGATCCTAACAGACCCAGGGAACATGGTAGAAATTCGAGTTTAGTATGCCTGAACTCAGAATAATAAAATACATCTTTTAGTAAAGTTTATTTTAATATTCTGTGTTTGCAAATACCACTTTTAGAAAGTTGGTATTTGCTTGCTTGACCATTTCAGCCCGCCTCTGCTATGATGTGTATCTGCCTGTCTGGTTGTGTGAGTGACAGGGCTGGGGAAACCCAGAGGGGCAGGGCTAGGTAGCCTGGTGGCGAATAGGAAGATTGGCAGTCAGATGGGTGGGAGGAGTACACCTGGGCTCTGAATAGGGTTGTGCTCTGCTACCACAATGCTGGCTCCACCTCCTGCGGAGCGGCTGATGTCTCTGCCCTCCACCCTGAATGGAAAGGCAGAGTCATGTCAACAGAGTGCTCAAGAACTGGTTTGGACTGGGCAAAGGCCCCTCAACCCCAGAGGAACAAAGGAATTAGGGGTATAAGTATTGGGACCCTGCTCCCAAGAAATGAGATCCTGCTGAAACAAGAAGAACCTCTGCCAGAGGAGAAGGAACTGGGAAAGCTGTAGGAGGAGTAACTGTCCCTGACCTGGGGGATTGGCCTGCAGTGGTTGCCTTGCTGCTGAAGGAGAGGAGAAAGACTACTAAAGACTTTGCTTCAACTTGTGCTTTGAAAAGATCTCCAAGGGTTTGAACTGAGCTTGCCCCCTGAACGAAGTCCCAGGACCAGTGGACTTCACCCCCAGCTCCCCAGAGTCTTTTGGAAGTGCCTGCTGCTGTTGTTGGGCCTTCTGAGGGACTGCGTGTCGCAAGGAGCTAGGAGCGCGACGCAAGGAAGAGAAGCGTGCTGCCGTCGGAGCCACTGTCGTCGCATCTCGCAGAGAGTGTCGCCGCTGCAGCATCGCATCGAGCGGAAGTGTCTCGCCTCATTCCGGAAGTGTCTCGCAACGCCGAAGAAGCGTGTCGCCATCGCAGCCATCGTAGCTGTCGCATTGCACCGCAACCAGAAAAGCGCCTCGCATCCACGGAGAAGCGTGCCGCCGTCGGAGCCGCTGTCGTCGCATCTCGCAGAAGGGGTGTCACCGCTGCAGCATCGCATCGAGCGGAAGCATCTCGCAATGTCGGAGAAGAGTGCCGCTGCCAAGGCCGCTGTCGTCGCATCTCGTCAAGGGTGACGCCGCTGTAGCTGACGCATCGAGTCGAGCCTTCTCGCAACATCGGAGAAGCGTAACGCATCTGGAAGATCCCGTCTTTATTTCTTTTGCACCAAGAACTTCAACGCATCTGCATCGCTGCAACACTTTCGTTGCCCTGCGTGTCGCATCTAAGGTACATTGACTTAAAGTGTCGCATTTAAGAACTTAAGAGAAACTAAGCAATCTTCTACCAACTAAGCAACCGTATTGTATATTTTTAATCGTTTAATGGTCTTGTGATAATCCTATATAAAGAATCCTTATTTTTAATATAAATACCTGTGTGGTGTCCATTTGTAGTGTTGTCACTTGGTTACTGTATGTGTTCACAAATGCTTAACCTATAACGCTCTGAGATAAGCCTTGTCTGCTCGCGCCAAGCTACCTAGAGGGTGAGCAGGGGTTGTTTTAGTAGTGTAACCCCTTTCCCTGACTAGAGGAAAGGTTCCCTGCTTGTCACAAGTACCTACCTGTGCCAACCAGAGAACCCGGATTCTAACACCAATTAACGCCAGCACTCACACAGCACTCAGTTTAGAGTTTCATGAAATCACCCCCACCCAGATCTTACGAGAAACGCACCTGGGCAGCCACCACCGGGGTGCAGCGCGGGAACCTCTTGTTGGAGACGGAAGACAGGGGGGCCTTATCACCCCGATGAGGCGGCACCCTGCGGAACACAGCAGAGAAGGACTCCGCCCCACAGGACTTCTGTAGCACTGCGAAACTGCACAAAAACTGCTAACATATACACACGCCCACATGACTTTTTGGGAAATCACTGCAACGATTTACTGTCGAGTGTGACGAAATCAGTAATAATATCGCTGCCCCGGAGCGTTCAGATGTTATGCTGTTCACCACCAAGTGATGAATCACTGCCCCCCCCCCACACACACACACACACACACACACACCCCTCAGTCACTTAAGCGGGTGGTAAACAGCTCCTCTTCAATCCTATCAGGCACTTTACTCCTTCAGTCCGGCAGTATGGTCAGTGTGGAATATGCAATTGTATTTATATAGTGCTTACTACCCCATCGAAGCGCTTTTCGGCGAGTAGTAAAGGATTAGAGGTGAATTCTCTGTTAAAGCGCACACATTTAATTCCAGCCACATCTGCAATTGTGTCTAACTGGCCTCTAAAGTCATTCTTGACGCCAAATGCATTTGTTATGTCTTTCAAATGACAAAATACCCGAAACGCTTGTGGCTCCACACACAGAAACCAGCCCCGGAAGGACTTACCGTGTGTGTCATATTTCATTATAGCCCAGGTCACTGAGTAATGGACCGGAGCGTGTAATATTTCGGCAGAAAACCTGCCACGCATGTACCTTGGAAAAAGGCGCGTGGGTTCATCCATGTACCAACTTAGGACAGCGAAAACAGGAGCACCAAAAATGTAGACTCCAGCAGGAGATTTAAGAACACCAGAGACTCCATAGAAGTCACGGAGAACAAGCGCAGTGTGCCCTGAAGCTACAGTGCCCAGACAGCTCGTGACGCAGCATTTTCTGTCTGACTTAAAAAAATGTGCAATGCAAACGTCTACTGCTCCCGAAAACCTGCAGTCATGATGGGTTTTGCCTAGTCCTTTGCCTTTTACAAGTTGTACAGCATATATAATTTAAAATCAACACCGCACATGTAGCATCTGTAACAAACGGTGCAGAGAATCGAAGCGAGGAGCTGGCTCAACATATAACGCTGCCGACTTTGGAGCTGGAGAACAGGGTTCGAGCCTCGGGTGGGCTGTATCACGTAATCACATTTAAATAAACGGAGATCTCGGAGGGGAGTGGGGAGAGACAAATAAAACAGGGGGGGGGTCACAAAGAGCTCATTACCACTGCATCACACGGCTCCTTTGCCAAAGAGCGCACAACAGAGGGTTCCTCTGCAGGACGTTGCCATTGTGCCAATACAAGAAAAAAGTGCTTAATGGCTAATTAAGAGACACCGTGTCACGCTGTGAGTAAAAGATCCAATCCGGGTGGGTGGGGCGAAAAGGAGACCGGGCGGTAACAAGGAGGGACTAAAAAGCCTCACTGACAATGGAAAGTCAGGGTTTAGCATGCACGATGATGCAAGCCAATGGAATGAAGGGGCGGACTGAAATTGGCTTGATTACAAGAAGCCTCGCAGAGTGAGCAGCGCATGCTCGCTGCAACCCTAGGAGAGACCTAAAAATGGGGTGAAAAAGGCGGGGTCGCTAACGGAGGCGTGACCAAGTAAACGTGACTAGAAATAATTTCCAAGAAGTGAGGCCTATGTACTAAAGGGCATGACTTAAAATTTGGGAACTAAAATCCTGTGCATCACATAGTGTGCCACCTGACTAGCATTTGAGTGTCACTCAGTGAGTTTTCTGTCATTACCACCGGATCTATAAGCACTTCATTTTGTTTTACTTTCACGCTGTCAATATTTTAACAACTTTGCACTGTGAGAATCTTGCAGTGCCTTCAGTTTCAACTCCAGATCATGGCCCGTTATAACCACCCACCCAAAATTTGAACTTGCGCAGACACCTACAGTGGGCCCGGTTCAGGTATGCAGATGCATGATTAACATGCCGCTTAAAAAAAATACATAAATACTAGAAGCGGCTCGTGTCAGGGAAAAGAGGTGAGGCAGGGTGGGTGGGGGGTGGTTTGGGGACCAAGGAGACAAATAAAAAAAAATAATTAATAACTCGCTGCCGCCCTCCAGCATTGTGCTCTTGTGCTCTTCTCCACTGCAGGCAGTGGGAAACACTGCTGCTGCTATTGTTACAGGGGGCCGACATTGCAACACTGCTGCAAAACCAACCCCTAGTAACAAAAACGTCCCCCCGCCTTCTGGCCCACTGGGAAAACGCCCGGTAATGCCCGGTGCCCGCTTCGGCCAGTCCGGCCATAAGAAAATGCAATCTGTGCAGGACCTGACTGGGAACTAAAACCAGCCCTGGCAAAAATGTTAAAAGCAGCTTCGCTCCCTCTTTTCCTCCACTCTCTATTTACATCCACCCATTCTTTGTCTCTCTCCTCTCTATCTCTCTTCTCCCTCTTACTCTCTCTCTCTCTCTCTCTCTCTCTCTCCTGAAGCCCCACTGTATCTGCTCCAATCTGCCCCCGAGGAGATGGAAAAGTGACAGACCCCACCTACAACCACTGGCTCAACTTAAGCACTGGGATTACCCAAAGGCACAAATGGCCAGTGTGGCGCTGAGCCATGCCTAAGCCCCCTGGGGCCTTCCAAGCCACACTCTCCCATGCCACACTCTCCCAGATTGTCTCAACAGCTAATATTTGTTGACAAGTAAATGAAATGCAAAAACCAGTTGCGCCAAAAGGAAGACAAAAACAATTATTTTTATGAAGAGATGGTCATACATCGCAATTTCTAAGCACTTTTTTAGTTCTTAACATGGTTTACATTTAATTGTATCTTTGATTTTCAGGTTTGGTAATCATTCTCTAATCATTATTTGGTGCGCCGTTTTTGCTGTTCCTTGCACTTTGTCATGTGTTCACTTGTGCCGTTCACCTTTTGCACGAGCACTTTGAGCACAGGAATGTTTGTATTACATTTTTATACAAGATAACAGTGCAGATATATTATGTGTAATTTGCATTTGCAAATTCTTAATATAGACCAATTTCAATTCTTAAAAACAATTGTTTTTGTCTTCCTTTTGTCGCAATTGTTTTTGCATTTTTTTTACTTGTCTGCAAATATTACCTCTTGAGACGTTGTTTATTGCATATAGGCTACCAGGTCTCAGCTCTTTGCAAGGGTTACCTCCTGTGGTTTTTTTTCTGGCACTCTCACAAGAAGCACCCTAGATAGATGCGTTCTGCGACACTTCCATGCTGGAAGATGCTTAATGCCCTTTAAAGCAGCCTCTTTGCCCATTGGCCTTCATCCGTTATATGGTGCAGGCGCGCAGTAATGCAGTCCTCTTTTCGTAGTGTGACATACCCCCATGTCAAAGGCCGAAAGACACTGTATGGGTGCAAAATAATGTTATAGAAAGGGGGCAATACAAGAATCTGCAAACCCTTGTTATAAGAAGGGGCCCATAGAGATGAAAAGGTGGGCACACATGCCGGCTGGGCTCCAGGCACTACTGTATTCTGGGCCATGATCTCTAGTCCCCATTCTAAAGCATACCTTTGTATTATTTATATATTTGTGTAAAATAAATACTCTTTTCACTCATGTATATCATTCTATTTAAGGGACTGGAAAGTCAGAATTTGACAGCGGCAAAAGACCATCTTGACCGTTCAAGCATGGCAATATCATCTTTGCCTTTAATATACGCCCCAAAGTGGTCTCCAGTTTTACCCTGCAAACTCCCCGCCACAATGTGAAATAGAAATTATTAATTTACTCTACTTTCTTCCACCAAAGCTAGACTGCTTCATGAGTTTACCACACTCCAGCCAATCAGAATGAGAAGAAGAAAAAACAACTGGCACGCAGTTACATACTCTACATTACAAGTATGCGCTGCAGTAAATATTTGTATTACAAAAGTGACACAAATCCAGTGCAAAATCTTGTGTTGGGATTTACTTTTCAAAGTAAATCCTTATTTTGCATTGGAAAGTTGCCTAAAATAATGCAGAGTGGAACTATGGGCTACTTTCTGCTACTTTGCATGAATGGCATGTTTTCCATGAGGGTACATGGGTGTTCCCATGTAACTGCCCCTTGGTTTTTGACACAAAACAATATTGATTAACATTGCTTAATAGGAATTTATGCCAAACACATTCGCCTCCTCGAGGCAGGCATAAGGTTTGAGAAAAATGTTCCTTTCTCAAGTTTTCAAACTTTGCATGTGTACATCACAAGAAGTGGGTAAAGTATTCAAGCTTAGTTTTTGTACTGAGAGGGTCCCATTCCAATACAACACCTATGCTCAACAGAACACACACTCTTGCACTACAATGCAAGGGTATCTTCATTGGAATATGACTCGTTACTACGCGAGTCATTACATCGTGTGGCATTACAACGCGGTCGTTACAACGATCGTGTTGTTACCACGCAATGCCATTACAACCCAAGTCATTACATCGACTTGCAGTAGATGGCACGCTGACATTAGAAATATATATTTTCCTATCCCAACTCAAGCCAACGCAACAGTAGGGAAGGTGTTGGAATAGTAAACTATACTATTCCTAATATTAGCGCGCCATCTACTGCAAGTCGATGTAATGACTTGCGTAGTAATTGCAACGTGTGCTAACAACACGGTCGTTGTAACGACCGTGTTGTAATGGCATCACGGTGTAATCACCACGATGTAAAGGTCGTTTCCCCTTTGTTGATGTATAGCTACAAAAGTGTGCCAGCGTTGGGGGAGAGAAAAGCAGTAAATCTCTTTGTCGATATGGTGCAGTTTCTCCCTTTCCCACTGACTCAATGCATCACAGTAACTTTGGTTGCAGCACGACATTGCACCAAAAATTATTGAATCTGCCCCTGGGTTGATAGTTATTCACACTGAACACCTGTCAAATCAGCCAGCCTTGAACCGAGGTCACACTTGAATCATCACTTTAGTGCCTTGAGGCTCGAGATGGAAAGAGAGTTGATTAAGCTATTTTCATGCAACCACAATAAATTGCAAAAAATATCCTCTGATAGTGATAAATATATACTATGATGTTTTATAGCCTCAATACAGAAACGAATATTACAATCTTGTGAGACAGATTGGAAATATAAAGAAATAAAATATATAGGGCTTCCATCTCGAAGCACTGAGCACATCTGCATCACAGGGTTGACAACCTCGTATGTATGGAGATTAATTAATTTCGAGAAATCACAGAACATTTCCAGGTTATACCTGGAAATCTACGCCACTCGCAGTCTTCTAGGAATAATCCTTTAAATATTTTATGAATACCTTTTTCACATCTGAGATTGTAATTAAATTCTTGCATGAGAAAGACAAGCAAGAGCACTCGATTGATAACTTCCACACTCTGGAAAGGGATTTTCCCCCCGCCCTCGCAGAAGTAAATATCTGACCGCATTTTTGGTGGTGAGAAAGGTTCAGAAAATGGTTTGTGCGATGCCACCCAACGCGGACGTTTCTGGTTGTGCACAAACATCTCTGGGGTGGCCTCGCCCTGGAATGCCCGCTTCTCACATCTGCTCATAGATTTACATGCACAATTGTATAGTAAATCCATATACGAGTGGAAAACCAACCTTTCCTAATTTCAAAAGTGGTTTGGCACTCATAAATGACGATATTGCAGGTATAAATGTAGCTTACACGTACAAACACCTCAAGAATGATGCTAGTTCTATATGTGTTTTATATGTAGTCCTTAACTGTTTTTCCCCCTACATAAGTGAAGCATTGCAGTCGACACCACCAGAAGACATTAAGAGCCTGATTATGAGTTTGGCGGTCCATTGACTGCCAAACTCACTGTGGCATTGTGGTGGCGGTCCGGCCTGCCACACCAGCGATCCAACCACCCTATCACAACATTGGCGGTCAGACCACCATTGGATTGCTGAACCCACCGGGGAACCATGTTCACTGGCGGTGGTGCCGCAGTCAGGGGTCATGCATATTACGAGTTTCCTGACGGCCAGCGTCTCATGGAGGTTTTTCTCCATGAAACTGCTGGCGGTCAGGAAACAAAGGGGGCCCTACAGAGCCCCTCTTGCCCCATGCATGTTGGTGAATGCAGGGGGGCACATGTTGTGCCCCGCGTTGTGCATGCACCCCCAGTTCCTGCACGGCCTGAACTGCACCAGTCTATGCCGTGCAGGAACTGCCTTTGATTCTTCCATTGCAGTGCTTTTATCACTTTTGGTGTCTGATTGAGCCAGAGAAGGTACCAGTGTCTCGATCATATTAAAACTGCAATTAAAAACATTGCCAAATGGTTGCCAGAGGACTAACAGACGTTTGCTCACTTCCATGGAACAAATGGATGTAAAATACACGCGTAGAACAAGTGAAGAATACAAAACAGGCATCCGAATGCATTACCCAATAAGACACACTACATGCTTCCCACAATATGAGAGCAGCGGACAATAGTATTGGTCTAGGCCATCTTGGACTTTATCTCCCAATGTTTCATGGGAAGGATACTTTAGTAAAGGTTTCTTTAAGCACCAAGATATAATATTTTAGTTGACTGGCTGCTGTGAGGAATAAAGTAATGCATATTTTGAGCTTCCGGTCTTGAAATACAATTAAGCGTTCAAGAAACACAGTATCTTGCCAATGCAGTTTAAAAGTGATGTGTCATGTGTCTTTATAAATGAAAAACATGACACTTGCTAAGTAACTAAAAGGCATGATGATATATAATAAGGATAATACACACATTGTGATATCAATGCCCATCATATTTGCTCATTTATTTTTTACAATTTGTCCTTCTCTAGTGCCTTTGATCTTTAGTCAGGTACTTTTAATTTTCATGCTAAAATTGGATTAGAAGATGATTTCATAATACTTAGTAATGGTTCATTCAGAGCTAACTTCATTGAAAGTTAATGGTTCATTGAGAGCAATTGTAGGCTGAGAGTTATGAGTCACTGACAGCCGTGGGCCATTGGCAGTTAATAGTTTCTTGAGAGCTATGGTTTATTGAGAGCGACGATTCACACAAGCAGTTTCTCTGTGACGGCTATAGCGCATTGTGGGCTTGGGTTAATTGAGATTTGTGGTTCATTGAGAGCTACGGGCAAGTATGGTTGGTGACCGATAGCTTCGGTTCACTGATAGCTATTGTTCACTAAGAGCTACAATTCATTGACTTGTAGTACATTGAGAGCTACGGTTGACTGAGAGCTGTGGTTCATTGAGAGCTTTAATTCACCAAGAGCTATGGTTGACTCAAAGCTATGATTTATTGAGGGCTATAGTTCATTGAGAGCTATGGCTTACTGAGAGCTGATATTTTCTTAGGGATATGCTTCATTGAGAGCTGTGATTGAGTGAGAGCTATGGTTTGAGGTTACATGTTACCACATAGAGTGCAACTAGCTAATTCTATCCCTACATCAACACCGCTAACTTGTCAACAACTACGTCATTTCAGCTTTTTTATTTTTCTCAATTAATTGAAACTACATTGCCTTTCACATAGTTTTTAAACAGTATTTTTAGCTGTTTTTAATAAATAGTAATATTATAAAATGTTACAAATGCTTAAAAATGTCCAATAATTCGATTTTTGATGCATTTAAAAATGCTACTGAAAGTAAAATAAAAATTACCTTGACATAGAATTTTAAAAATATTATCTCTAAATAAGTATTTCACTGAAATACGTTTTTCAAAAACAGCCAGAAACGAACTCCTTCACAAAATGTTTAAACTTTTCACAATAATCTAAAAAAAAATCTACACATTAACTGAATGAATATCAGAAATGGTCTCCGAAAATAAATTTTACCTTTGATGAGAACAAATAACTGAGAGGATTTAGTAAGAGTCACAGTAATCCTTGTAAGACCACTATTTCCATTAACATCCTAACATAGAGTAAGCCGCGTAAACTAAACAAGTAATACTACAAACAAAGTAATAAACAAATAATAAATGTAAATAAACAACTTATAGCATAAAACTGATAACACTTATGAATGATGTCGATCTTTCAGAGTAAAGAACAACTGTTAAACTTGGAGTTAAAGAGTAAAGAAACAGAAAAAGGCTGATCCAACAGAAGCTTTCATAAAACCCAAAAATCATTGACCACCAGTATGTAAAAAAGTAAATAACATGCAATAGGTTACTTAACATTCAAACACCTACTCTAATTATAAAACTTACATTTTTAAAGATAAATCAATATCCCTATAGACTTAACTTCATAAAGAAAAGGATGGCTAATTATATACAATCTTGATATGTGAATCATGTTCTTTCTTATGAGGGGAATATCTGTTCCAGAAAACGTAGAACAGATAGTAAATTACAGTTTACATGTGTAAATTACTATGCATCAAAGTGTAGAGACAGGGCAATACAGAGGCTGCTATTGTTATGAAAGCAATCAACCACAACCACACAGGCTGGAATCACCAAACAGGCTGCAGAATCTGAAATTAGAACAACTATTGAAACTGTGGCCGTCACATCACCCGAAATTACAGGTGCTATTCTCAAACCGAGCTGTATTAATATTTCTCGCCACCAAGCAGTTTTTTTTTTTTTTTTTTAAAGTTTTTATTGAAATTAGACAAATCAAATAATACAGAGTTTGCGGCTGTGCGATCCACCAATAACAAATCAGTAGCAGCATTGTGACATTTCCGGTCCTTAGTTAAACAATACCCCATCATGAATGCAACCAACAACAAGACCCCATCTACCAATCCATCATCAACACTTGCCCGAACCTGAACCAGGGGGATCCCTGACCTGCGAGCTGTCCCCAGGGCACCAAAGACGTCCCCCTCCCCTGCCCTCATTTCTAACCCGGGCAAACGCCACGCGGTGTACAGTACCTGACCCCAGGAGCTTAATATCCCTGCGCCGACACCCCCGCAGGACCCCTGCATCTGCGTTATAGTGGGTTGGTACGACCTACCCCACTCCTGTGGGAGCTATTCCGGGATTCGGGGATGGTGGGGTCGAGCCAGGCAAGCCTGCAATGTATGTTTTGTAAGGGCCCCAGATGTCCCTAGGACGCGCTATTGTTGGGAGGAGACTAGAGTAGATCTCGCTATTCGTGCTGCAGAAAGCCATGGCTGTAAGCCATGTCTTGGACGTGGGAGCTGTCTTCCTCCCCCAGTGCTTTGCTATCTCCCGCTTGGCCAGAAGAAGCCCTATAGAGGCCAGTTTACGGACATTCTTTGGGAAATTGACCGTATAACCCAACAGTGCGACCTCAGGAGTGGGAATGAGTGTAAGCCCTAGCATCTCTTCTAGGATCTTGTGTACCTGAGCCCAGAATGTCTGCAGTCTCGGACACGTCCAGGCCATGTGTGCAAAATCGGCATGTGGTGCAGCGCATTTCCAGCAGGCGTGCGGCCGCGCGGGATCAATGGCGTGGAGTCTAACCGGGGTCATATACCAACGGCGCAGGAATTTATAATGTAGGAGTTTGTGACGGCTATTCAATGACACTGTGTCGGTGACCTTGCAACATGCCGTCCATTGTTCGTCCGTGATAGGCCTGCCAAGGTCTGTCCCCCACTCCTCCCGCGCACGATCATCCGCACAGGGGACCCGCGCCGCGCACGCCCTGTACAGCTTGGAAACAATGTGTGCCCCCGTATCGGCGTCAATCAGGATGGTGAGAGGTTCAAGGGAGGCCGGCTCAAGGGGAAAACCCTGAATCTCCGCCCGGGCGGCGCAATAGAGCCGGCGAAGAACGAACCGGTCCATGAATGTAGCGTCACTTAATCGCGCGTCCTCTGACGCCGAGAAAATGTGCCCACCCGGGTACAAGTCCCCGATCCTGGTGAGGTCAAATTTCGTCAACGTTCGTCGCACTAGTGCTTCATCCGTGCCAGGTAACAGCCCAGGGTTGGGTATCGGGAGGGAAGACGAATACAACAGAGGCTGAGCCAAATAGCGCGAGAGCCTGCTCCATGCCCAGCTGGTGGTGGACACAGTTTGAATGTCCTTTGGGTCCCTGGGGACACCTCTGGGCAACACCGTCGACAGGCGACCCGGGAGGACAAAGTCCGCCTCTGGGCGAAGGAATGGGATCCGAGCATCAGGGTGATACCAGGCATAGGCATGTGCACACTGAGCGACTAGATAGTATAAATATAAATCCGGCACTCCAAGGCCACCACGATCCTGTGGGAGTGTGAGGGTCGCCCAGCGGATCCGGGGGTGTTTTCCGCCCCAGACCAGTCTAATCATGAGGGACCGCAGTGTGGAGAAGAAGGCCCGGGTCAGAGGGATAGGGATGTTATTGAAAAGATACAAGAATTTGGGGAGCACTATCATTTTAAGAATAGCTATCCTGGCGGACATAGAGAGCGGGAGCCGCAACCACCCATCCACCTGGGTCTCCAGCCGTGCAATCGCGCGGCCATAGTTGAGGCGGATGATTTCGTCCGTGTTAAAATGTATTTGTATGCCCAAGTACCGCACCGAGTCGGAGCACCACTCAAGAGGGAACTCACATTGCCATGGAGAGGTGCCGATAGTCAGTGGGAAGATAATGGACTTATGCCAGTTTATGCCCAGGCCCGAATGGCTACCGAAACGAAGGATCTCATGTATCAAGGGGGCCAGGTTGGCCTGCGGCTCCCTGACATACAGGATTGTGTCATCGGCATACAGAGAGGCCAGTGATGGGCCCGTCCGAAACTGGAGACCCCTGTGGAGGTGCCGCTCTTGGAAATGCCGAATCAAGGGGTCCATAGCCAAAATGAACAAGAGCGGTGAAAGCGGGCAACCCTGCCGCGTACCGCGCGTGAGTGAGAATGGGCGAGATAGCGTGCCGTTGAGACGCAAACGGGCCGTAGGGCGACTATAAAGGAGTCTGACGGTCGCCAGGAAGTTCGTGGGCATGCCCATGCGCTCCATGACGGAAAGAAAGAAAGGCCACTCCAAAGAATCGAACGCTTTTTCGGTGTCTAGGAGGATCGCTGCAGCCGGAGTGGTCGGGTTAATTCTGTGCAGAACCGTGAAGAGCGTACGCAAATTCAGCGACGTCGAGCGGCGGGGGACAAAGCCGGACTGTGCGGGCGATATAATGAATTCCATCAGCTGGGAAAGCCTGTTGGCCACTATTTTGGCCAAGATCTTATAGTCAGTGTTTAAGAGGGAGAGGGGCCTATACGACCCACACAACGTCGGGTCCTTATTCGGCTTCGGGAGCAGCACAATGACCGCCTCACTAAGAGTTGACGGGAGGGAGCCGCGCTCCAAGGCCTCCGCATACACCTCTATTAGCTTGGGCGCCAGCAGATCCGAAAAGGCCTTGTAGAAGTCAGCGGAGAAGCCATCAAGGCCCGGGGCAGAAGAGCCCCGGAGCACTTTGATCGCCCCCCGCACCTCCGCTACCGTTATAGGTTCCGCCATGAACTCCTGCATGCCCCTATCCAGGAACACAAGAGCGATTTCAGATAAATAGGCCGCACGCGCGGCCGCGGAGTCACCCAACTTGGTGGTGTATAGATCTGTGTAGTAGGCCAGGAACTCGTCCCGGATCTCCGCGGGCGTTGTGCGGAGCGCCCCGTCCGTGCCCCGCACCTCGGCGATAAGGGACTTGCTGTATGGTGGTCGCAAGGCCTGCGCTAGCGTGCGCCCCGGTCTGTCCCCCTCTCCATACCTACGCGCAACCTGGTATTTCCCCAGATACAGGATCTCCCTGTCAGCGGCCTCCCGGAAGTCAGATAACAGTCGTAAGCGCCTGGTAAATACCTCGGCAGCGGGTGCCTGCTGCGCCTCAGTGTCTAGCGCGTCCAGCTGTGTCTCCAGTTGTGTTATTGTGGCGCGCAATACTTTCAGGACCCCCGCGTGCTTAGCAATGCAGACCCCTCTGATGTATGCCTTGAACCCATCCCAGAGCACTGCCCACGAGTCCACCGAGCCAGTATTTATGGTGAAGTAGTCCTCTATCGCCTCGGAAACCTCGTGTACAAAAAGGTCATCCAGCAGCGCCCTCCCAGTGAAGCGCCACTGCCGCTCAAACCCCTCAGGTCGAGGAACGTCTAAGCCAAGCAGGACTGGAGAGTGGTCCGAGTACGTTCTCGGGAACGTCCTCAACGCGCGGAACCAAGGGGACAGGCCCGGGGAGAGGAGCCAGTAGTCAATTCTGGTCCAAGTGTTGTGCTGCCCTGAAAAGTGTGTGTAGTCAGTAGTGTTTGGGTGTCGCCTGCGCCATATATCCGTCAACGAAAATCGACGGCAGAGGTCCTGGAATGCGCGCCTTGCCCTAGGCTTAGAGTCTGTGGCCCCAGAGGTGCTATCCAGCCCCACATCCAGCAACATGTTTAGATCGCTGCCCAGCAAAACGCCAGCCGGCGTTAGGGTTACCAGTTGGGCCGCAAGCGCATTGAAAAAATCCGGGGAATCAGTGTTGAGGGCATACACACATACAAGAGTAACAACATGGCCCATCAAGACCCCCTGTACAATACAGTAGCGCCCCTCCCTGTCCCCCAGAAACGTCTGGCACTGAAACGGGACTCTCTTATGGATCAGCACCGCAGTGCCTCTGGCGTAATTACTGTAATTAGCGAAGTATCGGTGAGCGCCCCAGGAAGCCGCAAAGCGGGAGGGCATGGGGCCATGCAGATGAGTCTCTTGGAGAAAAGCAATGTCCACCTGATGCCGATTTAAGTAATGCAGTACTTGTTTGCATTTACTCCGGTTGTTCAGGCCCCGGACATTCCAAGTCATTAACGATAGATTGAGAGGAGCTTCATTCAAACCTATGTGGGCCATTGATGCCAGTCAGCAAGTGATGGGAGCAGCAAAATCGGAATGTCACTGTGTATCAATAAAGTTCGTTCACACATAGCCGTAGTAGAAGAATCAAAATTGCTTACCCCAACCCCCCTCCCTCCGCCCAGCCAAACCACGCAAACGTGAGGCAATCCCAATTCTGTAAACAAAAAAGAACATAGCTCTAGGCAGGAATACCCAGTGTAACCAAACAGCAAAAAGCAGAGCATCGCAACAAAAAACGATCCCAGCGGTTTCAACCAAAGGGGGGTGACAACGATCCGCAATCAACCCAGCGCTGCAGCACAAATATACTCCAAATGTTAATACGTCCTCAAATAACCAAAGTCAAAACAGTGCAAAGTTCAGTAACGGGCGCAGTCTCAGCCGACACCTGAGGATAAGAACAGGTCCTGGCTGCCCGCAGACCCACTACCAGGGGGAGAGCGTCCACCCTCATCTCCCCCCGGCGGGCCCCCGCGCGGCTTGTAGGTACGGCAAAACTCCTGCACCGCAGCGGGATTGTCAAATAGCCGAGCTCGGCCATCAACCTCGACCCGGAGCCGGGCCGGATAGAGCATGCCATATTTAAGGCCCAGGTTCCGGAGCGCCGCCTTCACCCCCGCATATTTACGCCTGGCCTCCTGGACCATGGCGGTGAAGTCTGGGTAGAATGAAAGTCTTGAACCTTGCCAAGTAATCTCGCCCTTCTCTCTGGCAAGCCGCAAGGCCGTGTCACGGTCTCGGAAGTTCATAATGCGGGCAATCAGGGGGCGAGGCGGGAGCCCCGGGTTAGGTCTCGGCCCCAGGGAGCGGTGGGCACGCTCCACCATCAGCCAACAGTTGTTCCACAAAAACATCCAGCCTGCCCGTGGCCGTGGACTCCGGAACCCCAATAATCCGTACATTGTTGCGCCGACTGCGCGATTCCAAATCTTCGTTCTTGCTGGCCACTTCCTTCAGTATGCGCTCCAATCTGTCCACCCTTTTGATCTCCTGCACCGATTTATCCTCCACTGCCGAGATCCGGGCCTCAGCCTCTCCCAAACGCTTGTCATGGGCCTGGATTTTGGCCCCCATAGTTTCCAGCGTCTTATTTAGGGCGTCAAAGCGACCATCCAGGGCCCTGAAGCCGGCACGCATCTCCTGTAGCCAGTCCGGGGCCGGAGCCTGGGTCGTCGAGCCGCCGGTCGCCCCACCAGCCGGGTCCGGCATGTCAGGGGGGTTATCCGCGGGCTGCTCCGACAGTTTCTCGAACTGCAGCGTTTTCTGTTTGGGGTCCTTGCGACCCATTCTCCCAACCGCCAGACGTGTGGGGAGCCAGGGAGGCGATGGTGCGATGGAGCGTCCGGCTAATCCTTAGCCAATCTGGTCTGGAGCACTGATGATGGTGAGCCCACCGGGCCCCGGACAGTTCACGACCTCACTGTGCAGCAGGCAAGAGTCACGACTCCGTGTAGCCAGCAGGACCCCAATGGAACATTAAGTGCGCCATCGCGATGTGTTCAGCAGCCACGACTCGGCGCCGCCGGGGGGGGCAAGGGAGGAACGCACCAACCAGCCGCGGAGCACATGGCGAAACCCGAGAGGGCCCAAGTAACGAGGCAGAGACAACCCGGGTGTCGGGCCCAGCGCAGGGCCCCAACCGCCCCCCCCCACCGCCAGCAGGCCGTCCCGCCACCCCTCCCAGGCTCCCCGACCGGATTAGCCCGGGGCCCCAGGGAGGAGACAACGAGCGAGGCCGCGGCCGGAGCGCAGGGCCAGAGCCGTGCGCCCGGTCGTCCTCCGGTCCGCAACGGCGAGGGAAGAAAGAAGCGGGCCCCCGCCAGCCAGCACCTCGGTGCTCAATGCCCCCCCCTCCGAGCCCCCCGGGTACCTGTCTCTCGGCCGGCCGCCCTCCTCGCACTCGAGTCCCCCATTCCCGGATCAGCCCGCCATCTTGGGCCTCAGGATGGTGTGCTCATCTTCGGGCGTCCCCGTGGCCCGGGAGGTCCGCTCTGCATCCCAGCGCACTCCGGGGTCTTAGTAGGGTCAGCGGCAGCGTCTGGCGTCCCGCGCCCGCATCAGGAGGGCGAGGAAAGCAGGGTTTGCGCCGGGTCGATGGCGGAGCTTCAACGCCGTGCGGCCATCTTAGCCCGCGGCTTGGCCACGCCCCGCCACCAAGCAGGTTAACTGCAAGGTATCCAAAATGTGAAACTCACAATCAATAGGAAATTACACCTTGACAAAGAACCTCAAATCAAGCCCTTTACATGTTACTCTTTAAATATTTCCTGATAGCTTAAATACAGTGTACAAAAATTAACACTTCTACTCTACGACAATGAGCAGCTTAGAATTTCAAATAATAATTTCCCTCAAAAAATGAGAAAATACATGCAACTGAAATCATAATTCATTTCATACGACCAACGATCCAAGTAACAAAAACATGTCCTCTTTGTTCCGAATTAGAATGTGTTTTTTCATTTATCATATTCATAAGCAATGCATCACGAAATACAAATAGCGTCCTTGTCTAAGGATAAAGTTAGCTATAGTACAGATTCAAAAAGTGAATGTCCATTCTAATAGCCCCACCTCAAATCTGCAGCAGACCAATGTGAACACCTAATTTAGGAGGAGTTTTACTCTAAGAAAGAAAAGCTTGCTCACTTCAACTACTCTGAGGGTGTCTTTGTATAAGGTGGCTAAACAGATCTGGTCATAGAAGATCACCGGCATATAAGAACCTTGATAGAATTGCTACTCAAAGTCTTTAGTGAAAGAAACAAAGACAAATAACTCAATAGATGAATGGCACCACTTCTTTACTGCAACAGTGGGTAAAGCCTATCTTACCTTCTACAACTTCCTGATAACTCTCAAAAGAAGAGCAATGTTTCTAGGAAATGAGACAGCCCCCGGCAATCCATGCCATCATATATTTATGTTTCAAACAATAACATTAAAAATGTAGTGATGCTGAACATTACAAAAAAACATATGCATTTACCAGTATTATGGTTTTATTTTTATTACTATTTTAAATATTCAAAATATATTTTTGTATTGGTTGTAAACTATTACCTCTTGTCCTTTAACCACTAAATAATAAACATTTTTATATCATAATGTTTTTTATGTTATTATTTTAGAAAGGACTCTGACATGCTTTCTTACGCATGTTTCATAGTATAAAAGCTATATTTTGGTTTATTAATATCAGTAGTATATCCATATTTACTAATATTTATTCACTTACCTTTGTGATGTAGTGATTCATCAAGTATTGACCAAGGACCTATTACCCTCAGGATTGCTACTCCCACATTGTAGGGCACACAATATGCGAATTAAATTAATGTAGTACTCTTGTTGTTATGGGTTACACCATGGGTGGTTTGCTGAAACCTATGGCCATTTGAAAGATGCGATTCAGAGTTATGGTTTATTGAGAGCTGCCGTTGGCTCACTGAGAAATATGGTTCAATTGGAGTTGTGCTGCATTGAGACCATTGGTTGTTTAAGCTGTATTGCAGGTCTACTAAGTGGTATGGCTCATTGAGATATATGGACTGCTTAGAGCAATGGATCATTGATTGATGTGGTTGACTGAAAGCTGTGATTCAATGAGATGAGTGGTTTAGTGAGAGCTAATATTGGTTCATTGACAGCTACAGTGCACTAAAAGCAATGGTTCATTGAGCTCAATGGTTCATTGAGAAGTATGGTTAATTGAGAGCTATGGTCCATTAATGGTAGTGGTTCATTGAGAGGTATGGTTAATTGAAGGCTATGTTCCATTGATAATGGTTCATTGAGAGGTATGGTTAATTGAAGGCTATGTTCCATTGATAATGGTTCATTGAGAGGTATGGTTAATTGAAGGTTATGTTCCATTGATAATGGTTCATTGAGATGTATGAGTAATTCAAGGCTATGTTCCATTGATAATGGGTCATTGAGATGTATGAGTAATTGAAGGCTATGTTCCATTGATAGTAATGGTTCATTGATATCCATAGTTTATTTTAAAGCTCTGGTTAGACCAGTGGGATACTTGGTTCACCAAGAGCTATAGTTAATGAAGAGCTATGGATAAGTCATTGAGAGCATTGATACATTGAGGTCTGCGATTTATTGAAGACTATGACTTAGTGAGAGCTATAGCTCACTGTTTCAAAATCCATGGCTCCAACTCACCTTTGAATCTCTGGCGGGCATGGAGATACATGCCTCCAAACTTCATAGGTGCTCAAATCTTCTGCAAGTAGAGGAGATCAGAGTTGCGCACAGAGTGTGAGCGTTGCTTTGTGTGGCACTTTGTGGCTGTAATGCTTGCACTATGCGAAACGCACAAGTGGAGTCAAGACAAGCTACATATTATGGCGCATCAAAGGACTCGTACGAGGCTTGCAATAGTGGTGCCAATCTAGAATTCATTGAGTTTAAATGTTCCTATATTTCAGGGCATTCCTTGCTAGGCAATTGAGTTGCTTAGTTCTTTGTCCTGGAACCTTGATTCTATGAGATGGAATTATTCACCTTTTCACCTGGAGTTATCCAAGATTTATTGAATACAGAGAAGTATTCTGGGATAAAAATAGAGATCAAGGATTTAGACTTTGAATTGCACACTAGTACTGGAGTTATCCTTTCAAGGATTACAACACTGGTTCTCTTATTATTTCACAGGAGGAGCTAGAGGAATCTTCAACGTGTACACAATCTGTTTATAATACTTTTGAGTCACGTATGGTATTACGGTATTGTGAGTGGTGGGGAATTTAATGTATATTATAATATTATGAGTTAAATCCTAACACTAATGTGTATTAATTAACTTGTAAGTGAGGAACATTGAGAATCATTCAGATCACAGGATTCATTTACAAATCATCGAAGGTAGGTTTCTATATGGAGCTGCATATTACAGTTCAGTTTATTTTGATCTTCAGGTTTTATTTATCTTTCAGTACAGGAACTCACAGAGTCTTCAGTAACCATAGATAGTCAGTTATTGAGAGATTGCCACAAGATCGATCGTATGTCACATAGGAAATATTGAATTGGAATACAATTGGCAAAATACTAAAAGAGTTACTTCTTATTGTAGTTATCATTGCCTCTACAGTGTGGGCAGAGCACGGATGTAAGAGACGGAAGAGTGCAGATATCCAGTGTCTTTATTCCTCTCTCTTGTACCATGCCCCTTGCCCCCAGTCTTCTGCTGACCAGCATAAGTATCGCTTGCATGGTTGTTAATGAGTTCAGGGAGGTTTGAATTTTACCCTTGCTCCAGCCGGTTTAGATTACCATTTTAGTGCAAACCTAATACATTGAGACCCTTGTTTCACCGAGAGCTATAATCGGATAAATGACCGCTATGGTCCACTGAGAGCAACAGTTCATCAGGAGCTGTGTGTCTCTGAGATTGTTTCAATGAGAACTATTGTTCATTGAGAACAAAGGGTGAGTCATTGAGGGGGGTGGTCCATTCAGAGCAATGGATCATTTAAAGTTATGATTTAGTGAACGCTATGATTTAGTGATAGGTATGGTTCATTCAAATAATTGATCAATTTGTTAATGAGAGCTATGGTCCATTGAGAGCAATGGTTTGTTAAGACCTAAGCTATGTTTCTTCAAATTAGCCCTATCGTTCGTTGCGAGCTATGGTGTGTTAAAAGCTTTGGTGTATTGAGAGTTATGGGTCATTGAGAGCTATAGTTTATTGAGATTTATTGATCCTTTAGAGCTATGTTTCAAGGAAAGCTAATAATCTTTGGTTTATTAAAAGAAATGGTTCATGAGAGCTTCATTCAATGGAAACTATGTTTTACTGAGAGCTATGGTTGGATCAGTGACACTTATGGTTCGTTAAGAGCTATGATTGACTGATAGTTGTAGATCACTAAGAGCAAATGGTTCATCAACAGCTCTATATTTCTTTGACATCAGTGGTTGAGTCACTCTTAGCCATAGTTCAATGAGTGTCATGGTTCACTGATAGCTATGCTTCTCTGAGAGTTCTGTTTCACTGACAGCTATTGTTCTTTCATAGTTTTGGTTAGGTTTATGATGATTCAGTGGACTAATGCATCCACTCCAGAAAACTGAGTTTGACTTCATGCCATAAATACAAATCCCAGCAGGTCCACTCAGCCTTCCATTCTTCTGAGGTTGATACAAGGAGTACCATTGAGTTTGGTAACAATAAACACGTGTTATACAGCACCAAGGTGCCTTAAGGGGTGAATGGGCACTATAGGCGTGTTATCTTATGTGTTTAAAGCTCCATCCTAATTCTGAAATCATCATAATGCCAATGGAGTTCTCATTGACCCCCTCCTTTCTCCACATGTCCATATGAGGATAACCTTGACAGACCAGTCTTGAGAGGCTGAAGTTCACAGTAAACATCTGAAGATAAGAGAAGGATTTTAGATGAAGAAGTGGAATATTGTCGATGGAATGATGGGAGCAGGCGCTTTATGTTGTAGCCTTGAACAGAACTTGCTGAGGAAGGGCTCAGAGGCTTTTACAGGTGATGTGTTTGCTATAAAAAACTATAAATAAAATACATGTTGCCAAAGATCACACAGTGTAACAGCCAGTTGTGGCTGGTGTCAGGGCAAAGTGGCGGGGCAAAGTGGTGGGCGGGGGTAGGGGAGGACAAAACAAAAAATGAAAAAATAAAACATACCTGAATCGCGCCGCATCACCGCATCGCCACATCGCCGCTCTTCTGGCTCCACTGCAGGCACAGGCTCCCAGACTGCCCTGCAGCCAATCCCGATGCTGCTCCCAAGCATGAGAGCAGCATCAGCATTGGCCCGAGCACCCTCGATTTGCACTCCCAGGGTGACTGCCGTCTCCAACCCTGCAATGCAGCTCAGGTTGGAGACCGCTACAGTGCGCATGACGGTGTAGCCATCCTGAGACGGACGGTCAAACCGTCATGCGCACTGACAACAGTGCACCTACGACTCTCCCTGTGATTGCCATCACCATGTCACCGCCCCCTAGACACCACGGTATGGAGAAAAATAAAACAATGATAAACATGCTTTATTATCGTTTTATCTGTCAAGTTTTGCAGCTGCTGCTGCTGACAGGTGGGCCGCCGCTCCCCCGCGATAGCGGAGGAGCTGCCGCTGGTGACAGCGGGAAACAATAATTGAACCTCAAACACCTTCCTGCAAACCCATGGCCTTGCCCTCTACCATAAACTGAGTCCACACCTCCTAGCAAGCATTGTTTACAGGAACGGCATCTTTGCACAAACTGAAGCAAATCAATTGTTCAAGTCTGTGGGGTAAGAGAGAGCTGAACATAAAAGTAATCTGTTAAAAGGAGAAAAGTAAAAGGGATAAAACAGGAGTCTTTTGCCTAGAGGCTGGGAAGCAAGGGAGGAGAACTGAACAAACAAAACAAGCAATAGCAGCCTTTGGAGCAGACGAGGAGTGTAATTGCAGCCTTTCAGTAGAGCTGTCTAAGTCCCTGGAGCTGGTGTTTGGGGAAGGAGGGGAAGAGGAGTGAGACTGAAAGGCGGATCTGCACAACTTGCTCCTCTCTTCTTGAATTCCACAAAAAGCTAAAGACCTCGCTCTTCGAGCAACCCCGCCACCCTGGAACTAGACTCACACACCTGCAAAGCGCCAGAATGCCATCTGGGGTGATAGTGCACCATTCAAATTCACATAATATAACCTGTATAAGATGTCCCACCCTGTGCTGAAACACAAGGCGCTATATTTATTATTGAAAGCATTGCTTGTTTACTGCCTCACGTCACAAGAGATCAAAGTTCAGCATGATGCGGCTCATCAGAAAACTACTTGTACGTCCTCGGGTATGAAACTGCAACAAATATGAGAAGGAAGTTCTCCTGAACGACCCAGAGAGAAACCTCAGGTATGGTGGATAATATGGACACCACAGTGGTTTGATGCAAAATCATGCTCCTCCCACCCAGCATGTTTGGATCCTAAAACGTCATGTATTCCGGTCAACCTCTCAGATAAGCAAAGGCATTGGGCCAAAGGGGCCCCATAGTGCGGGGGACAGACAATCACTTATCTTGGTATAAAGATTCTGCCCTGTAACTCTTTAGATATGTGCATCACATGTATGTGTGTAGCTGTAATTGTACAGTGGTATGATAGCTGGGAAGCAATGGCGCATTCTTACTCCGAAGCACTGTATAGCATGATGTCCCTGACCTGCAACCCTCAATCTGATGAGCATGAGTATTTGTAGTTGAATTTGTAGGGCGCACAGCTACCCACAAGGGGTCTCCCGGCGTCGGTAGAATTAGTGATTACCCATCGCAGTTGTTAATGAGAGAAAAGCCAGGTTTTGGGGTCTTTACGGAATTTCAGTAGAGATGGTTCAAGTTTCAGCGTAGCCGGGAGAGAGTTACACAGTCTAGGGGCAACGCAAGAAAAAGAGCAACCGCCCATTCTCGTCAGTTTGAAGCGGGGAATCAAAAAGTTGCCCTGAGCTGATGATCTGAGAGGGCGGGATGGAAAGTATGGTTGAACCAGGGCCTTAAGATAACCTGGAGCCGACCCTAGCTTGATTTTATGTAGAAAACAAAGGGCCTTGAATTTAACACGGTTTGTAATGCGGAGCCAATGAAGGTCTCTAAGAAAAGGAGAGATTGAAGATCTCCACGGGACCTTACAGCGGAGGCGCGCGGCTGAATTCTGTACAAGCTGAAGTCTCCTCTGAAGCTCCTGTGTAGCACCTAGGTAGAGCACGTTGCCGTAGTCCAGGTGAGAGGTGACTAAAGCCTGGACCACCTGGCGTCTTGTCCATACCGGGAGCTTCCACAAAATTTTGTGGAGCCACCCCAGGATGGAAAAACAAGTGGCTGCTACCTTAGCCACTTGATGTCGCATGGAGAGCAATTCATCCATGACAAAGCCAAGATTGCGAACCTGGGTCACTGGAAGGGGTAGAGGGCCCATTTCTGCCTTCCAATGTGCAGGGCCCCAGAGGTGCTTTTGCTTGCCCAGAATAAGCACCTCTGTCTTATCACCGTTCAGTTTCAGGAGGTTCGCCTGCATCCACTCTGCCACTCGGCTAAGTCCAAGTTTAAGAGCAGATGGAGTATTAGCTGCGGCCGATGTAAGGGAGAAGAGGATCTGAGTGTCATCGGCTTATGAGTAGAAGGAAAGACCGAGGTCTTCCATGATGGTAGCTAGGGGTCTCACTTAGATATTAAAGAGCATAGGGCTCAGTGAGGACCCCTGCGGAACACCATGCGCCGATGAGCGAACAAAAGAAGAGGAACCGGAAGAGACAACCTGAAAGGTGCGATGATCTAGAAAAGAGGCCAGCCAAGCAAGAGCAGGGCCAGTCACTCCATCCGTTCTCAAGGCTATCAGCAGAATAGAGTGTGAGACTGTATCGAATGCGGCGCTTAAATCTAAAAGAATAAGCGCCGCTGTCTCGCCATGATCGAGACGGGAGCGTAGGTTCTCAGTGACCCCCAAAAGGGTTGTTTCAGTAGAGAAATGGGAGCGGAAACCCGATTGGGATGGATGTAGAAAACCTATGGTCTCCACATGAGATGTAAGATGTGAGTTGATATGTCTCTCCAGGATTTTTGAGAACACAGGCAATAGAGAGATGGGCCGAAAGTTGGCAAGCGTCTTGGGGTCTGCACCGGGTTTTTTAAAGAGTGGCACTACCAGAGCTCTTTTCCATTCATCCAGGACTGTAGATTCTCGTAATGAGGAATTGAGGAGCTCTTGGATGATTAGTAGAGCCTCAGGGGAAAGTTGTCGAAGAATGTTCATGGGAATTGGGTCTAGAGGGGAGCCTGAGTTGACCTTAGTTAAACAGGCAAGCAGTGAGTTGGGATCTAACAGGGGCCATTCCGAAATCAGTGTCTCCTGGGGTAGCGGGCTCAGTAGGGCCCAAGCAGCGGGGTCCGGAGGGGGTAAAGGGGAGGCTCGGGACAGGGCAGTATGAATAGTTTCGACTTTGGAAATGAAAAAGTCAGCAATTTCATTCCATTCCACTTCCCCTAGCACAGGTGGAATGGTACCAGTCTTAGAGCCGGCTAACCCACATGAAGGTAAGTTTTACTGGGCTTTTACCACAATCGTTAGACACATTAGCAATAAAAACTCTCTATCATAGGCTGCTGCGTGTTAGTAGGGTGGAGCAACGTTTGAGCCAAAGCTTAGAAAGATCTGGAGGTTTGCATGGGTCTAAAGGCCTTTATTCCAGAGAATTCATGGGAGAGCAGTGAGCTGCACGGAATGGGGAAACAAAGCTACAACCTTTGTTCCTTTATTTTATGAAAGTGATGACAGACATTTTGTGATACTGTGTGAATTCTTTCCTAGCATGTGTTTGACCCGTCTGAAGGTTTGATTCAGATGGGACAAAGGTTCATACTGGGTTCAGGAGGGTTTATGAAATGCACTGTTTAGTTAGTTAGTTTAGCAAGCTGTACTTAGTTTTCCCTCAGAAGTATGTTTGGGGGTCATATCAAGACTTACTCTGGATTGTGAACTGTCGAGATCCATGTGCAAAAAGATATGGCACTGAGACTCGTCTTTGATTGGCCCATCAGCCTAAGCAAAACTAGAAGAATGTTCTCAGCAGGCAGAAAAAGCTGTCATGTTGGTTTATCATTGTGGATGGAAGACAGCAAGAAGAATGTAGGCAAAAAGGCAGGGAATAACATGAGATGGACTGACAAGATACAGAGATAAACAAAGAAATAGACATATTGGGGGAGAGATAGAAGAAAGGTGGGCAAGCACATAGTGAATCCGGGAGCCTGCAGCTAACTTAACAATAAAAGCCGGTTGAAATGTCTGCCTCTGGTGTGTCGCCCATATAGTGAAACATCACCAAAACAGCTCCCCATCTCCTGGTGTGCAGACCAGCCAACATGCATGTGGTTGGGATCATAGAACTGCTGTGGTTGGACTTGATTAGTTAGCCATTTTCTCTTTATGTCTGGCTTTTTGCAGATGTTTTCTCTTTAGTACCACCATACTCAGATGTTGCTCACCCTCATGAGATTAGCCTTAAATGCAGGGTCCCTTGCCATGACATCAAACTTTTTACAATGTCTCTATACAGTAGTCCACTAATCTGAGGTAAAACTGAGACTCGCTCCTCATTGTTAAAACGGAACTAACTCTGCAGGGTAGGACAAGCAAGGCAGAACGTTATCTGGATTCTGGTCAATTCTAGAATTTTGGGACTCTGCAAAAGTGTCCATCAAGGATGGAAAGTGGAAGCATCTAGTCGGGAAGGTGCGGCAGAGCTTCTGGAGAATTTACATGCAAACTTTGTGGTCCAACGGATGAAGACATATTGTTGTGAAGAGGCGAATTAAGACTCTTTTTGTGATTCATCACCGCTGGCATGCAGAGAAACATTTATTTATTGTTTTTTTTTTAAGAAACATGTATTTATTGTTTGTTTTTTTAAGAAACATGTATTTGTTTTTTTTTTAAAGAAACATTTTTTTTTTTTTTTTTAAAGGTTACTGATGCAGTTCCATACATTTTTACATTAACCTTTGGATTTTAAGAAAACACATAAATTATGGCATTTTGATGCCATGTTCACCTACTTTCAGTGTCTCATACTGTAGTATCTTGCAATTTTTTATGACGGAACTCTTTTGGCTCCTAACGGGCACCGTAGAGCTGTGACGTAGGTGTCAGAATGCAATTCCAGGAAATCTTGTTTTAGAACGTTGAGTTCACAGTTACATGTGGCAGAATAAAGACATGTAATACTAAGATCCCTGTGTGGCGTGATCATTAGCAAGTAGCCAGGCTGGGAATACGCTACACATACCATATTAGAGTGACATGTTAATGCCATGTTGATGCGCTACAAATGATCAGTTTTAAGACATGGGGGATGCAGGGTTGCAATGTTGCTAGTCTGAGGGTTTACGGTAGAGGCAAAGTCAAGGTTTATTAAATATTTTGTTGCTGAAAGCGCCAAAAATTGCCACTTTCTGCTAGTTTCGTAAACAAATTGTCAAGTTCGGAGTGCATGTCTAGCTGTGCAGAGCGCACAAGAGGCGGCATTAAAATGCCAATTAAAATGGAAAAATAGGTCCAATCAGCCTGCAGGCGCGCCAGCAGTGCCAAGCAGGACAAATAGTTTGGCAGCGAGTGGCTGCAGTACCGAGAAAAGCGGATAATGTTAAGGTTTGGAGGGGAAGGGATTGTAGCTGCCCCAGAGTGGCCGGCAGTCAGGTGCCTCTGAACGGCTGCTTCAATGTTGGGCCTAGTCAGTCACATTATGGCACGTATAATCCGAATGGCCAATCAGGTGACCTGCTAAAGTTACGACTTTGTGGACCTACAGAGGAAATCTCAGATACAGGCAGGGCTGCTAGCCAATCAGGGCCTTTAATGAAGGGTAGACTGTTGACTGCAGGGTCTAGCTAGTCACGTTGAAGGCATTGATGGGCCTGTTGGCCAATCAGAGGCTTTACTGAAAGGCAGATTGCCTACAGGGGCCAGTCAGTCACGTTTCATGCAGGGACATAGCTGTTGGGCAATCAGGTGGTTTCCTGAAAGGTTGTTGCAGTGAGAGGTAGCGGAAAGACAGCATGGCGCTATCAGTCAAGCATGGACGGGTCAGTTGGACCATCAAGATATTTCCTAGACATTTAGTGCAGGTGTAGGGTCCATAATGTGAGCCACAAATTTGCCTAGCAAGCAGTCCCTCCTCCAGATAAGTTGCCATCTCAGAGAGGCCATGGCCAAGCCTGGAATGGAATAAATGGAATGGAAAGACCAATCGGCAGTAATAAGATTTGTCAACAAGCTAGTGCCTCTGAGTGTCTGGGCCAGAAGAGCCAAACTCAATCATTTGTCTTTCTGGTTTTTCGTAGTTATCCTCAATAATGATTCGTTCATGCCATTTAACACAGATCCCCAGCTTCCATGCCTGTTCTTAAACCTGTACTTGTTTACTTGCCCATGCCACTGTGATTTATGTTGCACATTCTTCACTTTTTATGTCAAAGTTTCACATGTGAAAAAGACCAAGAGCCTGATTTAGATCTCAGCGGATGGGTTACTCCATCACAACAGAGATGGATATTCCGTCAGCTGTAATATAAATCACATAGGATGTAATGGGATTTATATTGTGGATAGTCCGTCACCGTTGCGTTGTGATGGAGTAACCCGTCCGCCGCGATCTAAATCAGGTCCTAAGACAAACATAAAAATTCATGAAACCCTTAACCATCACAATATGAGCCATCACCATGAAAAAATAGAAAACTGTCTGGTCCTGAAATGCATTAAAAAATAAAAACAATTGTTAGTCACTGGGATGAACTGCAGTTTGAGTAGCATTAGACACTTAGTGCAAACTGCGACAGTGAATATAGCATATGGCAGTCTGTAACTAATGTTATCTCATAAGTTCCCACACTTACCAACCCAATAAGGATATACTAGTATTTTTAATGGACCATGTAAACATATCACTTACATTGTAAGAGGAGGTATGAAGCCATTAATTTCTACTATTGTGTTAGCGGTTGTACCTTCCTGCGATGAACCACCATTCTTAGCGCATCTGTCATTTTTGCACATGATTATCAGGGACGATCTAAGGCACCATTTAGCAACTCAGAACAGCTCTGAACAAAACAATGCTCAGGCTTTGCCAGCATGTTTTGACAAGCAGGGATGCAAAGGGAAGCCATTTTGATTTTCATGAGCAGTGACATTTGTTTAAAATGTACATCAATTCCGCTGATCCCCAGCGAGGGACCGGATTGAGAGGCAACTGGTGCAGGATGATGTTGACACCACCATGTTGGACCAGGTAGTTCTGGTTATTGGACGAGTGAGCCAGTGTTTGTACAAAGCTCGGAGATTTAAAATGTACCCACAGCTCCTCTGTCACAAGAGCAAGGGCAGGTACTGCTTCATAATTTGGCAGATCTGAAACGGGCAGCGTGGCTCTTTAATTCCTAAAGTGTGTTTAAGCAGTATCTAAAAATAAACAAAACAGCAATGGATCAAAGGCATGTTAGGTTTTAAATACATCTTGGTGTAATTATCCTCACTACTCCTGAATAAAAGTTATTTTATGATGAATATGCACTAGTGGTGTTAACAAGAAAATATGTGTGCTTTTGCTCCCAATAAAACTAAAGCCCAAAGCACCACTCATGACTATCTGGTCGTGCTAGACCCGAAAAAAAGTCACAACTTCAGACCGACCCTAATAGAGTGCTGGTCAGATACGAAAACCAGATTAGTCTCGCAGGAAAAGTTACCTTCATAGTCCAGCGTCAAGAGTTCTGTTCGCGATGGAAGGGGCCACAAGGGAGGAGGAAGAGTGCCGCGGGTGTCCGCCGAAGTAGCGAGAAGAGCCATCCTGGCATCATAGACAGTCGGTTGGTACTGGAGCTTCACTATGGTGGTCACCACATCGGTCAATGCTGTAGCACGAAGAGTTGGTGAGACAGATCTTTTGTATTGGTGGCTGGAGCGGCAGTGAGGTCTTGGCTCAAACATGCCCAGATGAGGCCATAAACTTCAGGAGACCCCAGCTGAGCCACAGCAAGGGACAGGAACTCCCGCAGGCTGCCTTGGTACTTCTATAAAACTCCACTGGCAAGTGCCATCCTTGCAGAGTGGTTAAGTGTACATCAGACATGGACTGAGGAAATGTAACTACCCCCACAAAGCCAGGAAAAGCCTTCTACAGTGGACCATTAAAAAACCTCCCCATAAATATGTGGGGCTTATTCACGAAATGCACTTTGTAGTATGTTTAGGAGTACTACAATAGTAGTACTCAGATACCACCAATTGCTATTCACCAACCTACTCACAGAGACTGCTGCCTCCACCTCTCCTTACTTTTATATGCAGAGATCTCTGCCCCGGTTAAGGCAAATCTAAGCATGACAATAACCTGTGACAGATTTCTGGCAGTGACATACTAAAAGCAATACGTGGCACTGAAATTCTAGAGGTAACACTGGTACTGGCATACTAGATGTTATACTCTGCATATGGAACACACATGGTGTACTGTAAGTAATTGTTGATTTAAAGGCACATGTGAAAAAATGCTGGGGCTGGCATACTAGAAGACATTTTTGACATGAAAGCACAGGTGGGCAAATACTGGTTTTGGTACATTAACGGTACCTCTTGGCATAAGAGAGGACAGTTCTGACATATGGTAGAGACACAACCAAGACTGACCCTGGCATACTAGAAGACATTTTTACATATGAGCCAAACATGGTATATGGATGCCACTAATGACAGAATTCTGGCTCTAACTAGATTTTGGCCAAAGAGGGCGCTTATGGCCTATGGGAGGGACCCATGACGACATGCTAGCCATGGCATAACAGAAGCCTTTTGTGACATATGGGGGCACTCATAGTCAGATTTCGCTAGTTTGGCACACCGTGAAAGGAGTTGATCATTTAATGAGGGCCCTTTCTGCACCTATGGCTTTTGTGCAAAATTCTGTGAAAATTGTGCTTTAAAATGCATAAATATTTGTTTGAAAAATTGTTTTGGGGAGACGCCCCCAACCCCTCCCTAGAGGAGATTGAGCTCTCTCGCTTTGCTCCCTTGCTAAAATCCAGTGCCATTCAAGTATTATGCCACTGCCTTCCAAGGTCACCTGTGGCTACTACAAGAACAGAAAGTAAACAGTGCCTTAATGAGCACGGACTACTTTTGCACTTCCACATGGGCAGGACATTAAACTTTCGGTTTTGTAAAATAAAGAAATTCAGCAGCACAATGTTTACTCTTCTGATTAAATAAAAAATTGATTCCGTGTTTCCTTATTGAGAATACGTGAAAAATGATGTGTTTGAATAAAACGTTCACCTCTGTGTATCACACGTGTGATAGTGCCTTGCAAATAATCCTAAATCAAAGTGTATCACAATAAATAATAATTTAAGCCAATAACATAGTTCTTATCCAATATATGGTCTACATCAATTACTCTATGTGGATATAATAGTTTTAAAAATATATTTTTTCCCTACTCAATAAGACTTATCAATAAAGTTCTTGGTGCGATATATACTAGGTGAATTTCTAAATCATGATAGTTGAATGTATAAATAATTTATGTTCCTATTACTGTTCTGTGTTTAGTGGCACAATAGCCTCTTCAACAAAAACATACGTTTTCATGAAAGAGAAATAAGTATTTTTCCTCAGGCTAATCATGTCAGTCGGCTTATATTATTGAAACCTAAAATAGACATCTGTTTCTGCTGTGTTGATATTCATGTATTTATTATGGAACTTCAGCAATGTCAATTATTGTGATGCAATCAGACTTAAGGTCATTTGAAAACGCTACCTGGGAAGATTCAGATTTAAAGGTCAAATGATGTCACTTCCTGTGATGGCATTATTGTTAAAAGGTGTGTGATGTCACTTCCGCTAACTTTAGAGTTTTAGTGAATTTACGTTCATACATTTATTTACAGGTTTAGGTGAGATCAATCTTTATCTCATGGACTAATCTCCAATCAGAAATCCAATTTTGTATTTACTTAAAGGTTGTCTAAAGAGCTACATGTCTTCTTTCTCTCATACTGCACTCTACAACATTCACACTACACCCCTCAGGACTCACACTGAGCAGCGTACACACTGCATCCCAGTGTATTATTTAAAGTCCATTGTCCTCACTGCCTCCCCGAATGCCTGTCATTATGGCTTCCCTCTTTGACCCACCCTTAAATGTTGCGTCTTCGATAACTAGATGGTGGATCCCTGAGTAAACCGGCTGTAATTTCAGTGCATCTTGTACCAAGAAATAGGGGTGGTTTGGCCTATTATTTAATTTGGCTGTTATGGGCCTAAGGGACTAGTGTTATAAACACTACTTCGTCGCATGACTATATTTTATGGCCCTAGGCATAGTCTCCTTACCAGGAAAGACTTGCATTGCACCATTCGCTAATATTGGAAGCGCTCGGATAGTGACTAATCTTATTCAGCATTGTATATTGCAAAAATTGACATTTTGATTTTTGTTTCAAGCATCACGTCTTAAGCAAAACGTACTATTGCATTTCCTCTTTGACACTCTTGTACAATATGTTGTTCAGAACCACGAGCTTAAAAAGTATCCTTTGTGTGACGTGATCTCTTGATTAGCTCTAGCAACTAGCCAGTTTCAAGGTTCTCATCCAGTTTCTGGCATTGACTTTGCACAAGTTTACTTACACAAGACCACCTACAGCTCTTAATTGATTGAACCTCAGAGTCACGGCTAGAGCAGAAATTGAGGATATGGGATATTCACCCTGAAACTGAAGTGTAAAGTTAGTTATACAATTTTTCATTAGGTAGAGCCTGGCTGATGAGGGGTGATAACCCGAAACCCGTCTCAGGATGCTTGTTTCTGGTCCAGGGAGGACCTGGCCTGGCAGTTCGGACTGGACCGTTCCCATGAGGAGCAGGGTCAAGACTGATTTGCATGTGGCTGGGTCTGAACTGGGGTGGCGTGATGAGCAAAAGAACAATGAATTTATTCCACATCCCTTGACTGGAGGTGAATATTTGATTTGTTCCACATTCCATCCATCAATTGTGTGTCTTTCATTAGGCAGAGTATGCAGTCCTTGTTAAATGGATTAAATGTGTAATGAATGCAGACTGCAAAACAAAATTAAGTTGGAGAAAAGATGAATAGAAAATATAAAAGGAAAGATTAAGCTGTTATCAGTATTGGTGATTTAAACAAAAGGCCAGAATAGTCATAATTATCTGCACATTTCAGAGTTAAAGAACACGCAGCTTGATTTACCTGAAATTCATATGTGAAACATCTGTGACAAGATTGCATTTAATCCAGAGGCAACACCTTACCTAAGCCCCTGAAAGTCTCTTTACAGAGGCACTATCTATTTCACCCCCTGACATTGCTGTGGGTGCGTATTGGGTGTTTGTCGTCTGATCCCTTGTTACATCAGCTACAAGCTTATAAGTAAGTTCTCCAGCTGATGGTAAGTGGTACTAAATAGGACTGCCCAGTGACCCTTAATCACAGGGGCTTCTTGCCAGTGCCATTTGGAAGCTGCAGGTGGTGTTTAGCTGGGGTAACGCACTTCGGGAACTGTAATCCTCTATGGAGGAAGTTCTGCTGTATGTTGCCAGTCCTAATATCCGCTTGATTTCCTATATATATGCAGAAGATCGGGTGGATATGAAGTAACTGTAAATAAAAGATGCTAAAAGTATTGGAATAACCACCAAGCATCACTAAAGCAGAATAGAAATGCTAAACATAATGGTTCTTGCCTCCTGGAGCTATTACTTTTAAGAATTTTTAACAGAATTTCATCATTTTTATCTTGCTTTTCAGTGGCGGCTGGTGTCACGGAAGGGTGGCTGGGTGGGGGGACGGACAGACTAGAACGGTAAAAAAAAAATATATATAAGAACTTACCTTCAGGCACATCACGCTCTTCTGCCAGCAGACTCCCAGAATCCCCTGTGGCCAATCCTGATACTGATCTCATGTGTGAGAGCAGCATCAGGATTGGCCTGAGCGCCCTCAATTTGCACTCCCAGGGAGACTGAGCGCTGTGTCACCAGTCTCCAACCTGGCAACGCAGCTCGGGTTGGAAACGGCTTCAGTGCGCATGTGAGTTTGGCCGTCCTGAGACGGCCGGCCAAACATACATGCGCACTGAAAGCAGTGCACCTACCACTCACCCTCAGTGCCTGTCATCCTCTGGCACAGCCCCCAAGACGGGTGAGTAGCGCACTTTATAAGCCCCTGATTGATTGATTGATTGATTGATCCAGCCATCTGCAAATCATTCCGCCATAACCCAATAGAAGCAGTTTGACCCAAAACACCTGTCCATCCCAGGTGGGTTAGTCATTGAAGGCCAGAGCCCAGTTTTACCCACAACCACCAAGAGGTCAATGTGTATCCACAACCACAACATAAAATAACCACATATTAAATAGTTCTCTGGAATGTGTGACTTGACCCACTCGGGTATACTCAATGGCTTAAGGTTGGCCATCACCAACTGCTTCTAGGATATGATTTTACTTGTCTAACATGTATGATGCAGAACATAGCTGTGCAAGCCCACAGTCACATAAGTATGCATTATGCTGCAACAAACACTGCCTCTGACACACGCATGCAGTTCTTCCAAGAATCAGACAGGCTGCAAGCCTTCCCCCAGTGCACATGAAATCCGTCTGATTTGAAGTAGGGGAACTTTTAGCATGTACTGGTGTTAATTCTCCCTTTTTTGTTTTTACTTGTCCTTTCGGAGTGTTTTTCTATGATCTAAATATGGCACCTCTTTTTTTCTAATACATCTTTTCCATATGCACAATCTTTCCTGAAGCCTGCTGTATCTGCTGGCTTCACATAATGGTGACTTACTATTGTAAAAATCCTTTAACGAGCACAGAGGGCGTATGTAGTCAATCACAACTGCGTGCAATTGTTTTTTCCTCCCCCTTTGCTTTCCACTGTTGTTTGGTTGTGCTTAAAGTCAGTGTGGTACCACAATATTGACTTCTAGATATTGACGTGAAACAATATCGTCAAGGTAATTAGATGTGGAGTTAGCATAGTAAACTTACTTCCCTCTGTAAGCATACTTTGATGTCCAAGTCAGAGCCCTGTAGGCTGTATTGTTGCTGGTAGATATTTTTGAATTTGACATTTTTGTGTACAAACCTTGGAGGCACACTTCGAAATGGACACTCTGGAAGAAAGGTTACAGTGGAGTGTCCTTTGTGGTACACACACCTACATCTGACAGATGTTTAGGGTAACGTTTGTAGGTAAACAAACTTACTAGCTTTGGCTTATTCTTCTTTAGTTATGTGCCTTAGTAGTTACATCTGACCAGTTACTCTTGTTTCAGGAACCTGCACCTCACCACCCCATCACTGGGATTTGATATCCTGTATTCTTAGTAAAAGTCAGAGGTACCTGGTTCCTTACTCCTTGTGTCTCTTTGGCCACCCTCTACTTACACTGCATCCTTCTCAGAAGTTTTGTACCTCCCTCATGACATTCGGGGACAACTCTTCAGGCACATAACATAATATCACAAAGTAAGTGCTGCAGAAACCTGCTCTCCACTTGCCCATCTTCTGCGTTTTGTGTTAGATCGTAGGGATCTTGTAGCCTCTGTAGCTATTGCTTCTCTAAGTAATGTAAGGCTTTTAATTGCTTTATTACCTTCTCATGATTATAGTGGCTCCACTGTGGAAAACCCACAACAGGTTATCACGCAATAATCATAAAGATATTCATGTTCAGCAAGTAGAGGTCCAGAAGCAGCTCATCTAGTTGGGTAATTAGTAGTTACCCATGACCGTAGTATCATAAAATGAGATGCAAGTTCATCAAGTAATAGTAGACTCCTACCAACTACTGTTCAATGCGGCACTGATTATGTTCATGATATTCATTCCTTTATATATAAACACATACATAGACCAATTGTTAGTGTCTTCTCTAAACGTTTTGCCTGCTTACCACCATTTTTTGCCGTTTTCATTTTGTTGGTCTTAGGACTCTGAGCTCTTTACCACTGCTGACCAGTGTTAAAGCCATGTGCTTCTCCCCTAAAATATGGTTTGATTGATATATCCACAATTGGCACATTTAAGTTACCTGTAAGTCCCTTGTACAATGCACTACATGTGCCCCGGGCCTCTAAATTATGTGCTACTAGTAGGCCTGCAGCACTGATTGTGCCACCCAACAAAAGTAGTACTTTCACCCGTAAGGTAGGCTCCAAGTGGCCCATAGGGCAGGGTGCTGTGCAACTAAAAGGAAGGACATGTACTGTTAGGTTTTGCATATCCTGTTAGTGAAAAACAACTACATTTGTTTTTCACTACCATGAGGCCTACCCCCTCATAGGTTAACATTGTGAATTCCTTATTACACTTTAAGCTGTAATTCCTGATTGAGAAGGAGTAGCTCTGTCATGTTTAATATCATTGGATTGGTAATGATAAATCCTCTTTGATGCCAAAGTTGGGTTTAACATTACTATTTTAGAAATGCCACTTTTAGAAAAATTGCAAAAACCTATAGGGGTTAAGCCCAACGGACCGGGGCCAGGTAGGGCTATTCAAAATTCAGCACACAAAACAAGTTAATGTGTGAATTTGATAAGTCTGTGTTTCTTTTTCAGTCCCAAAAATTGTTTTGATCAATTTTTAAATTAAAAAGAAACAGGAATGGTCTAATAAAAATTCCATTTGGACAGATAAAAGAGTTGACTGTTCGTTACTCCATGAGTAGTAGGAGTGTACGGTAGTACGGAGCCGGGTTCATTGTTTTGTGTTCTGAACTTTTAGAAAAATGGCATTTCTCTGTTCTTTCAGCTCTGTGTGCCTGCAGCCTGTCTCCAATACACATCTGGGGTGGTTGACAGCTGGACTTTGTGCATTCGCTCTAGACAGCCACACACAAAGGAAGGGTAGGTGTGACTAAGTGCCCATCTGCATTCCGATGGCTAATTCTGGGCAGGATGGGAGGGAGGAGCTGACACACTTGAATGAGCAGTGTCTTGTCCCTAAATAAAGTGGTGATTAACCCCGGTAGTGAGACTGGAGCCAGGGCTAGGAAGGAGGGACTTTTGTGCACTTCAAAGCCCCTCTTTGAAGTCACTGAAACTTCAAAGCCACAACTGGGTATAAGTACTGGGTCTTTGACCCCACCAAATCAGACATTTTTGTACCTGTTAAGAAACTCTGCCAGGAAGAAAGACTGCTGTGCTGCTACAGGAACTGCCACTCTGCTGGACTGCTGCTCTGGAAGAACTGCTTTTCTTCTGTGCTACCCTGCTTCCTGCTACCCTCTGCCCCAGCTGAGGAAGAACTGGACTCTTGCTTGAACCCAGAGTGATCTCCAAGCTCATGCTGGCTTGCCTCCTGCTTTGGGCTGGATTCTGTGGATTTTACTGCAAGAGGTATGGCTGATCTTTGGTTGATGAGATGCTATCCATGCCTACTGACATCCAGTTAGTAATATTAGCCATGCCATTGCTTCGGAAAAGATTGTCTGGGAATAAAACAGGCCACACTATGGAAGAGTGTAGACAGTAAGCCAGGTCTAAGCACCTTTCTGGTAAATCTAAGCCTTTTGGTATAGAGAGACTGTGCAAGAGAAATACTTCTGATTCCACTCTGGTTAGGTTGGGGTAAATCTTGTGTTAGGCAGCACCAGTATCACAAACCTACTGAAGTAAGAGATTAAGTTAAGTAAAAAACATCACAGTTGGCTTTGGCTACATCTACATCGGTAGATGAAGGACGCAGCTTTGATCATTTTCTTCCAACACAGTATATCTGTGTGGGGCAGGGTGATGTTTGAACTCATAGAATGAGACAGCCAGACTAATGGACAAGCCATGTGGTCTTCCATTCCAGTGTTGTCAGTGCTCTAAACCTACCCATGGGCTGCTGGGGTGTTGGCTCTGGAGAAACCCTTGTAGAGTAAGTCCAAAGACGTTTTTGACCAAATTGGGGAGTGTTGGAGATTCTGTTTAGGATGCAAGGCTGGGATCTCTGCCAAATCCACACCAAAATGTGTGGGAGAATATCAAGGGGTTCCTCGTTTCCTCCATACACTCTGCGTATGTGGGTTAGAGCATCTCCCAAATGCTGAAGTTTTCTGGACGCTGAAATCAATGGCTTGCCTCTTCTCTATGAGACACCTGTAGAGATAAGAGTACACGTTTTCCAGGCACAGCATCTAGCCATGCAAGATCTGGTAATGCAATTTATTTTTATTTCTTAGTTTTTGTTAGAAGAAAATTTTGAAAGTGTTGAAACACATTACATCTCTTACAGAGATTTTCCTATTGAAATATTTGTCCCAAAAACAACTTTATACGCCCATATGTTCTAAAATAAATTCCTCTAAAATGTTTACATTTCGGCACTACAGTTCTCAATAGCAAACTATCCAGCAAGTTTAAATTGGCTGGTGTAAATGTCAATCAAGCAATGTATGTCTAACGTTTGCTTTAGCCCTTTTCAGGCACAATAACTTCAAGCTGTGATCCTCTTATATGTTATGTAATGTTACGAGTTTGTTGAAGCGCGACAGCTGCCCTAGCAACGGGGCGTCCCGGCGCTGAAAAACCATAGCATAACCTACTGAGAAGGGGGGGGAGGAGGCCAAAGGCTTAAGGCAGTGGAAACAGGTGAGTTTTAATTGCCTTGCGGAAGGCAGATAGATTATCAAGGCGACGAGTGTTCAGGGGAAGGGAGTTCCAGAGTTTTGCTCCTAGAACTCTGAAGGAACGCCCCCCAATACGGCAGAATTTCGTACGGGGGACCACTACCAGATGTTGCCCTAGGGAACGCAGATTGCGCTGGGGGGTGTAGGGTAGTAGAAGTGGACGGAGAAGTACAGGGCCTTCTGTTTTAAGGATTTTGAAGGCCTTAAATTGGATCCTGGCTTCCACTGGGAGCCAGTGGAGTTTGTGTATGGTGGCTCTCGCCGAGCATCTTCTTGGAAGGCCGACTATAGCCCTGGCCGCAGAATTCTGAATTCGTTGAAGCCGTGTTGTCTCTGCTTTATTAGCGCCTAACAGTAGGACACTAGCATAATCCAGCCGGGAAAGAATGATAGATTGGACTATGAGCTGACGTGTTTATGCATATGCAGCCTAACGCAGCTACTGAGTAAGCACACCATGTTCTTTTAATATCCTATGTGGAGGGATGCTATCCTATGAATGCCTCTATCTAATTTTAAAAGATAAAAACAATCCAATTGAATCTACAATTGAAAACCTTGTTCTTTATTTACAGCTGCCGTCCTGCATATGAATTAGCTGATGGCTTGCCAAAAATTTCTCCCGCATGCCTGTGTGTTTCTGAAGTAGGCAGATGAGATTTTCCTTCAGAAGTGACTGTTTCAACCCAGTGTCTATAAATAGGTAGCCATATGCTCACGCGGTGCGGCCAGAGTCGAACAGTGCGGTGGGAATCTTCATAGATCAAATAGGGATGTATTCTTCAGTTGCTCCACGGCGCTCAATATCTGTCCCTTCATGTGCTAATTTATTCATGGACAGCTGGGAAGAAGAACATTTTTGACGAGTAGAATTTACAAAATGTACGGATAATGTTCTAATGTGCTATCACACCACTCCTGCACTCTCCACCTCCCAAAAATTACAAGGTTACTTATGCCTCCAAATGGCCTTATTTACAAGGCCCCTGCACCGCCAGAACGTCACTTTGAAGGGCACTCCAGCGGCGCACATTGCGGTGCCATATCTACAAGGCCACGTATAGCCACCCTGTGTTGCTTTTCATGGCCTTGTAGATATGGTGTGAGGTGTGTTGCCTCACTGCAATAGGGAGGTGTGTTATGTGCGTTATGTGGGTGTTCCCACGTAACACCCATGGCATTTGACACATTCCCAGATTTACAACGTTCTGTATACCTGGGAATGCGTCAAAAGCATACGCCTCCCCAGGGGAGGCATATATGTGCGCTGCATTCAGCAGCACACATAGAAGGAGGAAATTGCCTCCATTGATTGTTTTTCTGCAGGAAGGTGTCCTTTCCTGCACATAAACAATCAGTCCCACAACACACGTATCCTTGCAAAGGTGCCTGCGTTGGCACTTAGCAGACAATTGAGCACCAGCACAGGGAAAGAGGACAGAAATGCGCCGTATCTGATAGATACGGCGCATTTCCACCCTTTTCTTTTGCCGTAGGGAAGCGCAGCGGGAAGGCCTGCGGCGCTACTCTACGGCAAAATATTGTAAATGAGGCCCAAAGTGTTTTGCTCATGATCATAGTGGTAGTAAGAAGCCACCACATTCATTTTCTTCCAAAAGCTGACCTTCCTGTAGCAACAAATTATCTACGGCACAGGCAGAAAAATATATATTCATATATTATATATTGCTTCAAAAATCTAGTATTTAGCTATTGCTTTAATTTTCAAGCCTCAAAATTCATAGCAAAAGTAGACATGTCTTTTTTGTAAAATTCCTCTGTAAGTTTCCACTGATATGTGGTGTATCAAGCTGCTATGCAGCCCTTCCTTGGAGCTCACAGGAACGAAGTAATCAGTTTAAAATCTCAATGCTCGTAGTAAAAAAAGAAAACTGTAGCAAAATCCATCTTTAACTCTCCGCCAACACACCTTGATTCAGCCTGCTATGCAAACCGTCCTCGGCTTTTCACTGGAAACAAGTAACAAGTTCATGTAGATGGGGGAAAAACACGGCTTGTCAGTGAGGGGGTTGGATGTGAATTTTGCTAAAAGGAGATGTATAATTTTCCTACGAGGAGTGAGGCTTTAAAATGAAATGATAAAAGGATTCTATATTTAATGAACAAATCTGAAGCAATATATACTTAAGTCTGGCCGTGTGGATATTCTTCGCTGATATTGAGGTCTGCATTTTGGGGTCAAATATGGCTACATTTATTGAGAGCATTTATATCAAGTTGAATAGAAGACAGCAAGGGTTAAAAGAATGTGTCTCAAAATTGAAATGTAAATCTAATACTCAGTACAGTTAAAAATATGTAGTAAAGTTCAATTTGAAGATTGGTATAAGATTGTATGTGGAAATATCGACTACAGAAACATTGTGCTACCCAGTGCTTAATTTGTGAAAAATGAAGTGCCAGGGTCCTTCTCAGGAGGCCACTGCAGCCTAAACCACTCATACCCTGCCAGCGCTGTCAATGGCAGCACCAACATAGCACCTAACCATCGCGCTCCTTCAAGTGTGACAATTCAGACTATTTCAGGCCATACACAGCTATATTAATGGCATGAGCGGCTAGTATTATTCATTTTCAATGTATATTGACTTAATAAACATGGTTGTGCTCATCTCAAAATTACAAAAAGACAGCGCCACCATGTGGTGGACTGTCACTAGAGCTGGTGCTGTCAATTAAGTGCAGGTGCCGAGCACCAGAAAACACTGCCACAAATTAAGCACTGGTGCTACCAAAATATTGTGGCACAAATATCGAAGAATAAAATATCGAGAAGGTAAGTGCATATATAGTTATAGAATTACTATTCTTGAGACCACATCTGCATACCTTGAAGATGTACCTATCATTAACGTCCACATATGTGGAGTTAAGTAAAATAAATCTATACTTACATACACATACTTATCTTGTTGACATTTTGATCCTCAGTAATGTATTAAAATAGTCCAAAATCGACAATGAGGTGGCATACCTACTTTAATACAGCCTTATTTTGTGGTCTAACAATAATTGTGTAAAAATAAAATGCTTTGAAAGAGAAAACAATTCACAAGATTTTCCTTTTCGCGCAGAGAGGCTGTTTAAGGAAAATATTAAAAGCAACATCCAAACAAGCACAAAGTACAGAATCAGCTTCATAAATGGGATGGAATGGCATGTGATGAACAAGAAATAACACACTTTGCTTCTGGGTTTAATAATCAACACAAACAAATATGGGGAGCCTTGAAGAACAGGTTTATGTTTAGCAGTCATCTGAAAAATTACAACTTGATTGTAGAGGCTGTCTTTAAAAAGTAGATTTTTAGAAAATGTGGATTCGAAGAATGCTCTAAATTTATTTTACAAAATGTGATGGCGAAAATATTTACAGACTTTCCAATAACGTATTCTCTGCACCCCAAGGGTATTCACGTTGCAAAAGACATGGAAAGAGCACCATTACAATACTCAAGAACACAACTTTCAGAATAACCACCCCACTTTAAGAAAAAATTGGATTAGAAAAATGTGTTGGTTTTGTAGTCGCTTGGTTTTCCCAGATTGATTTCATGGGAAGTCTGTAGCTGGGAACAGTCACGGGTTGCGTTGTCATCCTGCTGCCAAAACCCCCTGTGGGAGATATCTACACGGACGTTTCTATGGGTTTCCAAAGCCAGTTCTGAGCAGCAGTGACGTCTGACAAGCAACTGTAAGTGGTGGGAATAATGTTTGTGAAATCTGTCTACTTTCTGCATCGGCTTAAAACCATGAGGTGGTCATCATGTGCATGCCCACCTTTTTCTCGTTCAAAACCTTTTGTATCGTTTACGGTACGGTCAACTCCAACATCACGCAGTACCTGGCGACCAAGAGCTCTGGCGGAACCAGCATAACACAGAGCAGTCGCATCACCCGGGAGAAATGAGAAAATACAAAAATGGAGGTAGGACACGTAGCCATTCTTGCTACACACATTGGGTGTGGATCTCACACCGGGTAGCCTCATCCCTTTTCCACTTCCAGGAAGAATTGAAACTCATCATGCCTAGCAAAGCTTCATTGCAGCATAGCCTCTGCGCTCCTAAACCCACCAATGCATCCCTCACTTCCCATTTTCATTTCCACACATCAGTACTCCTCTCTCCTACCCACCTCCTCCACTCTCCTCGCTCGTCTCCCCTTCGACTCCATTCTGCTGCTACTGCTATGCCCCTTGCTTCCACGCCCGACTCAACCGACGACTACCTTCCTCCAGATGCAACCATGTTCCTTCCTCCCTCCTCCCACCATCATAAACTACTCCCCACCCCCTCCAGTGCCCCTGTCAGGGCTAGCCTAGTCATGCAGGCATGCTGGTATTTTCCCAGTGGGCTGCAAACTAGGGGTCTGTTCTAGGGCTGAATGGGCTGCCATGTAAGCGCCAGCTAGACCAATTCTTTTCTAACAAACGTGTTAAGAGGATCCCCCAAGATCACTGGAGACGATCGGGATCTCTCAATACAGTCCGCCACATAGTTCCGTGTGTTGCTGATTTGAACACTGTGGTGGTGGTGTTTTTGCTACCAGTCTCTGGCCTTGGTGCAAGACCCCCCACCTCCACGTCTTTAATGCATACATGTCTCAGTACAGCTCTTTATTGGTTTGTAGAGTTTTTAGCGGACCTGTTTGTTCATGAGAAGTGCTGAGAAGTGCAGGCAGTCCGTACCATACATTACCTGCCCATTTAAAGCACTGGTTTCACCTTAAAGCACATGCTTTCACTAGATGCGTTATTATCCACCCTGGGTGGGCGGACCTTGTGTGGGGTAGCTCTGCAGATTGTGAGCATAGTGCTTGGTTGTTTGTGTACCAATGCCGGATTGTGTTTCTACGTGTGTGTCACTCCTCCGAGGCACGAACCCTTAACGCCCTCCCCGCCCAAACTACGTGTTACATTGGACTGCTTGCACCTTAGATTTTTAATGAATTGCCGTACTGTAAAGGCCCGGCGATCCCCCTTCGGTGTTAGCGAGCCCGGATCAGGGATGGAGTAAATGAAGGTATAATTATGGTGATGTATTTAATGAGCCATCAATCCCGTTTATGCACAATGCCGCCACACGTCTACACAAAAGGGTGTTTGCATAGAGCCCTGCTGCATTCAGCTGCCGCGTCTGATCTCTTCTAGTTCAAGGAGGGCAGCCTGAGGGGAAGGCGCGAGGAGAGGAAGAGCGGCGGATTATTGGCATTTCAGCAGCTAAATTAATCATAGGATCCGAGAGCGCTGCTGGTGGATGCGGGCGGCGGGCAGCGCGCGCGTCCCTCACAGATGACGCGTTAATTGGAAGGCGGCTGGGGCGCTGCCGCGCGAGGCGCACAGGTTTCTGGCAGGCTGGGGGCCTCGGTGGCTTGAGGGAGAGCAGCGCTCGGCAGCACCGAGCAGACGTGAGAGTGGGTCTTGAGGACGCTTGGACTTGTGGGCAGTGAGCATAGGCTGTGCACAGACCGATACCCCTGAATGACCATTGTTAGCAGCCTCCTTTCTGCACCACCACAAGAGGGCGCCATATTGTAGCAAACCAACCTGTCACTTGACCTTGTTACTAGGGGAGGGAGAGCACCCCAAGAGCAAAATGTCGTTTTGTCTCCAGCTCTAAACTGGGACTTGATAGGCAGGGCTAATAATGCAGTCTGAAAGGACAAGTTATATGTGGGGCTGACCAGTGCTTAATTTGTAAAATATCAAGTCCAGGTGCTCAATTATTTTTTAGGAGCCCACACCCTCTCTTCCGGCTCCACCCACTTCCTCCACTGTCTGCACCAACTTACTCTATTGGCTCCACCCACATCCTCAACTGGCCCTGCTGAAAGCCAGGTGTAATACCCAATCTGAATTTCAGCAAGGGAGGCTTCCTCAAGTAAGGTTTTGATAGGTTTCCCCCACCCGAGAACATTCTGAAGGCGATATATGTCCAAGGCTCTAGGGATCTTCCAAGCCCAACCATAAGGGAAGGAATGTGCTGTCGGATCGTGAGGTCTTTGTCCTTGGTCGGGATGTCACAGCTTCTGGGGCACTATCTGTCTAGGGTACCGGCGTCAACCATCTATAGCCAAGGCCTCATGTGCTGCTGCACTCCAAGTGGATACCCAAGTCACTCTCTTTGCAGCTCTTGACTCTGAGTCTTACTCTAGCAATTGTTTGCTAAGCACCAGAAACCACCGGCACAAATTAAGCACTGTCCGCGAGATAGCTTTTTTTTTCCACGTGCCAATCAAACCTGGTTTTGCTGCTAATAATATGGTTGCAAAATGAACAAGCTATGCAGCAATTTGGCTTAAATGTGACAGAGAACTTCTTAAAAGGCCATCAATTACTGATGATCAAACGATCAGTGCTGCCCATTGAGAGAGAAGCCAACTGACTGTGTCAGGGAGATGCTCAGGGTACCAAACCAACAATGAAGGGTGATGGAACTGTGACACTACACAAACACAAGTCCAAAAAAACAACAGTGGTCATTGTATCTTAATACATAACATAAATCTCGTTATTTACTTTGACGTAGGATTTGTATAAGGTTTATTCTGTTGCATATATTGTTTTAGATGCGTTTTGCATCTTCTGTGCCATAAATATTTAGTGGAGGAGCATCAAGGTGTCTATTTTTTGTTTGTATCTCGTCCATCACTTCTTTATAGATGCATATACAAGTTGCTACCTTGGCTAAATGTTAATCTTGGCAGAACTTGTATTTAAATACTTCTTAAACTTCCCTTCAGACCTGCTTATATGTCCTAAGGCATTTTAGCCAATATATGCGATCAATTATTTTTTAAACTAATTAAGTCAATTTTTTCACACTGTGCTTTTAAAGTTGTTCAGGATTAAATATTTTTTCCTGGGTGATTTGGATACCAGTCTGGGGTGTGGCTACCATTGTAGCTACCATTGGTGTAGCCGTTGAACCATGATGATTGCTGTATTTTACTACACCAGGCAGCAGTCCTTGATTGCACAAGGGCCATGGCATCCAATCTACTCTACTGAGTCCGGTATTGAATAAAAGTGCTTACATTAAGCATAGCGCCAAGTGCCAGAACGAAAAATTGGACATGGACATGCTGCTAGTGACAACGTGTTAACAAGAACATTCATACCGGAACCAAAGAGCAAGAAACACCAAGCATACCATTGACCCAGACTATATAATTAGTTTTATATATCAAATAGGAATTATACAAAAGTTAACATGAGTGCAAATCTCTCAAGTTTCCTATTTCCATGGGTGAACAGCTGAGCCAGGCCAGGCTTTTTCTTCACATTCTGAGACATGTAGTCTTTGTTTTCTAACAGAATTTACAAGTCCCACAATGCAGTAATAGAAATCTAGACTGGCTCAGCTACATATTAAAAATCTGGGAAACTAAGAGTTCTGCACCTTTGACTGTTAATCTAAATTCATATGCGTCTTTGATGAATTTGGAATTGTTTGAAATTTTTTCTATTGCCTGATATTCGCACACTTGTATTTTCGTTTGGCGGGTTGCAGAGGTGCGTTTCTGTGTTTACATTGTACCTGTGCAGCATTCGATTCACCTGCAGAACATTCGCACATACCTGTTCCGGAAGTGACCTTTTTAGGTCTCGCCTGACCCAGCGCATGCGCTGGTCTGGCGAACCTTATTGAGAGGGCTCCAAAAAGTGCTACCAGGCCAGCCTGGAGCTACAGTGCATGTGCGCGGGTGCGCGCGCCGCGCTTTACCGCGATTACTTTCACCTTAGCGGCGCACGCCCGCTTTGATGTTTGATCGTGATCGCAATCACTTTTACTTTCGTGGCCGCACGGCCGCTTTGCATAGCCAATAGGTCTCGCTTTTGGGACCTTATAAGTATTTAGTTATGCAACTGTTGCATGGCTAAACACTTATAAGGTCCCAAAGGCGAGACCTATTGGCTATGCCAAAGCTTGTTACTGTTGACATTCCTCAACGTTCCAAAAGCGGGCCGGCAAATGTAAAACTTGAATTGGATGCACCCATGGGACCCGAGTGCGATACGTGAGTAGCTCAGAGATTTCCTGCTGGGGGTTAAAGTACCTATAAGTACCTATAAGCCTGTAGCAGCGGAAGATTGGTAAAATCTGCCTCGACCCCAGCTCACTGCACCCATCAGCCCGCCCCACCCTCAAACTTAATCAACCAATGGGAGTAACATGCTCAGGCAGGCGTGCACTGCTGACATCACTAACGTGATGCAGTCATCATACCTGGACCTAGGTAGGCCAACCTCTGGACATAGGAGGCAGACATGCAGACCGAAGAAGGACAGGTAGGTAGTGCATTTAAAAAAAATTATTACTGGACCCTTCACACAGGATAAAAATTCAATATCCCCGGCCCTGTTAAAAAATGTGCAGGTGCTAAGCACCGGAAACTACCGGCACATATTAAGAACTGGGGCTGACTCTGTCCTAGGTCAGCCTGTTGCTTTTGAAAAGCGGTTAGTTTGTGCTAGCTACATGCCAAACCTCTGCCTCTTTTCAGAGGAAGTCAGTCATATGCCAGGCCACTGCAGGGGCGCAACCAGACCTGCACTTCGGGGACGGGGGTATAGGGCTAAGGTCTCAACCAATGGAGGTGGAGCTAACACTGCAAGTAATCGGGCGGAGCTATTCTTGGAGACAAAACAAGACACTTTAGTGACAAGTTGTGCATTTGAAACATCCTGCTCAAACCTGATACAATTACAACAAACATATTTTAGTTCATTAGACAATGTTAATTGGCTTTTTAAACAGCGGATTGAGTACGTTGAAGCAGCTTCTACAGAGTCCAATACAAAGAACTATAGAACTAGTTTTCACACAGCCATTTCAATACAAAAACGTTTTTTCAATTCTCTCTGTAAAATGACCGTGAGATCATGCAATATTTTTAATTCCACATTCAGAAAGAAGCTCCTGCTTAACTGTTGACCAAAGGTATATTTTCAGTCTGCCGTTGCAGTGTTCCAACATATGCTTGTTTGAGGCTGCACACAGGTACAGGTCTCAGAAATTCGAGGGATTTCAGGATCTGTGACTGGCAAGTCAAAGGCTTGGTTCTGGATTGATTTTTGAATTTGTAGAGCACAGCAGTTACCCGAGGGCATCAAGGCACTATAGATTACCGTCCAGAAAGAGATTCCCTATGAGAAGGTGATAGCGGGGGTGGCTACATGCAGAATAGCCAAGTCTTTAGGGCCTTTCTAAAAGGGAGGTGCTGGGAAATGGCTTTTATGTTTTTTGGCAGGGTATTCCAATGCTTACTGGCGACCGTCGAGGCTCTGTCGCCCCATTTCTTCCTTGCTGTTGTGGGTACGTGGAGATGTAAATTAGAGGATGAGCGAAGAGATCTACCCAGGGAGTACCACGTGAACCTGGATTTCAATCTCATTGGGTAGGGGAGATAGAGAACCTTATGGACCATACATAAAGATTTGAAGCTGATACGTTTGTTGATTGTAAGCCAGTGTAGGGTTTCCAGTCCCTTAGCTGCAGAATGTCTTTTGGGAATGTCCAGAACCAGTCCTGCAAGGGCATTCCGCACTAGTTGGAGTTTGTGCTGCACATTCTTGTTCAAGTCGAGGTAGAGTGAATTGCAATAATCCAACCTGGACATTACCAGGGCGAGAGCGAGCTGCTTGCGTGCAGGGAGCGGGATAAAAGGGAAAATTTTCTTCGCCATCCTTACGATCCAGGTGCAGGTGGAAACGGTGCGGTTAGTTTGGGCATTGAAATTATGGTAAAAGTCCATCAGCACTCCAAGGTTCTTGGCCTTGTTTCCTAGAGTAGGACACGCTCCTAGAGAATGAGGCCAACAGCTGCTGTTCCAGCTTGTTGCCCCTGGGTCAAAGACCATCACATCTGTCTTATCCCCATTCAATTTTAAGAAGTTGGCAGACATCCATTCTGCCACCTTAGTCATACAGCATCGAACATTCTCAGCCAGTGATTGATCCTATATCCTTATGAATTGATACCATTATCTGTGTATCATCAGCATATGACACTACTTCCATTCCGCAGGAGTGAATGATGTTCGCTAGGGGTGCCACATAAAGATTAAAAAGAGTGGGACTTAGAGCGGAGCCCTGAGGAACTCCACACGGCAGGGAGAAGGCTTCAGAATAAAAGCGCTAAAGCTTCACTTTTTGAGATTGATCGCCTAGAAAAGAGGACAGAAGCGCTAAGGCTTGATGTGTGATGCCCAGTCCTCGGAGTCTGTCTAGCATCAGGGTAGGAGAGATGGTATCAAACGCTGCAGACAGATCAAGAAGTATAAGCAGCAGTCCTTGTCCTTCATCCACTCAGCATCTAATACTGTCCGTGGCTGAGATTAATGCTGTTTCTGTCCCATGATGTTTTCTAAAGCCAAACTGGGAGTCGTTGAACCAGCGTTGTTGTTCAGCAGTCTCCATCAGCTGAATATTAAGATGCATTTCCAGAACCTTAGCATGTACGGGTAGTAGCGAGATCGGACGATAGTTTTTACAGTCTGTATTGGCAAGGTTCGGTTTTTTCAGCAGGGGCCTAATAATAGCCTGCTTCCAACTCTGTTGGTATGTCCCTGAGAGGTTAACATTATTTAATAGCTCACAGAGTGGGGTAGCTATATTACTGGCGGCCATATGGAGAACTGTAGGGGGGCAAGCTTCGGAGGGGGAGCCTGCATAGGTTCTCAAGAGATATTGCTCCACCATTTTAGGAGCAAGAGTGGAGACGGAGAGGCCCTTGTTCTCATGGCTTGTGTCTGGAAGTGGGTCCTGCCGTACTCGAGGGGAACCATGGGAGGCGAGATGATGAAATGGAGTAGGGGAATTCGGACCAAAGCCTGCATGGATGTCAATAGTCTTAGAATAAAAGAAGGTGGCTAGCTGATTGCAGAACACCTGCGAGCTCTCTGGTTCCACTCTGGAGTGTGAGGCTGAGAGCAGTTGTACTAGCTTAAAAAGCTCTTTTGTGGACGCAGCATTTTCATTTTTCTGGGTGCAATACTTGGATTTTTCTTCAAATATTGCGAGTTTATATTCTTTGGTGATGATTTTATATGAAATTCTATCTTGATTGTCTTGGTTTTTCCTCCATGCTCGCTCGTGGCGGCGACATGTTTGTTTAAGTATCCTTAGTTTATCATTGTACCAAGGAGCAGAAGGAGAGAGCCTTTTATGTACAGTTGTCTTCAATGGAGTCAATATGTCTGCTGCGCTCTCTAGCCAGGTGGTAAAGGCCTCTGATCCACTGTTCGAGTTCTCTGGGATCACACAGGGTATATTGTTTAAGGTTCTGGTAAATAATGCCTCAGCAGAGACCCCTTTCAGGTTTCTGTGTTTCTCCACAGTGTGTGGAGTGTTTGTGATACTGCCTGTTGATACTGATTAGATGTTCAAATCCACTGCATTATGATCAGACCCGCTGATGGGAAGTGTGTTTTGATAGACCACTCTGGGTTCGTTAGTAAAAATACCATCTAGGATGTGACCAGCCTTGTGGGTAGGGGGCGAAGACCAGTTGTGATAATCCATGATTAGCGAGAGCTTCTAATAGATTGTTTGAACTATAATTATCCCCCTCCTCTAGGTGGAAATTAAAATCCCCCACGATAGTCATCCGATTCTCTGCTAGCAGTGGTTAGAGATGGATTTTAAGATCCCTAAGAAATGGGGATCTGGGACCTGAGGGCCTGTATATCAGCAACCCACCAAAGGAGCAGGTAGGGGAGGTAATTAATTTGAATTGGATAACTTCACACAATGGTGGATTAAAGCCTGATTCTATCAGATATTTATAGTGTGCTTTAAAGACCAAAGCCAGGCCTCCGCGTCCCACCCTATCCACCCTCTGGATGGAGTAATTGGTCGGGACTGCATCTACCAGGTCAGGTCCTGAAGCGTTATTGGCCCAGGTTTCAGTGATGAGGATCATGTCTGGATCAAGATCGGCTAGGAGAATGGCAAACTCCAGCTTATTCTTGATGAGGGAGCCGGCATTAAGGAAGAAGCCTTTATAACTTTATTCAGTGACCAGACCTATTTCCTCGGGGTTATTAAGGGATTTATTCACGCCGAACAATCTGAGCAGATTGTGGCATGTAGGCATCCTGTAACAGCAGGAAGGGCATATGTGTTGCTGCTGGTCATAGATAGTCTGGAAGGAGAAGGTGGTACATGAAGAGGGTTTCCTATTACCTTGAAGTTTGAGTAGGTTCTCTTTAGAGTAGCTGAGTCTGCACACGTGTTCCCTGCTGCAGTGGCCAGAGTTCCCGGGCGCCGGTCATGGTCCAGACGCGGATGGGCGCAGTTGGGCTTGCCTCTGGTGCGCCTTTGGCACGCCCGCTGCACGCGTCCGCGCACACATGAGCCTTTTAAGCGTGTGTCTAGCGAGAACGCTAGACCGCTGACTGCCACTTCCTCCCCCGAACCAGAAGTGTCTCCAGAGCCTCCCTCCGCAGCATTCGAGCAGAACTGCCTGTGGCAGACTGGGGAAGCCCCTGAGTGATTAATGCAGTAAATGTAAGGCCAGCACTAAAGTGCCATCGTGCTAGATTTTAAAAAGATTAAAAATAGTACAATGCGGGGAAAATGTTAAAAAGTAGTATAATGTGGGCAGAATGTTTAAAAGTAATACAATGCGGGCAAAATGATTAAAAGAAATACAATGCGGGCACACAAACCAAAGACGGGACGGTGCAATCTATCTCTGCAAGGATCGAATCATCGATTGCCAGTTAGTTGGCAGTGTAACCGCCTGTTAATATCCTGGCCAGAAATCCATGTTATCCTAAGTCAAAATAAAATACTTGTTATTAACACCCCACATTGAGCAGTGCTCATGTGAGATGACTGAGGAACTTTCATGCAGGAAGCCACCAGGCCTAAAGAAATGGCAACAAAGGTAGTTGCTTTTAAAATTGTGTTGAAGCATGCAATGGATACAGGTATCCCTTCAAGCCACGGAACATATAAAATGTGTGGCTGATGGGCAGTGTCCTGCAAAGGGATCCCTCCCACAGAAACAGAAATTCAAGCTCAGAATAGCATATAGTATCAAACACCAACCATGTTTTCAGTGGTGGCTGGCACAGATCGGGGGGGTGTGGGGGTGGAGGGGGGATGGTGGTAGTAAAAAAGAAATAATAAACTTGCCTCCTTGCCGCTGCATCTCTTCTCGTCATCCCTCCTCATCTTTAATCTGCTCCGGCCGGAAGCAGGAACCACCCAGGCTGCCCAGAGCCAATCACAACGCTGCAGTGCAGCGTTGTAATTGGTCTGAGCGTCATGTTCGGCACTCAGCCAGGGACTGGGGGCCTGAGCATATTCTCCACCCAGGCTGTAATGGACCCTGCGTGGATTACATGCAAAGTGCGCATGACGGTTTGGCCGGCCTGAGACAGCAGGCCAAAGTGTCATGCACACTGGTAACAGTGCATACCACTCCCCGTGGCCTCCTGTTATCCCCCCGGCACTGCCCCCAAGACTCCGGGACACAAAATAAAACGATAATAAACCATGGTTTATAGTCTTATTTTTTTTTATTTCTTTACTGATAGAATGGGGGGGAAGACACTCCTCCACTATAGCGGAGGAGCTGCAGCTGCATACTTTCAATTCTGTACTGGAGTCCCCAGCATGTAAGTCAAATCTACTAAAATATCAATGTTGTTTTTAAATCCCACAGGGATCATGTGCAATTCAAAACACAACATTGTTAAAAATTTCGCCCAAATTCCTTTTGAGACGAATGGCCATATTCTCTGTAATGGTTGTCCCTAAATGTGAATACTGACTATAGTAACTACCTCGCCTGAGTAGAGCAACGGACAACCTTGATTAGAGTACAAGCAGCGGCGGCTCCTCCGCTAAGGCGGAGGAGCGTCGCCCCACTGCCAGGAGCAGCAAAGAAAGGAAAAAATAAAATGATAATAACGGAGTGTTATTATCATTTTATTTTTTCCTCCTGCTACGGCAGTGCGTGAGGGGGCAGGGCGGAGCTGCAGGGTAGGAGTGGTAGAACACTCCTGTGCGCAACGACTGTTTGGTCGGCCCTCTAGGGCTGTCCAAAACAGTCATGCGCACTTCCCTGTTCTTCATGCAGGCTACATTACAGCCTGCATGGAGAACATGCCCACTCCTCCAACCCCTGGCTGAGCGCCGTGTCACGACACTCAGACCAATCACAACGCTGAATTGCAGCGTTGTGATTGGCTTAGAGGTGGGAGCCTGGCTGTCTGCTTCCTGTTCTGACCTGGAGTCGGACACAGGCGAGCAGGAGAGAAGACACGGGACCCGCCGGCGGCGCATGGTAAGTGAGCTGTGCCGGCCTGCCTCTTGTGAGAGACACAAGATTACCAGTTTGTAATTGTAACACTGGAACAAGTAGTGCACAAAGTAGTGTTTTCATTTTGTAATGCTCTGCATTGGTAGCCTAATACACCCAATGCCAGAGTTATGCTGCGGTTGACAGGCCGAGACTTATTTTGTCTGCAGAATAAGGTTTCATAAGAATTTTGCTGCCAAACGACACTAGTTTTAGGAGCAGGACACAGCAATACAATGCCTACACAGAGTGCTGCTGTATTTCCTCTGCATAGACACTCTCCTAGAGAAAAAACACAGATATAGATAAAAGCAAATTCTACATCCGTCTCACAATACACTCTGAAAAACTGATCATAGAGGTGTTTGCTTTAGGCAGCAGAGGTATACCTCTGGTTAGTAATTATATGTTAAGGCTTCACATAGCTGAGCTATCTCTCAATATAGCCATAGTGCGGGTGCCAGACAGCTGAGTTATCCCTCAGGTGACCATGCTCCATCACCAAAAGGCAAGAGCCACAACCAATCATTTCTGTCCGAGTTCTTCTAAAATTGCCTCTGGCTCTGAGTTTAGTGCCTGAAGGCACCCACTAAATATATTGAAAACATATACATGCAAGATATGAGTGGTGCTGAATTGTTACTTATAAATCGCAATGAATGCCCTTTGGCATCTTGGTGCAGTTGATGTTCACTCACAGATTATTGCTTGCTTTACACTTATCCCATGGATTTTCATCCTGATAGATTTCCTCCGGCTTTTTCTGCTAAAATCTCTCTGGAGAAATTTTCAGAGTGTGGTAATTAGTGCACAACTCAGAATGCAGATCTGTGTGAAAACATCCATTTGCCCGTGGATCAGAATTGAAAACACAACTTTGAGTGTGGGGCCTGAGCAAAGTCTGTAAGCTTATGGAAAACACAGAAACTTTATGTCCATAGAGCTTTGTCTAGCTCTTTATTGACATTAATATGTGCAACCCCAAAGCTACCCATGTAGAAGGAATATTCCATATGAACTTCACAATACAACTGGAGCTACAGAACCAACGCTACCTTTGCTTAAGGCAACACCTGTGCTCAGGCCTTAGAGGGTTTTGGCTTTAATTAGAATCCGTGATAAAACCTGAAGATAAAACATATATATATATATATTTATTCAGTTTAGGTTTTAAAAGTGCCTGATATTATGAATAGGCTCAAAGCATTAAAAAACATAAAACAAGCAATGTTTCTGCCATTTCCGCACTCTCAGCTTTTCAAGGGTTGGGAAAGTGCTGTACTGTGACAATAAGATGCAATGTCACTGGCTTTTTCTATTACATTCTGGTGGATTCTTGCATTCTCTGTCTTTTGCTGAATTTAAAGTGTAGTTAAGTAGCCCTGCTGTGTATTTGTAGCTGTGGTGGGCTATGATAACTGATCCTTTTATCCCGGTTCGTCTAGTTGAAGGCACTTTAAGGAGCCAACCATGGCCCAATTGCATGTTGACAGTACCGGAGGGGTGCAAACTCCACACCAGTAATTAGATCGTACTGTCCATTAACAAACCTCCAGTACTGTGAAATTACAAGTTAAACCTAACAGGAAGGGGGATTAAGTGCAGACCTAGATTTACCAGGTGGGATTCCACACGGTATTCTGGCTAGCGACGGGTCGCGCATACGCTCTGCACCGGAGATGCAGAATGCAAGCTAAATGGGCGAACATCTGAGCGTTGACTCAGGGGAGAGCAGGAAAGGAAGGTGGTGGCAGGCTGGGACACCCATTCATGTATGTTGTAGTTACTGGATTCCGCAGGCACTTTGTGGATGCCACTCGGCTGCGGTGAGCACAATCACGTCAGATACTGTATTGGGCCCGAGAGCTCAACACGGAGCATTGGTCGAGGGCCGCGCTTGAGGTGTGCGGAGGGCGTCGGCAAGGGTCTCCTTCTGGGGGATAGGCGGTAGAGGCAGTGAGGCAGCGCTAGTGGCAACAGCGGTGGTAGCACTCTCAAGGGTCTTGCAGTGCATATGGCAAAGGAAAAGGCAGAACCTGCAGAGTCTGGGAGTAAGAGAAAGTCGGCCACTGAGCATAGCCCCCGACTGTAGTAATCGTTTTAAAGAAGCCCCTGTCTGCCGAAAGTGTTTACTTAGGAAAGGGCAGACCGATATAGATCAGAGAATCAGTACCAAAAGTAAAGATCACCCCCTCACTTTGTACTTACTTTAAAATACTCCCTAAAACTCTTATTTTTAATGATTCATTAAGAGGAGCAGAGAACGCAGTTCCTAAGAAGTCACCGGAGCAGCCTTCAGGTCAACCTTTGAGCCATGAGAGCTAAAGTCTGAACCTCAGCTTAGACAGCATGGCAACCAGTGGCATCATGAACCTGACCAGTCCAAATAGATACCCGGTTCTAGAGGAAGAGGAGAGAGGAAAGGTAACTAACATTGAGCAGCAGGCCTCAGGGGTCGTAAGGGAAACTACACCATTCAGGGAGGTGTTACCTAATGAGGATTCCCCTAACCGCACTCTTGTTTATCAGGGGGACAGATGATGCACCTACAACAGGGGGGTCTGCTAATACCGTAGTGGAAGCCATGATACATGCCCTAACCACAGAGATTAGACATAGGTTTGAGGTTTCAGAACTGAATCAGAAAGAGATACGAGGGTCATGTGAGAACCTGGAGAAGAAGCTAGACTTGCTGTCTAATAGGACTGCTATTCTTGAGGACACGATAAAAGAACTGAAAGCTGCCATGGAGTCTAACAAGAATGAGATTCGCCTCTTGAAGGCGAGCGATGGGGAATATCAGGAGAAGCTAGAGACGTTGGAAAACAATTTAAGAAATAATCCGAGGATTTTGAAGGTCCCGGAAGGGGCTGAGGGTGATGACTTAAAAGCATATGTGGTGAAACTAATGAAAGCAGGGACCCAAATAGAGTAGTCAGAGCAGGATATTTTTAAAGGTATCCAAAGAGTACAAGAAGACCCATTTAGAAAGAATACAAATAGAAGTAAACGTTGGAAGATCTTAGTAAAATATCACACATATGCGATAAAAGAACGTATTCTCTTTATGCCCTAAAAATGAGATGGCTGACAGTAAATGGGGTACCTTTTGAGATTAGATCTGATATCTCACGGGCTACCTTAAACAGGCAATGGGAACTGGGAAAGAGGATAGAGCCTTTGACAAAGCTAGGGGCCACTGCCCAACTAAAATTCCTTGCCACCCTCAGAGTTATGCATAACAACAACATGTATAATTTTTGTGGTTCAATTTTTTATTGAAATTTACAAAAGAATACACATAGTATAATAACTGTTTGCATTATCATACAATAAATATATAAGAAAATTGTTATATAGAAGCATATAATAAAACTTTCTGAATAATTAATCATATTATATAATTTAATAAACACATAAACAGATCCATGCAAAAACAAATATTTGACTTTATATTGAGGCCATAAAAGATGGAATTACGGGAAGGGGGGGAGGAGAGAGAAAGGGAAGGCAAAGAAGGGAACACAAAAGAAAACGATAAATGAAAATGTACACAAATATAAGACATAATGCTATATAAAGCTATATAAATATGTTCCTGAGAAAAGAAGACACTCTAGAAAACCAATAAGAATAGAGAAAAGATGAATATAAGGGATAATAATTTCACTTGATGTATAAATATATATATTAAAAGATACAGAATTATATGTAAGTGTTCTGGTGAGTAGCTATTAAAAACAACAACAAATAGGTAGACACAATATGTATTAAGATTTATTAACCACCAATAATGAATGATGAATGAGAATGAAAAGGGATAAGAATTAAATTACTGTGTAGATGGGTCATTAATATTAGCATCGGTATTTAAAGCTAGAAAAGGTGACCATACTCGAAGAAAGAGATCAGATTGATCCTGTATGTTGTATATAATACGTTCGTAGGAAGCTGTTTGAATAACATGTATAATTTTAAAGGCTGCAAAGAGGCCAATGACTTGATTTTTACCCCCAGCAAGAATTGTGGTGCTAAAGAGTAGAGATGACAACTGGACAGAGTGTTGATTCTGCAGTTCTCTGAAAAGCTCAACACCTTTATGTTAGATGAATGGTTTTTTTTTGCACTCCGTGGGGCCATATCTGGAAGTCTTTAGCCTATGAAGAAGTCATGGTGGGTTTTCATGGGAAGGTTGGAGGGCTGGGAGGAAGGGTACATGGTGGGAAGACTTTGGGCAAACATATAAAATATAAATCCTCAGGTACTTCAGATACCCCAGAATTCGACATGCCCCATTGATGGGTGTGCCTTCTATAACTAATATTGCGATGGAAGGCAAAGGTATAGCAGACCCTCTAAAAATATTGGGGCATATTATCAAGGGCTGGCGATACAATTTTCGACGCTTTAGCGTCCGTTTTCGGGCAAAAAGTGGCGATAATTTTATCGCATTATTTACAAGGACACGCTAGCGCATGTTTCAATGACTTAGCGCCCATTTACGGCACGCCTCGCATCGTTAATGAGATGCAAATGAGGCGTGCCTCACAAAACATCATAGAATAATATCGCTAATGGGGCATCGCGATATTGACAACAAGGGCCCGTCCGGCGATGCGATAATCATATTTGCGCTAACTCGGCATTAACGCTGCTTTCTAACATCTGCAAAAATCATGACTTATGTATACATTACATGGGGGGGTGGATTATGGTGATACAACCACAGGGTCGTATCAGCAAGGTTATCGCCGTTTTTCATGCAACATCGCTGGTTTTTCAGCGATTTTGGCCCATTTCCCCCTCTATCGCTGGAATATTTATCGCCATTGTGCTATGCGTTGGTAATACAGCGCTAGCAAGGCGATAAATTCCAACGATAAGAAAATTTGCGTTAAGCGCAGCCAGCAATAATTATCGCTGCCGCTTGATAATATGCCCCATTGTCTTGGAATATAAATGGCCTACGAGTAAAAGGTAGACGAGCAAGACTGCTTCAGTATTTGTGAGACTCCCCTGCACATATCATTATCTTGCAAGAGACCCACCTGACAAGGGAAGAGTGCATGGACTTGTTCCACTCCAGAAAATGGATTCCCAGGTGATTTTTACTAACCAGAATGTTATTACTAAGTGGGTTGCAATTGTGATATAAACACCTGTAAAAGATTTTATAATAGAAACCATCACTGGGAGGGCGGGCAGATGGGTCATTTATTAGTTTTCAATATATGACCAAAATGACACCCTAGTGGGATACTATGGGCCCACCGTGGATGATACTATGGGCCCACCATGGATGATATAGAACCCCTTCGGGAATTCTTCTCAAATTTGCTGAATTTCTCTGGCCCTGTTATAATGGAGGGAGATTTTAACGTAGCCTTGATTAATGTACTGGATAGGTCGTCTAAAAAACGAGTATTAGTAAAACCACATATTTTTGCCACACTTGTTTTACCTCACATACTAACTCCCCGATTACTAGTTGATCATAAACCCAGTGATTTTTTCTTGCCCCAGATAAATAATGATACCCTGAGGTATGTTATTTTTCCTGGTGCAATAAATATCACCTATTACAGGTTTTTGTGAAATGACATGCAGGTTTTGTTTTTTACAGCACCTGTTTCTGCATTGTATGTTAAATACTGTATATTTTTGCCCTGTTAATATCGGGCAGTTGTAGCCAGTCAACATTTGACCAAAGGTGAGATATTTAACACACCTGGCGATTGCTGGCTGAAGTAAATACCACCCAACTCTAAATTACAATCCTCGCGCAAACTGGGGTTTATGCAGGTGTCGTAAAATTCTATCCAATTGGTAAACAGAGCCTACATCTCTCTGCACATTTTGCAGCGGCCAAGCTTATAATGTGTGCAATACAATTTTAAAATAATGATTTGCATAGTAACAGTGATTTCAGTCACAGACTGGGACCTCTTACCACTCTAAATGCACATGTCACTATTCCCCAGTGCACCAACCAGGATTCAGTTCTGCGACTCTCTAGTTGCACACACATCTCTGCAGGGATTTAAGTGGGCCGGGTCTGAGCACCGGCAGTTTTTTAAAGGGGGCTCGAAACGGGTCTCTATCGGGCTCTGTTTTGTGCCCTGGCACAGGCGGTCCGTTTTTTTCCGGACTGCAGTTGTGGTAAATTTAAATTACCTAGACTTAATTTATGCAGTAAAATTCAATAAGAATAACTCAGTAAAAAATAAGAGGCAGAATCCGTGGTATTTGAGGTTATAAAAGGGAATTTATTCCTTACAAAGGAATTATGGTTCGAACCAGGCAATCGAGTTCCGTCACCACGAAGGTTCAGGAAGGGATCAGCAATACATTATTGACAGGTTATCATATTTATAAGAAAATGCATTACAGTAAAGACAGATGCAGGAGGCGTAACAGCTGAGAAGAGAGATAAGAATACACATACGTAATGAAAAAAGGCATTCAATAGGCGTGCATAAAGGCGTATACTAGAAAACGTCATTATGATGATGACACAAGTGGGTGGATCCATAAGAGAATCCTGCAAAGTCAGCAGAAATACAAGGCAAAGATGCGCGCGCAGCCGCATGACGTGTGATTGACGTGCAACTAGAGAGTGAAAGGAACTTGACATTTAGCCCTACATGAGGAGACAGAAGTCTGGGATGTCAGGACAACCTAGTCCCAAATCGTATCTAATATCTTGTGTTTAAGGAACTATATTATCTAGAAGGAAAGGTCTTTCGGACAGAGCCTATTCTATACTGACTGCTAGTGCGTGTACAAGCGTCTAAGTGTCTACATGAGATGCGAGGGGGCATGGGCCTACCATGGTAACGAAAGTCATGAATTACTTGCACGGAGACAGTAAGGCCGGGCCCTTTGCTCTGCAGCTGGAGGGATGTTTACCTAAGCTACTAGACAGGAATGCATTTCTCGAGGAGCGGAGCAGATAACTTGAAGGCTGAATACAGTTTTTGGCAGGCAACAGGCCGGGCTAGGCACCGTTAGCCGCGCAGGAAGTAAGACAAAGTTCATGGATACAGATACAGGTCCAGGCTGGAGCATTCAGAGGCAGAAGCAGGAAAAGCTCGATGGCAGAATTCAGGGCCTACCTTGCCAGAGCTGGAAAACGTGAAAAGTATACCATATAAAGACGGTGGCAAGGCATACTTAGGAACGGAATATCTGACCCATTCATGGCAGATCTGAAAGAGGACATATTAACGTTGGACACAATTGTATTTGCGTCTTCATAGCTTGAAATGGAGGGAACATACATGTACTTGTAGCATGTACATGGAGCCGTTGGGGTCTAGATAGGGGACACAATTGATCATAAAAATTCATATTTCCTCATTCCCTCCTTGTCCCCTACGGACCCTTCATGAAATATCGATCTTCAGGAATCCATCAATCTGTTCATGTAACATCATTTGCTCTTCTTTCTTTTTCCGGGATTTTGAATGAAAACTTGAACGTGGAATACACGATGTGGCACACAGGCCGCAAATCGCTGGTCCACATTGTAGACACAGGCAACAACCGAATACTACGAGAAGGCCAATACCTAGGAAGGATAGGACTTTCCATCCCCAGGCTGACAACACGCTCCAGAACCAACCGGACCATGCCCAGGTGCCTGGATTCTGGTGTATCTGGTTTGCAATCTTGTGAAGACGAGTTATGGCTTTATATACGGATGGCGCGTTTTCTGGAATGAAAACACAGCAACTTGATCCGATGACCCTACAGGCTCCGCCCCTATCGGCTAGAATGACGTCAAGGACAAGACGATTTTGGAGAACAACAATCCGCATCGCAGACTGCTCCTCTGTTAAGTTGCCTAGGGCGGAAGTAGTTTCATTCACTACTGCTTCAAGGGTTCTGGTTAATCTACGTATCAGTTTACTATTTGAGACCACACCTATGTAAGGAAAGAGACCTTTATTGAAGTCTGTATATTGTTCCCATGCTGTTTCAGTGTAGTCAACAATCGGGATATCTCTCTGGGGTCTATGGTGTACTAGATTGGTATTTCTATGATAATCAGGAGGGGCTAGAAAAACAGGTGGCAGAAGGAATGCAATGTAACAGGTACCATCCCAATCTAGAGGTAGGCGTATATATGCGGTATGACCACATATAAAGTAGGAATGACGGGAAGCTCTAAATGTAGACTTGCCTTTATCACTAAATTCGATCACAGTAGTACATTTACTATGACCCAGGTGTACTGAACCATTCTTTCTTACACATAATTCACCTTTGACTGGAAATACTGACATAGCAGGCAAGACTAGTGTAGCTTCAGATTCAACATTCAGAATCATGAGGTTAAGTGTAAAATTGCCTAATCCATATACTTCATTTTCTAAGTCAGTTCCTGTTCTTCTGGGAAGTCCCTCCTTGTTAGGATAACAGGCTTTAAGTAAAACTAAGTTCAGGTTTCCCCATACCCAGTTGCTCTGGTAAACTACAGTGTTTGAATCTAAAGAGTTAATCAAACTAAACCATGCTCCACAGGAACCATTGTGTGTGAACGGGTACGGAAAGAGAGGCAGAACTCCTTTGTATTTCTGATAGGGAGGGAGTCGGCCACATATCCAACAATTTGTAGCATTGCTGATCTGATGGGAATGATGTAACATACTAATGAATGTGTTGTTGCGCAGCGCAAATCTATAGGACAACTCATGTGGAGGTAGTTCACTAAAAGAATGTTCGGCAGTAACATTGTAAGCAGAATAAGCACGCTTGAAAATAGGATAGTACATGTGCAACAGTATACTTGCAGCAATAATAAAAAGACTTAGAAAAAACATAATCAACAATGTCACTATACAGTGACTATGAAGTGATTTACAATATGCATGTTTCTCGAGCTGTTTCTGTCTATTTCTCTCTCTAATTCGGTCTAGAGGATACATGTCAGAGACTTATTCAACCGATTCACCTTGGAGAGGACTTAAACAATCGATTTGTCTGACTTGCTAGACCTTAGTTTCAGTTTGTATTCCTGTGATTCGGTCTTTTCAACCAGGGGGAGTTTTGAATCAGTCTGTGGAAGGGGGCAGGGCTGAGAGTTCAGATCAGATGGTAGTCCATGAAATTTCTTGATATGGCTCGAGTGTAACCAACCCTTGCGACCCTCGACCTTCACTGCTGTCCTCGTGGTTAGAAGTACCAGTTTTGGTGTTTGCCAGCGAGGCTCCAACGGGCTCCTCCTGTCGAAGTTTCTGATGAAAACAAGGTCTCCAGGAACCACTTCATGGGGCTTCACCTCGGTGTTGTCGGGAAAGGCTGCAGCTACCTGTGAACGGCAAGATTGTAGTGCAGACATCAAGGAAGCAAGGTAATCTGTCAGCATATTACAATCAACATCAGTGATTTTACGAGGTATAGGCGTCCCCCACATATTTGGTGGCCTACCGAAGACCACCTCGTACGGGGATAGCCCTGTGCGAGAATGTGCTACCATTCTCATGTAAAATAGTGCAACTGGCAAGGCTACTATCCAGTCGACACCTTTCTCTCTACAGATTTTAGAAAGTCGTATTTTCAGGGTCTGATTATGACGTTCCACGAGACCTGCTGCCTCGGGATGTCGGACACAGTGGAATTTCCATTGATAGCCGAACAAGAGTGAAATGTGTTTCATTAGCTCGGATGAGAACGGCTGGCCATTATCTGAGTACACGATACGGGGCAAACCATACCGTGGGAAGAATTCACGAACGAATTGTTTGGCAGTAGTCGGGGCAGTGTAATCTGAGACGGGATATGCCTCTGTCCAATGGGAAAGAGCGCATACAACTACGAGGACATATTTGAATCCTCGACATCGTTCCATCTGGATATAATCCATCTGGAGGACTTCAAAAGGGTGATCGGGAGGTTGAAATCCACCCTGCTCTACAGGTACGCCTTTACCTGGATTGAACTGACAACAAATCATACAAGTTCGGACTTTCTGTTTGGCTGCAGCTCGTAAGTGTTTGTTGAACCAAATATGTTGAATACTGTCTAACATAGCTTTTTCTCCTAGATGTGCTGGACTATGTATTGTGTTAATGATAACTTGAACCATTGAGTCGGGGAGAAACCATATAGATTTTCCCTTCGTCATCCATCCCTGATCTGTTTGGATCCCTCCTAATTCAGTCCATTTCTTTATTTCCTCTGCTGTAGCATGTGTCTGTATGTCAATTACATCAAGGGCGGGATCCCTAACTGTCATGCAGTGTGTCGATGTCGGAACTATTGTCTTTGTCAAGTCAGTTGCATGAGTCCTATTCTGTGCTGTTTGCTTAGCTGTTCGGTCTGCTAGGTCGTTACCCTGGGAAATAATATCGGTGACTTTTGTATGGGCTTTGCACTTCATGATAGATATTGAAGTAGGTAGATGTATTGCATCTAACAGAGCTTGAATGAGGGGACCGTGTTGAATGTTGGCACCGTGAGAAGTCAAATAACCTCTCTCTCGCCAAAGGACTCCGAAGTCGTGTACAACTCCGAATGCATAACGTGAATCTGTGTATATGTTAACTTTTCTGTTCTTGGCTTGAATACAGGCTTGTGTCAGAGCAATAAGTTCTGCTGCTTGAGCTGATAATGTGTCAATACAATTTGTTTCTATGACTTCGGTGTCTGTCGTGACTGCATAAGCGGCCACTAACTCTCCTGTACTTGTTCTCATACATGAACCATCTACATAAAATGTTAGGTCTGGGTCTGGTAATGGGACATCTGTCAAGTCTTGTCTGGGTTTCGTCGTAATAGTAATGACTTCGATGCAATCATGTGCCAGTGGGTCTGTTCCACTTAATGGCAAAAGTGTGGCAGGATTTAATGTACTACAACGTCTGATTTCTATGTGTGGCTGAAATAATGTTAGTTCGTAACCTGTCAGTCGTGCTATAGTCAAGTGTTGTGTTTGTGTCCGGTTCAAGAGAACCTCTACTGCGTGTGGTACTTGTACTGTCAATTGGTGTCCTAATACTATGGAATCGCTTTGTCTGATCGCTAGAGCTGTTGCTGCAACTGATTTCAGGCACGCAGGAAGAGCTTGAGCTACGGGATCTAATGTGCTAGAAAAGTAAGCACATGGCTTGTGTGATCCTGCTTGTTCCTGAGTGAGTACTGACAAAGCAGTACCTTCACGTTCTGTAACAAAGAGTGTAAAAGGCTTACTGTAACATGGTGTCGCTAAAACAGGTGCTTGGCATAAAGCTTTCTTTAAGTCTTCAAAAGCTTGTGTATGTTCTGGAGTCCAAGGGAGGACAGTCGATGTCGCTGCCTCCTGGGTTGTCAACTGAATGAGTGGCTTTGCTAAAAATGCGTACTGGGGGATCCACTGCCTACAATACGAAGTGAGGCCTATGAAGGCCCGTACCTCCTTTTGTGTCTTGGGTGGTGGCATGTTTACAATTAACTGGATGCGGTCAGGTGTGAGCTGTCTCCCCCCCTTGGACAGCAAGTGCCCTAGGTACACAACTTGCTGGGCACAGAATTGCAGCTTCGAAGGGGACACCTTGTGCCCCTTGTCGGCCAGAAAATGTAAAACCGTCAGTGATGCTTTTTCACATTCGGGTTCGCTTCGGGCGGTGATCAGCAGATCATCGACATACTGAAGCAGTGCAGTGTTTACTGGCATGTGGATACTGTCAAGTTGTCTTTTCAGTGCTTGGCTGTAGATGCTAGGACTTTCTGTAAATCCTTAAGGTGCGCGTGCGAATTTAAAACTTCGTCCATTTAAACTAAATCCGAACAAATATTGGCTTTCCGGATCGATTGGGACGCTGAAGAAGGCGTTCTTGAGGTCAATTACAGTAAAGAACGTTGCTTCTGAATCAATGGCTGTCAGTAATGAAGAGATATCTGGGACCACGGGATATTGTGGTACAATGCATTTATTTAATTCGCGCAGGTCAATAACTAATCGATATACTGGTGGTGCTTTTGGATCAGTTCGTTTAAGAATCGGAATGATCGGAGAATTACATATATTGGAGTCGGTTTCTACAACCACTCCTTGTGCAATGAGCTCGTCAATGATTTGCAGTAAAGCCACTACAGCATCTGGAGGTAACTTGTATTGTCGCATTCGTGGTAATACCACTCCTGCTTTGAGTGTGACTCAATATGGTGTAATGTGCATACAACCTACATCAGTGGGGCCTTGTGCCCATAAATGTGCAGGTAGATTCTGTAACCGGTGATCCATGTCTCTTGACACGTAGTGACCTTTAAAGTCACGCAAAAATAGTCGTACTCTGTCCGGAGAACAACATATTATAGCTCCTAGAGCTTTCAATGTTTTTATACCTAACAAGTTTTCTGGGCATGATTTTGTAAGCAATAGATCTGTAGTCCGTGTCAATGGACCAACTGTAAGTGCAAGCGGTTGCGATACTTCGTTAATAGTAGGCTTTCCTGAGAAACCAAGGGAAATATTTTGTGAGCCTGAGAGGGGTGCCCCTGGGACTTCGTTATGACTTATCGTTGTTCTGCTTGCCCCCCTGTATCAAGTAGAAACTTTCTGTCTTTCCCTAATACTTGACTCTGTACATAAGGACCCTCTTGATCTACAGGAACCTCAATAAGGGGTAAGCCAACTTCCCTCTCTAGGCTATTTCATGTGTATCGCTGATATTCTGGATAGTCATTTTGTGCATATTGGTACATCTGTTGTGTCGTGTTTTGTGTTGCGGCAATAGGCTGTGGCTGTGGTACCACTACGGTCTGTTGTGGAACCGGCATAGGCTGTACATGTTGAGGTGCTTGTTGTTGGATCTGATCCTGTCTAGGCGGACGTGGTCTCTCCTTGGTTTTACCCGTAGAGATATTATGTTTCAGAACTGCACAGTCGTTTATATAATGACCTGGCTGTTTACAATAGTTGCATGTCCCTTTAACGGGAACCGCTGAATTACTGGACTGTGTCGCACCCTTTTTATGACCGTCAGCTGGAACTGACTGAGCGACAAGCATTTTCATTTTCGTGTCTTGCATACGTCTTTGTTCGTGTTCTTGTTCTTCTCTAATTCTATTCTGGTGATACTGTAACATTTGTAACATTTGTGAAGGAGTGTTAGCTTGCCAAGTGCTCTCAACTTTCAATACTCTATTTTTAACCTGTGGCAGGGAATTCTCGACTAGTTTTGTTACAAAAAGATGTGGATATGAATCGCTACTTGCTTTCAGGCCGCTATTAATACCAAAACATTTTTCAAATCGGGAATAAAAATCACTAGTGTCTTCATCTGGTTTCTGTTTACAAGCTGAGATTGCTCCCCAATCTTCCTTTTTTGTAGTTAATAAACGTGGCAATACTTGTACTAATAATCCTGGTAATGCTTTAGTTTTGTCCCCAAGCCCTACGCCTGCAGTTCGGGCATTTTCTTCGTTTTCTAATACTGTCCAATCAATCTTTTGGTCTCCCACTTCCCACTCTTTTTCTTTGAGTTTCTCATAAATACCGGCAGGCAATAATACTTTCAATATTTTCATAATGTCAGGATAGGTATAATCACCCATGAGTAACATGTCCTTTAGTTCACGGTGAAAACCTGCTGGATCTTTGTCATGGCTGGGCACTAATTTTTTCATTTCCAATAGTTCTATTTTAGTTATGGGCGTGTACACGAACACGCGTCTAAACGTATTATCATCATTTCTAACTGGGTGTACTTCGCGTAAGGGATTCTGTCTGTCTATGTAATACGTTTTTCTCTCCATGGAAGGAGCTGGATCATGTTCTGGACACAAAAAGGCACTATATCTATGTCGGTATTCTAGAATTACTTTAATTAGATCGGTACCTAGACCTCTCCATTTATTCAGGAGTAGTTCTATCAGTATATCAGGTAGGGGACCAGGATCGGAGTGTTGGCCTTTATACAATATAAGGAGATGTTGTATCATGTATATACTAGCTAAACGTTGTTCATCTGGGGCGAGATTCAGAAACTTGTGTGCTAGCGCATCATCACTGTATTTTTCAGAACTGTCAGCCCATTGTACTGCTGACCTGGCTAATTCTTGTTCATCCATAGAATCGAGCACATGGTACCCCCTTCGTTCTCGAAGTAATTTATCAGTAGCCTGGAATAAGTGTTCAGGGGTCCTTGGATTTGAGATAGCTGTTTGAAAAATTCTGTTACATTCTGGACGTATCGGACGTATTGTTTTATTAAAAGATCTTCCTTTTCCTACATAAGCTATCGTTTGTCTAGCTGGTAATTCTAATTGTCCTGTGTTCATTTCTGACTGTTCCTCCTCCTCTTCCTCTGATTCTGTTTTATCTGCTTCTAATCTTCTTTCGTATATTCGTTCTACTTCTTTTCTGATCTTTCGGCACATGACTTCTATATACTTCTGTTTATCATGTTTTCCGTCTGTTATATTCTGACCCCACCTGGTAAGTACTTGCATTTCCTCCGGATCTACCTCAGGCCTATCTCTGTTTCTGATCAAGCAATTTATAAAAAAGCGTAACAATAATTTTTGCATATCTACCTTCTGGTATTCCATGGCCTCGCCAATACTTTCAGGACCTTGCCCTGTTTGGACAAAGCGATATATTTTGTCTAGATGTTCAACCATTCCTGGTAATGTCATTAAATAGTTTGCAATTCGTCGTAAACGTACTGAAGATAGCAACATTCTGTCCTGTTTACCTGGCACTGGATCATATCTACAATCTGTAAGAGGCTCATTTAATATATTGTCATTAGCTCTTTGGGGTGTACGTTGGTGTGCTAAATCCCTATAAGTCAATCTAGTTGCTGGCGGCGGCGTGGAAAAACCTCCTGTCGCACCTCCTGAGGTGCCAAGTCCAAAAGGATTTGTTGGGTGTAGGGTAGAGAGTGTGGGTGCAGGAAGGACTGTAGAAACAGATGGAATGTTTAGAACGTGAGGAGAGGTTTGTTGCTGCGGAGGTTGGTGCAGCTGATCTTGGGGTCGAGCGTCGTTAATAGGTGGTGTGCGTTGCTGCGCACCATTAGCATATTCGGGGGCTGCATCATCTAAATAGGAAGAAAGGAAAATGTCCTTTGCGGTCTTGGGATGTACTTTAATCGGGAGTAATGGAGGTGTCAGATCTTTTGGTACCTCCAGGGTGGCCTTAGGCAAAGCCTCGGCCAGAAGAGGATACATACCATTCATAAGAGTGTTTCGTTGTCTGTCTACTTGTTCTGTTTTTACTCGGATACCTTCGTCACTTAATATGTTTTTTCGGGCTCTTTCTGAATCTTCCCTACTTTTCTCTTCTTTTCTGAGCGCTTTCTCTGTGCGCCTATGCGATTCTTTACGCCATAGTTCAATGGCATCTTTCTGTGACTGTCTGGCTTTCTTTTTCCATAATACTTCTTCTATTCTCATGATGCAATCTGCATCCCATGTTCCAGCAGCGGGCCATCTCTGACTCTCTGCTAAATCCTTGGTGTAGTCCACCCATAGATCAAGATATAATACGGCATCTAGGCCATGTTTATGGTACATAAAGTACCCTGGGGTGTCCCTAGGTGGAATGGGAACAGCTTCCTCGAGTATCCCTTTTCTGGTTTTTATCTGTCTTAATTTCGAAAATAACGGCATCTTGAACCTTGCTACTTAATTCTTACTTGGTCTTGAACACAATAATTACAACAAACACAATAATGAAGATCGAACAATCACTCATACCACAACATTTAAAACATATCACAAACTTTTTAGAAACCAACAATGATAATTAGAATAAAACTAGTTAACTGTATAATACTAAATATACTGTATGTACTGCTAAACAGTACAGATACACTGCTAAAACAGTGCAGACCAGGTCTGTGTACCCCAAACCCGTCTTGACCGGCACAAACTAATGTGCACGTCTAGATGCGTCCCCAGCAACGGTACTCACCGGGAAGCACGGAACGGAAGGCCTCGGAAGTCTGGACTGGACTAGACCAAACTGGACTGGACTCGACTCGTGACTTGGATACTTCGGAACTTCGGAATCTGGCGGGCCTCTGTATACCTCGGATCTTGCTCTCTCAGCTAGGCTCTGGTCGGGATTCTCCGCACTCCTCACCGCCTCGTCTGGGTGTTGATCGCAGTCTCAGTCGCCCCCGTTGGCCTGAGGGAGATACAGGAAATCCTGCGGGTACGCGTAATTGGCCGTCCGGCTGTGGCAGGAGACCGGGTCTGCAACGCACCTCCGGCGCGTGGGGTGTGAGAGGTGTCCCTGTTCGGGCGCCAATTATGTGGTAAATTTAAATTACCTAGACTTAATTTATGCAGTAAAATTCAATAAGAATAGCTCAGTAAAAAATAAGAGGCAGAATCCGTGGTATTTGAGGTTATAAAAGGGAATTTATTCCTTACAAAGGAATTATGGTTCGAACCAGGCAATCGAGTTCCGTCACCACGAAGGTTCAGGAAGGGATCAGCAATACATTATTGACAGGTTATCATATTTATAAGAAAATGCATTACAGTAAAGACAGATGCAGGAGGCGTAACAGCTGAGAAGAGAGATAAGAATACACATACGTAATGAAAAAAGGCGTTCAATAGGCGTGCATAAAGGCGTATACTAGAAAACGTCATTATGATGATGACACAAGTGGGTGGATCCATAAGAGAATCCTGCAAAGTCAGCCGAAATACAAGGCAAAGATGCGCGCGCAGCCGCATGACGTGTGATTGACGTGCAACTAGAGAGTGAAAGGAACTTGACATTTAGCCCTACATGAGGAGACAGAAGTCTGGGATGTCAGGACAACCTAGTCCCAAATCGTATCTAATATCTTGTGTTTAAGGAACTATATTATCTAGAAGGAAAGGTCTTTCGGACAGAGCCTATTCTATACTGACTGCTAGTGCGTGTACAAGCGTCTAAGAGTCTACATGAGATGCGAGGGGGCATGGGCCTACCATGGTAACGAAAGTCATGAATTACTTGCACGGAGACAGTAAGGCCGGGCCCTTTGCTCTGCAGCTGGAGGGATGTTTACCTAAGCTACTAGACAGGAATGCATTTCTCGAGGAGCGGAGCAGATAACTTGAAGGCTGAATACAGTTTTTTAGCAGGCAACAGGCCGGGCTAGGCACCGTTAGCCGCGCAGGAAGTAAGACAAAGTTCATGGATACAGATACAGGTCCAGGCTGGAGCATTCAGAGGCAGAAGCAGGAAAAGCTCGATGGCAGAATTCAGGGCCTACCTTGCCAGAGCTGGAAAACGTGAAAAGTATACCATATAAAGACGGTGGCAAGGCATACTTAGGAACGGAATATCTGACCCATTCATGGCAGATCTGAAAGAGGACATATTAACGTTGGACACAATTGTATTTGCGTCTTCATAGCTTGAAATGGAGGGAACATACATGTACTTGTAGCATGTACATGGAGCCGTTGGGGTCTAGATAGGGGACACAATTGATCATAAAAATTCATATTTCCTCACAGTGACAGCCGCACATCCATGTGTGTGTGCTCACACTGCTCTTCTCACTAGTGGAGAAGTTACGGCATGACGTCATGCCAGGTGAGCGTTGTAGGGGAAGGGAAATCCTTTAAAGAGTCATTTTCTCTCTGGATTTCCCTTCTCTTTTTGAAACTCAGGAGCAGCAACATTGTCGTGGTGTCACTAGGGCTTAAAGTGGAAGCTTTTTTCAATATTATATATAACAAGCCATAGTTGCTGTTTATTTATGTTATGCAACTAACAACCATTAACAAAGCCAATAGGCCTGACTTGTTGTAGGTATGATTTTACTTGTTGCATCATATCTGGATGCAATGAAAGAAACAGCAAAATACTAGTTGGGCGGCACATTATGCTAAACACAGATTTTTAACTTACATGTTTTAAGCCACGCCCTTAATTACATTGGCCACGCCCCTTAATGAGACCCCCCAGTTTTTTCATCCCACTTAAAGCCCTGGATCTCTGCAGTGATCTCATTAACCACCGGCTGAAGCCCGTTTAGCCTTACTGGCATGCACACCTGGATCACTGTGTAAGGGTGGGTGGCATTCACACCTGGATCACTGTGTAAGGGTAGGTGGCATGCACACCTGGATCACTGTGTAAGGGTGGGTGGCATGCACACCTGGATCACTGTGTAAGGGTAGGTGGCATGCACACCTGGATCACTGTGTAAGGGTGGGTAGCATGCACACCTGGATCACTGTGTAAGAGTAGGTGGCATGCACACCTGGATCACTTTGTAAGGGTAAGTGGCATGCACACCTGGATCACTGTGTAAGGGTAGGTGGCATGCACACCTGGATCACTGTGTAAGGGTAGGTGGCATGCACACCTGGATCACTGTGTAAGGGTGGGTGGCATGCACACCTGGATCACTGTGTAAGGGTAGGTTGGGTGGACGAAGTCAGCCACAGACAGGCCTCCGAAAGTCTGGTGGCGCTGAGGAGGAGTTAGCCCCGTGTCAGGCGCAGGTCTTTGTATGAGTGGAAGGTTGGATGTTCGTACCTCTGAAAGGGTCTGTATGGCTGAAACAAAATCAGTCAGATGTGACGCACGTATCTCTAAAAGCACCGCATCAGTGGTTAATTTGTAAAAAGATAAGTGCCGGGGCTCTCATCAGGAGGCAACTTGCACCAGCCCATTTCTCCTGTTAGTGCTGCCTAAAACAGAACCAATTACTAACCATGAAAGTGGGGAGAGGATGTGGCGTGATGGCCAGAGCTGCAGACTTCGGAGCTGAAGAACCAGGTTTGAATCTCGGTGTTGGCTCAAAATCATGTGATGCTGGGCAAATCACGTAAACTCCCTGTAAATTAATTGGTGCTTGCGAAAAGCACCGGTGTTGATGATTAAGTGCTGGTGCTGAGCACCGGTGTTGATTAATAAGTGCTGGTGCTGAGCACTGGAAACCACTGGCTCAACTGCACTGCATGCACGGTTCAGGTCGACTGAGTCACATCAGTGGGTTTGCTACCGACCATCTGTACATGTTTTAAACCATTTGTACATGTTTTAAGATTTTGCAAAGACCCAGACATGGTACTTAAATAGGACTTCATATAAAATCATCCGTACTAATTCTTAACATGGCTTTGCTTCCTTTCAGTCATGGATGGTTAAGGCAGCTCCTAAACACATTTTAAAGTCCTTTCTGCTTAAATTTGCAAATTTTCAAGTATGCATTGCTACAAGGAAAACATAGGTGATTTTTCTCATTTTTGTACCTGCCGAACATTAAAATGCTGGTCATGCCAGTAAAGAAACAGCCCTGCGGTAACCCTGTCAGGTGACTGGGGGCTGACTTTAAGCATACTGTGCACCCGCCTGTCAGGATATTTCCCAGTTCCCCTGTAGGGCCCACGTTCATGATATAGTGAGACTGCTCCAAGCCCAGCTGGCTGCAGCCAAACCCTTTTCCTTCACTGCATCTTGACAATTCCTGTGAGTGTTTTTCGTAACGTTCGCCACAGAATGTCTCGGTCGCAGGTTGCCCCAGGCTGCTCAAAGTGCGGTTTTCTCATGCAGAAGTAAACAGCTCGCGATGCACAGAAAAAAAAGCTGAGAAAAATGATCATGTTTATATATATAATGCGTATGAGCGCGTGAAGGGGGGGAGGGAGGGGCACTGAGAGCTGTGCAGTTGCATCTTAACAGAACCTCTGCCTCGCGCAGCCAGGCCTCTGGCAACCTATTAGAAACATAAATACACTGATGCTAAAGGCGCATCCAAAGCGCCAGACAGACCTAGTCTGCCCATTCCCTGCCTGCTCAGCTGCAAAATCACATATTGTTATTGACAGCGTCGTTTCGACCTGGGTAGTAATGCTATAATTGGGGCAAATACTGTTTGTGCCCCTTTAAGCACTAACAATTACAATGAGGTTTATTAAAGTTTGGCGTGGGAGCTCGCGTGGCACAATACAGCGCAAAACATAGCGGCAATTTAGCATAGAATATGAAAGTCTCCCAGTACAGTTCAAAATTGCCCACAACTTGCCACATGTATGACACAATTTTGCAATCGCAAACGGTGCAAATCGCAAAATTCAGCTGTTTGTGAATGTAAAATAGCCATTCATGATGTAACAAAGGCTTTGTAGTCGCAAAAATTGTGATTACCCAAAATTTGGACTGCAAATAGGGAATCGCAAATTGCACTTCCCTTAACACATGTACGGTGGTTGACGGTGGCGAATCGGGTGAAATGTAAGGCTCTGTGCTATATGTTTAGAATCAAAACAGGCTCGGCCCCTAAATGCCTCATGATTTGGTCCAGCATTACCACCCCTCTCAACCCCTGCGCTCCGCTCAACATATCCAGTTTGTTGTTGTTTCAAAATCAGGCTTGCCCGCATGAGAGGCCGTTCTTTCTCATACCTGGGACTGACTTTATGGAACTCTTTACCCGCTTCCTTGCGAGATGAGACCCCTCTTTGCGCCTTCCGCAAGGGTTTGAAAACCTGGCTGTTTTAACTTGTCTTCCTTTTTAGGTCTCGCCTGACCCAGCGCATGCGCTGGTCTGGGGAGGCTTATTGAGAGGGCTCCAAAAAGTGCTACCAGGCCAGCCTAGAGCTACAGTGCATGTGCCCGGGCGCTTTACCGCGATTACTTTCACTTTCGCGGACGCACGGCCGCTTTGATGTTTGCACGTGACCGCGATTGCGATCACTTTCGCGGCCGCAGGGCCGCTTGACATAGCCAATAGGTCTCACTTTTGGGACCTTATAAGTATTTAGTTATGCAACTGGTGCATGGCTAAACACTTATAAGGTCCCAAAGGCGAGACCTATTGGCTATGCCAATGCTTGTTCTTTTTCTTTACTGTTCTACCGTGCTCGGCGCCAGGAAACTGCTTGGGGTAGCTGCGCGTCCTACAAACCTTTAATAATAATAATGTACCAAGCATTTTCTAAATGCAAACTGTGCATTTAGGAAATGCTATTATCATCGACTCCAAGTCGATGGCAACCATGTGCAAAATGTGAAAAAATGCACGAAAATGCATTTTTCAAAGTGGCATGTATCTCACACATGCCCCTAGCTCATGTGTGCGCTTTACATCTGCACTTTTGTTTGGGGGGTGCTTCGGGGGGACTTATGCCCCTTGGCATCCTTGGTTTTGCATTACCTAATTTGTGATTACCAATTAGGTGATCGCAAATTAGCTAATGCAAAACCATTCACACCTATGGGCCTTTAAGTCAGTGGCGTAATTAAAATTGAAGGGGCCCCCCTGCAAGGTACACAGAGGGGCCACCGCTCCAGATTTAATCCGGAGCTGTCAGGCTTGAGTACAGTGCTGAGGGGGACCCCTGCAGCTCTGGGTCCCCCCGCACCGCGGCTGTAGCGGGGGCCTGTGTTACGCCCCTCCTTTAAGCCCAAAGGGACAAATGGAAAAGTATTACCTAATAGGGATTACCTATTTAGCTATCGCTATTTGGTAATATTAAGGAATCCCTAATTCTTTGGTGATTCCTTACATACATCGCATTTTGCGATTACCAAATAGCAATTCGGTAAAAATTGCTATTTGCTCATCGCAAAATACTTTTTGGATACATGTGGCCCAATATGTGCTAGTTCCAGTTTAAGTTCAGACATTTACCACCAGGCAGGTAGCGTCTGGTAATGGCATTACTAATTAGAAATAATAGGGTAATAAGTCGCCCACAACAGGCACACAAAAAATTTGCACATGTTATCGATGACATAGGAGAAATTCATGACAATAGATCTTGAAGTTCAGTTGTCGGATGGGGCTTTAAGTGTAAAATGGAAGGATGGATCATAATTTGCGACCTAACTCATGCATATTGATGAGGTAGGTTGAATTGCGACTCTGTATTTTATGAACTAACCTATTAGTACATAGGTTAGTCTGCAAAGCACAAACGCATTCAGTAAAATTCGGTGCATAAATTGCAACCCCTTTTACCCAATGCATTCTTCGTACATGATGCCTGGTATTCTTAAATAGCGAATCCTAAGAAATTGCTATTTAATATAATGGAATCCTAGTACATAACATTTTGCAATTTATAAATGGAGAATCAGTATTTTTCGCTATTTAGAAACAGGAAAATGTACTTTTTGTACACGAGATAAAAATATTTTGCTGGATGGCAGAGGAGGTTAGTGAAGCACTTTAAGAAGGAGCTGATCTTGGGAAGGGAGTAAAGTCTAATCTACAACTCTTACAGTTTTTGAACAAGATTTAAGCGAGCTCTGGTTCCACCATGTGATTTGGTCACTGATAATAGGGTTCCGTTTTCTTTCTACTGAGATTAAGGGCTTTTTGAGGAATTCCGAGTAGCACACCATTACACTTCCCTGTAAAGTTCCAAAGGGAATGTATTATGGAAAGGGCCAATAGGTTCTTTAAGGAGAGTTGTTTCTGGCTATCAGAAATGGCATGGATTTTGGAGGAAACATTTTGGGCTAACTCAAGTGCCTGCATCAGAGTGACTAAGTACTGACATTTTATGATTATGAGCAGTTGGAATCTATCTGGTTATCTTAAGAAAGAGAGTGATTAATTGTCATTTAATAAGTAAAATTCAATTAGTATTAAGAGTATTACTAGGGGATATACAAGAAGAAAAGATACATGTTTAACCCCTTCGCTGCTAGGCCTTTTCTTCCCCTGTGCTAAGCCTTTTTTTGGCTATTTGGGGTAGTGCGTGCTTAGGCCCCTGTAACTTTTTGACCTCATAAGGTATCCACGCCAAATTTGCGTCCTTTTCTTCCAACATCATTTGGATTGTAAAGGTACCCAGGGTTTGTGGATTCCCCTTGAGGGGTCCCAGAAATTAGCCAAAATACAGCTACATTTTAGTTTTTTGTGAAAAATTCGAAAAAGGGCTGCAAATGAAAGTGTCTGGGTTTTTCCCTGCAAATGGAATCAAATAAGGGTTTGTGGGGCTGAAATCACCATTTCCCAGCTTTTAGGGAAAGACAGACTTTTGTCAGAAAACCAACATTTTTTACACAGTTTTGGCATTTTTCTGGGACATAGCCTATTTTTGCTATTTTTTGTGCTTTCAACCTCCTTCCAGTTAATGGTAGAAATGGGTATGAAAGCAGTAATGGATCCTGGAAAGCTATACATTTTAAAAAAGTAGACAGAATTCTGAATTCAGCAAAGGGTCATTTGTGTAGTTCCATCAAGGTTTCTTTATAGAAACTAACAGTTAAATATAGGAAAAAATTTAAATTAGTTGAAAAAAACAGCCTTTTGTTTCCACGTTTTCACCTGTAACTTCTTCTAATTATGACAGCTCTTTGAAAGCAATATACCGTTACATCCGCTTCTCCTTACTGGCTGTAGGAATATAGGACTTGTGGATTCACCAAGAACCCGACGATCCCAGAGTAAAAAACTGAGCAGCAATTTGCAATGTCTTTTTAATATGTACCGGGTATATAGCAATTACTGTGGGAAAATGTATACATGGAAAAATCAGTATGAAAGACACCTATGTATTTCTGAAATGGGAACAAAATATAGAGATTAGAAACAGTAGATATTTGCACTTTTCCAAATTTGGGAATACTCATACTAGCATGAGAATTATCGGTCATTTTTTAAATTGACTTCTTTTTTACACAATGTCTTTCATTTTGAAGGCAGAAATGTATCGAAAGTCAATAGGTAATAACAGTTGCTTTACAAATCTGAATTACCCTAAGTCTCCTGAGGAAAATGGTACCTCACTTGTGTGGGTCGGCCTACTGCCCGCGACAGGAAACGGCGCAAAACGCAACGTGGACACACCTCAATTTCGCAGTGAAAAGTGACCCTTTTTTGGTAAAGTGCCTAGCTGTAGTTTTTTTAACTATAGCTCTGCCGGCACCTAGGGAAACCTAGCAAACCTATACATTTTTGAAAACTAGACACACAGGGGAATCCAGGATGGGGTAACTTGACTGCCTCCCACCAAGTTCTGTTACCCAGCATCCCTTGCAAACCTAAATAATTGTCCAAAAAAACACATTTTCCCCACATTTCTACGGTGGAAAGTTCTGGAATCTGCATGGATCCACAAATTTCCACCCACCCCATGTTTCCCAAAGTCTTCCGAGAAAAATGGTACCTCACTTGTGTAGGTCGGCCTAGTGCCCGCGACAGGAAACGGCACAAAACGCCACGTGGACACACCTAAATTTCGCAGTGAAAAATGACCCTTTTTTGACAAAGTGCCTAGCTGGTTTTTTTTTTAACCATAGCTCTGCCGGCACCTAGGGAAACCTAGCAAACCTATACATTTTTGAAAACTAGACACCCTGGGGAATCCAGGATGGGGTGATTTGACTGCCTCCCACCAGGTTCTGTTACCCCAAAATCCCTTGCAAATCTAAAAAAAAGTCCAAAAAAACACATTTCCTCCACATTTCTGTGGTGGAAAGTTCTGGAATCTGCGTGGATCTACAAATTTCCACCCACCCCGCATTCCCCAAAGTCTTCCGAGAAAAATGGTACCTCACTTGTGTGGGTTGGCCTAGTGCCCGCGACAGGAAACGGCGCAAATCCACTGCAATTTCTTTCCCTGGAGCATAGATTTCAGAAAATCGATCAACAAAGTGATCAAGGACAGGCCAAATCTTAAAAAGACGGTCACAATCAGGGTGATCTCGTGCCAACGCTAAACCATTATCGACAAAATACCTATCACGACTCATGACTGCCGGAAAAATAGCAGTTGCTATCAAGGGACTAGTAGACTAATATGAAGACATTGAAGGGTTCCTTAGCAAGCCCATCAAAAAAGTTAAACGCAAGAACTCCTTCATCTCTTCCAGATTTGTGGGAGTCCACAGGGTAGCTCTAGAGTGGGGCTTAAGACTGGCACTGTTGTCCCTCAAAAACTGTTCGGCATACAAATTAGTCTGCTCAACAATCTCTGCCAAAAACACATTGTCCATATACAACTGAAAAAAATGTATCGGCATAAAGTTTTCAGTATTCACTCTACACCCTGGAACACCAGTAAAGTCTGGCAATGCCAGCTGCACCATGCCTGGGGCAACCCAGAGGTCAGCACTTTCAAAAGGAAGCCTTGCAGCCCCGGGCTGCAGCCCAGATGCCTCTTGCTGCACTATACCAACGGGAAGCCTTTCAGCCCCAGATGCCTCTTGCCGCACTACACCAACGGGAAGCCTTGCATCCTCAGGCAGCAGCCCAGATGCCTCTTGCCGCACTATCGGCACATCAATCTCCCCCTCTAACTCAGGCACTTCATGCGCACTAAGAGTATCTTCATCATCCGATGATTCCATGTGGAGAGAAAACTCACTGCCAGAATCGTCCCCTGCCTCCTCTGCCTCAGATGCAGAGTCACTCTCTGAACCATGGTCAGAGGAAGACTCAAAAAGCATACCAACAACCTGCTGAGCAGTAATCCTGCGGCTAGCCATTATCCTTACTAAGAAAGGAGACTGTACAAACAAGTCAACAACAACCAACACTGTGCAAAACAAGTAAGTAAAAAAATGTGTGCCTTTATCACAAAGATCTATATACTCAAAAACTATACAATTCACTTACAAGAGACAGCTACACTCACCAGCACCTACTCTGCAGAGACACAGCAAAAACCAACTATGTCCCACTAGAAAGAAAAAAACAAAACCAATTACTCACAAGACAACAAAATACACATCGAGCACAAATGCAAAACATTTTTGACACTCAAAAAAAAGAAGCCAAACATACTGCTATTATTACAACATTTGCAAAAAACTAATTCATGCAGAGAAATGAAACTCATTTACATTGTACAAAAAAAGTCTCTTACCAAACACATGCAACTACACAAACAGCAGAACCACCAGTAACGAAACTGCAACCTGGAACAGTCTAAAGAGCAAAAGCCTTCACCTAGAACAAAAAAGGAAAAATAAAGCATTACAATTGCAATTCACAAAAAAATAAAACAATTGACATTATAACACGCCATGTTACTACCCAAATGGTCAATCAGCCAGATGGACCTTCAAATAGGGCTGAGAAAAATAGGGCGTTATCTTGCCCAAGGGATCGGATGAGGTTGTCTGCCAGGCCAATCTGCCCCCCAGGTGGGGCAGAAAACAGCAGACAGAAATTTGCCCCCTTGCAAAAGTAATAAATCCCTAGTGCCTAGTAGGGTTTTCTGCCTCCCCCCTCGGGCAGAAAGGCCAAAAAAGGGGCAGATCTGTCCCCAGGAAGCAACCATGTCGCTTCCATTACTCACAAAACAAAATCCCTGGAGCCTAGTGGGGTTTCTGCCCCTCCCGGGGGCAGAAAGTGCAAAAAAAATAATAGGCTGATCTGCCCCCATCTGCCCCCAGAAGGGGCAGAATATACATATAAAAACTTGTAATGAAGAGCAGCGGCTGCTGATGATTTGAAATATAAAATGCACATGTATTCATGTTATTATTTTTTGGTATGTGATAATCAAGTCTCTTGAATATTTTCATGTTAGTTTGTCTGAATCAAATCCCTTCTTCTATGATTGTTTTGAATGGTAGACAAGGCTTCTGGGGAAAATGATGAATTTGTTTCTCGTTTATTGTTTTTAAACAAAGAGCACAGTTTAACAGAATGTAAGTTAAAGGGTTCCAAGGCCTTTTCTGAAAGTTGTTTATTCTGAATATTCAACAATAATTAGACATGTTACATAAACCAAGACCAGAGTGTGAAAAGATCAAGGGGACTTTGTGCCAGTAACTCGGGACAAAGGCCATACAGAAACATATCATTCTTCCTTGCTGAAGGCTGCAGGGAGGTGTACTTGGCCTTCCTTCTGTGGGCTTATCAGCCTTCCTTTCAACACAGACAGGAATAGCAGACATTGCTGTTTCATTAAACATTGGCTGAATCAATCAGAGGACGTAAGCAGATGTGAACCATCTTTGAAACTCAAAATTAGGCTTTTCCTTTGGAGCTAGGGATACCTCGTTGGATTGATCGCTACCTGAAATGCATCCCATTCGCAGACTGCATAGTGGGTTGTGGGGTGGTTGCGGTGCAACTGGCTTTCTGTCTTGGTTTTGCATATTGACAAAGTCCTTAGTGCCAGGAGGTCTAGAAAGCCTATTCCCTGGCTGTCTTTGAGAAGAATTATCCAGAAAACATATCAGCTGGATTTGGACAGAGTGGTGGTTGTTAATGTAGTTACTGTTTGGGAGAACGAGTGATTTGCTGGATTGAGACAAGGAGAACAGGGTGAAAGGAGAGTCAGGTATGGTTGTTGATAGGACAGCAGCTATTGCTACTGGAGTCAGGAGAAGTACTTGTGAGAGGGCAGGATGCTGTGTTCAAGTGATTTAGGAAGGCATATCCTGGTGTTGTGTGGTCACACTGTTATCATTGCACTTACTTTGGTTTTTGATAAAATGGTGGGAGCTTTGCTATAATAGTAATATAGCTCAGTCTACATCTGTTTGGAATGGGGATCCTGAAATTGTAACCTTGTGAAGGTGTTGAGACCGCAATTGGACGCAACTAGACTATATGTGCCGTGGTGTTTCATTTAGAAAGTTTCTGTTATGAACCTTCCTATGCCTGGTCCAAAACCTATCAGCTCGGAGAGGGCCTGCTCCATGCCGCTCTTGAGCGGATTTTAAAAAAAGAACATTCTGTGACAGGATCTATTCCTTTTTCCTTTCAGCCTTTCTTGATGGTGACAGCTTTGTCTGTAGTTCTCAGACTGAAAGGGATTTATTCTCATTCCTGAACCAATCATGACTGTGAAGTAAATCACTTCAAATGGGTGAGCCTTCCCTCATATTTGAAGTATTTATTTTCATTAAACTGGAGGTCTTTATTTCAAACGTCTCAATTCAATCACAACCTTTCTCACAATATTGAAAATGTTGTCTGACTACAACGTTGCACGGTTGGAAAATGACTTCTCTACCCTCTTTCCCCTGCCCCTAATATTACAAGGTAAAAAAGCACTAATTTGCAAGAACAAGCATGGCACTGTGCAGCCATGTTCATCTTGCTGAAGCTGACATCCGTGAAAGAGGTGTGTCCCGCTACAGGCAGCCAGTGCATAGCCTGTAGGACTGACGTGATGTGGTTGCTTAGGTATAGGTGTAGGAATTGTCTGGAGTTCATGTTCTTGAGTCTCTATAATTTTCCTGTTAAGCAGAGTGGGTCACCAAGGCATAGACAATTAGCATAATCCAGGTGTGACAGCACCAATAAGGTGGCAGCCTCGTCCTCTTGGGGAATCCTAGATGAGGGAAAATGTGGCATAGAATTCTCATAGTAAATGAGTCACGTCTGGTAACTTGATTTACTTGAGATGTGGTGTTACAAACAGGTAACTGCTTTGAAAAAGGACTAGTAAGAGTTCTTAGCTGTATGGCTGAGACACTAAGTAAGGAGGAGCTACAACTGATGAATGTGAACCCAACTATAAATACATGATTTCTATAAAGAGAAGAATAATAACAAAAATGTGTATCTTTCAATTTTATTTGTTTTTGTTAGATATAATTATTCTTAATTAATTTCCAAAGATAATTACTTATGTCAAGATATAAAAAACTTGTAGTAATACCTATTTACAAAAAGTAGTGAAAGGGACAATTACTTCTACTCATATCATTTTTCAAAAAATACATGTACATAAATGCTCAATACAATCAATGATACAAAGTGAAAAAGTTGCAATCTAATCAGTTCACCAGCATTCAAGATGCCGCACTTAATTGTCTGTTTTTGTACATCAAAAAATATTTACAATATATACATAAAGTCTGGAAGAGAATAAATCATCTATAATACGTGATGGAAAGACACATGGTGGAAAAACCAACGCGTTTCGGCAATGCCTTCATCAGGATTCCATCACTCAATATAAAAAGAAGAAATCAGAATGCCAAAAGGTTGTTCTGGTGAATATGTCCTGTCTTAGATGGTGGTCGCCTGCACAATCAGGGTTGTGGGTTGTCCTTATGTATGTGAATTTGTTTCCGATATTTACGATGTCACTCCATGTGGAGTTGCCACCTATGGTTACGAGTATGGACTGGCACTTGTGTCCTTCTCTCAATTTCTCTAATGCTTTCCCATTTATGTATTTCAAAGAGACCTGAAGGGAATGTATTGCTTGATTTCATTAAATTCCCATCTGTCCAGGTAGCGTATTACATCTCGCTTTTTAAGGGACGATAAATGTCCAACACCGGTAAACGTTGGATGCTGGTATCAAGAAGGTAACTGTCCATATTCATTCCCAGATTTCTCCCTTTTATCAGTGTGGTTGGATGTGGTCCACTCTCCTTGTGTCAGATGGTGGTAGTGTGATACTTAGTACAGTTTTGGTAAGTGAGAAACTTTGTTCTTGTGGAGGTGAGCTCTTGGTTGGTGAACAGCATCCATTGGTTCAGGGCTTTGATGCCCCCGCCTAGATCACATGAGTCTACAACTGCTTCAGTTTGAGGATTAACTGTATGTTATCCACACATTTGTAGCAGGTTAGATTGAGGGACTCCATAAGGTCTGGTAGATAATTGAGCTGTCAATTGAGGAGGAGTAGAGAGATTTGGGAGCCTCGCCGGATGCTTTTGCTGGTTTGAAAATTCATTCAAGTGTATGGCGAGAGGCTGATGGTGCTGTCTTTGTTGGTCGAATGGTGAGAGGAGGTGGACTGGATTGAAGGAGGGTGAGAGGCCAAGTAATAATAGTTCAGTATCTCAATTTCTGTTGACCATGACATTGGAGATTAAAGTGGATTCGGTTTCTCTGCCAAGTTGAAAACCAGTTTGATGTTCTAAAATCTGGTTGTTTTCTTCCAAGAAGAATAAGATGTGTGTTAAGTCAGCTCGGTGTGTTTCCCTTTGAGTGGGAAATAGGAGTTTGATTGGTAGCCATTGATAAAGTTGCTCGAGGCTATAGAGTTTTTAGTGATAGTTCTGGCTAGGAATAAAATACTGGTGGAAAGAGAATGTTCTTTAATATCTTTGATGGGCAAGGGTTCTCAGGGGAGGCAGTGGCCTTAAACTGTTCCTTGAATTCAGTGGGAAAGATTTGATTTACGGAGGACAGAATTGGTTGTTGACTCATGAGGAGACTTCTTGGGCAGCGTGACCAGACACGAGCTGCTGGACAATTTGTTTCTGAGGATATGTTCCTGTTTCTTGGTTTATGAGGCTAAGTGATCTGCAAGAGCATTGTAGACCACTTAATTGGGGGAGGCTTTGTTTGTGGTTCAGCCTTGTTATGGAATTCTGAAATGATTTTATGAAGTGGTCATTAGTAAACCCATAACCGGCCACTAAAACTCACACAAAAAAAACCTCACCCAAGGTCTGATGAAAAGTCTAGCACCCCCGTTTGTCACTCTGGGTGCCCTTGTAAAAGGTAATTGGTTATTCCACCAAACTCCCAATTACAAGAGATATTAAAGGTCCCTGAATTTGTACACCAATTCTGTCTGTGGCACTGTAGAACAGTCCAGTGGTTCTAGTCTGTATAATGCACATTGTTACCTTCATTTACACCTCCCTCATACTGCTTTAAAGTGACAGAAATGTGAAATGCATCACTTCACAAAATCACTTGAATGTGTAAACAAAAAGTATGGGCTTTGACTAAGCATTTGCATCACTCCAGAGATGTTCATTGAAAGGGTCCCTCAGACTTTTGACTGATCATAGATCTTAGATCCCTGCGATGAGTGCATTCCTCCTTTGACTGATCATAGATCTGAGATCCCTGTGATAAGAGCATTATTCCTTTGACTGATCATAGATCTTAGATCCCTGTGATACATGCATTACTCTACTGAGCCATCAAAGCTTCCCTACAAGTGACAAAGTCAAAACTACTTATGCAAAATATATAATGCGTCAGCCTGGTTACTGCACACTTTGGACGGGTGGAAATAAGTGGGTAGTTCATGGAACGTATAAGACACCAAAATGTAATGAAAAACATCAGGGTTTTGTGGGAGGTCTGCTCTTAGTTGTACTGACTCACAAAGGAGGAAAGCTTGAAGATATTGCAGGAAACACGCTTACTCCAGTCTCAGCAAATATAAAGTTGCACTCGTCCTAAGCAAGCTATTCCTCATATTTTGGGTGGCTGTTCTATGAACTAATTATTGTGTGCTGACTGTGATAAGCATGTGTCATGTCTTGGGGTGTGGCGATGTGTGCATCCTAAAACTGGCTATTCTCTTAGCCAGCGCTTGCGTAAGTGTAGGTGGATATTAGTAAGGCTTCATGTAGGCGAAGAACATCATGTGGCAGAAAGATTTGTTTATACTCGGAGGCCTGTGCGGCTAAAGTGAACTTGGCGGAGCTTTGTAACAAGTCTGGGGGCGGCCCCTCTAGACACAAGTGGGCATATTTACTAAGATTTCACGCAATGCAGTACAGCAAGGGAAGTTGCTGTGCTATGTTACGTGAAATGGAGCAAGTAGAACTGCACCATATCTATCAAGATATGGCACAATTCTGCTCTCTAGTTGCTCTGGCGCACTTTTGCTATCTAGGGCCAAAACAAGCACCCGTGCGCCACAACGCAAGGGTTCCTCAGTTGCGGTGAGAATAGTTTTTGTGCAAGAAGGAACACTTCCAGCAGAAAAAATATTCTTCGAGGCTTATTCCTCTTTTTGTGTGCTGCAGAATGCAACACACATGCATACAGGAAATAATGAGGAGAAATAAAGATATTTCTCCTTGTTATGCCGCACCATTCTGGCGCAAGCCCAGTTCTACTGACTTTAGTAAATATGGGTTTGCATCAAAATACATGGCTGGAAGCACAGGAATGCCCATGCCCTACCCATGCACTGTCTCACCGATACAGGTAGCGCAAGGCATCGCTATGTGCTGCCTTACATTACTTTTGAGATAAAATCCCATGCAAAGCCACCCAGATCTTGATTTGCGTGGCATTTTAAACCCCAACATGGATTTTGCTTCAGGCTGCACTAGAATAGTGGCACAACCTCGACGCAAAATCTTAGTAAATTTGGGCCAAGAACAAAGTACTACTGTGATTTGACTGGATTATCAAGTGCCTCCCTTTTGGGCTTTAATTTAAAGGGGGAGGAGGAGGAGCAAAGTTGAAAAGTAATGGCTTCAGACCATGTATCACTTGTAATAAATATAATTTCCAATTTGTGTTATTCTTATGTAAAAAAAAAAGAGATATAAGACATTAAATATAATTACTATGTACATATAAGAAGTTCTATAGCAAGGATAGTAGAGAGACTAGAATTATAGATAGCTAAGGTCAACCCATCCCACCCCCACCTTCCAGTAGCAGCACCAAGATCTGTCCCACAGAGTAAAGTTCACCCCTCCCACACATCCGCAAGGACTCATTTCCTGCTGCACCATAGGTGCTCATAAAACTACTTGGATGTACAGATCTGAACTTGCTTCCGCCAGTCTGAGGGATGCATAGTAATGGGCAGCTCTACGGAGCAGATTCCTGCTAGCAGGAAATGAGGATAATGAAGCCGCATGTCCAGCACGGACACCGACAGGACCACCGTGAGGGATGCTGTAAACACGAGAGCTGGACTGACGCTACTGAGATACTGCTTTAAGAGTGCTGTACTGCATTCATACATTTCAGGGGTTACCTGGGTATGTGACCGTCACCACCTTTAACGGGTTGCTTGATCTGCTGCTATTCGAGCAATTTGTGTGAGGTTCCGCAGCAAAAATATGCATTTCACAGATGTTGCTGAACTTTGCGGACTTGACGGGTCAGCTGACAGGTGGATAGGGAAGCAGGTAAGGCAGCAGAGGCAAAATAATCAGATGGCGAGTGGCCTAGCCTGTCACCCATCCCAGACCAAACATAAACACAAACTGCAGACACCAAATACACACTTAGATCAGAAACTTAGACATGCACACATTCTCAGAGCACTCACACAGATATTGCATGTATTCCTCACACATTCGTATTAACTTCTTCACATGCCACCCTCACGCTGCTGTTACAGTTCTTGGCCCATTCCGGATACCCCTTTAGGGAGCTAAGGCTACTCACCAGCCACCGCTCCTCATGGCTGTCGCAAGGCGGACGTTTGCCGCCCCAGTACCAGGGACTGGTCCTCCAGCCCCCAGTAACACCCCTGGAGCAGACGCAGCTCCCACTATCGAGCCAGGAAAGCAACAACTTTACCGCCACATCTCGGTCCAAGCTACAAGCAGAAACCTCCCAGCACTCCATGGTCCTTTGGACCATGAGTGCTGAAAATGGACCTACTTCGGGATACATTTCCACTAACCATATTTGTGATGGCCGTTTCACCACTTCATTCAAGCTTGGTGAGATTCCTGCCATGTACATTTCACCCCTGCCTTGTCGTCAGGACTTGCCTTGGAGGACGGAAAATCCACCCCACTGTGGCAGGAACTTGAAATATTCATTATACGGCGGGCGGTCCAAATGAGGCCCTAAGTGATATGTTCCTAAATTTGAAGAGTGCGCGATGAAAAGCAAACTTTTGTAACCTATAGAAGAGCCTACAACGGTGTGGCTGCAACAAACAAGCATTGGCAAAACCAACAGGTCTCGCCTTTGGGACCTATTCGTTTTGCCAATGCTTTTTGACGGTGCTATAAAGTATCAGCCAAAAGCAGTTTTTTCAGAGCATGGGCAGCATCACGCAAAGGAAAACAATTGTGTGATAACGCTGCTGCAACATCTCCCACATCCTTTCCTAGGTGAACACAGATCTGATGACCTATGCACATGCAAGCATCATCACGTAAGTGTGCACCCGTGTCCCCACAAAAATGACACAGCCGCCATTTTTTCCAATTTTAAGCACTTTTTAAGGTTTGATCGGTGGCCATTCCTATTTTCAAGTTGGTTCTCTTGCTCTACTTGTTTACACCAGGCCTCTCCATCCTAATTGTTAGCAGGGTCAGACGGGGACAAAAAATAGGCCTGGGCACCAAAATAAAAGTGTCCCCATTAATTAAGCAAATAGCTTAAAAATGGTAATATCAGGGAAATCAACGGGAAAAACCGATCCACCTGGCCATAAAACCGACCAACAACTGCTAAAAAATCAGCCACACACTCATCTGTCAGACCAGCCCATGGGGCACTGCCCGATTACCCTTTATGCCAGTCCGACCCTGATTGCCAAGGATTGCTGGAGAATCTATCAAGGATAAATAATCTGTAGATAGAACAACATCTATTAGAACGATAATTTACGAATCATGGTAGCTTTATCATTCGCCCATATCCCCTTGGTGGCTTCTGATCACCTAATGTCCTGTTGATTGGGAAATTCTACAAACTAATGGGGCTGGATGCGCAGGGGCGACCGGCACAGGCAAGAGCAGTGGAGCAGGGCGGGGTGGGGGTCAGTCGTATAAATTACTTACCTTGCGCTTGCTGATTCAGAGAATGCAAAGTAAGCGTTTTTATTTATTTTATTTTAATTAACCCGCCGTCTGTCAACTTTCCTCCCACCCCGACCACGCCCCGCCTCACCGCTCTTACCTGTGCCAGCCACCACTGTGGATGAGGCTGCGATACTTATATTCTCGAGTGTTGACATATCCAGTCGGAGGGGTCTGTGCAAGACCATTCTCCAAATTCACTTACTTCATGACTGCATGTTACAAATGTTCTGTGGACCCAGCATGCAGATAGGATATTTCAGAGATAAAGCATCTTAAAGGGAACTTGATAGTCATCCGAAACAATGCTACCTAAGTTATATAACTTTTAATAAACAGCTTTTTTTTGTCACCATCAAGATTCTGCCCCTCTGGATGGTGGGACCAAGTAATTTACATCAGTCTTATCTGTAACAGATTTTTACATATGCATTACAGGGTTTTGGCAGTGCACCCGCCCGACACCCAGCCCATCCTTCTATGCATTGGGAAGCAACTAACAATTCTTCATGGACTGTACAGACCAGCCCAGATCTACACAATCGTTGTGACTCAAACCCTAATTGTGATCTAAAAGGCACGCGTGGTCTGCTCAAGACAGTCCTAAATCTGTAGGGAAGTGTGTTTCTCCGAAGTAGATGATGTTCTGAAGTGAAGAAGCGTGTCACCTATCCAGGTCAGGGACTCTTACCTTAACATTCAGGATGCTATTTCTGGGCTGTTTACCCCTTCGAGATTAACCTTGCTGTTGAAAAAATATCTCACCTGTCACCTGTGCACCTCTCTTGAGATCCAGCCGGTAGCATCAGAACCTGGATAATGATGCACTGGACAGAATCAGGACCATGGACAAGGGATGCAGCAAAGCTTTACTGGTTTCTAATGACTGAAGCCTTTCACCAGAATCAATACATGATAAACAGTGGCCCCTCTAAACGAGGACAAATCATAATGGAAAAAGATGTATATGATGACCTCCGAGGATGATGGAGAGCTTAGTTCAAAGGCACATTGGCCTGTGGTGGAATTGGGTGACTTTTCACTAGGCCTGGGTGTGGAATTCCACTCTGCTCGTGGATTTCGTGGAGTTTTTCCCACTCCAAACTACGCGTAGCGCACAGAGTTAAAAAATCTCAGCGGAGTGGAGTTTTTTCCTTGCCCGTGCTTGCCAAAGTTAAGTTGGCGAGTGCAAGCAAGGAAAATCTTACTCCAGAACACCTCCTGGCGACATTTCTCAACGCGGGCGGCTGCAGATGGTTGCTGCCACTTGCGTTGAGAGACCTTCTGTCGCGTTGAGGAAGGTGGCGCTCAGCAGAAAGGAGCAGTGCCCTCTTGTCTGCATGTGGTGTTGTTCATGCTTTTACAGCGCAGGACAAATACCCGGCGCTAAAAATCAGCGTGAACGGCGCAACATAACGCACTCCACTGGTTGCGGAACTCCATGTAGCGTGGCAGAGTTTCTATATCTCAGCTCCGGCTGACTTTTCACCAGGACAGTAGCACTGTGCCTCTGAAAATGGAGCATGGCTCAGGAAGGACAGGAGTGTCATGTCCATCCATCTCACTGTACACTAGCCCTTCAGGTATTTTAGGGGTGCACCACCTGTCAGAAAATATCCCAATTTTAGAACAGGCGAGTCACTCCCATCCTGCCTTCAGAATAATTTACTTTATTTTTATCCCATGCACATTCATATATACCTTGTTACCCCTATTTTCCAATAAGATACTTTCTGACCTGCTTTTCATTCCCCTCTTACAAGAAATACTTGTTGGTAGAATTACCAGGAATATGTTAACTGGACTTTTTTTAGTCAATTAAGGTGGGAGATGGATGTGTGCTGGTGACGCCACCTTTCGCTTAGAAAAACTCCAGCACTGTTTTCAACCTGCCTTTGAATCAGAAAAGCAGCCCCTAACTTAAAGAAACAGAATGAAGACTGTGCCTGGGAATGCCAACCTCATTCATAAAAATAATAATTGTAATTGTATTTCTATAGCGCTTACTACCCCTGACTGGGCTTTGAAGCGCTTTACAGCGAGTGTCACGCTACTCTGGAACTAAGGTTGGTGGGTAGTTCAGTGGTTAAATAACAAAAATATGTTACTATGTCGAAATTCTGTACAATGTAGGCACAGTAAATACCGTGTGTTACTATTACTGATTTCAATGGTAATGATTTTACCTACTTTGGATGGTTTTAAGGCTGGATGGGATTTGTTGGCATTCAGACTCGTGGCTCGCCAATCTCTGCAGATCTTAATTGCAAGCATTTGACTCACTGGACCATTTTCCCGTTATGATGTTACTAAGAGAAGGAACTCCTCTCCAGTATTTGCCAGTCATGTAAAAATAGCAAGCTTGAAAGTTTAAATAAGCTTTGGCCAAGCCAAGAGGTCTGACCTTGGCAAGTTTATGCAATCTGTATTTTTATATTTTTTTGTGCCCGCCACAAAAATAAAAAAGTGCCATGAAAATAATAAAAAGCAGAAAACAAAAAATGCTTCTGCTTAGAAGTGATGGTCATATACGGTCATATACTTGTAATAAAAAATGTAAATACCAAAAAACGTACCTTCACATGTTTATATAATAGAAGAGTGCAAGTGCTTCCTAGCAGTCAGATTTACCCAGAGCAGCTATAGAAACCCATAATATCTTTAATGCCCATTACAAATATGATTCTTATTGGCACAAAGAAAGTCTATCATCGAATAAATTACTGGTACCAAAAGTTATAGGTTAAATAGACAAGGATGGCTAGAAAAAGGCAAAGAAATGAAAGAAAAGATTATTAACAAAGTAAATTGTTGGCCCACTAGCCCTCTCCCATGTGATCAGGCAAAATGCTGTCTATCACAGTGCTAGAGATCTAATGGCTTAAGTGGGCTAATTAATTACCCCATGCTGTATCTGGGTGGTGGGATGTAGAAAAATGTGATGGACTGTTGAACAGACCAATGAACGAAGAGAGCTGGCCAAACTCCTACTATGTATCTATATATCAACGTATTTTTTTATTTGGGATTTTTCTTCTAGTTCTGGCATTAGCCTAGACCTTTTAATATAATAAAATGTTATCTACTCCGTAGTTACTCAGAGGGGCTTTCGGCAAGCCCTCTTCCTCTATTGGTCTGTTATTGTGTCATTACATTTTTTCTTCCATTTGAAAAGTTTTATATAGCGCTGGCTAGACCCGGAGGTATCAGAGCGCTTTACATGAGGATCAGCGAGTTACAGGTTAGATAGTTACATAAATTAAATCAAAGAATCACGGAGAGAGGAGGAGGGGGAGGGAAGGAAACACAACGGGGAAATGAGGCAAAACAATGTCAGATGACCGGCTGGGTAGGTGACGGCCGAGGGGGTGAAACCAGGGCCAGACTCTTCTATAGCTGCATGTGACAGCTCCACCGGGCATCGGCCAAGGTTGCTCGTGCACCGAGGTAAGTAGAAACAGTTTTGGTATCCGCCCAGAGTTACAGGTTACATAGTTACATCAATTAAATCATTGAATCACGGAGGGAGGAGGAGGGGGGGGGGGAAGGAAACACAATGGGGAAACGAGAAAAATAATGTCAGATGACCGGCTGGGTAGGTGATGGCCGAGGGGGTGAAACCAGGGCCAGACTCCCCTATAGCTACATATGACAGCTCCACGGGCATCAGCCTAGGTTGCTCGTGCACCAAGGTAAGTACAAACAGTTTAGGTATCTGCCCAGGGGGCATCGTCAAAGGTCCATCAAAAGTTCTATCAAAGATCCACCTGGCATGGGCCATGGTGATCCGGCTCTGAGGTGAGTACAATGTTCAAGGTTTCAGTCCAGGGGGCATCGTCATAGATCAATTGGCAGCATCCATCCCGGAGTTACTGGGAGCGAAGACTTACTGTAGCGTTAATATGCTCTCAATAGCAATGCTTCCAGGGGACAGGCCAGGACAGCCATCTTAAGGTCAGGCATACAGAATGTGTAGGCCCGGGGTTGTAGAGCTGTTGCCCCACGCAATTCTTTCAGTGTGAGTGAGGTTGTCATATGACTAAATGTAAAAAACAGTCCCATTGCTAGTCTTTTGCGCTGTGGAGACCCTGATGTGAGCAACGAAATCTAGTTCTGGGCGCCATTTTAGGGACAGGCACAGCCCTTGCCTGGCCCACCTTCGTGCAACTCGGCAACGATTTGTGTCCATTTTGGGGTCAGGCGGGGCGGGAATGGATCCTCCCCCCATCCACCTGGTGCCTCTTGTGACCCCCGACTCCCCCCAAAGCTTTCCCCTCACCGGCACGGGGTCCCCTTGATTGTGTCTCACGGAAGGGAACCTCCGCTTAACTCTTCAATATTGCCGCTCCTTCAGGCCCTCCTGTGGAGTTCGGATGCCGCCGCCAGGACAGTGAGCTCCTCCGCGTTACCTCAGGCGGAACGTGCACTCTGGCAATCAGCACCCCAGCGCAGTGACAGGAAGTCAGAAAAGGGGTGGTTCAAGCCCTCGAGCCAGGACTGGAGCGCCCTCCGGGAGTCACCAACCACTACAGCATACAGCATTGGGCCAGCTCACTTCTGTCACTGGCTAATTTCACTGTGAATGATGGCATTCTGCCCTTTCACACGGAACACATCCATACTCAAAATAGTTTTCTTCAGGGACTACACTGGCATTGCATGTTTTTTGAGAGCAAAAAATATTTTTGATTTTACCCATTTTTTTTTAGATTGACAAGGGCCCAATAGATTCTCCATCAATAAAGCTTTGCAAATACCATGACAAACAAAACAAGCGTTGACAAAGCCAAAAGACTGGCAGCTGAAAAGCCAGACCTATTTGCTTTGCCAATGCTTGTTATTTCATGAAGCTGACTATACAGCTTAAGTGGTCTCTAGGCCAGACCTCTAAACGTTGTACAAAGTATATAGTTTTGATGTCTAAACTGATATTATTTAAATTATATATAAAATGTGTGTCTCGAAAGCAGCCCCTTTTTAGGTCGAGCCTGTAAAAGCGCGCATGCGCTGTTCTGGCGAAGACTTCATGTAGGGGCTCTCAAAAACTAACCTGAGAATCGCACACGCTCGTACATGTGCTTTTGTTTTGGCCCACACTATTGGCCTTTGCATGCGTCTTTTTCACAAAGACAGCACGCAATTGGCCCAAGGCGGGCGCATTGCTCTGCCCATGGCCTATTGGTGTCGGTTACCCGCACGGCTGCCATGTGGTTTCAATTATCGTGCCCAGACACGGGCGCGATAATTGAAACCAGATGCCTCGCTGTGGCGCGCGCGCGCACCATTCGCGGGCATGAGCTGATGGTCCGCTCTTAGTTGTTGGGATAAATATCACTGAAGATAAGTCTTGTAATTTTGTAAAAAGGGTATTTATGCATCATATTAAGTAAGCCTTGATTTACAGCGTACTCGCCTTGGAACTTCTTGTTTTTTAAAAGCTACTATCACAAGATGTTCTGTATGAAAAACAAGGCTGCATACTTTAAATGGAATATTAACATGCCTAGAACCGGCAGGATGAACTGGGCGATTGATACCGCTTGGGTATATTTTATGCTGGTCCGAGTCCTCATGACAGTTTATGCTGTTGGATTATTGTGGTGTACAGATTTAAGAGAGCAGTTATAGCAAGCTGTTTGGAAAGTTCAGACCACGTCTGCGTCTGTGAGTCATGCTTTAGGCAGACTTGAGGAATGCACCAGCACCGAGCCCCTTGCCTGGCGCTTGGAAACAAATGACACCCACGGTAATATTTCTTCTAAGTTAAAGCGCCAGCCGAGCTGAGAGTTGCCCCTACCTCCGAAAACAAGAATAGTCCAATGGAGTCTCTGAAAATTTAGATTGGAACGAGATGATAGGCAAGAAGACAACTCGTTCGAAATCTTTCAGAGACAGCATCGACAAAATTAGCATAAAACGAGAAAAAAACTACAAACCTATAGCCAATGCCTGTCGCGTAAACAGCTTGTTGACAAAAAGGGAAAGAGAAAATGATAAAGGTAATCACGCCTCAGTGACTTGAGAGGCACAGGCGCTATAGAGTCTCTCTCTGGGTAGCCTCAGATAAAATGGAAAAACAGCAAACAACAAATACCAATTTTTGAAACAAAATCGACAACATGAAATTATGCACCTCGACCAAAAAAGGAAACTATTTTCTATTTTCGCTGAGTTACTTCTCAAAGTGAATTTCTAAAAAAGATGCAGTCTGACTGATTATACACGAAAACAAACTGACCATTACACATACTGAAGTCAGTCACTAACAATGGTTCTGCCCATGGTTGAACGTCATGTCCTTTGATTCTCACTCCTTAAAACTCTATTGTTGCAAGATCCAGGGATATATTTGCTAGGAAATGGCGCTGCGCTGTGAGCAATTTTGCAGCGCGGTGCTGTGTCCTTTAAAAAAAGCATTTGCAATGCAATAGGTCTCGCATTTACGTGAGTTTGAGCTATTGACATTGCAAATGACAATGCCTTTTATTTTTGTTTCCGTTTTTAAAACATAAATAAAAGGCATTGTAATTTACAATGCCAATAGCTTAAACTCGTGCAAATGCGAGACCTCTAGCATTGCAAATGCTTGTTAGAGTTGAGCCTGCGAGAGCATGTGCTAGCGCGTGCGCCTCGCTTGCAAGACACTGTTGTTAACAAAAAAAGGGCTTGGAGCCCACCCATCGCTCATCATTTGTTTGCATGCGTGGCACACTTGTTTACATTCCTAACATCATTTCCACTCCTCTCTGTGGAGCAGGGACAAAGCACTGATTGCTTCAACTTAATCAGTGCCCTTATACTGCCCCCAAAGGGATTGAGGTACTATTTTGTTCTGTTTAACTTTTAGTGCCCTAAAAACAGAAGGTGTGTATCAGGACTAACAACATTAAAAAGATTCATTTGCTGTAGTTAACTTTCTTTTATTTTGCCAAGTCTTCTTTCCTCACTTTGCACTCATGTTTTCTTTTCTTTTTTCTTGTGGGCTCTGATCTCAAAAGATGAAGAATATCTTATTACAATGCGACTTTGTTTCTTTCTTATGTGAAATTTCTGAAATGATGCTTTAACACATAATTGTTCAGTACACCCCAGTCCACTCCACTCCATTCCGCCCCACTCCAATCCATGCCAATCCACCCCACCTCAATCAATCAATCAATCAGGGATTTGTGAAGCGCACTACTCACCTGTGAGGGTCTCAAGGCGCTGTGGTGGGGGGAATTCGGCCAGCTCCGGCTCATCCGAAAAGCCAGGTCTTGAGGCTCTTCCTGAATGCTTGCAGTGTGGGTGTTTGTCTGATGCTGAGGGGGAGTTCGTTCCAGGTCTTGGCCGCGATGTAGGAGAAGGATCTTCCTCCCATTCTGGCTCTGCAGATGCGTGGAATTACAGCCAGGCCAAGGTCAGCGGAACAAAGGTTTCTCTTGGGGGAGTAGAAGGAGATTCTTTCGTTGAGGTATTGGGGTCCGGTGTTGTGGAGGGCTTTGTAGGTGTGTGTGAGCAGCTTGAAAGTGACTCTCTTTTCGACGGAGAGCCAGTGGAGGTCTCGTAGGTGCTGGGTGATGTGATCTTGTCATGGGATGCTGAGGACTAGTTTGGCTGCGGCGTTCTGGACGGTCTGGAGTTTGAGGACTAGAGATTTGTTGATTCCGGCCTAGAGGGCGTTCCCGTAGTCAAGTCTTCTGGTTATAAGTGCATGGGTGAGGGTCTTTCTGGACTCGGGGGGGGGGGGCGGGAACCATTTGAAGTTCTTGCAGAGCATGCAGAGGGTATTGAAGCACGTTGACGATACAGCGTTGATCTGTCAGTTCATGGTGAGGGAGGATTTGAGTTTGATGCCGAGGTTGCAGGTGTGGGAGGGTTGCCAAGGGCAGGGGGCCACCAGGTGTCGTACCATGCATAGGGGGTGGAGCCGAGAACAAGGACTTGCGTTTCTCCAAGTTGAAATTCAGGCAGCTGCTGCTCATCCAGAGTGCAACATCCTTCATTCCTTCCTGCAAACTGTGTCTGGTGATGTCGGCTTCCTTGGTGAGGGAGAGGATGAGCTGAGTGTCATCGGCGTCGGATACTATGCTGAGTTTGTGTTCTCTGATGATGGTTGCTAGTAGGGCCATGTAGATGTTGAAGAATGTGGGGCTGAGGGAAGATCCTTGAGGTACTCCGCATCTGATCACTGTGGGTTTGGAGAGGAAAGGCGGGAGTCTGATTCTTTGAGTTCCACCGGTGAGGAAGGAGCGGATCCAGTCTAGGGCAGTTCCCTGTATGCCAGCGTTGTGGAGTCTGGCAGTTAGAGTGCAGTGGGAGACGGTGTTGAATGCTCCTGAGAGGTCTAGTAGAATGAGGGCTGCTGTGTGGCCTTAGTCAAGGAGAGTGCAGATGTCGTCCGTGGCGGCTAAGGGGGTGGTCTTGGTACTGTGGTTGCTGCAGAATCCGGATTGAGAAGTGTCGAGGATCGAGTTGAATTCTATGAAGTTTGTGATCTGGATGTTGATGATCTTTTCTGTGACTTTGGGTAGGGGTCGGTAGGAGCTCCGGAGTGTATGCTTCTCAGGGTCTTTGTGGTGTCTTCTGTAGTGACAGGGGTCCAAGCGGTGATGATCGGCTGAGTTGCATCGCTGGTGGCCGGTGTTGTGTCGGTGCCTTGGTTCTGTTCGTCAAAGTTGTCATAGGAGAGTCCTGATCTTGTGATGGAAGAAGGAGCTGAGTTTTTTGCAGAGGTCTTCGGCGCGAGGGACGTCGGAGGTTTCCCTGGGGGGATTGGTGAATTCTTGTATTTGTATGGTCCTGAAGAGTTCCTTGGAGTTGCGGGAGTTGGGAAGGATTCTGTCCTGGATGAAGTTCATCTTTGTGGATCTGATGAGTTGGTGGTGTTCTGTCATGGTGGTCCTGTAGGCGGTGCGTGCTTCTGAGGTTTTGCTGTTCCTCCATGCTTTCTCGAGGCGTCGGCATGTGTGCTTGGATTCACAGAGGTCCGTGGTGAACCAGGTCGCTTTCGTGGTGGGTTGTCTGTTGGAGTTCTGGAGGGGGCCAGTGTGTTAGTCATTGATCTATCTGTGGAGTTTGTTGGCTGCAGAGTTGGCGTCGGTCGTGGGGGGTGGAGGAGTGCGGTTTAGGCCGGAGTTGAGGTGCTCTTCGGTGATCTTGCTCCAGTTTCTGCACGGGGCAAGGTGTATGCTTGTGTGCGGTGGGTTTCGAGAAAGAGAAGTGGATACATTGGTGGTCCTTCCAGAAGGGATGCATGGTGTGACTGACGCAAAACTTGTTTCCTCCAGCGAAGATGGGGTCGAGGGTGTGTCGTGCCTTGTGAGTGGGGATGGTGGCGAGCTGCTTCAGTCCGATGTTGGTGTGGTTGTCCAGGACGGTGGCAGAGTTGGGGTCTCTGAAGTTGTCGAGGTGGAAGTTCAGGTCTCCGAGCAGTGCGTACTCCGTGGAGGAGAGGGCATGGGGCATGATGAGGTTTGCGATGGTGTTAGTGAATGGGGCGTGGGGCCGGGAGGTCTGTAGGCAAGAGTTCCACAAAGAGTTGTTCTGGGGTTAATCTGGATCTGGAAGTGGAGGAGTTCCACGGGGGGCGAGGAGTCGTTCGAGAGGGCGGTTTTGAGTCAGAGAGAGTTTTTGTGTACGATGGCGATGCCACCTCCAGGGTGCTTGGGATGGTCTTTCCTCTGGATCTTGTACCTGTTGGGGATGGCGCTTGTGATGCCGGTGCAGAGCTGGCGTTTGTCCAGGTCTCTGTGAGGAAGGCAACATCGGGCAAGAGGGTGTCAAGGAGGTCCCAGATATCTGCTGCGTGTCTGTGTAGGGAGCGTAGGTTAAGGAGGATGCAGCTCAGGGGTTTGGGCGCGTTGACGGTAGCTGTAGGGGCCCGGAGGTGGGTGAAGGTGTGGCAGCAGTGTCGGCAGGAGAACTGGCCTTGGGCGGTGTTTGGCATTGACAGCTGGCAGTTGTTGTTGAGTGCTTGGAGGGTTGCTGAGTCGTAGCGGTCGGAGGACCAGGTTTCCCTGGCACTGGTCGTGGTCAGGTCGCGGTCGGGTCACAGACGGGCGCAGATGCAGCGCGCCCACTGCACGCAACCGCCATTTAGTAGGGGTCGGAGGAGGGAGAGCAGCTGGGAGGCGGGAGCGGAGCATGCAGGGGGAGGAGGGGCCACGGGGGCAGCAGCGGCGGGGAAGGGTGCGCAACTGTAAATGAGCAAAACAGTGAAAGAGAGGCACAAAAAGAGACTATAAAGGCACAAAGGGACAAAGAGGCACAAAAAAGGTACAACGAGACAGAGAGGCACAAAAAAGTCACAAAGAGAAACAAGCATTTGCAATGCAATAGGTATCGCATTTACATGAGTTTGAGCTATTGGCATTGTAAATGACAATGCCTTTTATTTATGTTTTGGTTTTTAAAACATAAATAAAATGCATTGTCATTTACAATGCCAATAGCTTAAACTTGTGTAAATGCTAGACCTATTGCATTGCAAATGCTTGTTTTATATTGGGGTAGAGCGGGAGGGGCATGAGGCAACACAGAGGGCGGGTTGGGGGAATCGCTGTGACTTGACCAGCAGTGCCCATATCGTACCACTTTTGTTTGTTATGCTGTCTCGTAGGCTTGACTGAAGGGCCCTCGCGCACTAGGGAGAAGGCAAGCGTGTTTGAGTGAGACGCTCAAGGAAGAGAAAATGTAAAGGTTTCATCATCAATAGCCCTTCACCCTGCAGCCCTTCACCCTGCTTGTCCAGTACCCCCAACTTACTAGTGATGGGTTCTCCCTTGGCCCCCTGTAATAGGTGGCAGCAAAATACTGAGGGGATGGTTTTAACAGAGACCCTAGTAAAAGAATTTGACAGACGCGAGAGTTAAATAACTCTTTAAAAATTGTCTAGACTGGTTTTGTGCCTGGGTTTGTTTTCAGGCTCGACTCTGAAATGTTGTCTTTCTTTTCCTTGTGTTTAATTACTCGCACTTTATTCCTTCTGCTGTTTGCAGTCGTTTCATGAGTTACTGAGTCAGTTCTTATAATTTCTGTAACGTACTTTAAGGTAAAGGGCTCACGAGCACTGCGGCTGAAATACATGTTAAATAACATAATCCTACACTTCCGCAGAAAGTGCCAGTGCATAGATCCGGGCGGACACAAATCTTACATTCACCCACGGTCACCTTATCCGAGCCACAGCTGGGATGAGCCCAGGTGTGGCCGCCGCTGCCTTATTTCACAAGGGTCCGTGTGGGAGCCTCAGCCCACATCGGCGCCTGGAGTCCAATTACAGTGGGGGCTCCAGGAGAGATTTAGGGTACATTCCCACACGCCTGCTCTCTGCTGTGCGTGGTAAGATGATCCCTGTAGGACGGGTGCCAGCGCAGAGGCCTGAAGAGAGTTGCTGCTCCCCCCTCGAGTCCCCCAGAACTGCGGCTGAAACTCTGCTCTCGCACCCAGTTCCTCCCCGCTCTCCCAGAGCACTCTTCCCAGCAATCACCGCTCTCATCTAAACACGTCCCCAGTCAACATCAATTTACAGAAAAATAACACACGCCACAGTCTGGAGCAGATACCTGTGGAAGAGCGCGTGCAGCCTACTGTCAATTGTAATCCAGACTGTGTCCTTTTGGGACAGCCCATCCGGACTGGATCATTTGCTTCACGGCTTGTTTATATAACACACCCTCTTTAGATAAGAAATTCCTTCACGGCAGCCGTGAAGCTGACGACCCAGCCCGGATGGGCCGTCCAAAAGGGAGACAGGGCGGTAACTAAGAAGCATCCTTTTCAATGTGAAGCCAGCATTTAGCATAAGCGCTGACGCGACCCAATGAAAATGATGGGCGGGGTTTCAAGTCCCCTTCTGAAATCTCCTGATCACATTAGCTCTCGCAGAGCGACAGCGCATGCGCGCCGCAATGCTAGGCGAGACCTAAAAAGCACAAGAAAGGCACCTCACCCCACACCAATCTGCCCCACTCAAACCAATCCACCCCAGACCAATTTAATCCACCCCACTCCAATCCATACTATTCACTTCAATCTCATTAACTCCCATCCACCACACTCCAATCCTCCCAACCCACCCCTCTACAAACTTTCCAATCCAATCTGCCCCACTCCAATTCACCCCACTCCAATCCAAAGCAATCTGCCCACTCCAGTTCAAAACAATCTGTCCCACTCCAATCCAAAACAATCTGCCCCACTCCAGTTCAAAACAATCTGCCCCACTCCAATCCAAAACAATCTGCCCCACTCCAATCCAAAGCAATCTGCCCCACTCCAATTTGTCCCACTCCAAACCAAAAGAATCCACCCCATTTGAATCCCCCCACTCCAATCCGATCCACCTCACCCCAATCCAATCCACACCAATCCAATCCAATTCACCGCACACCAATCCAATCCACCCCACCCAACCCAATCCAGCCAAATCCAATCTACCCCACTCCAATCCAATCCAACTCACCCCACTCCAATCCACCCCACCCCAATCCAGTCCACATCAAAGCAATTCACTCCACCCCAATCCATTTCACCCCACCCCAGTCTAATCCACCTCAATCCAGTCCACCCCAATCCAATCCACTTTACTTCACATGGAATTGTACATAATCTTAATTAAGTCCAACTGGGTTCCACTGAAGAGTGACTTATTAACTCAGATTTCTACCGACGCATGCCTTGAACTGAAATATTAGCTAGTAATGCATACCTTAACACAAGATCACCATAGCTTGTAACACTGTTAACAACTGTATTGAACTATTGAAAAACATCACTGGATACATATATCTGTGGTTAGTAGACACGCATCTTTAAGTGAATACTGGTTATAAAAGACTCGTCTGTGGTTACCTACGACAGATAAATATTAGTCACATTTCTTCCTTAAAGATTGCAAACAGATTCATCATTGGAGCTCAGAATCCTTGTTGCCTTTAGACAGACCGTGTGTAAACAGTTTATCTTGGGGTCTCTTAGGATAAAGTCTTACACCATTTAAGTTGTAATGTTCTGCGTTCAGAGCTATTATTGCAAAACACACTGTTTATCTTTTACTGTCTGTAACCTCATACGTGTGCTCGTTTCTACCAGGAAATTACCCATCATTTAACATCACTTCTCTGATAATGCTCTCACCCGCAGAAAAGAAAAACGGAAATCTCCCACAAGAATGAACAAGTAGCTTTTGAGCCGATCAGTGGTTAATTTGTAAAAAAAAAAAAAAAAAAAAAAGTGCCGGGGGCTCTCGTCTAACCATTCCATTTCTCCTGTTACCACCGCCTAAAACAGAACCAACTATTGAGCATGAAAGGGGAGAAAGGATGTGGTGTAATGGCCTGAGCTACCAACTTCGGAGCTGGTGAACCCGGTTTGTTGTCAGCTCAACATCCTGTGATTCTGGGCAAATCACTACCATACCATGCCTACCATAAATGAATGTGTCCTTAACTGATGCTCGTGAAAAGTGCCAGTATTGATGATTAAGTGCAGAGCACCAGAAACCACCGGCTCAAATTAAGCACTGGAGCTGAGGGCTCTTTCATACATCAGAAGGCCTTCAGCCTCTTCGGATTGCTCTTACACTTGCAGTGGAACTGTTGCTTTGTGAATGCCTAATTTATGTTTAAAGATGCCTGGGTGGCTTAGACTCAATCAGGACAAGTAACTGAGATGTGTGGAGTGTTGAGACAATGCGTGGGCAGGCTATGCTTTATGGGAGCTTGTTATAATGGTATATTGCCCTCGTGCAGCTACTCCCAGTAATGTATTCTGCATTAATTTTTAAGTGAGAACCTTAGAGTTGATTATTGATGTGTTTGTGTGTGCTACAGTTTTTGTCGGCCTGTATTGCATGTTAAATCACCCTTCTTTTAGGGGTCTTTATACTAAGAGTGCTTGTTTGTTGAAATGTGCATCTGTTGATATTGTATGTTAAATCCCAACTTCTTGTAGAGGTATTTATACCATGTGTGTGCATGTGTTTGTGTGTGTGTATACTTGTCAAAATTATCATCCATCTGTGTTTTATGTTAAATCCTACCTTTTTGTAGAGGTCTTTTACTATGTGTGTGGGTGTGTGTCTGTGTGTGTGCGCGCGCATGCTAACGTTTGCATCTGTTGATATTGCAAGTTAAATCCTACATTCTTATTAAGGCCTTTATCAGTGGCGACTGCCTCTGACCGGGGGTGGGGAGGCGGAGGGATGAAAAAAAACAAAAAACTTACCTGCTTTGCTGCCGCCTCTGCTGCACGCCTCTCCTCCGTCTTCTTCTCGGCTTCTGACTGCAGCCTGCACCGGAAGTGCCCAGGCTTCCAGACTCTGCCAGCCAATCACGATGCTGCAGGATCAACATCATGATTGGTCTGAGCTGCTTGTTTGGCCGCTCAGGCAGTGCCTGGGGAGGCCGGGCATGTTCTCCACGGGGCTCTGCATCACAGCCCAATCGAGAACATGCCAACTGGGCATGACTGTTTGGCCTGCCCCAGAGGGCCAGTCAAAGCGTCATGCGCATGTAGGGAGGGAGTGCAAACCACTCCTGCTCCCTCTGCAGCGAGCCAGTCCCTCCCGGAGTCGCAAAGGAAAATAAAATGAAAATAACGTATTGTTATTATCATTTTATTTTTATTTTCCACTACTCAACGAGCAATGGGGCGACGCGCCTTAGCGGAGGAGCCGCCAGTGGCCTTTATACTAAGTGTGTGTGTGTGTGTGTGTGTGTGTGTGTGTGTGTGCATGCGTGCGTGTGTGTGTGTATTTGCCAAAGTTCGCACCTGTCAGTATTGTACTTTAAATTTTACATTTTTTGTAGAGGTCTTTATACTAGGTGTGTGGATGTCAATGTGCCAAAGTTTGTGTCAATATTATATATGAAATCCCACCTTCTGAAGTATTTATACTAATGTGTGGATGTGTTTGGGCGTGTGTGTGAGTGTACATGTCCAAAGTTATCGTCCATGTGCATTGCATGTTAAATTCTACCTTTATGTACCGGTCTTTACTTTATACTAAGCCTTCCCTATATGTTTTAGCATTCTGCATGGGTCCCTAATTGTTCTGCTTTCTTCCTTGTATGAGGCTTTGCAATTCCAAGGGCTGGTGACTGAGTATAAGTCCCTCTTATGCCCTTGAGAGAAGTCCTGCTTCTCTCTGTTACAGTTCTTCTTACTTGAAACCCATAAAGGAATGTCCACAGGCCTTTATGGGATCAAATCTCATTGGCTATGGATTTTAAAACTTCACCACTTTGGTCTTTGGTTGTTTCGACGAGGTTGTGAGAGTATTACTTACAATATAATTTCTCCTGTTTGCCTTTAAGCTTCGGCATGATATGCTTGGACCTGAACGTCACCACCTAGTATCACTAACATAAGGAATGTTTTGATCTGTCAGCAAATCTGTTGCCAAATGTATTCTTTCATCCCACTATGGAGCTCCCATCACGTGCAATAATGATAAATTATTTCCACACAGGAATCTCATAGAAAGGATAAGGCTAAATGCCCTGATACTTCTTCTTCATCCAACCCCCTCCTGACCGCACCCATAATATTGGTTTGTTCCTATCACCTAAGCCTGACCCTTCCCTCTTCCTCATTCAGTGACCAAACACACCTTATTCATTACTTAATATTTAAAAAGGGCTTTGAGAATCCCACTTTCACGCCTATCACCTGCACAATCTGGTATTTCGGGATCTGTCATTGAGACCTGATCTAGTCATCAGTGGATGTTTATCTCTCCTTTCCAGCACATGGAGGTCCAATGGTAACTCATTCCTGAAAAGGAATGTCTCAGAAAGATGAATAGGGTGTCCCTAAATGCTACTTTCAGTAAAATTCTCCTTTTTTAGCCCTCAGTGATGTTATGTCCTGTTTGTCTCCTAGAATCTACACTCTAGCATTTCTTCCTGTCTTCGAGAGCTCCATAGTCATAGATTATCCCAAGATTATATATATTTACTCCTAAATGAAGGGTTTACCTGCAGGAACCTGTCAAACCAAGCATATCGCTGATGCGTACTTGCTACTACGACGCCCTCTTGAATGAAGCCGCTGTGAGACCTAGCAGATATGTTGTACGTGAGCCAGCTTCTATTCAGGGAAATGGATTCTATCCGTAGGTGTTTCTCTGCGCATAGCCTGTGATTTCAAAATATTCTCAAATTTACGCTCAATATCACAAAGGGTCTGGTAAAGAAGATTTAAACCGGACGTATTTGCACTATTTCAGCCATGTTTTCTTTCAGTGAACAATTCCTTTTGTAAATCTTTTTACCATTACATTTTCCTTCCATTAAACAATGACATGGTACAGCAACTATTATATTGTCAGTGATTGAGACCATCTCACTCAGGGCAACCTTTGATTAGGCACTTTGCAGGGAAGGGATCAAGACCGATTTTTATAAAAAATGGATTGCAGGGGCGTAGCTGTGTGGGGTGGGGGATATTCGGGGTGTTACACCTCCCTAATAAATGTATTTTCTGATAAATAGTTGGGTACAGATGCTTTCAGTCAGGTAATGTGAGATGTCAGTCGGATTTCATCAGGGATGTTTACAGACTCAGACAAAAATGCACTATTTTGAAAGTCCTCAAAATATTGGTTACTTTACAAAATATTGTCTTCTCTCTTAGTACTCCAATGATTACGCATTCCTCTCCTTTCCATTGCCCCTTAGGCCCCTCTCATCCACCCTGCTTGTCGTATAATGTATTGAAACTTTATATGCAAGCCTGATTGTCGTAAAATCTGAAGCCCCCTCACCCAATCTTACTGACCAAGCTACTCCCCATATGGATTCGGTAATGACGATGGCTTAATGATCAATAGATCGAGTTCAATTTAGAGATCTTCCTTATCAGCAGTGAGGACTTTAAACTATTGACCCACATGCACCCATCCTGTCACCATATCCAGGCATTCCTACACTGTGGTTCAGGTCTCCTGGCCCACATGACAAGCAATGATATCTGAAGGTCATTGTCCTGAGAATGGAAAGCACACCCTCTGTCACCAGAGGGATTCCTGAGGAACCCGAACTAGATATTAAAGATAAGTGGGGCAGGGGATTGTCCTTGAGGATTCAGCATCAACGATGCATAGACTGTAAACAAAATTCACATGCGTTTTCTGTCCTTTAGAAATGAATAACACCATGCATCCCTGTCTGAGACTCAAACAACTAACTGAAGACAAAACCACAAGATGGTCCTGATCCACAGTGTTGTTGGAGGACAGGTCCAACACAATCAACAGTTAAGGAAACTTATTGTCCACTTATCCAAAAGGTCATCCTGGGCACCAGTAGAGTGGACTGTATTCCTTGTCGGAGGGATGGGCTCTCAACTAGTGACTACCCAGGAGTTACTCTTCTTATAACAAACAACTGAAGTTATTCCTCTCTTGTGTTCTTCTGGGCTTTGGGTGGCCAAGGGAACTCTACTACAGGACAAAAGTAATTTAACACAAAGTATAGGGGTGTCTAAGTGTGTTTACTTAGCAGGAACATTCACATTGACTATTAAACGTCAAAGGCATATGTCATGAGAAGAAAGACAAAGATAACAAATTTAGTCAGGGTTTAGCTAACAACTCCAGTGTCATCCCTCGCCATCGGAGAAGACTAAACACCAGTAGGGGAGATATGGTGTTGCAATCTGTAAGTCTTTTGCTATTCACAAACATATTCTCTTAAATAACATGTCTCAATGTACTTATGCATTTGAGTTGTACTCACCCACATTTGCGACTGCCTCCTTAACCAGAAGGGAGCATTCACTGAAAGGACGTTATTATTCCCAGTAAAACAGTGGGTACGACTATAATCAATTCATGATCTAGGAAAGTAACAAACCTTATTGAATAGTAACATCTGACACCAGAGCTAAAAATTTACATCTCACACCAGAGCAAGCTCTCCTGGCTCAAACATATGGAGAATACTGAAAGAAAATAGTGAAGAAGATGTAAACGCATGAGCATGAGGAAGGCGTTGTAGTCCTTGTTGCAGAGCTCCTGTGGGGAAAGAATGAATGATCAGTCATTTAGCCCCATGCAATGTCATTTCCTGCCTGGGTTTGAAACCCTAGCTATGACAGCAGCATTTGTAGGGCATGTTTACACCTCTGCGGTAATAATGGACTGGACTTCCTGCAAGTGACCTCTTCATGTAGGAGTAAATATATATATTCTTGGGATAATATTTACAATAGGGCGAGTCTCTGGGTGGCCCAAGTACCATCAGTCTTCCAGTTCTTCTTTCAGTAGCCTCAGTATTGCCACTGTAAGAAAACCGAAAGAGCGACAGTGCTTATGGCGGGGCGTCTCTCCACTAGGGCAGAGGAGCATCATCCCACTGCTTTCTCGCAGTGCGAGAAGCAGAAACATAAAATGGTAATAACTTCCAGTACCATTTTATGTTTGGTTGCAGGCGGGTGGGTGGGGCTGCTCTGATAGCAGGGGGGGAGTGGTGTGCCCACTCCTGCCCTGAGTGCGCAAAGGTTTGGTTGGCCCTCTGGGGCCGCCAAAACCAGTCATGCGCACTCTATAGTTCTCCATGCAGGCTGCATTGCAGCCTACATGAGAACATGGCCTGCTCATAAGCGCCTGGCTGGACGCCGTCCCGACCAATCACAATGCTGCTTGCAGGGTTGTGATTAGCTTAGGGGAGGGAGCTTGGCTGCCTGCTTCCTGTTCCTGCCGGAGGCAGGAGAGCAGGAGCCAGAAGACAAAAGACTCGGCTGGCGGAAAGGTAAGTGAAATATATATATATTTAAAATCATTAAATTAACACACTCCCCACATGACCTCCCCCGCGTTAACCCCCCGCACCCGCCCCCCTACAATGAGCATTGCCGTCCGCAACTGTGTTTATGATATATTGTGTACTAATAGTAGAAAGACTGTAATGTTTGAAGTACAGATAAAATTATTAATACAATCTAAATTGGATTGAGTTCATGTATAGTCCATTAATCACCAATAGAAACTGTTGGTTACATTTTTTGTGAAATGTTTCAATTTACGAACTGACTGAAGTTCATCGAATTTACAGATTTTTTTGCCCTGATGAAGACAGAGACTGAGCCGTGAAAAACATGTTGGCATTCGGGTATTTTTGAAATCTATACAATAGTGGAGGCCCTGGAAATGAAGGCTTTGTTCTAAAATGTGTATTTAAGATTAATTTGAAGCATTTTAGTAGAATACTGAAAGAAAAAAATTAATTGAAGGTTTATGGTTAGAGGCCGGCTTTATTTGAAAGGGAATCTATGGGGGGGGGGGGGGGGGGTCCATTTGATATGATACGAGTCAGCTGCTCCTTCATAAGATAATAAATTCAGTGTCAGAGACATGAAATCTTCTACGCTTCTATTTACATCTGTTGACATCTGCTAATCAGTGATTTGCAGTAGCCTGTGGTATACGGACAGTCTGTTTATGGCTCATTAAAATTAGGCTTATGAATGGTTCAATGCAATGAAATTAAACAATGCCTTATGGATCGAAATGATAAGGACAAGGTGTCTCTTGAACATGTTTTACATTTTTAAGCAAGAAAGAATGTGCAGTATCGTATTTAGTGTCTAATGTGTTTCAATCTTGTAGTTTCTATCATGAATATTTGGAAAGAACCGAAGATGCTCAACACACTGTTACTTGATATGTCCTAAAAATGAATGCTCATAAACCCACAATTGTCACCCTTCCCTCTCACCTAGATGAAGTGGGGGATAAACGCCATTTTGTGTAGTATTTCTGCTATGATTTGAGAGCATACCTCATTGGGCTGGAATTGTTTTGATAAATGTTGACATATAGAGTTGGAACATCACCTTATTTATTTTCTGATCCCAATCACCCAATCTGCTCTCCTCCTCTTTCTTTCCTCTGCAGGACGTCCCATTCGAGGGCGAAAGCAGAGGCGGCAGCAACGGCGGCACAGAAGGCCATGGAGGAAGCTCGCATCGCCAGAATCACAGCCAAAGAGTTTTCGCCCTCCTTCCAGCACCGGGAAAATGGTCAGTTGCCCATTCACTGTTGATACTGCCTTATTTTGTACACACACCGCAACAAAGGTCAAAGCTATCCAGGATACCGGAGTACAGCTGAGTATAGATTGACGCACTCTGACCAAGTATTAAACCATAATAGACTTACTGTGACTAAACACAAAACCATAGTTGACCTCTCTCCTGCCAAGCACAAAACCATAGTAGCATCACTCTGATCAAGCACAAAACCATAGTAGCATCACTCTGATCAAGCACAAAACCATAGTAGCATCACTCTGATCAAGCACAAAACCATAGTCAGGCTCTTTCCGACCAATCACTAGACCATAGTAACTTTAATCCAAATAATCATAAAATCATAGTACGCCTCACTGCATTTTCCTATCAGTCCACATTGCATTCTATTGAGCTAGAGGATAGTTAGACAACTGATTTTTCATACCTACGTAGTAAGACCTCCAGGGACGGGAGACAGCATTTACAACGCAGTCATCACATCGCAGTTCTATTACAACGTGGTCGTTACAACAACTGCATTGTTAGAACGCGATGCCTTTACAACGCAAGTCATTAGATCGACTTGCTGTAGGGAGCGCTCTAACATAAGGAATAGTATAATTTACTATTCCAACACCATCCCTACTGTTGCGCAGGCTGGAGTTGGTATAGTAAATTACATTATTCCTAAGTCCAGCGCGCACCCTACAGCAGGTCGATCTAATGACTTGCGTTGTAAAGGTATCACGTACTAACAACGCGGTTGTTGTAATGACCGGGTAGTAAAGGAACACGATGTGATAGCATGCGTAGTAACATGCTATATTCCCAGGGGCACAGCCCTATTCATCAGGCCTTACTAGAGGTCATTATAACAATAATTGTATTTCTCTGTCATGTTTGCCCTACTGAATATCGACATGAAGAATATCATGGTACAATAATATCGAGAACAGAACATCGAGGGACAAAATATCGAAAGATAAGTGCATATAAGGAAGTATCGATTTACTATTTCGAACTACACATCTATGTACCTTGAATATACATGCACCGCGTAGGTACATATATGTGGAGTTAGGTATAGAAAATTCAGGCTCACCTGTCAATATTTTTTGTGATAGTGTGCCCTCGATATTTAGTACAATGGCATCAATATTTTAGCTTCGATATTTAGTATGCACACCCAGTGGTGTAGCTAGACCTTTTGCCGCCCGTGCCGGTCTCTCCGTTTGCTGCCCTGTGGCGGCCACATGTAAGAGCGGGGGAAGGGTTGCTGGCGATTCCTTCATTTGCCACCCATGACTGCCACAGGTAAGAGCAGGGGGGCGCCACCCCAAAAACTTGTGCTGCCCAAGGAGGACCACAACCCCCCGTCCCCTCTTGCTACCCCATTGTGCACACCCTCTGTCAGGGCAAACACCTCATGCAGTAGCAATGGCCACATACGTAGGTGTCCTATTAACGGTAAACTCGTCAGAGACATGGTCGCTTTCAGTGTCACGACTGGCTTTACGTATGACTGCTGTTGCCGGGAGCTCAGTGTTCCAAGCTGTATTCAATCAGCTGTAACCAGTACAGATTGAGCTTCACCAGAAGGTAAACAGAGAGAGGGAGAGAGAGAGAGAGAAAGCTGTCAAATGTAAACAGCGCCTCAGGTGCGCAATGAACCGCAAACAGCAAACACCTGTGATTGTGTGAGCACTTGTCTACGCTCCTGGTAACCTTCCAAAGGCTGTTAGCTGTAGACTCGTTCTGGTGGCTGCTGTCAGTGGTAAACACTGACGTGTTGCCATCATCTGTACGCACTGCTGGGATGTGGTGTTGTCACAGCAGCAATCGCTGCTAGGAGCATGTGGTCCGGTGTAAACAAAGGTGGGTCAAGGGGTATTCACTGCTGTAAACATTTCTTTAGACCAGTAAACACTTTTGGGAGAACACTGGACTCTGCAAAGAATGCTGTGGTCATTTGAGTAACCATTGATAGGAGTAACTCAAAGCTGTTAAATTTCCCAATTCCATGCATCCATAGATTATCCAGCCTGGGTTTTCTTCTTTGCATTCCTGGGCTGATTTTATAATGGGATCTGCAGGGCCACAAATTACAGAATGTGAAGAAAAACCATGCAGCTGGTACACTGGGAACTATAAACCTGTGAATGTGTTCACTGCATGTAAACAAACACTTCTGGCAGCATGCAACTAGCCAGTAACACTGGTAGGGGAAGCCAATGCTGGGAGTGGTCTCCCATGTGCAAAGGCAGCTAGCAGTTCAATGGTGTTTACACTCCTAGCAGCATCGCGTCATTTGTAAACATTGCTGTCAGCTTGACACACTGTTGGAGTTCCAGCTTTACCTTGTTGGAAGTGTGTTTCCGGTGTACATTGTTGTAAACAATACGAAAAGAGTTTCAGATTAGACATAAGTGGACTTCATGGGAATACAACTGTAGGAACACCATCAGATGCCTACACTATTGGAAGTGTGGATTATCTGGAAACAGATGTCGAAGATAGTTTCTCAAACTTGCAAGGAAACGGTGCTTCAATTGCACAAATGGACACTATCCGGTGTGGAAAGAGTAGCGGGTGTATAAAAAGAAGGGCAGCAACACTGTCGTCATACACTTTCATACCCCTGTTGGTCAGGATTGCCTCTAAGAATGCTTCTTTACTCCTCCTAGGCTTAAAGTCTGATTAAACTAGATCCAGCATATTGATAGTTTCGGGATATTTCTAGAGCTGGTATTTGACAATTTCCTCTAGTAATTTGAAAGCGTAGGACAGATCACATATCGGCCTGCGGCTTCCTGTATGCGTCAGATCCAAAGTTGGCTTTGTAGAAAGTGGGGTGACACATGCCTTTTTTGAAGTGCTTGGGTAACATATCACCCCTTAAACACCTATTTGTTATATTTTGCAAGTGGTTGGCTATTTTAAGAGGATACTACTAATGCATTAGAAATCATGGGGAATTAATTACATCTTATTGCAATCTTAAGATTTTGTTCTTTTTTAACATCTTCTATTGCATTTTTTGATTAAGGAGATGTTACCACAGCCTGTTGCTGGTTCCTTTATTTGGCTGAGGGAGGATCAGTCATCTGTTCTAGATGTTTGCACATCCCCATTTTCTGTTAAATTTTTATATTCATGTTTATCCTCAAATGAATAACAGCTAGAGCGTTAACGTCTATTGTAGGTCCAGAAAGGCCATGCCCATGCCTGGTGTTCAGTGAATCCCTAAGAAATACTCCTCTGATAAAATGTATTATACTCAATTTAAAAGGGAGTTGCAAACGTAGCCTGTGGTTATCATAAATATCTGACAAGGATTCCGCGTTCCTGGCCCAATGTTTTCTATTCCTGGGCTAGAGTTGTCGAGAAGCATTCTACAGATGAGTTCTTATGGGCACCACTCGAACCCAGATAGGATTTGTATCAATCCACTTGCATTCGAGAGTTGGTGTGAATTTTAGCAAGACGGTGTTCCACAAGGCGGGTTCTTACTAGGAGCATTGTTTTACGTATGTGGGAAATGTATGCTCTAGGCCATACCACTAATGATGGAGTTCCACACTTGTAGAGGAAGTAACTTGCAGCAGTCCCACCACAGTGAGCAGAAACCCTGGGATCCTGAGAGAGTTACTGGCACAGTGAGCTGTCTCCTGCAACAATAAACTCCAATAGGAGTTTTGAGCACTCCTGTTCACTCTTGCTGGGATTTTTAGCAGTGCTCGGGTATGTGTGGGTGGGATGTATGACGTTACAACGCGTGTCTTTACAACGCGTGCAGTTACATCGCGGTTTTTACAACGAACGCGATGTAACCACGCGATGCCATTACAACGCAAGTCTTTACATCGACTTGCGCTAGATGGCGTGCTAACATTAGAAAAGCGTAATTTACTATTCCAACTCCAGTCCACTTAACAGTAGGGAAGGTGTTGGGATAGTAAACTACACTATTTGTAATGTTAGCACGCCATCTAGCGCAAGTCGATGTAAAGACTTGCGTTGTAATGGCATCGCGTGGTTACATCGCGTTCGTTGTAAAATCCGCGATGTAACTGCACGCGTTGTAAAAGTTTCATTGTAAAGGTTGTTTACCGTGTGGGCAGCATCATTACTAGGCAGGCATCTTTAGTGCCACCTCATTAGAAGCACAAACTTCGGTGATGGGTATTATGTCCTGGCAGAGAATGTAAAACTGGTCGAATTCCACCTTGGCACAGGATTCTGTATGGACATTCACTGAACGGGACACAGTAGAGGAAAAGCACTGCATCTTCCATGGCTCAAAAGCTGCATTCAGTTTATTTCATAAATCTGCTACTTATATTCTGTGGCACCAGCATGAGTTTCTCCTTACGAAAAGGGTGACTCCTAGTTAGTATTGCACACCATAAAGTGTGAAATATTTCATTGACCTACCAGTAAATACTGTGGGCTTTTAGCATTATATTTGAATACTTGTGCATTGCTGTTGACCCATTCATTTAAAGTTCATATGGTAGAACAGAGCACCCCGAACAGGCGGGAGAGGGTCGCTCCTGTTTGCTATGCGTATTCACCAGAAGCAATATAGTGCTAGTAGGACAGTTTTGCTAGGCTGGCTCTGTTTCCTCAGCCTAAGAGCTGCAAACACTGTTAGATGGATGCTGCTGTCCTAAACCGTACAGGGACTATGTTCTAACAGTTTTAGTGTGAAGTGTGCCCAGAGAATCGAGGGTGAGTTTAGCTGGATATGGTTTGCAGGGACTGCTAGCAAATGCCTGGTTGGAGTTTGCAGGCATCTTTGAAAACTCTATGGACACCTGTTTGATTGCCAATTCTTCAGAAAGCAGAACTGCTGGGATGTGCCTTCAGAGGTCAGTTACTTTATGGTATCTTCCCCATTCAAGTTTAAAAAGCTGCCATCAAGAAGCCGGGAAAATTGGAAAATACTACGAGGCAGAATCTTTTGAGGGAAAAGCCCACGCTATGTAATTTATTGAAAATGATGCTCTGGGGTCCTCTCAATTAAAAACAGGATTGACAAAGCCAGTAGACTTGGCGTTTGTTAGCGCATGCACTTAGAGGCACGCAATATACAGGCACACATAGAGCATGCAGGAAGGCTCCAAGCATAATCCTGCTGGAGGTGTCCCCATCCTCTAATAGCAAGCATTGAGCATTGGCAAAGTCAATCGGTCTCGCCAATTGGGTGGAGGTGGAAACGGGAGGGCAGGTGGGAGTTAAAGGGACGGTTAAAAAAAACTGCTATCAAGTGGCCTGCGCTGGCCATGTCATAGCACTTTTTTGTCCTGCTGCCGGTTGCGGTGGAGAAGGTGGTATAAGAATCACAGATGGGGTACAGGTGGGTAGGGGAATAAAAAACACACAGATGGGGGGTGGGATTGAGGGGGGAAAAATGAGACATGGGTGGTAAATAATAAACATGTGGGTGGGAGAAGTAGAAGCAACACTGCGCCAGGGTGAGAGGGGAAGAAGCAACACGGGGCGTTGGGAGGTGAAGAAGCAACACAGCCAGGGGCTGGGAGGGGAAGAAGGAACACAGACAAAGAAGGTGGGAGTGGAAAGAAGCAACAGGGACAGGGGCTGAGAGAGGAAGAAACAAGTAAATAAAAATAAAAACAGTACCTCAATCATTGGCCCAGCAGAGGAAGGTCCCTGATCCAAGTCAGTACTTGGTCTGTGCTCCTGGCGAAAGAAGAGGAGAGAAAGACATTGTGCACTGCCCAATTAGAAGGCAGCAAATGAGAGTGACAATGAAGCCCAGAAATGGTAAGCAATCAGCGAGCTCCAAGGCTATTGTACAACACAATGTCTTTCGCAAGCAAGAATGCACGCCCTGACGCAGACCAGGCCTGCAAAAGCTAATGTTTGGACCTTTTCTTGTACTTTGGCATCAACTAGTAAGGGTGTCCTGAGGCTGTTCTGTTATCCATATGGAATGGCCAGCTATGAGAGCATGCATGTTTGAACATAGATTAACACATCTCCACAAGCTTATTTTCACAAAGTACAACAAACGGGCTCCCAAGCACACAGATGAACACACTAATAGGGATAAATGCACACAGATCATCAGCCATGCTTAACCCAGGAAAGGAGGAAGGACATATGAGATGCAGGAGGGGACAAAGGAGGTCTTTTTCTTCCAATACAGTACAAAGGACAAAAGGGTACAGAGGGCGCTGTGCACGAAGGAAGCAAAGGACACAGTTTGACCATTTATCTCTGCTGAACCTTCAAGATACAAATTTAAGCATCTAAGATGTTTTAATAATCCTGAACAATTTCTGAGCAATACACGATGATTGTAACTTATGCACAAAATACAACAGAAAAAAGAGGTTAGAAAAACTGAAGGAAGTGATGTGCACCAGCTAAACACTAGTGATGTTCCTCAGAGGAGTAAGGGGTGATGTGTGCCAGGAGAGTAGTGGGTGATGCACATCAGACGAGCAGTGGGTGAAGTATTGTTCAAGGGCACAGGGCTCAGCACAATATGGTGGCACATGGTAATGCACAACAGGGGACACATGGGTGTGTGAACTGTTGGTACCTGATGATGTACTACCACAAGGACATTTCAATGTGTAGTAGGTGGTACCGGCTGTTGTCAGAGTTCTAAAGATGTCCCATGTTGTCCATGAGCATCTCACCCAGACCGGTTTTCTTTTCATTGTAATGTTGCTCACTTATAAATGAGGGCTATAAGTATCAGAATCCATATAGAGGCTGTCGGGAACCAGCGAGCTTGTCATGCCTGACATTTTAGAAGACAATAAAGGTCATTTTTAACTCTTTGTTGGACTGCACATTAGTGCTTTGTTCACAGGTCAGGAAGCTTTATGTGGGTTGATATCCATACTCACAGATATCACATGGACTCACACACAGATGAACACAACTCACATTGAACCATTCCTATTTATTTATTTATTTTTATTTTTGCAGTTTTGTATAGCGCGAACAAGACCTCTACAGGTATCAGAGCACTTTACAGTACAGAGATAACGACATAGAAAACATATGAATATCGTGAAATAGGTGAGGAAAGTAAGGATTAGCATACACTAGTATCACATAGTTACAAGGGAGAATCAAAGAGTCATGTGAATTTGGCTAGAAGAATAGATTTCACTTCTTTTTTGAAAAAGGCTGCCAATGGGTTAAGTCTCGTTTCTTGGGGCAAGGCATTCCAAATCCTGGGTGCCATTCCTGAGAAGGAGCGGTAGTATGTTTTCTGCTTGGAGAACCGTTGTGGTTTAAGCAGAAGATTGTTGGAGCTCCTAGTGGATCTGTTGCCACCAGATAGTACCAATTTCTCCGTTAAGTATCTCGGTGTTTTGTGATGTAAGGCCTTATGAGTCATACAAGCGATTTTCAAGTGAATTCTGGCCTCAAAAGGAAGCCAGTTGAGGGCACGAAGGTCAGGGGAGATGTGGCTGCTTCTTTTGGAGCCTGTGACGAGCCTTGCAGCTGTATTGATTGTGGCTCTTAAGGGAGCTGTCGTTGATCTGGGTAGGCCACAGAGAGCAATACTTCCATAATCCACTTTGGGCAATACTAGGGATTGGACTGTCTGTTTAAAGTCTCTGGCCGGTATGAAGGGTTTCAGTTTTCTCAAGGTGTTAATCTGGAAATTAGCTCCTTTAGTTGCAGCGCTGATGTGTTTCTGCATATTTAACTTATTGTCCAAGGTTATTCCCAGTGATTTAGCTGAGTCGATGATGGTAGGTGGGCAATCGAGTGCTGTAATGTGCTTCATCCATTCAAGGATGGTGGTTGTTTGGTTGGGGGGGGGGGGCGATAAGGAGAAATTCAGTTTTTAGACTGTTTCGTTTTAGATGATTTTCTGCCAGCCAGATCTGTGTTTTGTGGAGAGTTGAGTTAAGGGACTTGATGTCGTCAAGTGAGTGAACTTTGATGTAGAGTTGTGTGTCGTCGGCATACATGTGATATTGGATGTTTGACGAGTTGAGTAGCTCCGTGAGAGGTTCCATAAACAAATTGAAGAGAGTCGGGGAGAGGGATGAACCCTGGGGTACTCCCAGAGTGACCGGGGAGGTGTTGGATAATGATTGGTTAATCTTGAATCGTTGTGTTCTGTTTTGGAGGAAGGACGTGAACCAGTTAAACACAGTACCAGATAGTCCCATCCTGTGTTTCAGAAGGTCTAGAAGATTGGCATGTTTGACTGTGCCGAAGGCTGAGGATAAGTCCAGCAGGACTAGCAGGCATCCCTTGTTTTGATCCAGAATTTGTAGTGTATCATCAATTATGTGGGTCATGGCTGATTCTGTGCTGTGTCCTGATCGAAAACCTGATTGGAATTGATCTAGCAAGTTAAAGTGATCTATGTGCTTACTGAGCTGTACGTGGACAAATTTTTCTAGCAATTTGGCGAGGGTCGAGATGTTGGAAATTGGGCGATAGTTATTCAGGTCAGATGGGTCCGCCGATGATTTTTTAGGATGGGGGATATCTGACCAATTTTGAGGATGTCTGGGATGATTCCTTGTGAAAGAGAAGTGTTTATAATCCTGGTCCATAGGGGCAATAGCAGTGGCGTGAAGGCTTTTAGATGGGTTGCTGGGAGAGGGTCTGTGAAGTGATTGGAAGGGTTCAGTGCTGTGATCATTTTTAAAATGGTTTCTTAGTTGTAGAGGCTGAAGTCGGTCCAGGAGGCCATGTTTTTTAGTACGAGCTTTGGAGAGCTTATTATCGGGATACTGGGTGTGATCGGTGCATCACTCCTTTATGGGCCAGTATGTGATAATAGATCGTTATGTAGGACTGTCTTTAAGTTTTCAGTCTTAGTTGAGAAGAAGGATGCAAGATCCTCACAGTTGGGAAGTGTTTCGGGATCAGCTTGGGGAGAGTGGGAGACACCCTTGGATTGAGCTTTGATAATTTCGAATAGTCTTTTAGGACGATTCTTGGCTTGGTCTAATTGTTGACGAATGAAGTCAGCTTTCGATCGTCTGATCTTTCTATAATAGGAATTTCTTTTACTTCTTAGCAATTTGAGGAGGGCAGCAAATGGAGCAGCTCTCCATTGTCTTTCAACTGTTCTTAGAGATCTTCTGTCTTCATTTAGCCTACCATCATACCAGGGGTTTGAACTTTTTGTGGTGGCTCTTTTCAGTTGTAATGGGGCTAAGTTGTCAAGAATCTGGTTCATAGAGTGAAAGTAGTGGTTGGTTAGAGCATGTACGTCCTTTAGACCCTCCAGTGGGGGTGTGAGGGTGTGAGTAGCGGTTGTGAGAGAGGCAGCGGTAATGTTTTCTAGGTTCCTCTTCCAAATTTTCTTTCTCATCGGTTGGATAGAGAGTGGCTTGACTACCTTCTTGATGTGGAAAGAAATTATGTGATGGTCAGACCAGTCGCAAGGGAGGATCGATTCCAGCTGGGTAGTGTCTGTTTTGGCAATTACTAGGTCGAGGATGGAGCCCTTTTCATGGGTGGGGCAGTCACATATTTGGGCCAGATTAATGTCTGACAGAAAGGCTTTGAGGCTATTGACCTCTGGGTCTTCCGGATCATTCCAGTGTAGGTTGAAGCCCCCCAGGAAGATTTGCGTATTTTGTTGGCCGACATTTGCAGCTATGATATCCATTATTTGTTCGATGAAGATGGGATTGTTTCCAGGAGGGTGGTAAAAGGAATGCAGAGAGCATAGGGGCTTGTTATTGTTTGTGATGTCTAGGCAGAGGTACTCACATGAAGAAAGCGTTGGTGTGTTGATGCGGTTCACCGAGAGGTAGTTTCTATGAATGCAGGCGATGCCACCCCCTGGCCTATCTAGTCTGTCGAGTCTAGAGATGTAATAGTTAGGGGGAACTAGTATGTCTAAGATGGGCGTGGAAGAGTAATTTAGCCAGGTTTCTGTCAAAATTATGAGATCGGGTTCCGTGGTTAATATAAGGTCAGCTATGTCCGTGGCATGACGCGATGCAGATCTCCAGTTTAGTAGGATACATTTGAGCTGGGTTGTAGAGGAAGTAGTATTGTGGTTGTGGAGGATGGGTACTCTCTTGAGGTTGTTTTCAACAATACCTCTAGGAGAATGTCGTGTCGAGACTCGAGAGGCACTGGGTTGGATGGACTGGATAAAGGACACTTTTTGCAGGGCGTCTGTCTGTATAGTATCCAAGGAAGGGGGTGTGGGTGCGTAGGAGCGGAGTAGGGAGGTAAGATCATTCGCTGAGATGGGGGATGTTATCCTGTTGGGACGTGATGGGGCATTGGGGTAAGGTACTGATTTCCATCTGGGGGGCGACTGATACCTGGGGCTAGTGCGTTGCTGATGAGTGTATCTAGTTAGCGGTTTGTGTGGTTGCCGAATTAGGTCGTGAAGGGATTGGATGTCCTCTTTGATTTGGTGTAGGGATCTAAGTATCCTGTCAAGTCCGTGATCTGAAATATGGGTTGTCGTGTCTGAGAGGGGACATGTCTGGGTATTAATGCGTACTTTCGACGTAACTGGTTTAGTATAAGGCAGTGTATCTGAGTGGCCGACAATGGCTGGGGGGGGAGTACGTAGGGGATGGGAGGGGGTGTTGATGTGAGTGGAAGGCAGTGGGACTGTGCGCTTCGTGGTGCAGGGGGGGAGGAAGATGAGACAGCAAGCTGATCAGGAGTGGGTTTGCGAGGAGCGATGGGGGCCAGGTCAGCCGAGCGGTTGTTGGGTATGATAGTGGAAGTGGAGGGGGGAGTACTATAAGTGGGGTAGGAGATGGAGTCCTTTAGGCGATGGGGGGGTGTTAGTGGTAGGCGAGGGGGCTTGTGTGAAGGCTGGGGTCGAGATAGTGCCCGTGTAAGGCGAGGTAGGTATAGGAGAAGTTGTGATGGTGCTGGGGGCCGAGTATGTGTTCTGTAGGTAAAGGTTGCTTAGTGGGGTGTTGGCTATACCAGGGCTGAGATTTTGATTGTTATGGGATGATACTAGGGGAGGTCCAGTTGCAGCATCAGATAGGGGATCAATCCGATAGTTGGGGGAAAGGTTAGATGGTGAGGTGGGATAGGGGCTTGCAACCTTTGCTTTGATGATCGGGAAGATGTTGTCCAGAATGTGAAGATTATGGTCAGATGCCTGCATGAGGATGATACCATTATGATAGATGGTGATAGTGGCATTCGCTATGAAGAAAGGGGAAGGAGTGATGTGCAATGTAAGACCGTGTGCAGTTTTTTTGGTGGATGCAATCGCGAATAGTGTGAGGAAGGCTTTCCTCCATTGTGCTCTTCTTTTGGTGTAGAAAATTATGTCGTTAGTTGTTCATCCTGTGTTATAAGAGAAGTAGGAGTCAGCAATTGGTGTTTCGGGGTGAGATTTTAACTGCCTATGTTTAAGTTCTTTGGCCGCCTTTTTTGAGAGGCTTGGGGGATATTTGATTGAGTAGGTGTGCAGGCCTATGGACTCCATAGTGTGAAGCTGGAAGATAGGGGGCTTAAAGGGAGGGGTAGGCGGGCTCAGGAGCGGGGGAGGTGGAATAGAGAGGCTGTACTAGAGGTTTCTATAGTATGTAACTGCACGTATTGGCCTATCAGATCAGGTCGGAGTAGCTGCTAAAATGTGTAAGCGGCGACAACATCCTGTGCATCTTCCTCAATGATATCAAGTGTACCGTCGAATTTGATGAAGGCAATTCCTAATGTTTATATGATGTAGGCAACAGTGGAATAGCGGGTTATGACAACTAGGTATGGGAAGAATGGGTATGATTAGGTGTGAATGCCTAGAAAGATAGAGTGATCAGCTACCTAGTTGAAAAATGCCCCATAGTGTGTGGCACATATTTAATTAGTCCTGGGTTTTTTGACCACGGCATTTGGCATTCTGAACATTTTGAACATACATACACACACTTAAGACAAACAACTTCTCCAAAAAACACTTGAAAATACGTTGGCGTGCACATAGTCACACTAGGATTTTTGCAGCATCACAAGTACACGCATACGCACATTTACACAAACACACACAACCATACCTACTCAGATAAACCCCATACACACACACATTTGCACGGCCCGCCAAATAATAAATCCCACAATGTTTCTGAACGCATCATTTACAGTATTTTCCGGTCACATTTCACTTGTGCTGAGATTTGAAAGTCTGTATTCATATTATGAAAAATAAAAGTACAAGTCCCAGAATGGAAAGTTGTGTTGGATTAAAAACCAGAACTGGCTGAAGGTGTCACTGATAACAACTATCAGCTGTCCACATTCATGGATATATATATATTTTAAATATACATTTTATGTTCCAGTTTTTTTAAAGGTGAAAGTTTTTATAACTGTTGTAAACTAATTTTCTGCTTTTTAACTGTCTCAGTTTTTTTTTGTAAGACAATTAAAAATTGCACCCATATTCATTTTTTCATTCACTGTGCTTCTTTATTTTTCACAGCTATAATTTACTTTCAGTGCACATGCAGAGTCACATGGATAAGACATGAAGTTACCAGTTGGCTCCATGCCACCAAGAAAGCAATGCGTCTGTGATATGTGTTTTTGTAGCTCGTTAATTTCAGGTCTGTTAATTCAGTATGGTTGAATAAAGTGTACCAGGGCTACCTCCCTCAGAATGCATTTAATTGTTGAGTGAACACTTGAGGTAAACACATGGGGAGATAAGAAGAGAACAGGAAAACACATGCACTGTCATGCGGCGCTTTACAATAAAATAATCCCTAAACGTGAGAAATGGAAGGATAGTAGTTAGCCAGTCAGGGAGATGCTAAAGAGGCTATGCTCCAGGGGACGACGAACAAACACAAAATGGACAAGCTATGGCAAGGAAAAGCAGTGACTAAGAAGCAAGCCAATGAGAGTGATAACAAAGCCAATCAATGGCAGACTGTAATTCCCTGTAATTTCTTGGAAAGCCCACAATAGGCCTCCTGCAACCAGACAGCTTGCACTTTCTTGTAGGCTCGACCTAAAAAATCACTGTCATAAACATTGACACTCAGAAACCTCTCCATAGAGAACCTCCTCCACAAACAAATGCACACACAGCATCCAGTCCCAAAATTCATAACAAAAATCACACACAAAACTCACAAACTAATATACTCAAAACTTACTACAGAGAGCCTCCATTACGCTGGCCTTTCGAAGCAATGAATTGGTGAAAGTTTCACCTGCAGGCCCTACAGTTCACTCTGGAAGAGTGTGAGTAGAGCGATCTCTTCAGTGTAGTGAATTTACTAGATCACGGTGGGTGAGCCATACCTTAACTCTTTCAATGAGCCAGTCCATCGTGCAGTCTGGATTCTAAGTTCCTATCTCATATAGTATGGCAGACTCACTCCATATGAGATTTTTGCTTCTGCAATGCAGGTCTTTCTTCCCAAGTCGGTCTACTGGTATCAGGTGCCCTTGAAGAGCCCTGGCTCAGTCTAAACTGTTTAGTGTAATTGGATTCTTGGTCCCACTGAGCCGCACTACAGTGGGAAATGCACATGCGGTTGTACACAATGAGAGGGACACATCTGTCGCCGTCCGCAATCATGTTTTCTAAACTTGGGAGTCTGGCACTATCTTAGAGGGTTGCGACTCAGAGCACAGAGTATGTATTTGGAAAAACATGGTTCTTGGGATCCACTTATTCCACTCAAGTGTAGGCCTACACTCAGCCCACTCCTATTGGTAACAATCATCTTAATACCACAAAACAATTAATGAATGAAAAGGTCAGTAAATTGACAGCTTCCAAATTATTCACTGAACATTCATAGAAAGATAAATACGTATTTAACGAAACAACACCAACATTCACTTAAAACAATCATTTAGGGCTAAATTACGAGACTAGCGATCGACGGACCACCAGACTCGCTGGGGCACAGCGGTGGTGGTCTCCCGACCACCCTGTTACAACAAAGGCGGTCTGACCACCACAGCCCCACCACACGGTGTTGCGGTGGTCAGGAGGCTGCAATGTGTTTGGCTGACCCACCGCGGTCCTGCCAAGCATATTACAAGTTTCCTCTCCGCCAGGGTTTCCATGGTGGTTCCACTGACATCAAAAACATGGTGGAGAGGAAACAAAAGGGCCCCCTTGTGCCTCTGCGCCCTGTGGATGCACACAGGGGGGCACAACATGTGCCCCCCGGTGTGCATGCGCACCAGTTCCTGCATGGCATGGACTTAACAGTCCGTGCTGTGCAGCAACTGTTTTTGGTTTTCTCAATTTCAGGGCACCGCTGTGTGAACGTAAACCCAGATCTGTGACTGGGGGGTGAATGTTTGACAATGTTCAACATTCCGTCCATTATCTTTTTGTGTTGCATTTTCACCCTAAGTGGGAAGGGTATGCCCAGACGTGGGTCCCGTGCTCACTACGCCACTGGAGTCAAGCTATCCTGGCTGATGAGGGCTGAAAGCCCGAAACCGGTCCTAGGATGCTTGATTCCTGTCCAGGGAAGACATGGCCTGCCAGTTCGGTCTGGACTGTTCCCATGAGGCACAGGGTCAAGACTGATTTGCATATGGCTATGTCTGAACTGGGGTGGCGTGGTGAGCAAAATAACGATGGATTAAACCCAGATCTGTGACTGGGGGTGAATGTTTGACAATGTTCAACATTCCGTCCATTATCTTTTTGTGTTGTGTAAAAAAAGGCTGCCAGACACGAGAATTACTCAGAATCTGGAAGGTGGCCTGATCACAGGTTTGGTGGTGCGGCGGCAGGGCGGACCCAGCACCGCACCACCAAACTCGTAATCATGCCCTTAGCCTACCCTACTAAAATGTTAACGTGCACAAATATTCCAGGAACCAAGCTTGCTAGCATGCATACATATACACCCCACACACATTCACAAAAATATGAATACACCCACACAAACATACATACACACACACTTAAACACAAACACCTTCCCCAACAAAAACTTGAAAGCACATTTGCATACACATAGTCACACTCGTATTTTTGCCGCATCACGTGTACATGCATACACACATTTCCACAAACGCACACAATCGGATCTACCCCCTTACACACACACATTTGCATGAACACACAGATACTAAATCCTAAATGTTTCTGAGCGCATCATTTACAATATTTGCCAGTCACCATTCACTTGTGAAGGTATTCTATTCTCCTTTGGAGTGTGAAGTTAGTTACACAGAGTTACATGGTAGTGACAGGATATAACTTGTCAAGAAGTGTAAATCATAGTGTGGGCAGGCCAGTCTGAGATATTTTGAGGATTTAACCAAAATTTGGTTCTGATATTTAAGGAATCAATTGAATTTGTTGACTGTCTGGGACCGGGTAAATTATTGGTTTAAATTTCACATTGCCACATCCAACAAGCTTTAACCTATCAACATGTCAAAACCTTCAGGTGTTTGACACAAGGGATGGAATCTTGCAGGCTTAAAACTAGTGCACTACAGATAGAGCTAAACTTGTCAGATGCAGAATAACCCTCCTGTGTTAACCACAGTCTGGGGCTTAAGAGACAGATACTTGCCCGTGGTCTTTTAGTCCTGTATGTGTCTGCACAAGCCCCATGGAGATGTAAACATAGAAGTAGGAAGCGTTTCAGAGCATCAGGCCAAATATCATGGGTCCACTGTCTTACAGAGACGCAGAGTGCCACATACACTTCACCCATGACCTTCATGTTTAGGAAGGTTGTGGCATATTTTTATTGAACACACAATTTACAAATTAATAAAAGGTCATTTTAGTTTGGGACTTTTTAACATCAGAGAGCTATAGCCTTACAAAACATCCCCCAATATTGATGAACTACACAATCAAATGATAATTTATGTGCAACTTAACAAGCACAAAATATTGAGTTTGTATTTTAAGCAATATTTGCGTTTTTCCATTACTATGCTTGTGCTTACATTTAAAATGGTATACAGAACTAATTATTTAATGGACTAATACAATTCGAACTGGTTTTAGCAGACACAGCAAATAACTGGCCCATGCTTAATAGACGACTTGGCTGTAGTTTTATCAAGCTACAACTCTTCTCTGGCATTAGACGTTGATTTGCCATCATTTTTTGGTAAACCATGGATTTTGGACCATTTTCTCATAAGTACGGTGGCTTGGTCAGTAGACCAAGCAACAAAGCTTAGTTTTAGGTCGAGCCTGGGCAGCACATGCACTGATCTGCCAGACATGCTGTATTTGAGTGTGGACTTGAAGCCCCGCCCATAATTGTCATTGGCTTGTGTCATTGTCCTTCCTAAATGCTGGCTTATGATTCGTTAATAAGCTTGTTAGTCCCTCCTTAGTACCGCCTTATCTTCATTAGTAACCTCTCAAGAGGACTGGCCCTTTTACTTCGTTTGTTACACGGTGCGTCTTATTTTAGTCTGTAAGCACTATCTTCTTTAATGAGTTTCACCTATTGCAGGCATGACATGCTTTCCTGCAACATTCAGTGTGCCATGTGCGCTTCTATTTTCCAAGCAGAACAGGACAATGGCGGCCAATTCTTTGAAATGCAATAGGTCTCACATTTACAAGAGTTTGAGCTATTAGCATTGTAGATGACAATGCCTTTTATTTATGTGTTAATTTTCAAAACAGATAAATAAAAGGCATTGCCATTTACAATGCCAATAGCTTAAACTCTTGCAAATGCGAGACCTATTGCATTGAAAATGCTTGTTCAAGGATCTGTTTTGGGCCTGAAGGCTTGCTAAATCCAAGCTGTGATTAGTCCTCAAAATTGGGTTTTCTCTTGAGATAAACAATGGTTAAACAATGGAGCAACTTCAGCAAGTATCCTAGTTATAAAGTTATTTTGCATTTGCATAACGACAACCCCCTTTATTATAGCATCACAGGGCATTCGCTATTTGAGTGCTCTTTTTGGAGATCTGGAACCGCCATCCATTATCTGAATCTCTTGTTATTTTGTTTGTGTTTATTTGTGTGTGTGTGGTTAGCGGGTAGTCGGATACATAGGAACAAGTATGTGGCCACTGAGTTTTGGAACAGTGCTGTGATACTGTTGCATGTCATTGTTAATTTGCCTTTTTGTACCCCTTTTTGGTAGTAAAGATGGCTGACAGAAATATATGAGTATAGACGGAATCTGTTAAACACTTGAGGTCGTTTAAAAAGATACTGTATTAAAAGATGAATACAAAGTTTTATTAATTGACTTAAGAGACATTGTATTATTTACCTCCAAGACCCGAATATGTGTCACTTGTAGAAATGTGCGACCATCTATTTTCTCCTCACTAAGGGTCCGCACCCCTTCTAACCTCTGCATGAAAATCTTCCTTTCACACCCTAAGTGCTTGACAATAATATCCAGAGTACACAGAGACAAGCGCCGCCTGGCTGCCACCCCTGAAGAATGGAGATTGATAGCGTCTGCCTGCCCGCGGCCTTGCATCCCCCCTTCGCCCGCCCCACGGGCGCGAGATGGTCGCTGCTCCCTCAGAGATCGGCTGCGCGCGCTGGGCCTTCCCGCGCGCAGCCCGGGCCCGCCATCGCCTCGCCTGTCCGTCACAGTAACTGCTGCGTGGGAGCGAGGTAATCCCAATAATAAAGCTATGGGGAATAAGGAAGCGAGGAAGCAATTACAAGACCTGTCCGCTGTGCCAGAGCCCCATCTCTTGATCAATGAGCTCTGCCTGCCGCCTGAGCCTTTGTAATTATCTCAGGCTGCCTTCAATTCAAATTTGGACTTCTGGCTTTTCTTGTCAATTTTTTTTCCTGTCTATTGCGCCTTTTTTGTTTTTACCTTTACTTTTTGTTTTTTTTCCCAAAATCCCAGTAGTTTTGCATCGAAGATATTACGCGGGGGTGAGACCCGCTCGTTTTGTGTGTTTTGAGTGCCGTTGAACGCAGCAGACAGCTGAAGCTGTCATCCCGGACCTAGCGCGGGAAGCGCCGAGCGCCACTGAGCCTCTCTCCGGGAGCCGCCACCCGCGGCTCACCCCCTCCCCGAACACTTCATGCACAGCAAATCTTCACTGCGGGGCTCTTTCTTCACTAACAATTTTCGTTGCAGAAAAATGGATCTTACATTCCTAGGGCTTCCGGAACCGAAGAGCACGTGCAAGAGGGACTGGTGCGTCCTTAACATCAGCCAGGCCTAATCTCACACCCTAGTAGTCCGTCATAATTTTTCAAACAAAAGTACCAGCCATACATCCTTGCTTTAGGTTCTAGGAAGTTCAGGTGCGTGTACTTTTTCTTAAGGGTCACGAGCCTCTTCCTGTTTGCTTTAATATTCATTTTGACTCCTCTAGAATACTTTTGTATCGATTTCTTTAGTCGGCTGTTATGAGATTATATTTAAAGAGGGAAAATGCCGGCGTTTGCTGAGTTACATTTTTTTTTTATAGTCACCAGCCTTGACAGAAACGGTACTGGCCATGTTTGCGTCATACAAATTCGTTGGTAACACTAGTTTCACCACACTGAAATTGCTCTGCAAAATATGAGCCCAAGGTGATGAATCTGTTGGCGGAAGGAATGCATTAATGAATCAATAATGCCCTTCAGAACACTACAACCATTCAACAGACATCACGACATTGTTAATGTTAAATTTTCATATTTTAGACATCAATATAGGTTTCCGAATTCAACTTGGGCATTCTCTTCACCCAAGATTTGAACTTCACTCTCCAGGCAGTCGACAGCATTAACCTTCAGCTGAAGAAGCAATTACGAAGATATTGTCGCAACTTAAATCCAGTTGTTGTACAGAACTCATAATATCCCAGATATCATCATGACTAGTCTGTTGCTAGACACCAAGTCCAAAAACTTCAAGCCGAAGCATGAAGAACAGGCCTGAATGTGAAACAATATGAACAGACAGCCTTAAACACTACACTACATTGTATTTGCGTTTGTACAGCGCTTCATACCCAGTTGCGAGGTGCTCAAGCGCTTTGCCTCTTAAAGTTGAACACTGGCTCCCAGCAAACAAAGAATACAATGCAAGGCCCAGTCCTCACTCTATAAGGCGCTTTGTGACCAGTGCCGCAGCTAACAGAACAATCTTGTAAGCCCTTGCACCCCTCTGTGGGTGACCAGTACCGGTGCTAACTGAACAATCTTGCAACCCCTTGTACCTCTCTGAGGAGCCCACCCTGACCAGACCTTGGAGGTCAAAGAAGAAAAAAAGGTGGAGGTGCCATGCTCTTGAAGTTTTTTGAGGGCTCTACAATGTTGTCAGAGTGCTGAGAGCAGTTTAGAAATATCTAATAACATGCGTTTGCTGGCTGCATTTTAGCTGCAAATCGTAACACGCACAACCTGTTACACCCTTCCCAAACTTCAACCCAGGGCGTGGGCCCTATCATAGCATTTCTCTAACCGCCTTGTCCACCTGCTGAATACTTTTATCCAGCACGGTTTTGAGTGAGTTGAGCACAACGTTGAATGTGTGTTGATCTGCAGGTCTAAAGTTGGAATTCCGGAAAGGCCTAGTTAGCCTTTCATCCTTCAGAGATTTTTAAATTGAGTACAGTTAAAGTAGACTATTGTAGCCGCTTTTAATTACCACACTTAGATACGGCAGTCGTATGTAATAACAATGTATAAAAGCAATGCATTTTTACCTAAAGGAAGTACATTCATACATCCCAAGATGCCTCACTGATGTGGTCTGTCTTATTGACAACACTGTTGTGCTATACAAAGCTCCTACATAAAAAAAAATCTTATAGGTTGACATAGAAACTGAGGCACAGGGTTCACATTTGGACAGGATCACACAATTCTGCAGGCGAGTAAACTGAAATTTGATTGTTTTTGTCATTTAATTTCGGGGTAAAATAGATTACCAGATAAAAAAAAGTCATGGCCAACAAGAAGAGCTGTGGAGTAAAAATGTCCATACATGCAAATAGACACCATCAGCGTACATCTCAAATTATTTAATGTGCAGTGTACCTCCAGAGGTGTGCCAAGTGTTGAAGTTTTCTCACATCATTCATAAAGTTCTGTGGAAGGTTTATGCTTTTCCCACATTTACATAAAAACTCTGACTGACAAATAGTACATTTGCAGAGACCAATTCTGCTAATATATTCCATTATTCATAGACATCTCTGTGAAAGGTAAGCATGCAGAGTAAACACCTACGTACAGTTTCCATGTTGAATGGGTTAAAGATATTTGAAAACTATCTTGCAATGCCTAGAAAAACTCTGTAAAAACTCTGCAAACGTAAACGTAACCAGGAATCTTTCAGATGCCAACTTTGACAGCATAAAAAAATGTTTAAGCTCCTAGATATGCTCTTTTTTCCTGCTAATCTGTTCGTTATGAGACGCTGTGTGCACAAACACCATTTGTTTTTTTTCCTTTGTTTAAAACCTTATTCATTTTTTGCATTACTTTTTTATTGTAGTAATACGCATAAGTATGAGCACAATTAAAATTGTTGTATGGCAGAATATATTGAACAATAATATTGTGACACCAGAATATTGTGTATAAAATATTGTTTGCAAAAATATCGAATTTACATACTTTGTCAAATCGTCAAAAAAGTCAGTATATCAAAATTTTATTATATATGGTATTTTAAGTCAATTATAAAATATTAAAGTAGAAAATAATAATCTAATTTAAAACAAAGTTTTAACAAGTTATGTACATAATATCGATCTCTTATTTAAAACATATATAGACAATAATCAAACAATTTTTAAATAAAATAAAATAAATGAACAATAACTTAAAAGTTAAACTTAAGTAACATATACCTAACCAAAATATATGTAACTTAATTTAAATATGAAATCTAATGTAAACATAGTTTAATTAATACTGTATACTAAATCATATATATATATATATATATATATATATCGTGTAACGCTCCTTATTGCGACGAAAATAATCCGGCACTCCATGAAGGTTCTCTTCACTCGAACTTTATTCGTTGGGTGATGGCATCTATGCATTTCAGCTGCTACACGCAGCCTTGTTCACGATGCAGTTCGTCATTAAATTAAACATTAAATACTTTTCAGTGTGTCATGAACATGGACAAAGGACAAACCCATTGCACAACAAAGCCTATGACTATGTTAATCTGGGTGCCATTTTGGAACATGTTACATAGCATTATTGGTACTCTGTTTTATATGCAAGTGCGTATTATATTACATTGGTTCTGTTTTGAGCAGTATAGTTCATCACTTTCTCAAACATTTAAAAAAACAAATAAATACGTACAAAATCATTTCTTATTTAAATGCATTGAACTTTTAGTGCTAAATATTCCTTGGCGATCCATTTTATACTTGGAATTTACCTAAGTTTATAGTCTAGATTGCTTCGTTAAAGTGCTAGTGCTCATTTTATTTTCTTTCTTTTTATATATACAGTACATTGATTACTTAAAGTGCTAGTGCCCAATTCTTTTTTATTTTTCCCTTTTTTATTTCTTTATATTCTGCTGCTTCCATATATTAAAATTCATATACTTTTCTTACAGAGAAAAAACATCTAAAGTGCTAGTGCTTAATTCTTACTATACATAGTTTTAAAGTGCAAAATATTAAAGTGCTAGTGTCCTTTGTCCTTCTCCTCATTTATAATGTATACAGTTTAAAAAAAATAGTTCATTTGAATATGCAGTTTTTTTAGTATTTGTTAGTACAGACATGTAAATAAGTCTTCATCGATTTTACGTCCATTGGGCTCTTTACTGTCTAGCTCGAATATAAAATACGTTTCCAATTTTCGGAATTCCTTTTCTCTATTTGCCCCCCTCCCTCTCTTGGGGATTTCTGCTATACAGCTACATCTCATCAATCTGGGGTCTCTTTGATGTTCTTTTTCGCAGTGCCTAGCTACTGGGTAGCTTCTATCTTTATTAATAATGGCTCTTCTATGTTGCAAGACTCTCTTGTGAGCTGGCAGGGTGGTGCTTCCTATATAGATCTTCTTGCATGGGCATTTCAGCATATAGACTAAAAAGCTAGATTTACAAGTAAATAGCCTCTTATTCTTGTGGTTTTATTAAAAGCAGTTTTAAAAGTCATTAGATTTTCCCCCCGTTTACATGCTTTGCACTTAAAACATCTTCTAAAACCCTCTTTCTTCTGTAGCCATGATTGATTGCTCTTACTCTCTTGATATTTACTTCTCACTAGGTGATCTTTTAGAGACTTAGATTTCCTGTATGTTATCTCTGGATAGTTTCTACTGTCTGGACATAGTATAGGGTCCCCTTTAATAAGGTGCCAGTGCTTTTTTAAAATTTCAATCTTATTTCATTGTGCTCCAGAGCCTGGTGATAACAGGTACAGCAATAGATCTCCTGAAATAGTTTCTGACAAATCGACAACAAAATGTGGCATTGGGCAATTTTGTTTCTAGGCAATTTTCTCTCCTGTGCGGAGTTACACAGGGATCAGCACTGAGCCCAACACTTTTTAAACTTTATTTTACGCCACTTGCATCAATCATCAAAAATGCCGGTTTCACCTTGGCATCATATGCGGAAAATACCCAAATTGTGGTGTCACTGACTAATGGTGATAACAACCCAGGTGAGGCATTTAGCCTATGTATGAGCAAGGTAATCATATGGATGGATTGCAATTGCCTGAAACTGAATGCCTCAAAGACCGAGGTCATCATCTTGGCAATAAACCCTCTCTCTGGACACCGGACTGGTGGCCGCATGAGCTGGACTCACTTCCTACACCCTCAACTAAGGTTAAGAACTTGGGAGTAATGTTAGACAATGAACTGAAATTCAAAGGGCAAGTTAATAAAATTGCATCCGCATCCTTTTGCTCCATAAGGCTGATAAGAAAAATCGAAAAATACCTGCCCCCAGAACTTTTAAAAACAGTGACCTTTGCTATGGTCCTTACGAGGATTGATTACTGTAATAGCCTCTACCTCACTCTAACATCAGGACTTATAAATAGACTTCAGATTTTGCAAAATGCTGCTGCCCGTTTCATCTCTAACATCCCCAAATACGAATCAGAGAGAGAAGCCATTAGAAGACTGCATGGTTGCCAGTCAGACAATGTTGCAAATTCAAAGCCCTCTGCCTGGCATTTAAATCTCTGCACAGACTCGGGCCTGACCAGTTTAAGAGAAAACTTAAATGGTACATACCAGCAAGAGCACTGCGCTCATTGATACAATCCCTTTATTTTTTAGCGCGGCCACTTTAAAAAAAAATCTACAGTCTGACATAAATAGGTTTCTCTGGGCTGACAAAGGGGTCAGGATCGCATGGAAAAAATTAAGATGTGAGAAAGCAATCGGGGGAATAGCCAGCCCTGATTTCGGCTTTTACAGTTGGGCCTTCCATTTCAAGAATTTGAGATCCTTGCTCCTTGAATCTTCCTGCTTTCCGCCTTACCTCGTAGCCATGTCAAACAGTGTCCCCCAGGGGGGAGATGGATTTTTGTTTAGGTTCGGACTCCCCAGATACTTTAAAAAGGTCAAACTAAAGGTCAGCCTGTGAATTATGGTTCCAGGTGAGGAAGCATTTTAGAAATCCATACTACTGCTCAAACCCTCCTATTTGGAATTCGCCAGGTACCCCGGATTGCCTAAACAACAGATTATCAGCCCCTTTATGGGAAAATGACTTTCAGAAATGGGGCCAATTACTCCGAGATAATAAACTACTGCCTTGGGATGAATTGTTCTCACAAACAAACCAAAACCTATCTAGATTTAAATTTTACCAACTCTCCCGCTGGGCGGCAAAACTGGACAAAAATGGAGCTATAAATAACAAGCTGGAGGATAAGTTTCTAGTTCCTCGCCCTCAAAGCAAAGAAGTATCTAGATGGTATTGGCTGTTTATTAAAGGAGACCCACCATCATCGCCCATGGAGGAGCCATGGAGAAGAGAATTGCCTTCCAGCGACGTTACATCTTACTGGCAAGTATCATTGTGCACTTTGTGGAGGGTTGTCAAGGCTGCACCATTGAGGAGAAATCATCTGTTCACACTCCATAGAGCTTATTGGACCCCGAAGAGGCTGTCTAAGCTGGGAGGCGGAGAGAAGTGTAAATGCATAAATAAGCGAAATGTACCCTGAGGAGTGCAGACAATGTGCACATGTTAATGCAGTGTCCTCAGATCCAGGGCTTCTGGAGGCAAGTGGGGAAGACTATCTCGGATGTAATTGGCCAGGAAATAAAGGTAAGCCTGGTTTTAATCATTTTTGGAATTCTTCCTGATGACAGTATTAACAACAAACTGTCAAATGCTTAAGCTTCACGTCTGTTTGTTTTAACCCTTTTGGCAAGAAGGGAAATATGCTTAAAGTGGATCTCCCCTAACCCGCCAAAGTTTCTAGACAGGGATTCATCAGTTAAAAGGGTTCATAAGCTGGACATGGGTTGTAAGTCAAAGAAAATAACAAGATTTTGGGAATTATGGGAAGAGTGGGTCAATAATTTGGGTCTGGTGATTTCCTAGTTTGCACAAAAAGTCCAATGATTATGAAACAAGTGAGTTTTGGGGGAAATGGTTTATGCAGAAACCATCGGCTCGATATTATCCTGGTTAATTCCCAAGTGTCATGCGGTCCGTGTCCCCAGGCACCCTTTGAGGTGGAAAGAAACCTACAGGGCGGCATATCCCCTCTATCAGGTCCAGAAGGGTGCTATGGTACTGATTTAAGACTATTCACTTTCTTTCATGAGGAAAAAGAAAAAGGAGCACTGCGCTCAGGCTCCGCCAGGAACATGGTTCCCCCACCTTTAAAAAGGCCACCTGGGGGGGAGTTTTTACAGGAACACTGCAACGCTCTGGATTAACTTGCCATTGACTTTAAAAACAGCTCCATCCCTACTCAGCTTCAGAAAAGCCCTAAAGACCTGGCTTTTCACACAGGATGGATAAAAGCACCTTTTCACCCCCTTGCTTTACCCGTAGTGGCTATTTCTGTTACCTTAGGTCAGACTCTATAGCCCCAAGACGCCCCCGGGCATGAGCTGCCCTTTATAAATTACATTTACATTACATTACATTGTGTTTGGTATTAAAAGTCGTTATAAATCTATGAGTTTTTAAGCCCTCTTTCTGCATTTTCTTTTTTCTGTGTCTTTGATGGTTCAAAAAGCATCTTCTCCCTCTTTAATTTTCTGGCCTTGTCCTATGCCTTCTGGATGATTTCCTGAGAATACCCCCTTTGAATAAAGCGACTGGTCATCTCTTTTTCTACTTTTTCATATTCTTTTTTTTTTTTGAAACCGTTTATTGCAATCTCAAGTATATACAAGTATGGGCCTACAACCTTCCGGCCGGCCGCTAGAGTGACAGGAGCACCTGACAAGCGTACAAAAAAGGCACTTGGCGTTGCAGAGAAGTAAATCAGGAGGTATCAACGACGTGGGCCACATGACTCTAAGCCCACAATACGTTTTCATTTTGTACAAACACAACAACACAAAAAAATCACACCCGCAAGGCAACCCGCAATCAAAAGTAACCACATGTGCTCCTCAAATGAGGGACCCCGACCATCCACAGGAGTCTAAAGAGGGGGGAAGGGAAACAAATCCAGGACTGGGGAAACTCTGTGCCCGGGGCTGGGGGAGGGGGTCAACTAGGGGGACGGAGCCGGTGAGGCAGCAGGCAGCAGTGGTGGCTCGCAAATACCCCCGCGGTAGGCATTCCAGGGGCCCCATACTTTCACCCACGCCCCAGGCTTACCCCTCGCCACATACACCACTTTTTCTCGGAACATGCACCAATCCATGTGTTCTTTCCAAGCCGACACCGCCGGGGGCCTCTGGGATCCCCACAGTTGAGCAATGTCACGCTTAGCTATCATATATCCCAGAGTCACCCATCGCGTCTGCGGAACCGAGTAATCAGTTGGTTCCCACACATTCAGCAGGCATCTCCTCGCTTCAGGCAGCAGCACGACATGCGTAACCACTCGCAGGACCTCATGCACACCACGCCAGAATCGCTCCACCCTCGGGCATTCCCACAGAATATGCAAAAAAGTCGCCAAAGCACCACACCCACGCTTACACAGCCCATCATCAGCATAGCCCATACGCAGAAGCCTTGGCCCCGTCATGTAAACCCGGTGGAGGATCTTGAGCTGGACGACGCGAAGGCGAGCCGGTATGGCCACCTCCTTCGGAGAGGCCACCGCGGAAATCCAGTCTTCGTCGTCCAACTCCAGCCCGTCGGCAACCCAAGCCTCACGGAGGCCGGTCAGCAGGCCCGAACGGTCATTAATCAATTTTTTGTAAATAAGGGAGATCGTGCTATCCGGAACGTGGCCATCCAGCACTCTATCCTCCAGGGGGGAAGACTCCGGGATGGAGGTGACGTCTGGGAAGACGGAGCCCAGCGCGTGACGGACCTGCAAGTACCGAAAGTATTCACTGCCCTGCAGCTGAAACTCCGTCTGCAGCGTCTCGAATGTTTTAAATCCCCCTCTCGTCCAGAGGTCCCCCACTTTACTGATGCCAATCGTGTCCCACTTCTCGAAGCCCTTCGAGGTCCACAGGGAGCCCAACCGCTGAGGCGCATACAACGGCGACGCCCGGGTCAAACGGTCCTTCCACCCCATAGCTGCATTGGCAGCGTGCCACACCCGCACCATGACACGCGTGGGCCCCGTCAAGCGGGGATCCGGCGCGCCAGAGTAGAGCGCTCGATTGTAGTCGCCACCGGGCAGGAGCATTTTGTCCATTTCAAATGCCGGGTTCAAGGCGGGCCCATAGAGGCCGTGATTAATTGCAGCTAGCTGGGCGGCCCAGTAATACCGCTTAATGTCCGGGAGGGCAATCCCCCCGTCGTACCACGGGAGCGTCAACTTCGCCAGGGCTATACGCGGCCTCCCGTCCCAGAACAGGCGGCGCTGTAGACTCTCCACCTCACGGAAGTAGCGCGCCGGGACTAGGTCCATAGTGTTCTGGAGAGCGTACAGGAAGCGCGGCAACGACATCATCTTAAACAATGCCGCCCGTCCGAGCGGCGAAAGCGGCAGGCGCCGCCATCGCGCGACGTCCTCCTTCAAGCGCTGGAGGGGGGGAAGCAAATTTCGCTCGTAGCGGGCCTCCGGGTCCAGCGTGATATAGACACCCAGGTACCGAAACCCCCGCGAGGCAATCTGGATCGGACAGCCCCGCGGGAGGACGGGAGCCTCCCCGGAAAGTACATAGACACATGATTTAGCCCAGTTGATGACGAGGCCTGAGTTACGGCCAAAGGAGCGCAGGAAATCAACCAGGACAATCAGTGATTTGCGCGGGGAGGCCAGGTACAAAAGGATATCGTCAGCGTAGAGGGACACGCGGTCCTCATATTCGGGGGTCCAACGGAGACCACGGATGGAAGGGCGCCACCGCAGCCACTCCGCCAGGGGTTCCAGGGCCAATGCAAACAGGAGCGGCGACAAGGGGCAACCCTGTCGCGTGCCCCGTCCCAGCGCGAATGGGGCCGAGACTCGTCCATTCACTACCACCTGCGCTAATGGGCCCGAGTACAACAATTTGACCCAGCTGATGAATCCCGGTCCAAATCCGAATTTCGCCAGCATCGCCCAAATGTATGGCCATTCGAGCGTGTCAAACGCCATGGTGGCGTCTAAGGACGCCAAGATGGCCGGCTCCCGCACAAACGGAACACGCGCGAGCACCCCGTGCAAGCGCCGCAGATTGAGGGCCGTGTTGCGATGGGGAATAAAGCCAGACTGGTCTTGGTGGATCAAATCGCCTACCACGCCGACCAGCCGGGTGGCGAGCACCTTGGCGAGGATTTTGGGCTCCGCATTCAAGAGCGAGATAGGTCGATAGGAGGTAACCCGGTCTCGGGGTCTCCCCTCCTTGTGGATCACCACGATTGTAGCCAGACGTTGGTCCGGCGGGAGGGAGCCCCCCGAGTGGGCCGCCAGGAACATCGCGCGGAGGTGGGGTGCCAGTACGTCCGGTCGCAGCTTATACAACTCGATAGGGATGCCGTTCGGGCCCATGGCCTTGCCAGATGCGACCGAGCGTATGGCAAGGGCAATTTCGTCCGAGGTAGGAGCAGCATCCAACGACTCCCTGTCCTCCACCGAAAGGGAGGGCAGCACGATATCTCGAAGCAGGGCATGAGAATCCGCCTCCGAGCAGGGAGAGACCGGGGAATACACCTCGCGGAAATAATCCGCGAAGCTAGAGACAATGTCTTCTGGCTCGGTGACACGTACACCATCCATCCTCTCAATCAGCGGGACCACACGACTCGCTCTCTCCTTTTTATCTAACCACGCAATCAATTTACCAGCCTTATCACCCACATCATACAGTCCCCCCTGTTGCTCTCTACTGAGGCCCCTGGCTGCCTCCGTGACGAGGGCCCTGTAGGCCGCTTGCTTAAGGTGTAGAACATGCAGTGCAGCATCCGTCACCCCACTCCCCAGATCACCCTCTAATTCAGTAATTTCGGCCTCCACCCGGGTCACCTCCTCCTGCTCGCGCCTCCGGGCATGGGATATGAAGGAGAGGGCCTCCCCCCTAATAACTGTCTTGAAGGCCTCCCAAAGGGAGATAGCCGAAGGGACAGACCCCACATTCTCCTCAAAATACCGCTGCAAGGATTTAATCAAGTCAGCACGAATGGTGGGGTCGCGCAGGTACCAGGCATTGATTGGAGCTACCCTGCCCTCCCCCCTCGGGAGGACACCAAATTGCAACAGGAGCGGGGAGTGATCTGAAATAACCCGCGCCAGGTGGCGCACCTCTCCCACCCTCCCAGCATAGGCCGCAGGGACAAGGATATGATCAAGCCGCGAGAGGCTACCATGGGCACCCGAATGGAAGGTGTATTGCAGCTGCGTGGGATGTTTTAAGCGCCAGCAGTCCACCAATCCCAATGTATCTAAGAGGCCGGACAGCCACGCCTGCGCCCGGGGGAGGTCTCTAGGGGGGTGACGATCCATAGTCCCAGAAACCACCGCATTGAAATCCCCCCCAACCACCAGAAGCCCCCCCGGAAGGTCAAGAAGGAGGCGCCCCAGGTCCGCAAAAGTGGTAGACTGTAGCCCCGGTGGGACGTACACTGAAACAAAGACAACCACTTTGCCCTCCATTCTCCCCACCAAGGCAGTGTAGCGTCCCCTCTCATCATGGCGCACCTCGTCTATTTCCAGCGGGAGCGAGTTCTTAACCATGATACCCACCCCCCGCGAGCCAGACGTGAAGCCCGAGTGGGCCACCAAACGATAGCCACGCCGATTCATGGCACAAAAGGAATTACCAATAAGGTGTGTCTCCTGCAGAAAGACCACATCTGGCGAAAGTCGTTTCAGATACTGCAGGACCACACCTCGCTTAATCCTATCCCCCAGTCTATTAACGTTCCAAGACAACAAAGTCAAGTCCCTACCCCCCATCACGTACTGAAGCCATCATTCGTCCCCCCGAGAGCACCTCAAAAACATCAATACAGTAAAGGGTTTGCCTTGCGGTAAAAACAAACAACACCCCACCCCAACCCACCCATCCCAACAGAACTCCCCCCTCCCTGCACCCCTGCATGAGCCCAAACAGCCCCCCCAAAGTGCAGTGTGCCTGTCGCCCCATAGATGAAAAAAACTAACTAGTCCCCCAGAGGAGGAGGGAAAGCCCCCAAGAGACCCCGTACGACCTCCACGGGAGGGGAACTTACACAATCAGTCAATGATGACAATAATGTTGTCCAGAGCAAGGCCTACTATTAGTCCCTCAGTCCTGATCCGGCAAGCCCTCCCCACCAACCGCGCCCCCCCCACCCCCCCGGCCCCGATACCCGGGCAAAGTGTCCAACCAGTCCCCGGCCGCCTCGGGACGATCAAAAAAGTGCGTGCGGCCATCCACCTCTACCCTCAACTTCGCTGGAAAAAGCATCGCATACTTGAGGTTCAGGTCCCGTAGGCGACGTTTGACTCCGAGAAAACTCAGTCTCTGCTTCTGGACCGCCGGAGTAAAGTCAGGATAAAAGTTTACGTCCACATTGTCGAGTCTGACCGGTCCTTGTTGCCTAGAAGTCTGCAGGATAGCGTCTCTGTCCCGATAGTTGAAGATCCAGGCGATGAGAGGCCTCGGAGGGGCTCCGACCTTAGGCCTTTCTCCGGGGACCCTGTGGGCACGTTCCACCGCAAAGAGTTTACTCAGCCCCCGGGGCTGGAGACGGGTAAGGATCAGGTCCTCCACAAACAGATCCGCCGCCTCCTCCTCACGTCCCTCCGGCACCCCGACAATGCGGACATTGTTCCTCCGGGCCCGACCCCTCGGAATCCTCCAGTCGACGATCCATCAGGGCGCTCGCCTGGCCTAATCGGCGCACCTCCTTTTGGAGGGCCGCCACGTCCGTTGTGAGGCCCGAGGTGGTGTGGGCCAAAGAGTCGACCCGGTCATTCGTCTTGGACAGATCGGCCCTCACCAGGCCCACATCCACGAGGACCGAGTCAATCTTCTGCGCCAGAGTGTCAAAGCGCTGGTCCACCGAGGCCTTCATCTCGGCGATGGCGCCCATGACGTCTCGGAGGGTCAGATCCGCAGGCAGAGCAGGAGCATCAGTCGGGCCCACAGGGGACCTACGTGGCGCCTCTGGAGATCCCTTCTGGAGGGTGTAGCGGTCCATGCTGTTGGATTGATGGGCTGCGCCACGGCGGGTCGATTTCACCTTTGCCCGGTCGCCATCTTGCTTCGTGGACATGGCTCCAATCCCCAAATCGTGCCAATCTCCTTGAAAGGGGCTGACAAACCCGTTCACGGGCTCCGGGGGGGGGCGACCACAGCTCCGAAGGGCAGGTCACAGCTGGCGGGCTGGCAGGGCACCCCGACGAAGCCACACCACCGCACGCCGCCCCGCGACCCTACCTCGCTTGGCAGCAAGGAGGGCGCGAAAGCGAAAGTGAAAGCGCTGGGTACGCGAGTCGCCCAGCCTCGCCCGCCGCCGTTGTTCACTTTGTCTCCGGATCGCCCCACAACTCCAATCCGGGGGGCCGGTGTGGAGAAGGCCGCAAACCGCAGTCGATGCTCCCGCCGGTGTCCGAGGTCCGATTTGGAAACGGAAAACGGGTGGCACCTCAGCTCGGTCTCACGAACACAGTCCCCTCGTCTAGGACAGGATATGGTCAGGATTTATGCAGGAGGTCGCGGAGGTCCTCGGGAGCCTCGCACCTACGCGGCCATCTTGGTTGCGCGCTAGGCTCCTCCCCCACTTTTTCATATTCTTCAAAATTGCTGCAGGTTCTCCTCGCCCTGTAGAACTCCCCTAAAGGTATACTCCTGATGAGTGGTGCTGGGTGGGAGCTTCCCGAATGCAAAATAGCATTCCCAGCCGTAGGCTTACGGAAAATAGTAGTTCCCAGCCTATCCCCTTTTGGGGTTATTCTGACATCTAGGAAATCTATTGCAGTTCTGCTGTGTTGTCCCACAAATTTTAAATTGAGATTCTTATCATTTAGGTTACTGATGAAAAAGTCAATATTGGCTTCTGTGCCCTGCCACAGCACAAAAACATCATCAATAAACCTTACCCACAGAAGAGTATTTTCTGCCAATTGTTCCAGCCCTGGACCTCGGAGCACCTGCTCCTCCCACCAGCCTAGATGTAAGTTGGCATAACTGGGGGCGAAGCAGGTGCCCATGGCTGTTCCTTGTTCTTGCTGGAACAACTTATTTCCGAACTTAAGACACCACTCCATCATCTCTAGCAGCATTCTATTGTGATATACAAATCTCATTGGTCTTGTTTGAAAAATATTCAGTGGCCCTTAAACCATTGGCATGCCTAATACTCATATATAGTGTATCTATATCAAGTGTTAATAACATCATGTTGTTTTCCCAGCATATATCATATATATGTTTTAAAAAAATCAGTAGAGTCTCTAATATAGGATGTTAAAGTCCTTCCAATTGGGTTTAAGAAATAGTCAATATATTTGGAGATGTTCTCGAATAGACTGCTACAAGATGAAATTATAGGTCTCCCTTGTGGGTTGTAAACGCTTTTATGTACTTTTGGCGTCATGTAAAAGACTGGAATAACTGGACTCTCCTGTTTGATAAATGTAAATTCATCCCAGCTTAGGAGTTTTTGTTACTTCCAGTCTTTCAAAGAATTCGTCTTTCACTTTGTCTTACTCCATTCTTTAAATCCGTTTGTAACACTCCCTGTTGTTCAGTTGATTTAGGGCTTCCTTTCTATACATATCCTGTCCCCAAAGTACGACATTTCCTCCCTTGCCTGAAGGTTTCACCAGGATTCCTTCTTCTTTTTTAATTTTATTTATGACTCTCTGGATTTGGGCTTCTTTTGGGTCCCTCTTTCGTTTGTGATTCCCCACTTTATAATAAAGGCATCTCAAATCCATTGTCACATTTTCAGAAAAATGTCTAAATTATCTCCTTTAATTTGGGGTATATAGCGTGACCGTGGACGAAAAGGAGTGCAGTCCGTATTCTCCAATTGTAAATTGAATGAATCAATTTCTTCATTATCTGTTTGGTATTCAATCATTACTGGTTAGGTTTCATTATTTTCATTTTGTGATGACCACAGATCTTCTAAAGTGAGCATATCCATAACCGTTAAGTTGTATAATTAATCTGGGAGAATAACCAATTGTGGGGATATTGAAGTTCCTTTGAGACTCTTATTATTTTTGTATAGTTTAGATAATTTTAATTTGCACACAAACCTATAGAGGTCCATTCTGCAGTTTGTATAGTTGAATTCCTTTTTATCACAATATGACAGACCTAATTCCAACACTGATTTGTCTTCCTCTGATAAAACGATGTTGCTCAAATTTATAACTGCATTGTTGGAGGGTATTTCTTTGATGTCTGCCTCGTATTGGAGCGCATTGATCTGTCCGTTTGCCCTCCTCGAGTTTTGCCGATATCCTTCCCCTCCTCTCCTCTGTTTCCTCGTCCTCGTCCTCGTCCTCTTCCCTTCCCCCAACCTCTTATCGTTTGGTGGTCCGTTTTTTGATCCAACTGTAAAAAAACAGAACTCATTGGTTACAGTGAGCCTCTTCTAGTGGATTCCTCTTGTTCTACTTCCAAGCCAGTATCTGAACTGGCCTCACTTTGTGAGGTTTCTTAGCGTGTAATGTTGCCACTTTGGACTCTTTGCCTCCTTTCTGAAACAAACCTTTTAGCAAATGTATATATTCATCCATCTAGTCGATCACGTAAGAATTTAGTCGCTTTTCTGTCTTTAATCCTTCTCTCATACTTATCAAGTCTGTTCTTTAAATCTCCTTTGAATTTGGTTATTCTTGCCTGGTCTACATTTTTATCCAGTATGGCAGTGCGTTCCTTGATTTTTATTAGAACGTCTTGTCTTTCTATTTCCGCATATTTTATTAACATCCTAATCATGTTGGTTGAGCTACTTGCACTATTATCAGCATATTCACGTAAGAGCTCCGAGTTGGGATTTTCATATGTAGGCGTAATCATTATACACAATCCTCCTGGGATTCTGCCTACTTGGATGTATTGTCTTAGGGATGCTACTTCCAACCAGCGTGAGATTTCTTGCTTTTTTAGTTTTTCGTATTCCTGTAATTGCTTTCCAATTTCATAATTAATCAATGCTGTAGGTTCATCTCTGTCCCTGTTCGGCATCGTTACTGTTTCCTCCAAAAGTTTAAGACCTTCTTGCTGTCTGGCTGCACATTCATCATCACTCATATTTAATATGTCAGTGAAATGCCCCTTCTCTTCCTCTCCTCTTCCCTTCCTTAAGGAGAGTTTGTCGCTTTCCAGCCCGGCTCCCACTCGCCCTTTGCTCACCCTGCTTACCGGAATCTCACACGAGTACACCTCCGTCGATTGGAATCCTCCGATCCCGAGACTCCTCGCGTTCGAAATCCGCTCTCGTGTAGGTGGCGTTGTCGGGCTTGCGGGGGGCATGCCTGTCCCCTTTTTCCAGTATCCAGGTGACAGCTGTACCGGCGTGCTTCCTGATTGCCGGGGGTGCTGGTTGTGAGACGGCCGCTGCGTCTCTATGTATCACGTGCAAATCTTCCTCATTGCAAGAAAAATAATCCAGCACTCCATGAAGATTCTCCTCACTCGAACTTTATTAGTTGGGTGATGGCATCTACACGTTTCGGCTGCTACACGCAGCCTTGTTCACGATTCAGTTTGCCATTAAATTAAACATTAAATACTTTTCAGTGAGTCATGAACATTGATAAAGGAAAAACCCATTGCACATCAAAGCCTATGACTATGTTAATCTGGGCGCCATTTTGGAACACGTTACATAGCATTGTTGGTACTCTGTTTTACATGCAAGTGCATATTATATTACATTGGTTCTGTTTCAAGCAGTATAATTCATCACTTTCTCAAACATTTAAAAAACTAAATAAATACGTAAAAAACATTTCTTATTTAAATGCATTGAACTTTAAGTGCAAAATATTCCTTGGCAATCCATTTTATACTTGGAATTTTCCTAAGTTTATAGTCTAGGTTGCTTAGGTTTATATATATACCCTGTATGAAGATTAGCCAATGGAAGCATGTCAAATTCAAACAATATCCCTTTGTGCTACGACGAATCAAAGCTACCAGTAGTAGAGTCACTATGGTGAGTACCTTTTACTTCTGTACACAGTTCGGCCTAAATGTTGGCCTTCATGCTGTGTTGCGATTGTACGAGGGCATACCCAACAATCAAGCTGCTCCCTCCTGCCCTGCTAGAGCTTGTGGCAACACCTATCAATGGACTTACTTGCTCAACTTACACAAATGGTAGAAATGTACTATACAAATGCATTTAACATAATGTAACATAAAAGAACTAGACACCGAGGCATTGTAACATACTCTGTGGTGCCTGAAAGACAGGGCTGCATCCACAGGCAGACTTCAGTGCCCATTTTTTAATGAGTATGATGAGAGAAAGGGTAAGACTTAGGCCACACCCAACACTCCTTCAACCCTCACAAATTTCACCCTTCGCAGGCTTGATGCCTGCAGCTGGGGAGGAGGGGGGAGACTGACATTTTCAAATTTCTTTTAGCTGTAAGCACTTTATTCATGTACAGGTGCTCGGTAAAAGTAAAATGAAAACGACATAATCCCTCCAGGCACTACACCGACTACCAATCAGGAGACGCAGCGGGTCTCCATGCACCTGCAATATTTTGGCAGCCAGAAGCACCTGCATGGTGAGGGGGTGGTAGATGGTTCTCCACACCAAGGCGGGCGGCTGATAGACTGTCTGATAGCTCACTTCTGCCAAACTTAGATCTGCGGCCCACGAGAACAGCCCTCATTATGGGGCTACATTTTCCCAAAGGGTGAATTTGCGAATGCCTCGTCTCGGCTCACCTCCGAAGACTCTTCTTGACATGCTGAGGTCTAAAAAAGCCACATCCTGTGGTCTGCAGGGAGATGAGGATTTTTTTTCTTGGCTCTACGCATTCCTCTTGATGAGTTCTTGTTTTAAAGGAAACTGCGCTGGAAAAGGCAGGTGTGTGAGCAGCCTTGCGTTCTACCAGGACAAGCACTGCATGTCCATGAAAACAAGGGCAAGCAAACAGGAAATTAGCAAAAAAGTGCTTACTGTTTGTTTCTCAAAATGCATACAGTTCATGACTATTCATAAATCAACATAGTCCTAATTATGAGATGCATGGTAAAATAGCACTGTAATGTTAAGACTGAGGGGTGCGGTAATCACCTGGTGTGTTGTTTCCTCGCCATTAGAAGTTTCACCCTCTGAAGAGGAATAAACATTGAAATTGTTTTTTGCACACTGATTTGCACACCGTTATCCTACATTTCGAGGACTAAGGCCCACATGCATCAAGGAAAAAAACGGTCACAAACGGGGCAAATTCTCAGAATCTGCCCCTTTGCGACCAGAATTTTTGCATTTGGGATGCATCATCCCAAATGCAAAAATCGCAAATTGCGATTGCATTTAAGGAATCGCAAATTGCGATGCCTTGAATGCAATGCAAGAGGCCATTTAAAATAGCGATTTCGCTATTAGGGTCCGCTAATTACCGGAAAATTATACCTGATGGTAATTAGCGGACACTTAGAAAAATGCACTTAAAGTGCATTTTTCAAAGTCACATGTTACACACACACATGCCCTTGGGGCATGTGAGTGCGCAACATGGGTCCGCATTTCAATTTCAGGGGTGCAACATCCTTTTGACACCCTTGCACCCTTGAAATTGCATACGCAATTTGCGAGTACCTAATGGGTACTCGCAAATTGCGCATGCAATTCCCTTTCATTCCTATGGGCCTGTAGGCCCATAGGAATGAATGGAAAGCCATTCCTTAATTGCGACTCGCAATTTGCGTGTTGCAATTAAGGAATTTGTAGGAATCGCTATTTTTTTAGCGAGTCATACATGCATAGGCTTTTGCAATTTCTTATTAGCGAATCCTTATTTTTTGCTAATAAGGAATCGCAAATGGCATTTTTGATACATGTGCCAGTTAGTTCCAAATTAACTCTGCCTGTTTCGAAATTGTGTTGCTTTCTGAAATTCATAGTAAGGATCGCAGTTGTTACAAAACATTTGAAAATGTAAGTAGTCATCCCTGATTAAAACCAATCAGAAATGGCCGACTTTTACCCTTGCAAATGAGGTTCTACAAATAGGAAATCCTACCTCTATGGAGGATATTTTTAATATTCACAAATCCATATTTAGGGAAGGGCTTGTGGGTTATTTCTGGGCTATTGTATTTTTTGCAAAAGTTGGTCATCACCCACAAATTTGTAAGTTTATGAATATTCATTAATTTTAGGGTAGTTTTATACCTTAGATTTACTCCTGGCAAGGACAGGGTGAAATATGTTAGTGTTAGTGGAGTAAGAATGGGATGTGGACATCCATAACATTGACACAGGTTAGGAGGAAGGGATTCCAACAGGGGAAAACATTTTTCTGAATGGAAAATGTAATTGAAAAAAAGTGTGTAAATGCACATTTGTGTCCAATTGATGCATGTAAGTAGTACACCTACAATCAGCATCTTTTAGCCCTTTGAGACGTCAACGAACTCTACCATCATAACAAATGTGTAAGACTACTCATGCACTACCTTTGGCCCCCAAATAAGTCAGAAATAGTCCACACATATGAGTAACCATACAAGATCCCATATTCAACCTTCTTTTCTAAAATGTTAGGAATTAGACCCTTTGTGAAATGTGCTTTGTGATCAGATTACTATAGAACCAAGAAAGCTTCACTGTTTTCCAGTGGGTTCTCAAATCCAGTTTAAATGTCTCTGTCTCTTACACAAAGATCTCTACGGGACTGCAGCAGACTACTTTCACCATGCTCCTGTTAGGTTCCCTCGTTCTCCCAAAAAGAACCCGGTCACACCCTTCCTCTTTGACTGGTCACCTTTGAAGGACGATGCAACTCATCTCTGAAACGGCAGGGGTGGCCAGCATGGATCGGAGGCAGGGGTGCGGGAGGGCAAATTGGACACGGTGGGAATGTAGGTTGAAAAAAATTAAATAGAAAATAAAAACGTACCTTCTTGCCGCTTACGCGCTGCGTCTCTCCCTCGCTCGGCCTAAACAAAAAGCACACCCAAGCCCCCAGTCATCCAAGCACAACGTTGCCTTAGCAGCATTGTGATTGGTCTGAGCACCGTGTTTCAGCGCTCAGATGCTGACGGGGAGCCTGGGCATGTTTTCAATGCAGGCTGTAATGCAGTCTGCATGAAGAATGCGAAGTGTGGAAGACTGTTTTGGGCGGTCCGAGAGGGTCGGCCAAGCAATCATTGCGCCCTTAGGAGGGTGCTACCAATCTTCCTCTGCCCCCTCGCGCAAAGTGCGGAAGTAGGAGAAAATAAAATGATAATAAAGCAAGTTATTATCATTTTATTTTCCCTCTGTCTCACTGCAAAAAAAAAAAAAGTGGGGCGATGCTCCTCCGCCTTAGTAGAGGAGCCGCCACTGTGAAACGGTCTCCCAGACTCCCGTTAGGCCAAAGAGAATTTCTTAACATTCAACAACAGTTAAATAATATTTATTTTAAGCCTCCCGGACGCCTTGCTCTCAGGCTAGCGCCTGGCTGTAGTAGGCACTATAAAAAAATATACTAACATGAGTGGGGCTCAGATTCCTTTCCCATGGTAGGAGTGATTCATTTTCCGCATTGCAGAAGCCATGACAGTCTTGCAAACAGCAGTAGGGGCATGCCACTGCAGCCGAGAATGCGCAAAACATGCGGCGGATTCCGGGGAGGAGGGAAGTTGATTCAGTGCCTTTCTGCTCCCACCCTCCAGACAAACATCTTGCACAGAAATAAAACATACTGAAAAAAACCCAGATTTAATAATACATTCGTCGTTGAGATTTATGATATTTGGAATAAATACACCATCCGCGCACGGGTCTCCAACGTCAACGCGTTTGCTGCAAACCTCCAATTAAAATTAGACAAACTGTGATTAACTGTGCACAGTGTGGGGAAAGGTGTCATGTTTGGCATAAGCAGTTTTCAGTTCTAGAGCGCATAACACGTGCACATCTAATTTCAAGACCATTCAACACATATAACTTGCTTAGGCAGGTCTGTCCGCAGAAGTACAATCTGTCAAGGCCCCTTTGTTTCTAACGAGGATGTCTGGTGAAGCTTTTAATCACCACAGTCCTGTGTATCACTTACGTGGTCAGCAGACAACTAAAGCTAATTCAATGCGGTTTTCAGGGGCAGATTGACCTGTTGTGACATCTGGGTGTTTGCTGATAGGCTGCTGACTGGCAAAAGTTTGCAGCCAGGGTTATAACAGCCAAATGTAAAGCCAGTGCACCTCTGGGGATTTGTGCTCAAGGCATCTCTCTCATTTTATTCAAATTTCTACATAGCATGGTCTCATCCCAGACCTACAGAGAAGACAAAATAATGCCAGTTGTTTGTGATAGGAAGACTGGAAGACATTGAGGTGGAAAAGATGACAGCAGTGATGGTACGCCTGAACTACTGAAACCACTCACCCAAAGAAACTTACCCACAGGCTGCAAAGGTTCAAGAATCAGGCAGCCATAAAGTCTGTGAACCTATGAAAATTGGGATTATGTGAAACCAGTCTTGAAAGTGTGCCACTGGCAACGAGGGGACGCAAGAACCCACGATCACAAATCTTTGCGCTTCACTTAAGGCCTATTGCACTCGTGCTGGGATCCTTAGGTTAGCTCCACTGTGCACCCTGCAGTAACCTGTGTTTGGCACCTGCACACCTGATCAACCAAAGAGATTCAAGTGGCTGAAACGCAGAGGGAGGTGTGGAACATCCTGAAATCCAGCCTACAAGTTAAAACTAAAAGCCTTCTTCAAGAAACAACTAAAAATGTAACAGTTCTGGACCTTCAGCAAAATACCCCACAGCAGGGTGCCAGTGATTGAGGAACATGTTGAAAAAGCGATAGTAAATAGAGATTGTCGCCTCGCACCCAGGGGCATCTTGACTTCCCCATGATTTGTCTTCTCATAACCTCTGCTGATGTCTTCAGGGCTCGAAAGAGCCTGAGAGGCGAATTGCAGTGTCTTCTGTCATCGTCACATAAATAAGAAATAAATAAGAGTAGAATAATGTAGGAAAGCCCGGAATTAGGAAAATATGTTATGCAACATAGATAAGTTGCTACAGAGTTCATCGTAGCTATTGGGGGTGATGATTCCAAGAAGGGGTTTAGAACAGCCATAGAAGGTATGACTTGATGAAGATTTTAGAAGCTATATGAAGGAATATAAATCTAGGATCAGACTGGTGTCCACAGGAATAGAGCTCCAATTTCTTCATGCTGTAGCAGAATTTTTTATTTCTTGTATTAGGGGGTGGTGAGAAGAAGAACAACTTTGCTGTAGGCGTGAAGGAAACAGACCAGCTTCAGAGTCTGTAAGGTATATAGGTTGTTTTTGTGCAGTTAGACAACCTTGAAATTGATGCAGGATTGTTCTCAGGAAGTGCACACCTTGATTGGAACCTGTTGGAGTTTTCAAGGACTCAGAATGATGGTCCCATTTCTTTACACCATAAGTGAGCTAAACTGAGAAGTGGAGGATGGTCTTCAGGGGAGATAGCAAGGAGCTGAGGATACCTATCAGAAGTGATTTTACCTTGTTGAGTCTTGAAATAATCATTGCTTTGACCACAGATCTGAAGCCATGATTCTGCATAAAGCAGGACCGGACTGGTGGGTTTGGGGCAGAAGGCAGCTTTCTTAGCTTTGATGCGCGGAGGGTTCTTGAATCCATTCATCCCTGAAAGCAACCATAAGAGAGCAGCTTACAATGTTCTGATGGGCACAAGTATAATGTTCTGCTGTAGATAAATGATGCTTCTGCAGACTAGACTTAAAGGTCGTCTTTATCAACACTGGGTGTCCTGACCTCTGTGGCAGGATCTTAAGCCCTGCTGTAGGTCATGGGTCAGGGAGATCTCAGAGGCCTATTTAGGGCTCACCCAAGGATTTTCAATCCTGTCTTTCCGATACATCTTCCCTGAGGGATATTACTAGGATAATGGCCTGATCATGTTTGTTTTCTGACTGCACTCTAACCTGTTCTTAGTCTATGGCCACACTCTTGAATCCTCCTGGAGCCCCCCCCCGCATACATTAAAGCACTGGGGGTATGGGGGGTGTGGTTAGTTCACCTTCATCCCAAACCCTCCTACTGGCCCGACAGCTTTACGACTTCGGTTTTCTTACCGTCCCTGTCACAATTAAATTGAGGTCACATTATTCCACACTCGATGGAGAACCAAAGACTTTAATAGGATCAAAACAGATAAAGGCACTTTACTTGGCAATGCAATAGATAATCAATCACTGCACCCGATTTCCACATATTATCCTTTGTGCACTGTATAGTTCTATCAGTGAATCTGCATGGCTGTGCAAATTTAGAGGCGAATTCAATGGAAAATGTGCTGTATGTAAATGATAGAACACCACCACAACTTGGTGTAGGTAATATATTTGCAACAGTGTGCTTGAAAGTTCACCCCCTGCTGCTGTTGGAATTCACCCTACATACTACCCGGAGGTCACTTAAGCTCTCATTAGGCACGTTACAAAGAAATATGTGGTGTGTTCAGGAGCTGTGCCTCATTCTGCCTGAATTAGTTGTTCACCCATGTTTTTTCCCCATTTTACACATGCTTTGTACACATCCGCTATAGTACAAAAATAAGACTCACCGTAAAGTATTGGAATATATATATATATATATATATTCACTGAAAAAACCATAGGTTTCACACATGTTATAGTTAGCGGAAATTTTACTGATAAAAAAACAATGAAATTCCCCCGTTATAGTTAGTGCAGGCAACTATAACTCACGCGACCGCAATCCTCTGCTGATGCTAATACTGTATTTAGACACTTATTTGCCCATGTCTTCTTCCATACATTTTTAGCTATACATATATTACAAATATTTTTTTTTCATAAAGACACATATGTCATCAGCAGAAGATTGCGGTCGCGTGAGTTATAGTTGCCTGCACTAACTATAACGGGGGAATTTCATTGGTTTTTTATCAGTAAAATTTCCGCTAACTATAACATGTGTGAAACCTATGGTTTTTTCAGTGAATTTGCAAGGTTTTTTAAATGCTAATTCCTAACTATAACGTGTGTGAAACCTATGGTTTTTTCAGTGAATTTGTACGGTTTTTTAAATGCTAAGTTACTTTACGCCATTCGTGGCGTGCGCGCCCACTTAACGCAGTTCGTTCCGTGCGCGCACGGTGCGCTTCGCGCACCGTGCGCGCACAGTGAGCACGCGGTGCGCTTCGCGCACCGCGTGCCCACGTTACGCAGTTAGTGCCGTGCACGCACGGTGGGCACGAGGTGCGATGACAAAGCAAGAAAGCACGTCAACAAATCTGTACTTACTTGTAGGTACCACTAAAAAATCATTTCATAAACACAACGGCTCTTTTTAGAGCCCCCTAATATCTAAACACTTAAATCTGATTTTCATTTTTTTTTTTTTTTTTTTCTACCGTACGCTTACCGTAAGCTTACCGTACGCGTACCCCGTGATTTTTTTTAAAATCAATAAATGTTTTCTTTGTACTTTACAGTCCTTCTTTGACCCCCTCACAAATGTAAGGGGGTCTGTAACTCTCCTCATTGCCCCCTTTCCTTGTTTTCACTCTTTTTTTTCAGAGTGAAATACACAAAATGGCGGCCGCCGCTTCCTGGTTTCGGCCGATTCGAATGTTTACTAAGATCTAAGAGCCAATCAGAATCGCGCTCGCGCACGCCACCGTACGCTTACCGTAAGCGTACGGTAAGCGTACCGTAAGCGGGCTCAGATATATATATTGATTTAAAGGCTATTTTCTCAGAATCTACTGAACAGATTTACACCAAACCTACAAAAGGCACTTCCTTGACCTAGGGACTACCTCTCTGCCAAATTTTGAGTAATTCTGTTCAGCCGTTCGGGCTGTAGCTCGTTCAAAAGGTCCTATGGAAAAATGCATGGGAAAAACGCGTTTTGGGACCCCCCTTTTATCTCAGCCCCCGCTTGACGGATCCCCCCGAGACTTTCAGGGTAGGAGCGGAGCATAGCGCCCCACCTATTTTGAGAAATTCGCGAGGATTCGTCGACCGGCGCCAAAGTTATTCAAAATAGAATGTTGAGGTTTTCCTATGGAAACGTGGTCCTAACTATAACTACCTACTGGCGACCGCCAGTAGGTAATATATATATATATATATATATATATATATATATATATAAATACACCCATACATACATAAAATAGCATCATTTACATGGTCTGAAATGCACTTGTATCTTGTGGTGAAGTATGCAAAGATTTCTTTTAACAAATAACTGAAGTTACCACCAGGGCCGGCTTTAGGGCAGTGCGACTGGTGCAGCCGATCTGTGCACTGACCTATGGAGGGGGTCACTGTGACCTCAGGGGGGCGCTGCGTTTAGCAATATCTTATGATAGGAGAGATGAGGGACACTTTTGCAGGTGGTAGTGAGAGAATCCTAGGAGGTGGTCATGGGACCGGGGGGGCGCCAAAATGATTGTCACACTGAACTCCCCCCGCGCTGAAGCCGACCCTAATTGCCACTGAGTAGTTAAAGTTAGGTCAGCTTCTCCACAGTAAATGCATTTTTTTCTATTGCTAATAACGTTCGCCCCGTTTGATAAATCTCCATAAAACTTCCTAAAAAAGTGCTACGTTTTGACTAGTTTGGGCATGGAAAGTTTCGGGGTGATGCATCAAGCAGGGGCTGAGAAAAAAAGGGGTGTCTCAAAACACAAAATCCCCATGCATATTCTATAGACTTCTTTAGGCAGGGCTACAGCAAACACTGCTCAACGGAATTACACTAAATTTGGTAGGAAGCTAGATCTTGGCCCGCAGATTGTGCTTTTTGTGATTTGGTGTATATACGTTCAGTAGTTTTTGTGAAATTAAGGGTAAAACATAATTGTGTATCTGAACGGTTGGGTCCTCAAGAGGCACGAGAGACTCTCGCAGGAATGGCAAGTGAAAAATGGAGCGTTCTGATTGGCCAACAGACCTTTATTTCCCATGGGCCATGTCACTCCCGTGGGAGTTAGACTCCCATGGGATTGAGGGCTCTGATTGGTTGTCAGCAATATCAGACTTGATCTCCAGTTCTGAAGTAAAAAATGAAAAGTAATATAAGGGGGCAGGGTAGATATACCCTGCCACCGTAGGCCCCATGGGTGGACCCAAAGGTGGACCCCCCTAGGACAAAGAACAAAAACAAATCTGCAAAAAATTTCACAATCCAGCGGGACTCCTGCAGGACCGCATTTATTTGGTTAATGCCCTGGGGAGCCCGCCGCCGGTGCTGTATCCATAAAGGACAGGGTGGCTGCATGGCTCCCCTCTCCCAGCCATTGAAGACCCCGGGAAGCCCACCCCATGGACCAACATTTGACAACATAAAATCAGGGGAGGGGGTCTCGTGGCCCCCTCCCTGAACCTCTAAAGGCCCCGGGGAGCCCACCACCTGGGCTGAAATTTCACAAAATGGTGAGTGGGCTGCGCAGCCCCCCTTCCCGAGCCATTTATGGCCCTGGGGCCCCATCCCTTGGGCCGGCTCTTAACCTATGCCCCAGGAAGCCCACCCCCTGGACATAGCGGTGTCCCTGCTGCTCGCACCGGAGCAGGTAGGGAAACCTGTGTTTGCTCTCACTTGGCGGGAGCATTTTCAAAGCTCCCACCAAGCGGGAACCTGATTACGAGTCTGGCGGTCGACGGACTGCCAGACTAGTGGGGGTGCGGGAGCAGTGGTCTCTGACCACCCTGTTACAGTTAGGGCGGTCGGACCACCAGTGCCCCACCGCAGCTGCCAGGAAACTGCCAATCCCTGGCTGTGTTGCAGCGGCCAGGAGGCATCAATATGCTTGGTGAGAAGCATATTACGAGTTTCCTCTTTGCCATGGTTTTCATGGCAGTTCCTACTCCGTGAAAACCCTGGTGGCGGGGAAACAAAGGAGCCCGACAGGGCCCCCTTGTGCCTCTGCATCATGTCAGAAAAGTGACTGCCCAACAAGGAGTCGGCGGTTCCCCTTCCCTAATTAGGATGCGACCGCCATCATGGTGGTCGGAAAGTTCCTATTTGCTATTGCAGCTTGTGCTGCGTGCTGCAGCTCAAGCCGCAATAATAAAATTACACTTTTGCACTGTGTGGAAGGTACCATGCGGTGCCTGCCACAGGATGCATGGATGTTTGGGGGAGAACCACAGCTGCCGCCCAGACCTCATAGCAGATGCCGCAGGTGAACCCTTCGCAACAGCCTTCCTATGGTGGTCGGACTGCCATAGAAAGGCTGTAGGAAACGAGCATCGTAATCCCCAAGGCGGTGCCTGAGCAGGCACCATTTTGGAGATTACGATCCACCCTCTGCCCCAACAGGATCCTTGAGCCTGTTGTAGGTGGAGCAGATTCCCCCCGCTGCAGCCATCGGTCAGACTGCCTGTATCCTAATACGGCAGTCAGACTGATGCCTCAGATGTCTGTCGGAACAACACCGGCGAGCTGTCATTCAGCCCAACATCGTAAGGGGGCCCACAGTGCTTCAAAAGGAATATATGAATGTGATACAGCCAGATCTTGAGTTTGGTTTCACTGCCCCCCCTTTAATTACAAACAGTACAATAGAATACATTTTTGTCTTCTTTTTGTTATAAATCTCATCATAATGACCTCCCTCCCCATCTTGAGCGTTAGCAAGTGTATAAGTATTGGCACAGCTTTTAGTTTTGCAAGAGCACTGAATGACTTGCAAGATCAATCTAAAACCAATACCACAATCAGGATAATACCAATAATGTATTCAAATATCGCCATGCATCTAGGGTTTGAAACGACCCCCAACCATGCCCAGATGTAAAATGTGATTCATCACTGCCGCTTTGTATCTTACATAATTTTTTTTACACTCACTTAATATTATCTTTTTACTTGTATATGCAAACAGAAATGTTAGGTAGGTAAGTGCAGCATTTCCAACCTACAATGGCACGGACCTCCAACTTTGGCTACTAAAAGGTAATCGAAAGCCATTCTAATTTGAATTAGCATCTTGACTGTTCTGTTATAAGTTTTAAAGCTATTGCTGTGGAATTTTCTACTCTTCCAAAATCTCAGCATTTCTCCTTGTTTCATCTAAAACAACAGTAATTCATTTTTGGGAATTAGAGGAGAGAAGAACCTGGAGGTAGGTGAAACGGCTCACCTGCCCCTCTTTCTTTCTAAAAGATGATCATTAAAGTGTCTTATGGCTTTAACGATATAACCTGGATAGCAATTCTCAGTCCAATCTAGCGGCAGCCAGGGCTATGCTCACAATCCACAAATGAAATATGTATGACCTCCCTGGGTGTGACATTTGAGAAATAGAACTCCATTTGGAAGGCATTACTCAAAGGGAGGTAACTTAAAAGGAATCTTCTCTACTGATTAAATCACATTTACTGGGTCCAACAAAGATAATGGAGGCATATGCTCTCTGTGCTTGCAAATAAATCCTTGCTCATCCATTGCAATATCAGTAACATTTGGCACATTGTGGTTAGATGATTATTAAAGTTTTTAAGGCCTGAAAAGAATAGGGGGATGCTGGCACACTCTGGCAGTCTATGTCAGAGCTAAAAAAGCGGAAGGTACTTGTCATTAAAACTGATGGGCACTCCGGTCAAAGGGATGGTATTTCCTTCATCAACAGGCATATACATTAGAATCCAGCAAGAGGAGGAGTTAATGGTGTGCCTTTACTTTTCCTACAGCAACACTTAGGAGTTTCCTTTGTAAGCCAGACAACTCTGTACAAGGGAAGGTTCTGCGCAGCTTGGTCTTGAAATAGTTCCCAACTTGGAGGCAAGGATGTACCACACCACCAGTTAAAACAGCAGTGAAGATTGCAGGCCAGACCCAGAAGGAGTTGGTTGCTTACCACAGACAGAGGCTTTAACCTTGAGAGGCTGTCTTGGCATCATCATGTGGTGGTGGAGCAGGAAAAGTAGGTGGGCATGGAGACTTAAACGAGGGCCGGGGGGGAGGAGCCAAGATGGCGACCGGGACGGCAGCGTAGACTCCCGGCTCCGTGAACCTCCGCATCCCGCACGGATATCCTGCCTGAGATCCTCAACCTGTGCTGCGTGGTCGTGTCTCTGAAGGAGAGGGGCTCCCGATTGTGTGACTCCGAGGTTTCTAGCTGCGGTATCGCCGGAGAAAACTGCATCGGAACTTTGCGGCCTGTGCGGCCCTGGAGCCGGGACCTCGAGTGGACGCCGTGGCCGGGTGGCAATGCAACAACAGCGGCCGGTTGTGACTGGGTGGAGTCGGCCCACCGGAGCGGTGCCAAACTCGGCCTACATTTCAGCGTGGTCACTTCTACTGCCAGGCGTAGCGGACCGAGTGCATGTCCGGGGGTGCAATTCTTAGATCCTCCGGTGACTGCCCCTGCCTTGATGGTGAGCTGCCCGGCCGCCGTCCGTATCCTGCCCCGATCATTGCGGGCCGCCCCCGGATTTCTACGGGAGCTGGTCCGTGGTGGGGACGACTGATGCCCGTGACCACGCAACGGATAGTTTTTTTTTTTTGCCTGCCCCCGGAACCCGGTCACCCGCGACGTGGACATTGCGACGCTTGTCCCAGGGTCCCGGCCCCGGTGAGGGTCGGGCATACTTGGCGGCCATCTTGTTGCGATGAAGCCTACCATCCTGTCCGCTGGGTCGCAGCGGGCCTGTGAGAGCGCGACTTTTGGGAGTGTGGCGGCGCGATCGCAGAGAGCTGTGCTGGGGTACGGCGACCTCCTCGAGGCTCTTGGTGCTCTCCACTCCTCCTTGGTTCATGGTTTCGGGGTCTTGGGGAGTAAGCTCGACGGTGTGGCGTCAGAGTTGGGGCAGTGGCGGCCCGCCTGTCCGCACGCACACAGGGTCTACTCACACTGCGCACAGGAGGACACGGTGGCGGCCACCCCTGAGGTTAGTGCACAGCTGTACGCTCTGGCCAGTATACTACAGTGTGTTCGTCCTGCTGAGGGCCTGATCTGTCCCGGAGGCGTTGGATCTGAGTGGGATGTGGTGGCCTCGTCCCGTACGTGCCCTCCTGCAACCCAGAGACAACTCCAGCAACTATTGTCTGCTTTGGCTGCTTCTGCCTTCCTGGACTTTGAGTGCAGTGCACATCCTAGGGCAGCACAGGGAAGCCTGTTTCTCCACGCGGCGGACTGTGTTGATGCTCAGAGACTTCCACCCCGCCTGTGTGCGTCGCTTCTCGGTCGTTTTTGGACACTCCTCTACCGTGGAACATTGGATATGGTGCTGGGTCGAGGGGTTGGCGTGGGCAGAATTCCAAGGAGTGGTCAGGGATAAGGCTGATCCTTCAGGGGTGGTCATCTAGTGGACGGGCGGGCTCAGGGGTTGCGTGCTCTCCTGGCATAACTACTAGCATAATAGGTGCCTAATGCTCCCCATCTTGTTTTGAGACGATTGATTTTGTGCTGTTCATTGTTCACGCTGGGGGAAACTTACCGTGCGGGAGGGAGAAGCCGGGGGTATGTTTTTAAGGCCCTCCTCCAGTTTATTAATACTCTCTCTACCCCCCGTCTGGTGGGGTTCTTTTCCTACTTCTTTTTCCCTATTCTCCTATATTTCGGGTTTGGTTCCAGGGCGACAGGCACACTGCTGGGGGGGGGGCCGTACTCATTTGCAGAGGTGCGGGGTGGGGGTTGGGGGAGGGGATTCTGTACTCTTTCATCTCTTTTTCCATGGCCTCCTTTTTCTTCTCTGATTCTTTTTGTTTTTCTTTTCCTGGGATCAGCGTGATACACCTCCTTTGCCATGACTTGTTGCCGTTTCCTGTGTTCCACAACTTCCGGGGTGTTCTTGGGGAGTTCGGCGGGAGACTGCGGGCGCAACTGTCTATGCTATTCTTCTCCATCCTGATGTTCTTGTGTTTGCGCCATTGACCTAATAGATTGCTGTAAATCGCTAACGTCTATTACTCCGCATACCTGTACTCGCTGTTTGGAAATTGTTTGTCACCTGATCCTTCTGCCTTGTTTCATTATAAAATGAAAACCTTTTTCTCCTGGTGCCCTACTTATGCTGTCCACAGTATTAGCATTACGATTCTGCTCCCCAAAGTGCTGCCTGTGTTTATACTTGCCCGTTTTTTGATCTGATTGCTTAGCGGCCGGCCCCGGGGGGTTGTAGGCCCATACTTGTTCTTATTGAAATGTCAATAAAGGTTTTCAAAAAAAAAAAAAAAAAAAAAAAAACGAGGGCCGGCTTTAGCATTGGTGGTGCCCGGTGCAACAAACATTGTTGGCACACCACCCAATGCCCCTTCTTTATGGAGTCACTCACTGCCACCCTCCAGTGGTGCCCCTCCTCTCCTTAGCCTCATCTCACATTTATTTATTTTATAGTGGTACATATCCTAATGTAGACTCTCAGAGCTTTTTACATCACAAACATATTGTACATAGACAATGAGGTATAAAAGTGTATCAATTAATGTGTAGGATATATTACTTAAGACAATGAGGACTACAAGCTGTAGGAGTCACATACTTTCTCCTACATTCTCTTTTAACCCTGACCGGAATGTCTGGGAATAAAGTATTAAGGTAGACATTCCTGAGACAGTTTTAAACTCTATATTCTGCACTTACCTTTCTTCTTTGATCCCTCCAATTATATGTTTGTCTCGTCTTCTCCCTCCCTAGTGTTCCACCCCAGGCGCTGGTTTGCGCAGGGGTGTTGTAGCAAGCCCTATGATGAAGCATGCCACAAAATTGTGGGTGAGGGAAGTTTTTCAAACAAGTAATGTTTGCCACTTAAGCCTATAGCATAATTGTCCATACTCCTACTTCTTTGTTGTGTTTTGTGATCAGTAGTGGAGGCCGGAGTAGGAGCCTTCCCTCTTTTCCCTTAATTGAGTGTGATATTCTGTAATACTGTGATCAGCTGGTGAAGTTCAGATATAGTGTGTGCCAGTGCTTGCCCTGGTGTCAACCTACCAGCCTGCCATTGCGTTAGCCATTGAAGCTGCACCTCGAGATAGTAAGACTCAAGGTCAGGGACTGCCATACCTCCCTCCCCCACTGGTCTCTGCAAATCAGTCAGCGCTCTCAGTCTTCGCCCTGAGCACCACCGGAAACTGATAAGTGTGTTGAGTTCTCTGAATAATGTCTGGGGAATCCGTATCGGGAGTACCAAAGAAATACAATAATTGGGGAAGTGAAATCATTTTAAGCAGTCCCACTCAGCCCACCACCAAGAGGGTAGCGTCCTCCAGAATTCAACACTCGTTCTGAGTGCTGAAACTTCCTTCCCAACATTCCCGTCCAGCAAATCGGCATGGTCGTGGCATATTTGTACTCCCAGGCATTATAGGCACAGAGGCTCCTACTGTAGTGACTCCAATCCCTCTGGGGGGCCACAGGCTTCCAGTGTCAAGTATAATCTCGACCTTTGCCTGTTGACCCACTTTCTGGACAATGAGCTGAATCTCTCTAGCAACCTCCTAGCCCCCTCCAGATCTGTCGCTATGTTATGGAGGAAGATCAAGAGATTGTCTACATATAAGGCAATATGGTGGATCTGCCTAGATATCTCCATCCCCTGGTAGCTGCCCCAGGTTCTGCCATATCCTGCCAGCGGTTCTATTGCCAGCGCAAAGAGAAATTGGGACAGTGGGCAACCCTGTCTAGTCCAAATGCCCACCCTGTAGCTCTCTGAGATAGATCGGCCAGTCTGGACCCTGTCTGTGGGAGCCATGTACAATAACCAAGTCCAATCTAGGAATCCAGGCCCAGGCAGAGCTGTTCCATTATGCCATAGAGAAAGTCCAATTCTAGGCTGTCAAAGACCTTCTCTATATCTACCACGAAGACCGCTGCTCTGGCGCAATCATAAGTGTCGTCCTCTAGCAGTGTCAGTAGCGCGGTGTTGCGATCAGGGACAAATCCCGTCTGATCAGGATGGATCAATTTAGCCATGTGGGCGAGAATTCTAGTGGCCAGGATCCGACTAAGGATTTTATAATTGGTGTTTAACATCGGTGATAGTTGGTTAGCTTTCATATCATGTGCAGGTCTCCCCGGTTTTAACAGAGGCATCACCAATGCTTCTCGAGTGAATGGAGGTAAAAAACCCCCGTCATTCGCCACTTTGTACAAGTCTACCAGCTGAGGCGCCAACTTGTCCACATGTGTGGCGTATAGCTCCACCAGGAGCCCATCTGTTCCTGGTGTTTTGCCCCAAGATAGGACTTTTATAGTCGCCTGGACCTCCCCAGTCCCCTCATACATAAGTGCTGGGAGAGATAATGGCACCAAGAATTCGCCTATGGCATTATCCATGGGTCCGAGGAAGTTGCTAGGAGCTCAGAATAGCAGGTGCAGAATTGTTGGTTAATTTCTGCCTGTTTACAGAGCCTTGTTCCTAGAGCTGGCTCAAGTTCCACTATGACCGAACCCCTTTTTGCAGGGTTAACAAGTTAGGCCAAGAGTGAGCCAGTGCGGTCCCGTTCTGCATGTACCTGTATCATATACTACCTGTAGTCAAAACATCTTTGTTTCTCGATATGTCACACTACATACTCCTTTGCCTCGAGTAGGGCTTGTTGTAATTTAGAGTGACCCGGTGTGCACCGTTCTACATCTCTCACTGCTACTTCTGAAATCCTGACTTTGTTTATTATTGTGCACTTTACCCCCATTTAATCGGCTATGCACTTTCCATTAGCAATGAGTTGAATGCATCCCATTCTATCTGAGGAGAAGTTGTGTCAGCATTGTCTTCAAAATATTGTCGGATGATACTCCCTTTTGTTTACCGGTAGACCTGGTCCTCCAAGGACTCTGGCTTCTGTCACCATGTTGGTATGCGGGCCGTATTCATTCGCATCATAAATGGAGAAGGGCCGGGTTGTTGTCCGATATGGTTCTCGTGAGATATTCAATGTCATACACCAAAGTATGGTCATCTGAGATGCAGAGGAATGTATCCAAGCACACTACTACGTCGTGAAATCTTAAATAAAAGGCATAGTCCCTAGCTAATGTGTGTGTCTGGCCAATCCGAAAAGGAGCGGGCTATTTCAGTGACTGGAGAGTCTCATAATGGAGGGTGGGAGCGATTAAGCACCTGGCCTGCCACGCAGTTAAAGTCCACACCCATGATAACCGAGTCCATCAGAAATGGGGTCAAGGATCTCGCTAAGTCAGTTAAGAATGCCCCTTTGTCAATGTGCGGGACGTATACATTAATAATCTCTTTGTCCCGACCCTCGAGCCGATCCATTACTATAACAAATCTACCCGCAGGTTCAATCAGGTCCCCGGTGTGCTGAAAAGGAACTCCTTGTCGTATCTATATCAGTGTCCCTCTCGCGTAGGACAAATAGGTAGTATAATAGGCCTGTCTCCGCCATCTTCTTTGCAGTGCTGTCCCCTCCTTAGCTGTGAGATGTGTTTCCTGTACGAGTGCTATATTAATTCCCTGCCTATTAAGGTGTGAAAATACCTTGTAGCGCTTGGTCATCAAGTGTGTCCCCCTAATGTTCCAGGAGAGAATGCGGTATGTCATGAGGGTTGCCATCGCGCCACACTACAGGCATTCAAGATCAACCACCACCTGAACACGATCCTACTCTCAGTATCACTCATCCATTGTTGGGGCACAGAACAGATTCTCCACTGAATGCAATTTTCAGGACATACCAAAACTAACAAACAACAGTCATCCCAACTCCCATTCCCTAGGACAAGTAGGCAACAAACCCCCATGTAAACTCGCAGTCAGGCCGCAATCACTCGCGGGTGCACCTATGTAAACAACAAACAGAGGGGATGTGGCTATCCTGGAATGTCCCACCAGGCCCACCACCACCCAGGGATAAACAAAAAGGGGGGAAAGGAGTCCAGGTACTGGGGATCAGAATGTCCTCCCCCTAATCCCCACAATTACCATAATCTGCGATACCCCAAACAATAACCTCAATTCTTACAACAAGAAATCAGCTTCATAGTATCTAATTTGGAAGTGCCTTGGGTCACCATAGGTAGTTACATGTCAGAGTCCCTGGAAGAGCCGGATCTGTGGTTGGAGTCAGATTGTCAGCATCTTCCACTGTGGAAGCAGGGCTCATTCCACTACTGCTCATTGTCGTGACCACCTCCACTACTCTGTGCTGTCCGTGTTGAGCTTTTTCCCTTGAGGTGGAAGTGCTGGTGTTGCCTTGTGTTGTGTGGTTCAACCTGTTCCTTTTTATTCCCACACTGTGATCCTGGGCCAAAGTCCGAATGATGCTTGTCAGTCCATTCCCACACTTCCTGCGGGGTTGTGAAAAACTTCACTTCTTCCTGGGTCATCACACGGAACCGGGCCAGGAACAGCATGGCACAGGACAGGCACATTTGGCGGAGTGTGGTGTTTCTTTGCATCTAGGAACGTGGAGCACTGTTTTTGTACATCTCTAGTGAAATCTGGGACTTTCATAATTTTGCTTTTTTCCACTCTGATGTCACCTCTTTGTCTGGTTTGGCCCATGATATGATCTTGGTCTTTGTAATATCACAATCTGGCCACCACAGGTCGTGTTGACACTCTCAGCAGTGGTGATGATGCTGCCACTCTGTGTGCCACTCTGTGTGCCCTTTCCAGGGTGTAAAACGGCGCATAACCAGTTTTCTAGGTATTCCAGCATGTTGGTCTCCTCATTCCACTCTGGTAGACCAATCACTCACATTTTGTTTCATTGGGATCTATTCTCGGGATCTTCAGCCCTGAGCTCCAATGTTTGGACCTTCCTCTCCATTGCAGTAGGTCGCTCTTTCATTATCATTAGGTCCGAAGGGATCTCTACTAGTTCTCTCACTGCCCTCATGACTCGTTTTGTCAGGCAATGGTGGTCACCTGTCAGGATCCCCATATCTAACACCAGAGTGTCAATCTTCTTCAGCACGTCTCTGGAGGCGGTATTTGCCTGCAGGATATCCTGGAAGGTGAGTCCACCTACAGGGCCTGAGAGTGGTGCTGAAAATCTGTTGTCCTGTGAGCACTCTGAGGGATCACCCTTGGCTGAACTCCAAATGTCTGTATCCTTTTTTTTGAGTTACCTTTCCCATTCCTGCGTTCTCTCCTCTGTGACACAGATCGGGGATGGCATTGGACAGATGTGGGGTCCGGGCTTGTGCTCTGGGTTCAGAGACCAATCACTTGGGTTCGAGACTAAGGGACCCAACTTAGCAGTTAAGGTGCAAATAGCAGCTGCCCCAGTTTGTTCAATACAGAGTACAGTATGCCCCCCTAAAGAGGCTTGTTGCCGCTAGTCAGTTCCTGCCTTGAGACTGGGGTTCCACTTTGTACTATGCAGTGGCAGGCGCCTCCTCAGATTTCACAGTATGCAAGAGTGTTCTGTATAATAGGAATGCTCCACTGGCACTCTGCAGTCAGGGTGTCACACCCTCTCTTGGGATCTTGTGCCCATACTGGGTCAATGGGAAGGCAGGCTGGCAAAGACCACATTCCCGAGTGAGGTCTAGTAGTTAATTAGTGTCTGCTAGATTCCAAAGTGTGGAGTGACCTCAGGGTGTATGATCCTTCCGGGCAGTTCAATCCTGTTAGGTGCTCCCCATCAGCAGGTGCAGTTAGTCCAGTGGTTCCCAAACTTTTTTGACCTGCGGCTCCCTTGACCTATTAGCCATTGGCCACGGCTCCCCATTATTTCACTTTTTTTCGGGCGGGGGGATGTAAGCCCGGACTCAGAAGTACTTTCATTTTTCTCCATGAAAATAATTGGGATGAAGAAGATGAACATATTATAATTATATTTGTAACAAAATAAAAATGAAAGCAGTCGTTTAATAATAAACTTTAAGTGTTAAGTGACTGTAAGTGCATAGAAACATTCCTGCGTCTTCAGGTGCCTGTGTTAATCTCACTGTGCCTGTGCCGTGATCTTCTTGACTCTTAGTGCTTCTATTCACCTCCTTTTCCCTCCATCTGTTTTGGTGCATCTCTCTGTACGTATGTGTTGGTATTTTTGGGGCAGACACCTAGCTGGAGCACAACGGAGCTCTGAAGTGTGGATTTACCCTCGTGTCTAAGATGTTTTGATTCATCTCAGTGTCCCTGCACATGCTTAGGGGCCCATCACCCTTGTAAAGGCGCCTAGATGCTCCGTTTTATCCCTAAAGATGCTTAGATGCACCACCATGGCCCATAAGGAAATGGTCAAAGGTACTCACTGTCTTTGATTTGAAATGGTTTGAATGCACGGCTACTCTGTCCCTGAAGGTGCTTTGATGCACATCCTAGTCTGAGTCCCTGAAGGTGCTCAAATGCACCCTTATCCCTGAAGTCAGAGGTACCCTTCCTCTCTGTGTCACTACCAGCTGTGAACGCCCCCCCCCCCCCCTGTGCACTACTTCTACATTTGAGATATCCCCTTCCTGTATGCTCCTTTCATATGCGAGACCCTCTCTCCAATGGCTACTGGAAATGTGAGGAAAAGAACATATATCACACATCGGGACATAAATACGAAACAGTTAGGTAATGCATAACACAGAAGAATTACCCAAAGCATAACCATATCTATATCACCATATGTCCCCCGTATTGCAGAAATCACGAAGCCATGCCATAAACGTACAAGTAGCAGCAACCTGCACTCCAAATACATGGTACATGGTACTGTGCACAACACGAAGGCGACAGGGACATCTGCACACCTACCACAGTGAATTTGGTAATTTAGCAACTTTGTTTCTTAATGACGCTGGGCCTCCATCGAGGACTCTCTCTGGCATTGCTATCACTGCCAAACAAATGCCCCCAATGTAGGAGCTGACATGGGGGGATGGTAGACATGGCACAGAAGAGGGGAAAACTCGATAGGTCCCTCTCAAGTGAAGTTTCGGACGGCAGTGGCTCCCAAACACATGTCTCAGCTGTAGCCGCTCTGACACTTTAATCTGGACCGCCGCAGCTAGGGGGCCTGGGGAGAACACAGGGGGGCCTAAGGCCTGGAAGTGCGGGGGAGGTTTCCGACTGTGGTGCACTTCTCTGGGGAAGAAAGTATCCGGCATTCAGGAGCACTGTGACTCTCACAGGGAATCTGAGAGGCAGGTCCGGGTGGGCACGACTAGTCGGAGCTCCTCATTGTAAAGCACTTTAATAGTGAATGCGGGCCCATCCGTGCTTGCTGTTCACCACTGATAACTGCCCATAGTCACTGACGTATTTCTCTCTGGCCACTCCTCACAGGGCAACAATGCTGCACTACCTGCGAGTTCAGCCGACGTTTGGAAGTTCAACTCTCCACATGTTTTCTTTTGGTCGTGAGCAACGCTCACCAAACGCTATTTGAGAAAATCAGTAGTGCTTACCCCGGTGGTTCCCAAACTGTGCCAGTGAGACTCTCTCCCCCTGTGTGCTCCTCCCCATCTGTGCTGCCACCACTTGTGATACATATACACTTCAGTGTGACGCTGCCAACTGTGAGAATGCCTCCCTGTGTGCTTCTTTTGTTCGGCCTCTCTGGTGCTCGAGCTCTTGTCCATGGGCAGCTGCATTATATTATCAGAGGGCTGGGGAGGGTGGGTGGTGCAGTGTAAGCATGCTGGGAGGCAGCCGCCGTAGAGCTGCAGTGTTTGTGTGTGAATGGGACACGGTGCTGTGCTTTTCACACTCATTCACTGCTCATTAGTGCCTGCTGGGAGGCGGATGCACCAGAGTTGTGTGTGAGTGAGATGTGTTCCAGAGTAGACGCTGACAGGGAGGCTTTCTTAACTCCCCCACGACAGTTCCAAATGGGTTATTCTGCGCCACAAAGGCAATCTACAAACTTTCCACATTGCAAAAATATTATTCCGAACCTGCTACCTTTTCCACTTCCCCAAGCTGTGCGTGGCGCCCCTGGCTACTTCTAACGGCGCACCAGGGTGCCGCGGCGCACAGTTTGGGAACCACCGAGTTAGTCCCTTATTATGCTCATAACATGAGTCCAAGCGCAGCAGGAGTCAAAGTGAGGCACTCCGGTGAGTATGAGGTAAACAGTCAAATGCACAAGTAGGCCATGCATACCTCAACCCCAGCCAGAAAGATGTGCAGTCGAGGGTCGCCACTCATCCCGAACCTCTCAGCCACTAAAGACCCATAAGACGAGTGTCAGGGGAAGGGTGATGCACACACAAATATCTCTGTATTGTGTTCTTTTCTTGGTTTAGCCTGTCATTCAGAGGGTGCCCCCTTGACCTCAGTGCCAGGAGTGACAGCACTGGCTGCACTGCCCTAAAGCTGGCACTGGCTTAAACCCACCAACAGGTGATGGGGCTGCAGCAGAAACAGTTTCCGTAGATACTCCAGGCCCAAGCCTTGAAGCAGCAGCAGCAGGAGCACCATTGTCTCAAGGAGGAACGACTCGTTTTCAGTAAGACGAGTGGATCCAAATTGCTGTGCCGCAGAATTTAACAGCTGTGTTCATGATAAGCAGCATCTGACAGGTTCCACGCCAGTGAGGCTTTAGAGCGATCTTCCTCTAGTATATGTGGACATATACCCAGTCACCTGGCTGGAGGGAATTGCAAGCCTCTGTTACACTCAAGTAAGGTATCTCGCACTGGCGAACCGAAACTGTAACAACATTGGATAAACTTTCTGAAATATTTTAAAACAGTATCATCATTTAACTGCAGATCCATTTTAACAGAGGAGATAGAGGGATTTCAGGGGAATCTTAGAGGGGCGGCCCATGACTGTTATATATAGTATGTCTTGACTTCTGGGAAGGGATCGCTCAAAGACCACAAGTCCAGTGGTAAAGCATCGGGCCATTTTCACTGCGTCTCTGAACATATTTTACTCTTATTTTTCAGGGTCCCATTATTCCTTTCCACTGTACCCACAGACTCTGGTTCATAGATGCAATTGAAATGCTGATCTATTTCTACAGCCTTACATACTGCATGCACTACTAAGGACACAAAGTGTGCTCCCCGGTCACTACTGATTTGGTTTGGTACCCCAAACCTAGGGATAAAGCCTCTGAGTAAGGCACGTACCTGAAGTAATGGCATCTTCGTTGGCACAGGGCTACCATCCACACACCTTGAAAACATACAAACTACGATGAGGACACAAGGTTAATTCACACTTTTAGGCAGTTTAACAAAGTCAAGCTGGATGTGAACAAAGGGGCCCCATGGAAAAGAGCGAGCTGTGGGACGGCCTTATCCCCTTTTCCAGCACTGAACAAACGGCATTTGGCGCAAATTGGCAATAACATTGGCCTGTAGAAGAAAAGAAGGTCACATACCAATGGTCTGCAGCTGTATATATCATACCTTCCCTAGCAACGTGTTCTGCTCCATATTACAACCTGGCAAGGTTTGGAAGTACAAATTTTGTTACGAGCACAGGCCCAGCACAGTTTACCACCACCACCCTGTCCTTCAATTGCAAGCATTCAAAAGATTAAGAACACACTGCCTCTTTGTATAGGGATTCCTGCAGAGGTCAAGGGAAAGAAATAAGCACTGTTTTATGATTCAAAGCCAGAAAGACCTGGAATTGGACAATAGTTGTCCATGTTATGAAGGAAGGTTTTTAGGTGGAAGGGTGCCCTTGATCGCCTTTAGGTCTGTAGAAGAAAGACAGATTGATTGTGGCTGTCAAACCTTGCAGAAACCATCATGGAGTTTATTGATAAGCTTAGATGAAATGCAGTAGCGGCCGCTACTAAGCATAGGTGGTGGGTGGGGGGTTTGCGAGGATAGGGAGCGGAGGGGGTAATAAAACAAATAAAAAGAAACTGACTTACCTGGGTGCTGCCGGGTGCTGCAGCTACTGCTCTGTCTCCTCTGCACCGCAACAGGAAGCTCCCAGCCTCCCAGAATCCCCTGTCCAATCACAACGCTGCCTTAAGCAGCGTTGTGATTGGTCTGAGCGCCGTGGATCGGTGCTCAAACAGGGGCTTGGAGGCTTTGCATGTCACCACCAGGTTGTGTAATGCAGCCTGGTGGGAAAGATGCAAAGTGCGCATCACGGTTTGACCGGCACTCTTGGGCTGATCAAACCGTCATGTGCACTTTAGAGTGTGCTTTACACTCCTCCCCTGCCCCCTGCATGGGCATGCCCGGTCCACCCGCCCTGCACCAGAGCAGGAAGGAAAACTAAAACGATAATATCATTATTTATTTATTTATTTTATTTAAAGAGTTTTATATAGCGCTGGCTAGACCTGAAGGTATCAGAGCGCTTTACATTAGGTTCCACAATGTAACAGAAAATGATCACAATTACACATTACGTCAAAAAATAAGCAATACATTGAGAGAGGAGAGAAAGGAGAGAAAAAATAGTGGAGGTGAGAAGATGGAGGATGAGGGAAGAGACGACAGGAGAGACGATAGGAAGTCTGTCTAAAGACCGACTGGGTAGGTGACATCCAAGGAGGGAATCCACGGCCCGTCTCCCCTTTAGCTAAACAAGGTAACTCCATCGGGCATCAATCAAAATAGCTAGGTCTCAAGTGGCGAGGGAAAGTTCACAGATAAACAGGGTGGGGACTAAGGGCAATGACAGGTGAGGTCAAAGGTCAGTAGCTGGAGAGAGGAGAAGAGTAGAGAGGAGAGGGGTGGGGGTAGGGGGAAGGGGGAGATAAGATCAGGGGAGACGCAGGAGAGTTTGCCCAAAGTCCGGCAGGATAGGTGATGGTCAAGGAGGGAATCCAAAGTCCATCTCCCCTTTAGCTCGCTAGGTAGCTCCACCGGGCATCAGTCAAAATGGCTAGGTCTCAGCTGTCGAGGAAAGTTCTCAGAGTAAAGGACCTGGTGGGTGGGCGGGAAACAGGGTTGGGTGAAGGCGGGTCGAGGTCCAGACGATGATCAATGATTATAGACCCGGCGGGGAAAGAGCATCATGGAGGGTCTCACTGAGGCGGTCATCTAGAAGTCAGGCAAGGGGGACGAGTCTTTGAAAGTTCGAATTCATTCAGCCCCCATGAATCTCTATAGCCAAGAAGGGACGTGGGAGGGCGGCCATCTTGATATCAGGTCTAAAACGCTGGGGCAGAGACATTTGAGCCATTTGTTAATGTAAGGATCGTCGTGGAGATGAAATCAGCCCCTCAATGAAACGCTCCTCTTAATCTGCAGGCACAGGTTCAGCAACGATTGTCCAAAACCCCTAGGTCTCTTCGCGCACCACCCCAGGAGAAGATAAGATGCTCTTCAAAGACCTTATTTAGCCGCCATTTTAGGGTCAGGCACTATTTACGAGGAGATCGCCGTGGAGATGAAAACGGCCTCGCAATGAAGCGCTCCTCATAATTAACTGGCAGCATCCGTGCAATTGACAAAATCGCCCAGACTTCAACGTGCAGCACCACAGGAGACAGTAAGCCGCTCTCCGTAATTTTCACTCAACATGGCGAATGACGTGGTAGCGAGCCCCTTCTCACCGGCATCGAGGGAGTTCTCACCTCTGTTGGTCCTGGTGTTCACTCTAGGTGCCCCAATCGTTGTGCTGTTAGTCAACGCAGTGAGTAGCCCCCAGCACAAGAGGTGGACCCAGGGAGGGGGAACTGCTAGCTGGGCAAAAACGGAAGCCGGCGACCTCACGGTGCAGCTCCCATGGCACTAGGCAAGACCTCATTCGCTCGGCAGGAGCCATCTTTTTAGCCTCTTGGTTATCATTAGTTATTATCGTTTTAGTTTTCCTTTTTACACTGCTCACAGAGCAGTGGGGCGACGCTAATGCAGAGGAGCCACCCCTGATGAAATGGCATTATCAGAGTAAGACATTGATTATATATTAAACAGAACTGTACAACCGTTTAAGCAAGAGATCTCATAAGAGGAAAACAATCAGAGATAAAGCAGAGAAATTATTTTGTGAAGGGACTTCAAAAAATAAATCTTGCTTGTTATTTTTGTCTATGTTTTCTTTGGCAAATATAATGAGTTCAAAAGTTTTATAGAACAAATACGTGTGAAATGTAAATAAAACAGGACTAGAACAGTTATTCGCAAATTGGGGTGGTTAAAAGCACAGTTGATTCGCCTTTGAATTAAAATGGGGTTTAATTTGTAAGATTTCGTCTCAGTTTTGAGAGAGGTTGCAGACTCTCATGTTTTTCAAGCAACTCTGACTAACAATCCAGTTATGAGAACTTCAGCGATTTGTAATGGATCACTATAGTTATTAATTGTTCTCTGTTCTTTCACACTTACTTCCAGCCATTCTCTGCTTCTCAGAACCAATCCTCGACCTGCTTCACTTTTCCCTGTCCTCGTGCCTGCAGGAAGTGTATGCTGAACCCCTGTTACATGTGCGCCTGTTTCACATACGCCTCCTATTAATCCCCATAGCATTAGCCAAGTTAATGATGTACCTCAACAGTCGCTAACTTCGCGTGCCGCGGTGGATCCGCGCTCCTCCTAGCAGCGCCTGGGGTGGGGTTTTGTCGCTACGCCGTTTCAAGCCCAGGGCTAGGTTTAGGACTTTCACAATTTTGATCAGTATCAATCAGACATTTTCTTTGCAGTATCTTCCTCACATAGGGTTTGCATTTCATTCCTGTCCGGTTGGCTACCAATATGCCCTCTGCATCTTGTAAGAAATTTGTTTTATTTTAGCATCTTTTGGCCTGGTGGACCAATCTGCCCACCTTTTTAATCATTTGTTTGTGAGGTTTATAAAGCGCTTCATGTCTCCCTGAGTCACATCTGAGTTTAGGGAACAAACTTTATGTCAGAGTACTGAAACAGGGGAAGTTCAATTAAAGGCTAGTCGGAGCAGTTCAAGTTCCAAGGACTACTTGAAATGTCTGTGATTCGGTTCTGCCCTGCCCATGGATCATGAAATTTCCATTTTTGGAACTGCTTTTCAGCCATGTGAATGCTCGCTGGTCGGTTTGTGCTGTTGCTGATCGTAGTCGACTGGAAGGCGCATAGTGTGGTACCAATTTCTTAAAATATTCCGGCCCTCTGCCCAATAGGATTTATGCATGGTAATAAGGACGGCTCTGACTCACAGCAAATTTCCATAGAAGTAAGAGCACTTCATGAAGCCAAGGGGCAGATTTACTAAAATCTCACGCAGAGCCGCAGGCAAAAAAGCTGTGCTGCGTTGTTCGAGAAGAAGAGAGCAAGAGAGCGCAATATTCGCAGAAATATGGCACTCTCCTCCCCTCTCCCTAGCGCCGGCGCTGAAATTATCTGCTGTGTGCCATGCACACATCTTTGCACCATAGTGCAGGGGTATCTGTGTGAGTCAAGCATAGGTTTGTACTGAAAGGATAGCCTTCCAGTACCAAATGCTACGCTCAGACTAACTTTAAACATTTTCGTGCTTTGTATGTGTGCTGTACAGTACAGCACGCAAACAAAGTCGAAAAAGAAAGGAGAAATGAAAGCATTTCTCCTTCATAGCTCCTATTTGAAATGGGCGATATTTTCTCACTCTAAACCCTGTCTTTTTTTTTGAGGAAATAGGTTTTAGCTTCGGAAACCTAGGGAGATTCGTTGGGAACGCCCATGCACCACCCATGGTACGCCCCTTGGCGCTAAGTAACGCACAGCAGCGCTGTGCACTTCTTTGCTCTACTTTCGAGTCTTTCCCAGCTCTAAACCTGTTTAGCGCTGGAAAGTAAATTAGTAAAAAAAAGATTTTGCATCGTTTTGCGTCACCTTTGTGACACAAACACGGGGTGACTTCTTAGTAAATAGACTCCCAAATGTTCATGAGCGTGCACGAGTGTAAATCAACTCTTTTTGATCATCTATTCTCCGTACCTTAAGCACACAAGTAGAGGTGATTTTTCAGCCTCTAATCCTGACTTTTATCCCCTGCTTCCCTATTTCCCCTTTCTTTGACTACCCCAAACCTCCATCCCTCAGGATTGCTGGCTCTCTATCTAACTCTTCACTCTGTCCTGGATACTGCGTTTCTAAGTGACATACTTGTCTGGCCTTTTAATCTATAATATCAAGAAAATCATTCCCTTCCCGGCCTTTGCCTCCACCTAGCATGTCACTCAAGTTGGAATTCTTCTGCAGCTGTTCCCTGCCAAGTCTCTTCATCTGCTCTTCCTGCAGACATTCTGTCACCGCTTGGCAGATTTCTACACACTGCTCCCTGTTTCTTTTACTGCAACGCACTTCATCCTTTTTTATTTATTGATTTTTTTTCTGCTGCGCTTATTTTTATGAAAAGCACAGAAAAGGCCATGATGCCTGCGCATTGCAAGGAAATGGTACCATAAATATAAAAGTAAAAAAGCTTCCCAGACTAGCAAAAAGAAAGATTTGTTAATCCAGAGACTAGACAATCCGATTCCTATATAGACAGATAATTGGGTTTAGTATTTATTGCAGCTGGTAGTATGTTGCAAATGAAAAAGATTGGGTCAGTGTTTGACTTTTTGCAAAATATACAGTACTTGAGATTTAATCCTCCTTTTTTGTGCCAGATGTATTCACAGTATCTGGTGATTGGCTTTCCGCACCCAAACAGGGGAGCTTGGGCAATGCCTCACTTTCATAGGAAGCCAATGACAAAAGTACAGAGGCTTGAGCAGTGTCTGGGCTTCCATAGGGAGCCAATGGAAAGAGTGCAAGGGCTCAAACAGTGGTTTATTTGCTACAGCTAGCCATTGGAAATAGTGTGAGGGCTTGAAGAGTGACCTTACTCCTTAGAAGGCCAATAGAAAAGTGCAGCGTCTCAAACAATTGCCTCTTTACCTTAAATGGCCAATGGATAGAGTGCAAAGGCCCCCAAATGACGTCACTTCCATGGGAAGCCTATGGAAAGAATGTAAAGGCTCCATCAGCGGCTTTGCTTCCACAGGAAGACAGTGTCTTGAGAGAGAGGGTTCAATCAGTCGCCTTGTTTCCTTAGAAATACAGTGGATAGCAGGTAATGGATGAAGGGGTGTGGCCAAATGTGTCCACTACAGTGTTTGCTTTCTAGCTTCATATTTGCTTTCATTTCTAGCCTGTGTGTATTTAGCCATTTGTTTGGTGTTCCTTAAGCTGGAATGGCGGACGGTTTTCCTGTTTTTGAGCAGGCGACTCACAGGGAAAGGACATTCCCTTTCTTCTGCCCGGCTTCCAATGGCACAGGTGGGCAAAAAAAGAGTAATATGAGTCTCAGAAATCCACGTGCTTCTAACACAGCGTTCATTTTGTGTTTTGGTGGCAGTCTCCATTAGTCAATACTTGACTCCCGAAGATGGAGCAGAATCTTTCCTCAGGTGGTACCCAAGCTGTCATTGGGCAGAGGCTACTGAGGCCTCGTTGCACGTTGGTGATTAGAAAACAATTCAGAATTGTTAGTTATTGTATCATCTGAATTTGAACTTCAAGAGAAATCTTGAAATTCAAGGGCAAGATGCAATGCAGTCTTAGATTAGCACCCCCACTTCTGATGATGTCATTTGTCAATAAATTGTGGGAGGTAAGGCCTCAGAAGAAACATTTAAAAAGAAATTCAAGAACGCACGGAACAACCTTCAAGCAGAAGAGACAAACACAAAGCAGGAGCAGATGCATTTCTGAGGCGCTCAAGTGCGGGTTGCCTTTCCCATCAGTCCAGGACATTTGGAAGTGGAGTTGGGGCATCAGAGGGCCCGTGCGGTAAGCCCAGGTGCCTTCCCTGAACGAATTGTAGAAGTATTGTATTGTAATTGCATTTGTATAGTGCTTACTACCCCTGACGAGGCGTCGAATCGCTTTTTTCGGTGAGTAGCACGCTATTCCCGGCCCTTTAGAGGATTAGTGTTGAATTAGTATAGTGAAACATGCAAGTACATTTTAAGTGGTGGATAGGTTAGTCAGTTATTTGGTTTCGGAAGGATAGCAGAAGGATAGAAGAGGAAAAAAGGTTTGTATTTCTATAGCGCTTGTTACCCCTGATGGGGTGTTGAAGCACACTACTCCGTAAACCCATAAAGGATTAGTGGTGAATTAGTATGGGGAAATATGAAAGTAATTTGAGTGGTGGATATTAGTCAGTTATTTTGAGTGAGAAGGATAGTGGAGGGATAGAAGTGGAAGAAAGATTTGCATTCATATAGTACCGGTTACCCTTGATGGGTGTTGAGGCGCTTTTCTGGTGAGTAGCACGCTACTCCGGAACCCGTAAAGGATTATTGTTCAAAGTTAGTATAGGGAAACATGAATTATTTTGAGTGATGGATATGTTATTCAGTTATTTGGATAGAGAAGGGTAGGTGGCGGGATAGAAGAGGGAAAGAGGTTTGTATTTATATAGCGCTTGCTACCCCTGATGGGGGTTTGAAGCGCTTTTTTGGCAAGTAGCACGCTACTCTGGAACCCATGAGGATTAGTGTCGAATTAGTATGGTGAAACATGAAATTAATTTGAGTGGTGGATATGTTAGTCAGTTATTTGGATTGAGAAGAGTTGGGGAGGGGTAGAAAAGGGGAAAAAAGGTTTGCATTTATATGGCGCTTGTAACCCTGATGGGGTGTTGAAACAGTTTATTGGCGAGTAGCACACTACTCTGGAACCCATAAAGGATTAGTGGTGAGTTAGTATAGTGGAATATGGAATTTGAGAAGTGAACATGTTAGTCTGTTATTTTGATTGAAAAGTGTGGTGGAGGGATAAAAGAGCGAAGGATTTTTTATTTATTTTTCTTTTAGGTCATAGCAGTAGGAGGAGGCTTTTGGATGGGTAAAAAGGGTTTTTTGGAGGGGAAGAGTTTAGAGAGGTTTGTTTTGGGGGATCGATATAGTAAAAGAAGTGTCAGATGAGGCAAGGAGGGGTAGAGTGGGAGAGAGTCTATAAAGGGTTATTTGGGGGATCATAGTAGTGGTATGGGGTTTGGGATAAATGTGAGAGTAGATGTAGAGGGTAAGAGGTGGGGTAGTGCATTGGAAAGAGTAGTAGAAAGCAGTTTGAGATGAGTCAGAAAGTTGGGCTAGAAGTTATATTGAGAGAAGTATAGGCTGATAAATAGGGTAGTGCATTGGAAATGCCAAATTAGAAGAAAGTGATAAATATATAGATCCATAAGTACATTGAAAGTATATAGATGCCTAAAGGAGGTAAGTATATGTAGATTAGAGATATTGATAGAGGTACAGGATGAGAAATAGGGTAGTACACTGGGTATGCTTTTTCAGGAGAAAAGTAACAGGCACACAGATCCAAGTACATGGAGGTACATAGATGCACAATGGAAGCAAGTACATGTAGACCAAAGATGATTTTTGTTTAATCAACATAATTATTGTACATGTTTATACAAAGCAATACACAAAGATAGGTGCATATCTATAGTGAAAATAAATGCTTATATACAGAGGGATATGCTGTAAATTTCTATTTGGGTATGGTGCTTATGTAGGGAAGAGCCAATTCTTGAGTAGTTTTCTGAAGATAAGGTGGATCTTATGTTGGGGGGTTTTCTTGTATCTTGGGATTTTGAGGCGAGGCCCCTTTAGAGCGGAGGTTCCTTTGTTGAATGTGTTTGGTGATTTTATTCCTGATGAAGAGCGGTCCCATTCCATGTATTGCTTTGTGGTTGATATAAAATAGCTTGAACGTGGATCTTCTGGCAACCAGTAACCAATGCAGGGCTTTCAAGGCAGGTGAGATGTGGTTTGATATGCAAGAATAGTCTGGCAGATAAGTTCTGAATCCATTGTAGTCTTTTCATGGTTGGTAAAGGTGATCCGTGGTAGAGGCTATTGGCACAATTGAGTTTGGACAGAACAAGGGAGATGGTAGCTTGGACTTGGTGTGGAAATCCCAAATGAGGGAAAATTCATTGCAGCGTTTTTATAGTGACAAAGCTTGATCTTGCTAGTTTGTCTACTTGGGCATTCATCAACAGCTTGGAGTCCATGGCCATTACGAGGTTTCTTACTTCCTTCGATACTTTAGGCGGTGATCCCAATTCATCAGGCCAGGCGGCAAGTGGGTCATAATGTTTCCAATCGCCACACGTGAGTATTTCCGTTTTGGAAGCATTCAATTTGAGTTGGCTCCAAGTCATCCACTGATCCACGGCTCTGAGACAACTGAAAATTAGGGATTTTCCAATGTCTTTGGGCTTTCCAGTTGAAGGAGTATTTGCGTGTCATCTGCATAGTTATAGCACGTGAGGTGAAATCGATTGATCAGTTCTGGTAATGACTTCATGTAGATGTTGAAAACCATGGGCGAGATGATAGAGCCTTGAGGGACCCCTGCTTTTGTGGAGTATGGTTTGGACGAGAAAGCTGAGGTATGGACAGTGCTTAATTTGTAAAACATTAAGTGCCAGGGCTCTGACCAGGAGGCCACTGCAGCTTGCACCACCCATTGCCCTTGTCATCGCTGCCAAAACAACTACTAACCATCTCTCTCGCATGTAAATGCGACAGGTCAGATTATTCCAGGTCCCCAAAGCCAAAGGTATTGGCTGGGGAGGAAGGTATTTGCAATTTTAATGTATATTGTAATTCTAAACTACAGTTGCTCTGCTCATCTCTAAATTAGATGAGCAGCACCACCATGTGGTGGACTGTTCTGATTATGGTGTTGACAATTAGGTGCCGGTGCCGAGCACCGGAAACAAATTAAGTGCCAGTTCTTAGCACCAGAAAGCGGCGGCTCAAATTAAGCACTGGGTATGGATGAAATTAGTTCTGTTTAGAAGGTAGGACGCAATCCAGTCTAGAGCAGTTTCCTCTATGCCGGCTTCATAGAGTCTTTGTTTCAGAGTGTCATGGTCAACTGTGTCAAAGGCAGCCGAGAGGTCCAAGAGGAGTAGCGCAGCAACCCCGTTGCAGTCTACTGTATTCTTCAGGTCATCCCAGATGGCAAGTAGGGCAGATTCAGTGCCTCTTCACGGACGGAATCCTGTTTGGAAGTCTGAAAGTATGTCATTCTCTTAAATGAATTGTGCCATCTGGGCTAACAATGCTCTTTCTATCAGTTTGCTCAGGAAAGTAATAATGGGTCTGTAGTTGTCAGGGTTCAGTGGGCCCAAGTTTGTTTTCTTCAGTAAAGGGCATATGTGTGACTTTTTGAGTTCTTCTGGAAATATTCCGGTAGTTAAGGAATCATTGATGATTCTTCTTACTGGAGTGGCAGCAGAGGTTGTTAAAAGAATTTTCTTGAAAGTTTGTGGTGGACAGGGGTCAGAAGGGTTGCCGGCAGCCCTGCTTGCTTTTGACCAGGTCCATAAATTCATTGTGTGAGATGTGTGGAAGGAACGGAGAGGCTGGGATAGAGTATTCTTGTATTGTTGTTTTGTACAAGGGTTAGTGCTGGTTTTGTTTCTGTTTTAAGTACGAGTCCAATGTGTCTGCTTTGTCCGTGTAATGATTTGCCAGTTTGTCTGTGAAATCTTGAGTAACAGGATGAGTTCCTTCTAGGCAATTTAGTTTACGAAATTCATTGAGTATTTTATAGAATTCTTTATTTGCACATTTAGCATTTTGAATTCTGTCTGAATACTACCTTTGATTAGCTTTTTTGATAGCTGACTTGCATAATCTGTTAATTTTCTGTAGGTGAAGTTTGTCTTGTTTGGCATTTGTTTTGAGCCAGGTACGTTGCAGCTTTCTAATTTGTTGTTTTATGTCTTTTATTTCTATGTTTCGCCAAGGCGCTTTTTTTCTTTTGTTCTGTTATGTGGTTTTGAGTGGTATCGGGATATCAAAAGCTTCTCGTAGCAATTCATTTAGATTTTGAACAGAATTTATTGTTTCCAGAGTTGTACTGGATGTTAGTTGTGTTTCTAAGTGTTCCAAATTGAGTTTGTTCCACGCCCGATAGGTGGATGGATGTAAGGTAGTTTTAGGTGAGTCGCTTAGTGTTGTTTTATGTTGGAAAGCAAGCAAGTGGTGGTCTGACCATGTGACTGGAGTTATAGTTTGAAAGGTAACTAGTTCAGTATTAGCAAATATGACATCTAGGATATGTCCAGCGATGTGTGTGGGCTTGTGGACAATCTGGTGCAGGTTCAGTGCGTCTAGGCCAGTGATTATTGTTTTTGGATGGGTCATATTGGGTTTGTCAAACCAAATGTTGAGGTCACCCAGAACGCATAGGTTGGAGTGTATTGTTATCAGGTTTGAAACTGTGTCTAGAAGTGCATCTGGGAATGTCGCCTTGCTAAGTGGAGGTCTGTAAAGGTGACACTCTGGTGCAAGACCTGGATGCTGTGCTTCAGATTCCACCTCCTACTCAGAGAATTCAAGAAGTTGCTGCCTACTCAGAATACCTGTAGAAGGGTGGAACTGCGCTTTTCACCTCCAAATTACTAAACATAAGGTTAGGAAACGGTGGAGGGTGATGCCTTCTTAATTGGTCCACGTCAGTGGATAATCAACATCAAGAGCATTGCTCAGAATGAAATTACTTGTGTTGTTTTTATTTCTGGCAGACAAAACAGGTATAAATTGTGAGAGGAAAAGCAACAAGCCGACACGTGTTTCGCCCTAGTGGCCCATTGGCCTTGGGCTTTTTCAAGGCTAGAGTGATTAGAAAACCAAGAATAAGTTGAATACAAAATGGGTGAGAAAAGTGAGAGAGAAAGAGAGAAAGAAAGAGTGTGGCAGATTTACCAAGAGTGTTAGTTTGGGGAAAAGGGAGAACGGGAAATTAGTCAAGGGAAAACAGATGGTGATAAGGGAAGAGGAAATCGACAATGCAAGGCAAGAGATAGAAAGAGGGAGAGAGAGGGAAGAAGAATGCGAGGGGAAAGAGAGAGACGATAAGAAAGACATGATGGTTCAAGGAAGAAAGAAAAGATCAAACATAAGGCTTATTAGCGGCGACATTCTGTTTTAACATAAAACAAAGTATGAAAGGCGAATAAATAAATAATCGGCACAATATTAATACAAATGTCTTATTGAGTGCATTGTCACATTGCTAATATGGTAGAATCATAGCATTGGAAAAAAAAAAAAAAAAACATCCTTGGCGCACCATCATACCCGGGACAGAACCAACAATGCTATACGAGAGGTGAATTGTGAAAAGAGAAAGTATGTGTCATAATTATAGGAAACAGAAGGTGAGATGATACAAAAGTCAATGAACGCATAGCCTGCAGGTTAATACGGTAAGGTCGCCAATAACTTTTAATAGTGACACCAGAAAGGAAAGTCAAAAGAAAATTGCAGGTGAAAGGAGGGGAAAAATTCACAAGAGCAACGAAAAAAACGAAAAAACAAACAAAAGAAAAAAAAGAAGAAAAAAGAAACAAACAAAGTGTCTCATTAGTTGTACACGTGGCAAGAAAGACTGCTCACCGGTTTTCAGTAAATAACAAGGTCTTCCTATATGAAAAAGCAAAAAATTCAAGAAATCACTCTTAAAATCGGGATTTATAATAAGAGTGCGCAAAATTGGGGGCTTAATTTGAAGGTAAAAGGAACGCTGCAAGTTGCAAATTAAGGGATTAAAAAAGGTTTAAAGAAACCGGCGCGCTAGCCAAGGGGGATGTGAGCGTTTGTCATAATATGTGATTTGCCAGTGAAATAATATAGGAGTTACATGGAAGTTAGATGGAAACGAAAATACATGCTGCATGAGGCGTTAATAATTCCAAAAATGGTGGCATTTAAGTTAAAACACAGTGATTAAAGGCTGCGCAAAATGTTGGAAGCCGGTTAGGTAATGAATGAAACTGACGCGCTAAGCAGGAGATCAAAGGGAGCGTTGTGACAGGGGCGCACGGAGATAAAATGTGATTGCCAGTGAGACAATCTAGGAGTTACATGGAAGTTAAATAGAAACGAAAATACATGCTGCATGAAGCGTTGATAATTGCAAAAACGGGTTGTCTTTAAGTTAAAACACAGTGATTAAAGGCTGCGCAAAAAGTTGAAGGCCGGTTAGGTAATGAATGAAACTGACGCGCTAAGCGGGAGATGAATGAGAGCGTTGTAACAGGGGCGCATGAACATAATATAAGAGGTTGCAAGTGCAGGGTTGCCTTTTGTGTTGAAACGAACACAAATATAGTTAAATATCCCAGAAGGGGAAGCAAAGCGGGCCTCTCTCACCTGCGGATGAAATAGATGAGTCTCTGCGGTCTCAGGGAAATCGGAGGAATGAGCTGTCAGAAAGGTTCTGGCTCGGGTTGCATTGACGTCAGCAAAATAAAGAATGCTGACGTACGAATGAGGCCACTGAAGAGTTACTATGTTACTAGTGACTATTGTCAGTAAAAAATTATGGGAAATATTATAGCAAAGGTTAGGCTTTAAGAAAATAATGCTAATATTAAGGGAAATGGTCTTGACGAAAATTAAGGGAAAGAAAAAGAAAAATTATATATAAATGTATATGTATTAATATAAATTAACACAAAAAACGGCTTCTCTGATTTCTGGTGTCAAAGGGGGGCAATGTTTTGAAAGTTTAGTATGAGTCTCTCTTGGGTCAGTAATTAATGTTAGTTTAGGTAAAGAAGGTCCGAAATGATAACAAAAGTGTGTTGCAGAAAAAGGACACGGAAACACATCAAAGTAAGGGATGGCAGATGAAAGTAATTAGTATAGTCTACAAATAAGGGAGAAAGGTTGTCAATGGCTCATGCAAAACATAATTATTTGCATTATAAGTAATGTAAAACATACTTAGCGTACAAATATAAATCTTGAGTTTTCAACTGGTTTACACAGTACATCACGAAATCTGTGAATGAATTAAAGAATGGAAAAGAAACAGCATAGTATAAAGAGGTATAACCAAGTGAGAAACTCGGAGCGACTAACATGCAAGGAAGTTAGTGATTGTTTTAAGGTCAGTCTTATTATAAAAAGGTTCATGAAAACAACGAGGAGAATTAATACAGCCAATAATGCATTTCTGCATCTTTGTTGAGGCCCAAGGTTGTCGCATTAAGGCGCATGATGTGTTCACTCTCTCTGCGTCTCATTATAAGTTCACGATTCCCTCCTCGTGACGCTGGTTTGATAATCTCCAATCCAAAGAATTTGAAAGTCTTCTGGTGTGGGTGCAACTCTTGGAAATGTTCAGTTAAAGGTGGTCCTATCTCTTCTTTGTTAATGTTGCGATAGTGTTCCAAGATTCTGGTTTTGAGCGGCCTGATCGTGCTCCCTATGTAGAATTTGTTACAAGGGCAGATTATGATGTAGATTACATGTGTTGATGTACATGTGATCCAATCCTTAATTCGAATGGTGGTAGTGGGGTCGTGTTTGTATTCAGTTTGCTTATTAACTCCCAGTTTACATGCATTGCAATCATGGCAGGTGTAGAAGCCAGGAGGTTTCGTCAGAAAATTTGTCTTGGGTATGATCCTTTTGTCCTTGAATTCAGACTTGCATAGGATTTGTTTGAGGTTCGTGGCTCTTCTGAAACCCATTTGGGGATATTCTTCCATCTGGTTGTTTAGTGAGGAATTGGAGGTCAGAAGATACCAGTGTCTTTTTAGGGCTTTCCGTATGTGTTGATGTCCATTGTGATAGTCTGTCAGGAACCTAATTGTGTTCCCTCTCTCATTGCTTGTAATGTCTTTGGGTTTGAGAAGGTCATCCCTGGACAACTTTTCACAGTCCTTGTACGTTCTGTCAAGGAGTTTCTTGGGGTATCCCCGATTCAGAAGCCTCTGAGTTAGGAGATTCGAACTTTCTTTGAAGGTATCCAAATTGCTGCAATTCCTTCTCATGCGTTGGTATTCCCCTTTTGGGATGTGATCAATTGTTTTATTAGGGTGACAGCTGTCTGCTCGGAGTATTGAATTGACCGAGGTAGGTTTCCGGAAGGTCTTCGTTTGCAGTTTGTTAGCCTCTACATATATGGTTATGTCTAGGAAGTCTATTTGGTTTGGTGAGACGTTATTCGTGGTTTTAATATTCCATCTGTTTGTGTTGATTTTGTGTAGGAATTCTTTAAGTAAGTGCTCGGATCCCTGCCAGATGCACAAGATGTCATCAATATATCGTCCCCAGTAAGTTATGTGGGCGGTATATTCTGCAAAGGTGTCATCCCATAACCAGAATTTTTCCACAAGTCCCATAAGAATGCATGCATATGGTGGCGCAAATTTGGCTCCCATCGCACTGCCTTGAATTTGTAGGTAGTATTTCGAGTTGAATGTGAAAACATTGTTTGTCAAACAGAAATGAAGCATTTCAAGGGTCATTTGGTTAGATTCCAAAAAGTGAACTGATTTGGTTGATAGTGATTTTTGTACTGCTTCCATTCCATCTTGATGACGAATTGAGGTGTAGAGACTTACTACATCAATCGTGACCAGGAGACAGTCCTCATTCCATGGAATGTTGTTTAATTTCAAAAGAATATCCTTCGTGTCCTGAATGTATGATGGGAGGTCTTTCATTAGAGGTTGCAATTGGTGGTCAACATATTCACCCAACTTAGAACATATGTATACCGCCCACATAACTTACTGGGGACGATATATTGATGACATCTTGTGCATCTGGCAGGGATCCGAGCACTTACTTAAAGAATTCCTACACAAAATCAACACAAACAGATGGAATATTAAAACCACGAATAACGTCTCACCAAACCAAATAGACTTCCTAGACATAACCATATATGTAGAGGCTAACAAACTGCAAACGAAGACCTTCCGGAAACCTACCTCGGTCAATTCAATACTCCGAGCAGACAGCTGTCACCCTAATAAAACAATTGATCACATCCCAAAAGGGGAATACCAACGCATGAGAAGGAATTGCAGCAATTTGGATACCTTCAAAGAAAGTTCGAATCTCCTAACTCAGAGGCTTCTGAATCGGGGATACCCCAAGAAACTCCTTGACAGAACGTACAAGGACTGTGAAAAGTTGTCCAGGGATGACCTTCTCAAACCCAAAGACATTACAAGCAATGAGAGAGGGAACACAATTAGGTTCCTGACAGACTATCACAATGGACATCAACACATACGGAAAGCCCTAAAAAGACACTGGTATCTTCTGACCTCCAATTCCTCACTAAACAACCAGATGGAAGAATATCCCCAAATGGGTTTCAGAAGAGCCACGAACCTCAAACAAATCCTATGCAAGTCTGAATTCAAGGACAAAAGGATCATACCCAAGACAAATTTTCTGACGAAACCTCCTGGCTTCTACACCTGCCATGATTGCAATGCATGTAAACTGGGAGTTAATAAGCAAACTGAATACAAACACGACCCCACTACCACCATTCGAATTAAGGATTGGATCACATGTACATCAACACATGTAATCTACATCATAATCTGCCCTTGTAACAAATTCTACATAGGGAGCACGATCAGGCCGCTCAAAACCAGAATCTTGGAACACTATCGCAACATTAACAAAGAAGAGATAGGACCACCTTTAACTGAACATTTCCAAGAGTTGCACCCACACCAGAAGACTTTCAAATTCTTTGGATTGGAGATTATCAAACCAGCGTCACGAGGAGGGAATCGTGAACTTATAATGAGACGCAGAGAGAGTGAACACATCATGCGCCTTAATGCGACAACCTTGGGCCTCAACAAAGATGCAGAAATGCATTATTGGCTGTATTAATTCTCCTCGTTGTTTTCATGAACCTTTTTATAATAAGACTGACCTTAAAACAATCACTAACTTCCTTGCATGTTAGTCGCTCCGAGTTTCTCACTTGGTTATACCTCTTTATACTATGCTGTTTCTTTTCCATTCTTTAATTCATTCACAGATTTCGTGATGTACTGTGTAAACCAGTTGAAAACTCAAGATTTATATTTGTACGCTAAGTATGTTTTACATTACTTATAATGCAAATAATTATGTTTTGCATGAGCCATTGACAACCTTTCTCCCTTATTTGTAGACTATACTAATTACTTTCATCTGCCATCCCTTACTTTGATGTGTTTCCGTGTCCTTTTTCTGCAACACACTTTTGTTATCATTTCGGACCTTCTTTACCTAAACTAACATTAATTACTGACCCAAGAGAGACTCATACTAAACTTTCAAAACATTGCCCCCCTTTGACACCAGAAATCAGAGAAGCCGTTTTTTGTGTTAATTTATATTAATACATATACATTTATATATAATTTTTCTTTTTCTTTCCCTTAATTTTCGTCAAGACCATTTCCCTTAATATTAGCATTATTTTCTTAAAGCCTAACCTTTGCTATAATATTTCCCATAATTTTTTACTGACAATAGTCACTAGTAACATAGTAACTCTTCAGTGGCCTCATTCGTACGTCAGCATTCTTTATTTTGCTGACGTCAATGCAACCCGAGCCAGAACCTTTCTGACAGCTCATTCCTCCGATTTCCCTGAGACCGCAGAGACTCATCTATTTCATCCGCAGGTGAGAGAGGCCCGCTTTGCTTCCCCTTCTGGGATATTTAACTATATTTGTGTTCGTTTCAACACAAAAGGCAACCCTGCACTTGCAACCTCTTATATTATGTTCATGCGCCCCTGTTACAACGCTCTCATTCATCTCCCGCTTAGCGCGTCAGTTTCATTCATTACCTAACCGGCCTTCAACTTTTTGCGCAGCCTTTAATCACTGTGTTTTAACTTAAAGACAACCCGTTTTTGCAATTATCAACGCTTCATGCAGCATGTATTTTCGTTTCTATTTAACTTCCATGTAACTCCTAGATTGTCTCACTGGCAATCACATTTTATCTCCGTGCGCCCCTGTCACAACGCTCCCTTTGATCTCCTGCTTAGCGCGTCAGTTTCATTCATTACCTAACCGGCTTCCAACATTTTGCGCAGCCTTTAATCACTGTGTTTTAACTTAAATGCCACCATTTTTGGAATTATTAACGCCTCATGCAGCATGTATTTTCGTTTCCATCTAACTTCCATGTAACTCCTATATTATTTCACTGGCAAATCACATATTATGACAAACGCTCACATCCCCCTTGGCTAGCGCGCCGGTTTCTTTAAACCTTTTTTAATCCCTTAATTTGCAACTTGCAGCGTTCCTTTTACCTTCAAATTAAGCCCCCAATTTTGCGCACTCTTATTATAAATCCCGATTTTAAGAGTGATTTCTTGAATTTTTTGCTTTTTCATATAGGAAGACCTTGTTATTTACTGAAAACCGGTGAGCAGTCTTTCTTGCCACATGTACAACTAATGAGACACTTTGTTTGTTTCTTTTTTCTTCTTTTTTTTCTTTTGTTTGTTTTTTCGTTTTTTTCGTTGCTCTTGTGAATTTTTCCCCTCCTTTCACCTGCAATTTTCTTTTGACTTTCCTTTCTGGTGTCACTATTAAAAGTTATTGGCGACCTTACCGTATTAACCTGCAGGCTATGCGTTCATTGACTTTTGTATCATCTCACCTTCTGTTTCCTATAATTATGACACATACTTTCTCTTTTCACAATTCACCTCTCGTATAGCATTGTTGGTTCTGTCCCGGGTATGATGGTGCGCCAAGGATGTTTTTTTTTTTTTTTTTTTCCAATGCTATGATTCTACCATATTAGCAATGTGACAATGCACTCAATAAGACATTTGTATTAATATTGTGCCGATTATTTATTTATTCGCCTTTCATACTTTGTTTTATGTTAAAACAGAATGTCGCCGCTAATAAGCCTTATGTTTGATCTTTTCTTTCTTCCTTGAACCATCATGTCTTTCTTATCGTCTCTCTCTTTCCCCTCGCATTCTTCTTCCCTCTCTCTCCCTCTTTCTATCTCTTGCCTTGCATTGTCGATTTCCTCTTCCCTTATCACCATCTGTTTTCCCTTGACTAATTTCCCGTTCTCCCTTTTCCCCAAACTAACACTCTTGGTAAATCTGCCACACTCTTTCTTTCTCTCTTTCTCTCTCACTTTTCTCACCCATTTTGTATTCAACTTATTCTTGGTTTTCTAATCACTCTAGCCTTGAAAAAGCCCAAGGCCAATGGGCCACTAGGGCGAAACACGTGTCGGCTTGTTGCTTTTCCTCTCACAATTTATACCTGTTTTGTCTGCCAGAAATAAAAACAACACAAGTAATTTCATTCTGAGCAATGCTCTTGATGTTGATTATCCACTGACGTGGACCAATTAAGAAGGCATCACCCTCCACCGTTTCCTAACCTTACCTTTTCAATGGCTCTTGGGTGTAGCCATTTACGAGGATTGTGCCACATATAAAATTGGGCCCTAACAACTGTAGCGCCGTAAGTCCAGAACTTTCCACCCATACAGCTTCTCAAATTACTAAACATGCTGGACTCTAGGTGGAAATTACATAGGTTGAGGTGGCATAGGAAGATGTTTGGGAGAGGGGGGAGATGGCACCGGGGCAGGTTCCATAGCAGGGATCTACAATGACCCAGCCGGGTGAAATTGTTACAAGCTCAAGGAAGACTCAGTTCCATGTATTTGCAATGCCTGTGATGTTTCAGCATGCAGTGTGTTGTGTTTCGGGATTGTGTGAACACACTTGATGGCTTAAGGTGCCTGTTCAATTTTCTCAATGACAGTGGCGAGGTCTCTGATCACTGACAGTGGGGAAGGAAGGAAAAGACACACCAAAGAGGGCCAAAGGTGAGTTCAACACATGTGAACACCCTAAATAGGAGTAGCAATGCCTGCAGTGAGAATAGAGCATCTGGTTTGGGACTTTTTGCAGGGAAACTCTCCGTATGGCAGTTATTTACGAGCTGTGATCCAAATCTGGTAATGTTGAGGCAAAGATAATATTTACGGAGAGTAGGCTGTAGGCCATGCGGACACGTCTAGTGAGCAACAAGAGGAGGATTCGGTAGGTCCTGCAGCAAGTGGGATATTGTATTGTTATTGCATTTATATAGCGCTTACTAACCCCGACAAGGCGTCGAATAATTGAGATCAGTTCGTGGAGCTACGCTTGTGCTTTATGATGGAGAAGACATGAACGAGGCGTATCTGCATTTGTATGACTCAGAGCTATATAGCAAAGATCCAAGTGGTGGTGGTGGTCGTCTGATTAGGGCTTTGGGACTCCATATATACAAGAGGCCTAGATGGGAAGTCCAGATAAGAGGGCATGCTCCTGGTGGAACTGAAGAACACTGTGTTGTTAAGGATATGCCTGCTTCTGGAGGAAGGAGAGTCCTACTCTTACAAAGATCAGTAACGGGGATCTCAGTAGAAAGGTAAGCCATCCAAAAGGCAAAAAGCCTGATGTATGAAATCTCCATTCACAAAAAGTGGTTGCATATTGTGCTCTGACTTTGTGCAAACGGAATAGTCTTTTGTGAACCACCCTATGTACAAGTAGGACAGTTTACAAAATACCGAATCGTGGTGGATCTCAATCTGAACTAACTCATCAATATTCATGCGATAGGTCATGAATTGCGACTCTCTGTGATTTACTGTATTCTCAGGGATAGTAACCTGCTAAAGTCAGATGACCACCATGTCTGTATTTTAATAAAGAAAAGTGTTCTTTTAATACAGCCGGTTTTCCTTAAAGGCAGCAGGACTTCATTTAAAAAGAAAAGTTTATTCTATTTTAAAGTTTGTTTGCCAGTTGGCTGTGGTCCCCTCTTACAAATGTGTTACCACCCTAACTCGGGAGTTGGTAACTTTTTAATGTTTTGCAACTGGATTGTGGTCACATGACATTGGCATATCCCTGAACAAATAGCTTTATGGAATGGACACCCTAAACATGCCCCTTCCAAATAGTGATTCATTATGGGTTTCCAACCCCACTTTGCAATTCGGTAACCTATTGCTGAATCGTCAAATGGATGAAGTGCATAGTGAATAGACATTTTGAGCTCACAAATCCTGTAGTTTTGTGAATTCCAATACTTTGCAACATCCAAATTGATTTGAACATCAGGCCCTGGGTGGTACTTCATAGCAGGTACGGAAGCACTGATCCAACACTCAACCAGATTGCTGATGGGTGTGTGTGGGCTTAGCAGCTCTTCGGTGCGTCAACAGCTGCACAAACTCAGAAGTAGTTTGTTGGTTTTGTGGACGATGGTGTAAAACAAGAGTCACTGTGCCACAGTGAACCCACCCTACATCACCCACACCCACTAAACCATCAAACAGTGATCAGAACAGCACTTTCCTGTGATGGCCAATCACACTTCATGTGACAGAGGCAGATATGGCAGCCTTTATTGACAAATGCACCAGAAGGTTAGGATCCGGAACTAATTTTCACAGAGCATGATTCAATATTTTTCTGTAAATTACACATATTGCAGTGTTGTGCACATTTGAAGTGGCAGTGCCATACACACAATGCAGTGCGGTACAGAGAAGAGTACAGAATGCACATTGAATGGCTCAACACGTGGTAAGAGGCATGCATGCCGTGCAGTGCACAACAAACACTGCAGCATCACGCACATAGTACAGTACAGTGCAGTACAGACAATGGAAGAGGTGTGGCGAAGCAGCCAGGGTGCCTTCATGCACACATGGTACAGTCCAATAAAGCACTAAAAAAATAGCAATGTGGAACAAACAATGGAGTACTGCACACAGTATAGGAGAGTGAGTTATACACATTGTGCAGTGCACTACGCATAATGAGCCCTAAACACAATACAGTGCAGTAAACACAATAAAGAGGTGTACATACAGTGCAGTAGTGCAGTGCACCTCTTCAGGGAAGAGGTGTGGCGCCACGGCCAGGGCGACTGACTCCGGAATCTGGGGATCACGGTTCGATCCCCGGCGGGAGATTAGCCCAGCACCATGTGACTCTGGGCAATAGCTTGCTTAATCCTCCTGATGGCCCCCAGCGCCTAGAGACCCTTACGGGTGATTGTTCGCGCTTTACAAATGTGGATATTATGAGTGCAGTACACACCATGCACACACTATACAATGCACACAATAAAGGACTGTAATTATAGTATAGTGCACTACACACAGTGGGTGCTCCACACGTACAGAGTAGTACACACAATGCGCACTACTCACAGAGCATAGGGCATGCATGATGTACACTTAGTGCATTGCACCATGTGCGCTAAACGCACAATACGGTTCAGTACACACGGTGCACACACAGTACAGTCATAATAAAGTACTATAGACATAGTATAGTGCACTACACACACTAAGTGCTGCACACGTAGTACAGAGCAGTACACACATTGCACACATAGTACAGTATAGTACTGTATGCACAGTATGCACAATGCATACACAGTACAGTTCTCATAATAAAGTGCTGTGGCCATTGTATAGTGCACTACACAAAATAAGCACTGCACACATAGTACAGAGCAGTAAACATAATGCACATATAATACAGTGTAGTACACACAATGCAGCCCTACTTACAGAGCTCGGAGCATGTGTGCTGTTCACTTTTTTTTTTTAATCCACTTTATTTCGTTTTGTATAGGCGCTATAAATCTAAGTCAACCATACATTATACAATGTATGTCCTGGACATTATTATCAGGGTATCAGCTCGTAGATGTAACCAAGTTTATCATTGCGGAGTAGTAGCTTTCTCTCAGGACATCTTGTTAATGCTACACACATGGCAGCAAGACATGGATAAACATATTAAGAAGCTGTGTGTTTATAGCAAGTAATAACCAACAGATACGACTGCCCCCATCTCTCCCTTCTCCGGTCCTATGTGGTGCCTAAAGTGAAGAGGAAACGCAGTATTGCATGCATCTGAGTTGCCATGTGGATGTCAGGGTGACTATGACACAGCGATCTAGGGTATGCTGAAGGCGCGCCTGATAGTAGTCCCCAGGTGTTTATGCATTGTCTGGTAGTTAGTAAAGCATGGCGTGCTGGATGTTAGTCCAGAGATCCATCAGTCCGGTGAGAGATTGACAGGGGCGGCTCCTCCACTAGGGCCGAGGAGCGTCGCCCCACTGCTTTCTCGCAGTGCGAGAAGCAGAAACATAAAATGGTAAAACTACCATTTTATGTTTCTGCTTTTTACACTGTGAGAAAGCAGAAGTGTTTGCTTGGGGGCGGGCGGGTGTTCGGAGCTGCTCTAGGGCCGGGGAGGAGTGGCTTGCCCACTGCTGAGAGCGCTGACTGTCTAGTCGGCCCTCTGGGGCCTAACAAACCAGTCATGCGCACTCTGCCTTTTCTCCGCAGCCTACATGTATAAAATGGCCTCCCGGTAGATGCCTGGCTGGTCGGCATCCTGACCAATCACAATGTTGTGATTGGCTTAGGGGAGGGGAGAGAGGCTGCCTGCTTCCTGTTCCTTCCGGAGGCAGGAGAGCAGGAGAGGAGCAGAGTCGACACTGGACCAGGCCGGCGAAGGTAAGTTAACTTTTTAACATTTTTTTAAATAACCCCCCCCGTGCCTCCATACCCGCGAGTCATGCCGGCTGCGACTGGAGATTGATCACTCATGGGCGGGGGGGTCTCTTCACTGATAGTGTCTTCCTCATGCTTTGTATCTATCAAACCCTCCCATGCCCTCACAAAGTCCAGGGAGCATCTCTCCTTTTTGGCATCACTAAAGAGGGTGCCCCTGTTGGACTCCGCCCATGTAAAGAGCTCTGTTTTCTATCTATTACTCACGGGCCCACGGGCGCTTTGCATTTAAGAGTAATTTGCCCCTTGACCTATGTCTTCTACCCATTTGTCTTTAAGAGCACTGAGCCAAGTTAAGTAGGGTGACCAGATCTTGAGAACCAAAAACCAGGACATTTTGCAAAAAATAGAAGCAGGACTACAATTTTACTTCAAGGAGCAGGGCGAATGACAGCTCTTATCAACATAGCAACACAGAACAGGCACTAAAAAAATAAATCAAATGTAATTTCTAAAACCTGCATCATACCTGTTAATTTAATTGCTTACTTATAACACCTGCTAACTAGCACAGCTTTAGAACGTCCAAAACAAAATTGTCTCTCACTGGTTTCAGTCGACCCACTCTAAAAAACCGGGACATGAGGCGAAATTGCCTAAATCCACCGGGACAGCTGGTGAACACCGGGACTGACCCGGCAAATCCGGGATGCCTGGTCACCCTGGAGATAAGGCCAATGCGTCTGAGGTTCATTACTACCCCCTCCAGTGTTTCTTAAGAGCTGCCATCACAGCTCCATGCAACAGAAACTGCCCAGTAGGAAGGTCAAACTCCTCCCTTAGCTCCTCAGAGGGTAGGAAATCGCTGGCTCGAAACAGCTTACCTAGAGTCTCAATCTCTATCCCTGCCCATTCAAGCAGTCCGCTCCAACTGCCCTTATGGGGGAGTACAGTCAGGAATTGCAAGGGGATTGTGGGTGAATATGGGGTATCTGTATGAGTTTTTTCAGGCACCCAATCTTGACTACCTTCAGCGATGCATATTCTTCTATGTTAGCCTGTGTCTGAACTAAGTATTCTCATCAGCAGGCATTGTGGTGGGGTGTTGACTGAAGCTGTCGCCTACCCAGATAGCCTAGCATGTATCCATATTGTGAGCCATTGCATCTGGGCCACCAAGTGGTACGTTTCGAAATCTGGGACTGCCAGCCCGCTATCCATCATGGGGCAGCATAGTTTTGACAGTGTTACGCTATGCCTACCTCCTGTCCCCCACACTAAATCCAATAAAATGGTATCTAACGCTCAAAATGTGCTTCTGTGGACAATCGCCAGTAATGTAGCAAAATAGTACAGCAGCTGTGGTAGGTCTATCATCTTGACGATTGCTATCTGACCTACAAACGGTATAGGGAAAGACTTACAAAAGGCCACTCTGGATCTCAAGACCGTGATGGCTGCTCCTATATTACCTTCCAAAATATCAGTTTCTGCCCTATATAAGGAAGCCCCCAGATATTTTATCAATGTTTGCGCCCATAACATGCGAAGCGCGAAGGGGGGCATCCTTCTGGAAGGAACTGATGGAAAACATGCTAGCTAATTGTCAGTTTATGAGAAGCCCTGAAATGTCCCCAAAGGCATTCAGTAGTTGCATCGCTTTCCTGGGGTCTGTCTGCCTATCAACTAACTACAGTTATGTTCGGGGCGTCCATTAGTATGTTGAGTTATCTCCTTATATTCAGTGCCTTATTGCAGCCAGGGATGAACCTCGACTGGTCAGGGTGAATTAGTCATTTCATAAGTGGTAATAGCCTCGCCGCCAGAACTTCACTGAGTATCTTATAATCAACATTCATCATTGATAAAGGCCAGTAGGCTGGCACGCCAGTTGGTGTTTTTCCAGGTTTGATTAAAATAATTACCTATGCCTTCCTCATCGATTGAGGTAGGGAATGACTCTCTCGTGCTGCTTGGTAGACAGCTATGAGTCACAGGACTAGCGCTTTTATATAGGCTACATAGAATTCCACTGGGATCCATCAGACCCTGGTACTTTCCCACAGGCCATCCTGTTGACCACCGCTCTGACTACTTTCACTGTTATTTCAACCCCTAGGTAATCTGCCTCCTCCGCTGTGATATGGGTCAGGGGAAGGTCTCCCAGGAATAGTTGTAAGGGGTCCTGTATCTCTCACCGGTTGTTAGAGTATAGCTTAGTATAATATTGCACAAAGGTCTTATTTATATCCTCCTGCTTATAAACACAGTCATCCTTCCCATCCTTCAGTTATGTTATGTTATGTTATTTACTTTTATTACGCGCACAGATACTCGAAGGAGTGTCCCGGCGCAGTTCAAGAAGGACAGAATTAAGACTCAACCCTACGAAAAGAGATAAGTTTTTAACAATTTCTTAAAGGCCCCAGTGTCTTCAACCAATCGGAGGGAAAGGGGCAGCGCATTCCAGGCGCGGGCCGCAAACACAACCAGGGAAGCGCCACCTAATCTATGGCGCTGGAAACAGGGCACCTTCATAAGCCTGAGAGAGGAAGACCTCAAGTGTCGCCCCGGCACGTAAAACGAGAACCGTTTCTGAAGGTAGCCCGGCCCCCGTCCATGCAGGGCGCGATGAGCAAGGGTGAGAGATTTGAAAGCTATCCGGGCCCTGACCGGTAGCCAATGAAGGGAGCGACGGAAGCCATGAACACTCTGCCTGGGACCCAGCCCCCCCAGCAAGCGGACAGCCGCATTCTGGGTAACTTGAAGCTTATTGAGTGCAAGAGCTGGAAGCCCAGCATAGAGCGCATTAACATAGTCCAGGCGGGACAAAATGAGTGCTCGGACCACTGATTCCCGAGCCGCTTGAGGCAGCAGCGGAAGGAATCTTCTCAAGATCTTTAGGAGACCAAAGCAACAACCTGTCAGACGAGTAACCTGGCTGGAAAAAGAAAGATTATTGTCGAAGTAGATGCCCAGGTTCTTCGCGGTCTGACTGTTTGAGACAGGCGGAGGGAAATCCGGCGGCCAGATCGACTCTCTGAATCAAGGAGGAAAGTCACCGAACATCAAGACCTCGGATTTATCCTCATTGCATTTTAAATGTGCCGCCGCCATCCAATCGAAAACCGAGGAAAGGCACCTCTGCACATGGGCCACCGAGGACCCCTGTTTGTCCCAAGTGAACAGAAGTTGCGTATCGTCGGCATAGGCAATGACCTTAGCCCCCAACCCCTCTGCTAAAGAAATCAGAGGAGAAAGATAGATATTGAACAGGAGGGGGCTAAGGGACGAACCCTGGGGAACACCCGTGCTGACTAGAAGAGGTGAAGAAGCCGCCGGGGGTATCCAGACTTGCTGGTAGCGGCCGTCCAGAAAGGATTTGATCCAACCCCAAACCGCGCCTGACACACCCATCTTCGAGAGTCTGTCAAGCAGCAGTGAGTGGGGGACAGTATCAAAGGCCGCCGAGAGGTCGAGCAGCACCATGGCAGCCTTTCCCCCTGCGTCTAAACACTCCCGGATGGCTTCAGAGATTTCCAGCAAAGCACCTTCCGCACTGAAGGAAGGGCGGAAACCCGATTGGGCAGGATGAAGAAGATCCGCGCTCTCGACAAATTCAGACAGCTGTCTGTTCACTATCTTCTCACAGACTTTAGACAAGCTAGGGAGAAGAGAAATCGGTCTGTAGTTTCCCGGCACTGAAGGATCGAGAGTCGATTTCTTCAGTAGGGGGAGAATTTTGGCCTGCTTCCAACAGCTAGGAACCCTGCCCACCTGCAAGGAAAGGTTAATAATAAAATTAACTTCCTCATTGACTGTATCTGCCACCGAAGCCAGAAGTCTTGCTGAGCAAGGATCGTCCGGAGAGCCGGATTTCAGACCCTGAAGAATTCTCAAAGTGCACAGCAGATCCACCGGAGAGAAATTGGACAGGGAGTGAGAGGTATGCAGTACCGCAGGAGTAGTGAAGGAGGAGACAGAGGGGCCCAAGAGCCCAGTAGAGACCGGCGGGGCAGAGAAGCTGCCTTGTATCTTTAAAATCTTGTCCCGGAAAAATGTAGAGAGCGTCTCGCACCAAGCAGTGGTTGCTGGTAGGATGCAGCTCTGCGCCACAGGGGACAAAAAACTTTGAACTATAGAAAAAATTTCTTTCGAGTTATTCTTGGCTTGATCGATCCGAATGGCGAAGAAAGCCCTTTTAGCAGAAGAGATCGCCTTATAATAGGTTTTTTGACCAAGCCTAAGCTGCCTCTTCGCTAACGGGCAGTAGTTACTAAGACGCCAGGAGCGCTCAAGTTTCTTACAACCCTGCTTGAGGAGACGCAAGTCCTCCGAGAACCAGGGTTTAGAGGGGGAAGCCCTTGACTGTCTAGCCGAGGTGGGTATGGCAATGGCCGTCCAAGAACCCTGAAGCCAGTTAGAGAAGGCATCAATACATTGATCAAGATCTTGTGACAAAAGCGGCCTATTGGCCGCCAGCGCCTTGGCAAAAAGTAGGGGGTCGACCTTCTTGAACGCTGGTTTATGACTGACCATTGGACTGACGCCGGGCGGGGTCACCACCCATGAGAAGAGAATAAGATAATGATCAGACCAGGGGACAGGGAGTGGAGCTTTGACTGAGATAGGAAAGTTGGAAAAGATAGTATCTAAAATATGGCCACCAATATGAGTAGCCTGGTTGACCCATTGAGAGAGCTGCGCAGATTGGCAAATATCAAGAAAATCACAAGTATCTTTTGAATGATTTTGGTCAAGATGAATATTGATATCGCCTAGAATCACATAATGGGAGAACTGAAGAGCTCTCATAGAGACCGCCTCCACGCAGGCCTGAAGGAAGGTATGGGCTACTCCCGGCGGACGATAAATCAAGGACCCCCCAAGAAAAAAGTGGTCCGAGCAATGGATATTGAAATCCAGGACTTCACAGTCGTCCCACGTGCTGAGAGAGCATTTATCCAGCGCCCATGTCTCTTTAAATATGACCGCCTGCCCCCCACCTCTCCCTGTAGAACGATCTAATCTGCTAATTTTGTACCCTGAGGGAATGGCCAAGGTGACTATTGGGTCGGAGGAGTTGTCAAGCCAAGTCTCCGTAACAAATAAAAAGTCCAGAGCTTTATCATCCAGAAGCTCAAAAACCTCTGAGTGGTGCTTTTTCAGAGAACGCACATTGAGTAGTGCCGCCGAGATGACAGGGGAGTCAGATATTTTAGTACCAGCAGCAGCACCCAACTCAAGGCCAAAGCCACACGCCCGCACACAAAGTCTCGAGTTCCATGCAGGTTAGGGAACAGCTGTAGGTTACAAGACGACCCCCTGCATCTGGAGAAGGCACTCACGTGAGTAGGACCGGTGGCGAGAGTCCTCCTCCCTGAAATGGGCAGCATAACTGGCCCCGGCTCCCGTCGGGCTGCTGATGGGCGCAGACGGGCTTGCCTTAGGCGCGCAGCAGGCGCGCCATTGGCGCGCCTGCTGCGCTCGTCCGCTGCGCGAACGTGCAGCGTGCATTTAAATAGTGCCGGTGTTGGGGAGACTAGAGCGCGTTCAAAACAAAAATGGCGCCTAGTACTGTCCCGCCGGAAGTGGGGAAAGCTCGCACGGCAGCGGGAATACAATTTTAAAGTGCCCCCAAAATGTATGCAAAGAATGTGTAAATACGCAGATTTAACAGTTAAAGCACAGTTAAAAAGTGAGCAAACAATGGAGCACATGTAAAGCAGCAGAAACAGCGATTTTGGTTTTAAAACAAGAGCGAAATTCTATCAGCCCTAAAGCCTCCAGAATTTGCGAGCCCCTCTTGTTGGGGTTAGCTAACCATGGCAGTAGTGCCCCAGATTTGTCCTGCTCTGCATGTGCTCTTTTCGTATATTCTTTGTAGTTGAAGCATCGGAGGCGTTTGACGTGCTCCACCAACTTCTCTTGCATGTCCAGCAGCTCTTGCTGCAGTTCTGGTTTCCCGGGTCTCTGTTTTTTGATGATCCTAAGGGTTGTTTCCTGTGTTTCTACTTCTTTAATCAGCGTTCTGTGGGCCCCCACTGATTCTGCTAAACACTATCCTGTTATTACTGTCTTATAAGCCTCCTACTCTCAAAGCACTGAGGAGGCAGTGCCTTCATTCGCTGCAAAGTAGTTCTGCCCACCCTCACCTGTCTTATCCTGAAGGAGTGGGTCATCCAATCTTTGGACTTCCAGGCTCGGTATGAGCGTATGTGTCCAGTCCCATGCCAAAGTCGGAAGTATTGGGTTATGATCTGAGATGGCCCTAGTCAGGTATTAGGAGTCACTGCTTCGTGGATGCCCGATGTGCATGGGAAACTAAACGAACATGTAACTTGTTCAGTGCAGAGAAGTATGAGTAGGCTTGTTCCCTTGGGTGAGCCACCCTTCACATATCTATCATCCCTCACTGTTCCTGCCAATCGCTGAATTAATTTCTTTGCCAGTTGTGTGGTGGGAGAATCCCTCAGGGGTGGGTGGGATTTATCCACTAATGTGTCAGCAAAACTATTAAAATCCCCCTCAACCCTCCCCGAGAATGACAGAGTGGGGCATACAGGGGGGCTAGTTTTTGTGAGATCATATCTAGGAACTTACCTTGTTCCAATACAGCCACTGATTATGGCATAGCATCCTTGTTTGCCTAATATCTCATTCAGGACCTGGAACGGGATTCCAGGTTTCACCAAAATGATCGTCCCCCTCACAAAGTGAAGTACGCTGTATACAACATTTGGTCTTACCAGTGCCTGTGTAAAGCCACCCCTTCAGGCTTGGGCAAATGGGTTTCTTGTAACAGCGCTTTATGAATCCCTCTGTTTCAAATAGGCCGGAAATTTGTACATGTTGGTCATGTTATTCAGACCTCAAACATTCCAGGACAGAATCTTATATGTAGCGTGCACTCCTGTAATCTAGGAAAAGGACAATTGCGGATCATTCCTGAGCCATTCTATAGCAATGTACAGCTCTTTGACAACCCCATGGACCATAACAAACTTACCCAACTCCACAGCCCCAGGACAGAAAAGTAACATCGTCCCATCCAAAGAGAAAAAAAATAGAATCCACTTGGCATACATATCCGCATGAACAACAAAGAGGTGATGCCCACAGTGCATGCCAATCCCCCCAGCAGTAGAGCTTACCACCTGGCCTTGACCAGTCATACAGGTGGGTAGTCTTGCACCTGCAATGACAGCAGTTCTGTTGAAAATACTCATGTAGTTTTATGGTAATGAACTAGCCCCCTCTATATTTTGCTTCTCTTTAAAAAAGAGTTAGTCTTCAGATACATTCATTAGTCCACCTTGGGGTAATATGAGGTAGGTGAGAGCCACTGCCAGAGTACAGCGTGGAGTCTGTGGCAGGATCCGTGTCAGTGCCATGGGTAGTTTCGTCCACTGAGTCTGAGGTTCGCTTAGGGTCAGGGTTACTGAGTTTCGCAGCTACTTCCATTGCACTTTGTCTGTTATGCTGTGATTAAACTACTGTTGTGAAACCCCTATGACCATGTGTGTTTCTGAAACAGGGCCATCTGGACGGTCCAGATTGTGGTCTTTTGTTCTTCAGCCCATTGCTGTGTTTTAATCCAGTACTACACCTCTTGTGAGACAGAGAAGAACTTAGCTCCCTGGTCCATGGTCACATGTAGTTTTGGAGGGCAGAGCATTGGCGCAGTTTCTAGGCCTCTAGAAGTTATGGTCTCTGTACGGCCATTGTAAGTTTGGGGAACACCATTTCCCCAAAGTTCTCAAGAAGAGATCGCCCTTCGGAAATGCTTGTTGCAGTATGTGGCCCTGGTCACAATAATGCAGTAGTCTGGCCACCACAGGGCACTCTGGTGCCCCAAGGGTTCATCTCCAGTGCACAGAATGGGAGACAGTCCCTCCGGGACCAGCGCCTCCTTGATCCAGTTCTCCAAGTAGGCCACCATATTGTTACCTTCTACTCTGTCTGAAAGACCCTCCACCCTTATTTCTGCAGGCCCATCCCTCTGCATCTTCAGTCCTGTTATTCAGCAACCGGACCCATCCGCTATTTCTGACAACTGATCCTTTAGGTTACTAACCGCGGGCGTCAAGTTCACCAGCGACTGCTCCTTTTTCGTGATTTTTTTGCACTGGTCGTAGGGTTGCCTGTGTCAGCTAACACAGTATCCATCTTAAGCTCCAGGGCTTTCCTAGTGTCCTTTATGGCTGGTAAAATAGAGTCTAATTCATCGGATTGGGTAATGTCTGACTCTTGTGGTGTTTAGGTCGGTCTGTCCATGTTGTCACTTACTGACTGCGGCATTTCCTGCTTGCTAGTTTCTGTTTCCTCCCATCTAGAGTGATGCTCCATGGTGATGGAGCAATGAGGACCCAGCTTCTGGTAGGTTTACACCCTTTGTTCCAGGCCGTTTGCACAAGTATAGATGCTCCGCTTGGGGCACAGGTCCAGTGTACGTTAGAGCACACCCCTCCGCGGGACTCACCACCTCCGCTGGGACAACCCTGTGATGCGGTGGAGGATCCCCTAGATATTGTATATGGCACTCACAAAGACGGATTGGACCTCTGGGTACAACTACAATCATGCAGCTGGTGAGTGAGGGGAGGGCCTCTCCGCAGTTCCCCTGCCCAAGGCACAGTCTTTGCGTTTTCATCAGTTTTCAATCCTGGCTCCCCTCTCAAGGCAGAGTCGTGGAGGATAGTGCTGTGCGGGCCCAGGTCACCTCTCCCTGGGGCGCATCTCACCACAACTGCAGATTTGAGACCGTCCCCTGCAGGGTCCACAGCCGCAGAGGATCATTTCCAGCCTAGGAATTGCATCAACCCTCTGGGCTCTCCATGGACCCGCGCACCCAGGGCCGCCAGGTGTTCGCTACAGAGGCCGTCCTTGGGTTGATTATCTATGGCCGAGATGCCATATCACAGGAACTTAGCTTACCCCAGGTAGCAGATAGGTTAAGGGGCACTGTACTCCCAGGTGTAGGCTGCTCTGCAAATACTCGCCCTCTATTCCAGCGTGGATCCTCCACCTTCACCATTTCGGCATCCATCTTTCAGCAGCGGCTTGTCTTGCCAGTTTGGGTCGGCAGCAGAGGTGCAGATACATCTGCATTCTGCCCAGGCTGACTGGTTGAACCCCACCGTCTGTTGCGGGCTAGTGGAGTATCATAGGCACGAACTCCAACTGCTTCTCCGTTCAGGCTTCTCTCCTTATAGGGCTAAAGGGGTCCGCCATATTTTGTTCACCATGCGATCATCAGTGAGCGCAGTTCTCGTCTCTGGGCAGCAAGTAGCGCCACAACGACTCCAACTGCTTGCAGGAATATGAAAGCCACTGCCACCTTTCGGTTACCGGGGAAGTAGGGGCAATGCGACTGCCCACGGCGCTCGCAGTGGGCCTGTAAGAGGGCGGCCCCCTTAGTGCCGCATTAGGCACATCCCCGTGCCCTGTGGCCGTGACCCCGTCCTCTGGGAGTCCCTCCTATGTCCAGTGCCGCTGCAGCATCATTTCCAGTGCACAGTGGGCTGGGGACGGGTACTTATACCTGCCCCCACCCACTGGCCACCCTCTTTGACCCCCGCTGTGCACGCTGTCTGCCTCCCATCCGCTTATCGTGAGTGCCGGCAGGAGGGCTGGCTAATGAATTGAACTTATTAATCTGTACATTTGTGTTGCAGGTGGAGTTACAGGGCGATCTGGAGGTGAATTGGTACGAGGGGTACCCTTTCAGGAGCACAATAAGGGTGCATTATGCCAAAATCCCTGGGGTCTTTACGTCAGGACCCTGGATGAAAACTACAGTGCCTTGCTTGTCCTTCGGGCGGTTGTAAGCCTAAGCAACCGGGGGCTTGCCTGGCTATGCTCCGCCCCTTAAAAGGCGTGAGTAAAAGTTATAGACTAGGGGTCCATGGTATGTAAGTAGGATAACCCCCACATAAATGGTAGCACCGATTTGGTTGGCCACAGTGCAGTTTGGCTTATCAGGCTGGCAGGGCAGCTTAGGTTAGTCACTAGTCACCACTGCCTGCCCTTGGATCGCCCGTAGGTTAACCCACCAAGTTGGCATACTCCTTGTATGTAATAAAGCTGCAGCAAACTGTTTACCAACAAAACTTGTGTGGACTGTTTATTTAGCTCTGCGCCACTAATTACTGCTAAGCGGGGGGTTTACCGATATTGCCCTAATAGTGTGCCAGGATGGTGCCGGGTGGCAGTTCCATGCCGGGAACTCCGCTAGGTGCTGATTACTGCAACCAGGTGTGCTGTTCACTTAGTGCAGTGCACAACACACAATGTGGGCTGAACAGACAATACAATGCAGTGCACACAATGCGCAAACAGTGCAGTCCTCATAATAAAGTGCTGTATTCATAGTATAGTGCACTACACGAGGGCTGCACTCATAGTACAGAGCAGTACACACACGGAACCAGGATGTGATTCAGACCGCCTGGCCCTGGAACGTGTGTGAGCAGGCCCTGTCCCTGGCACGCACTCTGCGTTGCGTCAGGCGGCGCTGCCTACCATCTGTCCATTAGAGGGGCCGGAACAATCAACAGCATTCTCTGCGGAAGGTTGTTTTTTGGGAGGGTTGCGCACGACGGAACGTCCAACACTTGATGAGATGAGAGAAAGGATACAGGGCATGTGTGGCTGCAAAAGAGACGATATCTGGTGAACATCCCTTCAGCGGTTTGATCCGTGTGCGTCCTCCCGGCCATATATTCACATCCTGAATGCCCAATAAAGACTCCCCTCTTTATGTCTTTAGTTTACGTTTCTGTAACGACGACTGTGTCACGATGGCGCCTGAGCTCTTTACTTTTGAGGCAGCAAATAGTGTGTACAATGGCGTATTCAAGAGATGCAATTTACATTATTTGGTCATAACAATGCGTAACGCTGTACACATGTACAATATAGAATTTGTACAATTGACCCGCGCTTATAAATCAACTAAAAAAAATTATAGCCTTGTTTATATACAGCTTCCTCGGTGCAGTTTCTTTCAACATTGCTTGAGTGCGTAAAGACCTTTTCTAGGAAGTAAAACAGTTCACGCTCACAGACTATTATGAATTATCGCTTTATTAAGACACCTCGGGGCAGATTTACAAGCCCCTTGCGCCACTTTTGCGTCACTTTCACCATGTTAAAAGTGACGCAAAAGTGGCGCAAGGGGCTTGTAAATCTGCCCCCTCGTGCGGCGTTATCTCTTACCAAAGTGGCTATTTAGTAAGAGTTGTTTCATCCCCTGTTTTTGAAGAGCGAGGAAGAACGGGATATCCGGGATATAATGGCTAGGTACTCCCAAATTTCGGAGATGCTTAAAGTAGGATTTCCAAGGGCTGTTGTTTTGTTTGTAGAATTTCAAATGCTGTAACTTGGCATTCATTTTGTTTCTTGAGTTATATTGTCCTTCTACAGTTTTAATTTTCTGTGTTAGGCATATAAGGGTGCTTTGGTGCAGACCTATGTATATGCTAGATGCTGTTTCTGATAGGCATTGGTTTCCCAGCTCAAGCCACGATAGTTCCTTATGCACCGGTGATGACATCAGCCGTGGAGTTGAAGGGCAGCCTTGCAGCTGAATGTCGGATTGCTTTCAGTAATCGTGTAAGTAGGACAAGCCCTAGTCTCGTGTGAAACTACCGTAATAGTGTGAAGGAAAATATATATAGGTAAGTGTAGTTTTACTATTCTTAACGGTACATCTATCTAGTGCTTAATTTGAGCCGGTGCTTTCCGGTGCTGAGCCCCGGCACTTAATTGGTTTCAGGTGCTTGGCACAAGCCCCTTAATTATCAACACACCTAGGGCAGTCTGCCACAAGGTGGCGCTGCTCATGTAATTTAGAGATGAGCAGTATAACAGTTGTTTAGGAAAACAAATTCATTAAAAAATTGCTAATACATGCCTCCCCAGCCATTCTTTTAGCTTTGGGGACCTGGGATAATCTGAACTGTCGCATTTACATGCAAGAGAGATGTTTAGTATTTTGTTTTGGCAGCTATGACAAGGTCGATAGGTGGTGCAAGCTGCAGTGGCCTCTTGGTCAGAGCCCTGGCACTTAATATTTTACAAATTAAGCACGGCATCTCTCTCTCTCTCTCTCTCTCTCTCTCTCTATCTATCTATCTATGGATCTGCCTATTTATCTATATAGTCAAGGTAGATGTGGAGTTAAGAATACTAAGTCTGTACTTACCTATATATACTTACCATCACTAAATTTTTGTAAACAAGATTCTGGCTCTGAATGTTTTGTACCATAACATTTAAAAGTCGATAGTCTGGTACTCTGCTTAGATTATAGTAAGAAAATCATGCTGAGGGGTATTTTAAGTTCACAATGGTGCATGTTTGCTGTTAGGTATTTTTCGCATCATGACTTACGTGGCTTTGTAGTGAAACTACTACGCTAATATTTCAGAAGGATATGGATGCCATAAGGGCAATAGTTGGTCCACAACTGAGCTTAGCAATAAGAAAAGACTCCTTGCAGCCCATCTGAGAGAGTATATTACCTGTCTTAATACTCCCTGATATGCTTGGAATCTTAAAAGCACTTACAAATATTAAAAGAGACAAGTGGAATGTTAAGCATAGTTTGTACACTAGGAGACGGCATGTTATAGAACACGGGGCTAAAAGTAAGAATTAAAAACAATTTATGGACTTTAGAAATAATATTGAGACAAAAATTATAAAAATATGTTAAAAGCACAATTTTAACAGATGATTGGCTTTAATGGCAACTGCCTTTTTCTATGAAGCAGGTGCACCAGTATGGGGTCCAATCGAAGCCCAAAATTACTATCTACAGATCTCAGCGGAATGCGTTCTAATAAACTATAGTCCACGTGTAGTTCTGGAGCGATGGGTCCAAATGGGGGTCCTATAAATGTACTTAAAAAAGTTCCTTAGTTTTGATTCATTAAACTGACAATCTAATTATCAGCCTGTCCCAAATTACGTGTAATCCCCGAATCTTTACAATGTTCTCTCATACACCCATTATTTAAAGAGGTCAATATTAGTGACCTGCACAGTTATTGCCATATTGCTCATTTAAAAGGTAGAGAACAATATACAGCAAAGTCCTCAAGGCATTTCGATATTTCACACCAATGCTGGGGGAGCAGCAAGTTAACCTCCTTCATAATGATGATAATACCTGGAAAGAGCTGCCGATCAACATCAGAGGCGCCCTCGCCCTGCACATCTTCAGGAAGACCCTCAAGACCTGGCTCTTTGTCTGACGAGCTGTTCCCCCCTACCCCCTCCAGCATCTTGAGACCCTCATGGCTGAGTAGCACGCTTTAAACTCCCCTGATTGATTGATTGAATATAGCCATTTTAAATGTCACTTCTATTGGTCATCAGTGATGATTGTTAGCTGTGAATGAGGATACCTACTCCAGCAATTCTGTGGTACATGTTAATAAAATTCAAGTCATTTTTTTATGGCCAATTGAAAAATCAGTTTTGCTGGACATTGGATGCTGCGACATTAGAACAGGTTTGTACATCTAATTACTTGAAGTGGAGCAAGAGAGACACACCATCAGAAAGGATCACTTGAATGCTCTTAAATCTGAATCTGATTTTCTACAATATTCTTTTCATGAAGCTATGTGGCCCATCAGGGACCTCTTTATTGACTATCCTGTAGAATAAATTAGCTTCTTCTTTGATAACATGTTCGTTGTTAAATTGGAACTGTGGCTTAATCAGGTCTTGGGAAGGTGTCGAAAGTTTGTTTTCCTTTTACCCAAGGCATGCTCCCAGAGCAATTCAGATTAGAATGTTTATTGGTGAGTATGGCTTTTACTTTGGACTCTTTACAAACTGATTATTGTTTTCATCTGTTTAATGCTGGAAAGGACTCTATTAACTCCCTGTTATGGGTGAGTTGTTAGGACTACATGGAGAATTACCTACTCCATGGACAAACCATTAGAACACTATCATTGAGTGATCGGGGCAAAGACATTTCGGAATTATTCAAAGTCTATTGAAAGATTCAAAGGCACCATCTATGAGCCCATTACGGAATCCTCCTATTCAGGGGATTTCTTTTAATTCCTAATATTAGACGGGGCATTTATTTAGTAAACACAAATAATATACTTTTGTCTGAATGGTGCTTAAGAGAGCCAATCAAACAAAATATTAGATTAAAATTCGTGAAGTTCCAACTCTCTTTCTCTCGATAGGGGAGTTCAGACACAGCTCGAGGAATGCTACAAAGTTAATCAAATTCCCCATTTGTTTCGTGCATTTGCCTAATGATGTTAGCCGAGTATGAAAGATTGTTAAACCCCTAGTTTATGACAATTAGGTTAAGAAGTTTTTAAACAGGCTACGTTATATTGCTTTGTATATAATGATTTTCAGCCTATAGGCTACATGAATACGTTTATGGACACAACTTTTCTCAAACCTTCAAGACATAGGTCATTGTAGGCACATCAATTTTGTCAACAACGAGGCAGTTGAGTGATCTTTTTATGTGGATTATTAATTGATACTAAATAATTATGGAGATATGATTAGTCCAAGCTGCTATGTTCGCTTAAGTTAAGTTTTATTGATACAGGCTTATAACATATTGAAGAGTATGTTGGGTGCTTAATTATCAAACATTTCCAGCTTTGGTTAAAAGAGGTCCTTCCCCGCACACAATCTTCCATTATTTTTTTTATTGCCATTTCATTCTTGTGTGTTTTTATATCGTACACTGATTTTATTGTAATGATTTTAATTAATAAATACAATAAAGGTAGTATTATTGTAATTACACTTTGCCTTCTAAGATGAATCCATTTGTATGTGATTTATTTGCTATAGGAGGAGATATCCAAAGTGGGATTGAGTTGTAAATCAAGTTATATTCCTGGATTAGGAGTAAAGAAAAGGAATTCAGTGTTGGTTGGACTAAGTTTGAATGGCCATATCTGTTTAGTTTACAGACCTTTTGAAAGAGTGGCATCATCTTGCTCTGAGGAAATATGTAGGTACTGGTAACTGACACCAGCATATTGGTGTATATTTACTTCCACCCGAACCCCACCTCCTAAATTATTTGTTTAGAAGGTCAACATATAAGTTAAATAATGCAGAGGTCAGAATGATTCACCAAGGTGTTCATTCCGATGAGAGAAAGGATTCTGAAAAGTGTTGTCCCCTATTTACTATGTTAGATCTGTCAATCAGGTAGAATTTCAACCAGTTCATTACCAGGTTTTTTTTTTTTTGCAGATTTATATAGCGTGAACTCGACCCAAAGGTATTGGAGCGCTTTACATGAGCACCAGTTACATTACACAAGGACAAATTCATATATATATATATATTTTTTTGGTAGGCACGGGGAGATTAAGAGATTTGCCCAGAATCACAGGATGTGGAGTTGCCCGAGGCTCGAACCTTGGTTTCCCAGCTCCAAAAAGTCAGCAGCTCTAGCCGTCAGACCACATCCTCTCCCAAGTTGGTTAGGCCTTCTGATTTTCAGGAAGCTATAAGAATTGGATGATCACTTATATCAACTGTAGGTCTAGTCATACCAGAATGTAAAACCTGAATTTGTCTAAGAGTCTGAGTGATCATATGTTACAGTCAGGGTATCCGTTTTCTGTTCCATCCTTTTCTGAAACCTGATCGGTTATCTCCAGGAAGCTTTTTTTAGTATGGTGTTTTTAACTGAGCAGTTCCTTTGCTTTTTAGTTTTTTGCCTTGAAAAGGCAGGGCCATTGCAAGCCTGAAGTTGTTAGCTACGTAGCTGAAGTTTAATTGGTCCAGATCCTAGGCATTCGTGGAAGGTTCCAGTTTTTAGAAAGCTATTCATTTTTTTCCAACCCATATGGAATTTAAATGAGTTTCTATAGCTTTACACATACAGTCTACAAGAGGGCCCACATAGCATGATGACTTTTCTAAGGCTGTTGCATTTATATATTGTTTTGCTATAGCGTTCACTTTCACAAATAGTGGCTTTATAGCACTTATAAAGAAATGGGACAGCGTCATATGTACACTAATAGGCTGTAAAAGAGTAACAGGTGGACTGGAAATGAGTAACTGTGAATACTCTAGTGCTGATGCTTAACTTAGTAGAAACTAAGGCCCTCATTACGAGCGTCCCAGAAAATGGCCCTGATTTCCCAATTTTCAGGTACTGATACCAGGAGTATCAGTAACTCAAGAGATTGGGAAACATCCATGGCCATTATATATGAGACACTGTTGGTCTCCTTAAAAATGAGGAAAAACAGAGGAATCTGTACTACTGGGACCAGTTACCCCAGTAATTTCCCATTTCCCCCTGGATTTTAACACAGAAAGTTTGGCAGCTTTCAGCAGCTCAAATCTCAGTGTGGAGATAAAGAGATCCATGGAATCACCACAGATCTCATAATTATGATAGACCCTGCCACTGCTGTTACAGCCCAATTGGTTTCAAGATGCCAGTCGTAATGAGGTTGTAGATCTTAAACTTGGCAGGAACACGAAAATCTTCAGTTTGTGTTTGTATTTTCAATCTTAAAGGAAGGGACAAAAGAATGAGATTTCAGAGGGTAGAGGTGGATCCTTGTGATTTGCCATCAAACTGTTTGGATCTCACCAGACTACATAATAGTAGGTGTGAGAAATTGGGTTGTTGGTAGAGGGGGCTGAAACCCTACTCAAGCAGCAGCCACATTCCTTGTCAGGGTAAACTACAAACAGTCACTAAATTGACCTGTGCTTAACCCTCCCATATGTTGACACAAAAGGAGTCAGGCTTAACTTAGAGACGATGTTCCATTTGTGGAGGAGGAGGCTGTGAGAAGGAGGGAGAACGTCACAGATGGTCATTGCTGTAGCACAAAGAGCAGACCGGGCATCACGAACGGACGTCGTTGTAGTGCAAATATAATTTTGGGCATTGTGGATGGTCGTTGCTGGAGGTTCGCATTGGCACAACAATTTAGGAAAAACAGAGTAATATTAAATACATTATTTGAGACCAAACCAATAAAAAATCCAATCAGAATAACTGGAGAAATGCAATTTTAAAGTATAGTTCCAGAAAAAAACAAAAAGTCACTCACGGTTATCTGGTCATGTGAGATCGGGTGAGAGTCACAAGTTCAGGCTGACCATGATGGAGCGCAAGCTGGATACAGGGATGAGTTGAGTCCCACTGAAAAGTTCCCTTCCAAAGTCCAGCGTTAAGAATTCTGTTTGCAGTGGAAGGGTCCCCAAGGAGCAGGGAGGACGTCACAGATGGTTGCTGCCGCAGCGCAATTAGCGGGGGGCGAAACAGACAGACATCGCTGTAGCGCGAATACCCTATTGGGTGTTGTGCATGGTTGTTGCTAGAGGTTCGGGCTGGTGGTCATAGCGTACTGTCGATGCTGTATAGTGCCTAGTGCAGATCGTGTGCTGCCATTCATCGCTGTCGGTCACTGAGAGCAAAGAGTTAGGTTCACCTGAGCTTCACATTGGCGATCGTCACGGATGGCAAGATCTTGACCTAACAGGCCCATTCGCGGTTGCAAAGAGTCCAGAATTTCAGGATTTCTTCTTGTAGGTTCAGAGCAGTGCACTCTGAAGCCAGTCAAGGGCCCTGTACCTGTGAAGGCACCTCTTGGGCATGGCCGGACTTAGATCTGAAACCAACCCTGGCAATCAACTCGACCACCCCCCACCCCCAAGGAGGGGGGGGGTGAGTGGGAAGCACCACACCCGCTTTTGTTACAGGCGGCCGATATTGCAGCACCTCTGCGAAACCGGCCACCTGTAACAAAACAGGTGCCCAGGGGTCCAAAACTGGCCCCCACCCTTCTGGCCCACCGGAGAAATGCCAGGTGCCTGCTAGGGCAAGCAGAGCTTAGGTAGGTCCAGTTGCTGGTCCAGGCAGCAGGCCAGCTGGGAAGATTCGGGGAGGCCTCTGGAGCTTGTTGTGTCCCTGCAGCTCAGAACAGATGGTTAGTCAGAAGACCCTGGGAGTCACTCTGTCTGGGATGAAGGCAGCAGGCAAGTCTTCCTTATCAGCAAGCAGGGAAGGCTTCAAGCAGCAGGGCATTCCTTCTTCTATAGTGTTTACGAGTCAGAGGGTGCCCTTTTTATACCTAGTGCCCACTTTGAAGTGGAAGAAACATCTGGAGTTTCCCCTTATAGAGGTGTCTAGAATTTCCTGTCTCCCTTCTCTGGTCCTAGTCTGTTTGGTGGTGCAATAGGCCAGTGTGAAGTCCTTTGTGTGAGCTGGGAGAGTGCCTTTTAAGTGCAAGTGTGGTAGGTGACAGCTCCACCACCCATAAAGCCAGAATGGACCATCCTGCTAACACCCAGAGCCTCCATTGTGATACTGTCCAGGAGGGATAAACACAGGCAAGTGGCAAACTACACCCAGTCGTGTGACCCAGGAAACAGTCTGCGGGCACCAAATGGTTAGGACAAGAAAATGCCAATTTTCTAAAAGCGGCATTTTCAGACTTGTGACTTAAAATGTGACTTTAACTTTAAAGAGAGTTTTACATTACAATTCTTGAGACACCAAACACGACTGCATTGGGTATTAGGAGATCATTTGCAAGGGGAGCTCAGAGATTTCGACTGCCTAGGGGCCTCAACAGCGTTTAATCCGGCACTGCATAGGAGGGCCCTAGGAGGGGATCAGCAGGGGTTACTTTGTGTTTGTATCCGTAATCCCCCACTACCCAAGCCCCCCTGACTTGTAATCCACCCCAATTTCATTAAATCTTCGTATGGAGGCTCAGGCCAGCCCAACTCCTACAGTCACTCTATGGTATATATTCTAACTCCCTCTCGTGTGCGCACACCCATCTTTTAACATCCGTGGCTTTTCCTGAAATAACGTCTGATAATTACCAGAGGAACACCGGGGTTCTGAAGTGTAGGAAGGCGTCTGATAGGCTGCCTCAGCGGAGGCCTGTGGGCGGTGTGGGAGCGCAGTGTGCTGGGGGAGACTGCTCTGCCACACACAGACGTTTGAAGGAAAATAATAATAGTAATTCTGCTTCTATATCACACAGAGAGCTTGCTAAGTGCTGCATAAAGGAAAGCATACATGCAGCAGAATTGTGTTCAACCTGGGGGTACTACAAACAGCTATTACCAAGGCCAGCTGGGTGACAGGGCAGCATGGTAGGCAAGAGATATGTCACAGCACGTTTTGTTACTGATTATGTTGTGTTGCGTCAAGATGAGCCATTCACGCTTTGTGGATTGTGTAATCCACACTATGTCCTGAGTCACCTCTATGCGGTGTCTGGCTTCTAGCCGTGGTGACTCTGCTGAGGGATGTGCGCCACTGGTGTAGCAAGGGAGCTACGAGGTCTGACACAGTCCCGGAGTATGCACTTCCTTCATACCTAGTTGCAGAGAAAAAAGAGCCACAATCTTGGTGATATGCAGAGGCATAACAGAGGCCCCTGTCTGTGGTACACGAGGGTTATGACTCTTTGGGGTGATCCACCTTACACCGATGGACAATTAATTTCTACCTGAATTGGGAGTCTCCAAGGCCCCTTATGCCATTCTGCACCTCTGGTGTGCTGGACCCCCCTTAACCTCCACTGCAACTGTACATGCCAGTGCTTAATGTAAGCCAGTGGTTCCCCGTGCACCGGCACTACTGACAGTCCACCACATGATGGTGCTGTCTGTCTAATTTTGAGATGAGCACAACAGCGTTTAATAATTCAATATACATTAAAAATTAAAATTCAGACTATATTCCATGCCGTTCTTATAGCTGTGGGTGGCTGCGCTGGTAGTGGTGGTGCACTGATGCTGAGGTGGTGCTGTGCTGATGATTAGATGGTGCAATGGTGGTGCTGAAGTGGTGCTGTGCTGGTGCTTAGTTGGTGGTGGTGCACTGATGAGGTGGTGCACCTATGCTGAGATGGTGCTGTGCTAGTACTGAGTGATTCTGAGGTGGTGGTGTGTTTCTTTGGAGATGGTGCTCAGGTGGTGCTGAGTGATACTGAGGTGGTGCTGAGTGATGCTGAGGTGGTGCTGAGTGATGCTTTGGTGGTGCTCAGGTTGTGCTTTGGTGGTGCTCAGGTGGTGCAGACTGATGTCAAATTGGTGCTGCACTGGTGTTGCGGTTGTGCTGTGCTAATGCTGAATTGGTGGTTAGTTGGTGCTGCTCTGGTGGTGGTGGAGCACTGATGCAGAGATGGTGCTATGCTGTGGTGGTGTTTAGTGATGCTAAAGAAATGCTGAGGTGGTGCTGTGGTGCTACTGAGTGATGCTGTGGTGGTACTGAGTGATGCTGCTGTTGTGCTGCACTGGTGCTCAGGTGTTGCTAAGTTGGTGCAGTGGTGATGCACTGAGATGGTGTTGCACTGGTGGTGGTGCACTGATGCGGAGTGGTGCTGTACTGATCCGGTTCTGTGTTTATGTTGAGGTGGTGCTGAACTGGTGCTGAAGTGGTGATGAGCAAGAAATGGTGCTGTGCTGATGCTGATATGGTACTGAACCATGCTGTGGTGATGCAGGGTCATGCTGTGATGCTGCGCCGGTGCTCAGGTCATTACAATGACCACATTGACCGCGTTGTTACATCGCAGTACAATACAACGCAAGTTGTTACACCGACTTGCTGTAGGGGGCGCGCTGGACTTAGGAATAGTATAATTTACTATTCCAACTCGAGTGTGCGCAACAGTAGGGAAGGTGTTGGAATAGTAAATTATACTATTCCTTATATTAGCGCGCCCCCTACAGCAAGTCGATGTAATGACTTGCGCTGTAATGTACCTCGATGTAACAACGCGGTCGTTGTAACGCATGCGATGTAATGGCTGTTTCCCCCACTGAGCTGATTATGAATTGGTTCGCAGAGATGCATACACACGTGCATAAGTCCTCGATAAAAGCACCAGTGCAAATGCCGCCCCTCCCAGCGGAGCCCCTGCTCGGGTTGAGGGGCTGGGGTAGAATCATAGACAACGATTTAAAGACGTTTTTAGTAGCAAGAAAGTAACAGCTCCTGAATTGTTGATTGCTTAGCTATTTATGATAAATGAACATTGAGAGTTTTTCACGTTGAATTTTCTAAAGGATAATTGTTTACACACTCCCTTTGTGACCAACAAAAACGAATTAGCCTGCCCTTTTATAAATAAACTTTTCTAGTAATTGCATAGTCAAACCGTAGTCCGTTTGGAGTAAAAGGTTAAACATTTGTTGCATGTATTTGTAAAACAATATAGTGTGAGTGTAGCTTACTTTTAGACAACCTTAAGCAAAGTGAAAGCCCCTCACCGACGCACATCTTTTGTTTGAAGCAAGCGCCAGGACAGAGTCCCAGTGTAAGTGCCATTTGACACCCGACAGAAGAGGACAGGGAATGAGTTTCCAAAGGGAGGGGAGGGGCTGCCAGTGTTTAGTGTCTAATTTAGAACAGGGGAGCGAGAGAGCTGCAGATGTTTACAGGCGCCACAGCTAAAAGTGATACAATATTTTTTGTGTCAATTTGAAGCGCCTCGAGGTGATTTAGCACACAGTGCAGGCTGTATCACAAATGTGCACCCTGACTTAGATCTTTCAGGAAGGATGTTTGAGAGGGAGCGAAGAAGAGCTGAATACAAACAAGCTGCAAGGGGCAGGAGGTGTTGTTCTAGGAAGCAAAGGAGAGTTAGTGAAATGGAAGCAGCAGCGAGGACACTGCAAAAGACACAGTAGTGCTCTGAAGGAAAACATATGGGCCATAGTGAAAGGATTCGTGTAGCAGGGTCAGTCTCCAGGGCAGAGGAGGGAAGAGGATGTAGCCTTACGGCTACAGCGGTTGACCTCGGAGCTGGGGCACCGGGTTCGAGTCTCGGCAACGACGCTCAACATCTTGTGATTCTGGGCAAATCACTTAATCTCCCTGTGCCTAACAAAAAAAAATGAGTGTCATTCTCTAACGAAACTCGTGCTCATATAAAGTGCTCTGATACCCGATGTCTCGGCTCTAGTTCGCGCCATATAAAACTCTAAAAAAAATAATAATTTTAAAGCACAAAAGCAGGGACTACTAAGTGTATTCACCTATGTCAAGCCAGAATTTCTAAAGGACTGTAAGAGGAACCAATGAAAAACATGGGTGTTTTTTAACCCCATGCCCTAGACACTACATGTCTGTTCGAGATAGCGCACGCAGCGCATACACTGCCTAGGCAAGACCTAAAAAAGGAGCTGTGTGGTAGAAAAAATGCAGCTACAGGGCCCTCCAACCAAGAAAAATAATCTCAAAAGAAAAAAAAACAGAAGGTGACAGGGATGGGTGAGCAAACAACAGAGATGCGTGGGGGGTGGAAGTCAGCGATGCAACAGGGAGCCAGTGGGCGCGAAGAACAACGGAGGAGCTTGGTGGCGAAGGGTAGAAACATGGAAAGCGTAGGAGGGCTGGTGATGTGACGCTTTACTTTATTTCAGTGGGATTGCACTGAGAACGTGGAATGCCTTGGACGGATTGATAAGCTCTTCTTCGTTTCTTCTCCAAGGCCCTCTTTTCCTTTTTGATTCTATAGTCATTCCTCAAAGCTCAAAACTTGGCTATTGCAATGTTCCATGTAGCTGTATTTCTCTCTTATTGATGGTGACCTCCTCAGTGCAGATGCTAGCGCCAAGACGCCTTTGAGCATATGCCGCACTCTATAAAAATAATAAAATAAAATACATTGCTGGGTAGGTTCTTCTTGTTGCTCTTGAGTAATAGTTGCTCTGCTGTTGTGGCTTTGGCTTCTGCCTGAGGACTAGCCGCGGTCCGTGGACGTAACATCAGTGGGGTTGGGTTAGGGGGGATTTCAAGGGACGATGCAGAGGGTAAATTAATTATTTATTTAATTTTCCCTCAGCATCGTCCCTTGAAATCCCCCCTTACACCGCCCCACCGCTGTTACCTGCAGGGACCGCGGCTGCCGAGGACCATGGCTGTTCTACGTGCCCTTTTAGCTGATGTTATTTGGGAATAGCTCTGAGACGTGTTCGGCTAGGTTGGGTCACCTCTGCTCTTCCATATGGTACTGAGTTTGGCTCATAGCTTTATGCGACTGCCCACCTGTCAAGTTGGGGAGGTTTTGAAATATCCCCACAAGACTGGGGAAGGAGGCCCCAGAGGTACTTGTAAGTTTACGCACTGTTGGCGCTTGGAGTTGTAGAACCTGCAGCCTCTCCTTCCATGTGTCCTACACACCTCCACTTTGGGATGAAGTTGATTCAGAGAGAAAGGTGTGACAACCAAGTCGGTGGCCATGTGAATGTGAGGTGGCCTGGCAAATCCACCCCGCACCCGGGTTTTATGTTAATCGGTTTGATGCTGCGTAAAAATGTTACACCTTCTCTGACTGCAGCATGGACATCCTAAAACAAGTCTGGAGGAGCAAGCTGCGGGTACCACCTTCATTGTGGTGAGAACTTTGCACTTTTGCAGGCCTGGAGACAAATATTCTCTGCTGCTGTTATTACTTCCTGCCCTCACTTGATGCTGCGGGGTGATGAGGGTGTAAGGTCGGCCTCTGTGGTGCAAGGGGTACCTACCCCTCCGTGCGCCTCAGCGCAGCAATCCTTACATGGCCTCCACCAAATTTTTCAGTGTCTACATCGTTATGCACTTCATCACTGACTTGGCACTTATGTTATCAAATTACCTTTTGTATGGACTACCTTGCACTTCCTTGGCTGCCAAAGGCCACATTGTGGCGAGGGGGAGGGCCAGAATTCCACAGCGTAAAGCCAATTCCAAATCGTACTTTAATTAATAAAAGACTTGTAAAGTGCAGCACTACCATTTATCACATGGAATGGATTCCGTGGTTTCATGCTTCCGTGGAAAAGACTTGTGACAGCAGCACTAAAATGCAGCACCCGGAAAATAGACCCAGGTGTTAATTAGAACATTGCTAAACACACACGGCTATTTTTACGCGTTCTAACTCACCGGAAGCGAGTGAACGCTTCATGATTCACCCAAAACCTTAGGCGCTCTAGATATGTGGTGTGCTGAACACTCTAAAAGAAAATCCGCTGAATGAATGGACCATTTTTGGGTGGGAATTGTCCAGCCATGATGGAGCTGTAAATGCTAGAGGCATGAATTACTGTGAGAACCACTGGTTCAAGTGGGATGATAGACTAGACTTGGAATTAACACTGAAGCAATTGAGAAATTATTGTTGAACATACTTTCCCCATATCTAAAATGAACATGAACATGTCTGCCCGGTGCATTCACCATCAGTTGTGCTTCTTTTTATAGTGTGGCCCTTAGAGGGTGCAGTCGCTTAAAGCAGTCACTATTAACCAATGGGATGAGACTGCGGCATGTGTGGTCCAGTTTCCACCACACATGCACTTTTCTGCATGGAAAGGTCCATGGATGGTGATGGCGAAGTCCTCAGTGGATACATTATGATTACTTTATACTACTGTACATTCAGGAAACATATAGTGGTGTTTATTGAACTGCCACAGGAAAGCAGAAGATATATGTGGCAATTATGGATTAAAAAAGATGTAGGGTTGATCAGGACAATACTTTTAAAACAATAGAAAACTCTCAGGAAAATACAGTCTGGGGAAATGGATGAGAAAATGGCAGCATCAGCACCCGTGGACGGAGGGACCAATCACGGCAGTGATACAAATCCTACTTTTGAGAAAACGTGGGTAAAATATTTGTAAATATAAATTAAACTTACTCGTCCTGTGGTGCTTTTTTCATCTATTGCTCATATAATTGCATCTCCATTTTACAGGATTTACGGTTTTAGTTAGTGAAGAGGGAATGTGTTGAAACTTGCGTGATGGGTTTGGTTTTGCTTTTACTTTAATGTATCAAAGAAACAAGCATAAGAAATAAGAATAAAGAAAGAAACAAAGGTGCATCAAATGAAAGATATTTCCTCTCAAATGTTTTATTTATCGGCTCAAATAAATAATTTAACGTGGACTGAAACTGCAAAAATGGGTTTAATTTTCCTGCAGCTCAGCTTCAGGCCCAGAGCATATGATGGCTCCAATATTTATTAGGAGGTTGATATAACTCCAGCGTGGCCTTTACTGCACTTTTTGTTGTGTGAGGGTGTTGAACACTTCAAGTCTGTGAACAGGTTGTTGCCGGTGCTTCTCAGTCTCACCAGTTGTACACTTTTTTCACTTATGATGTCATAGCTTAAAGAGAAGACCCGCCAGGTTTTATGCTAAGGTCTGGTACTTGTTTAAACTTCTCTGGCCTTTGTTAAAGAGTTGCAACCAAAGACTATTGGACTTACTTCTACATCCCACCATAGCGCTCCTTCCAGTGGGCTCGAGGGTTGTGCTTCCGCCATAGGAGGAAGACTAGAGACTTTATGCACAGCGCAAAGTCGAAATCAGTTTGGGAATCTCAACAGAATACTTTAGACAAGCGCTTCTTCTCTGGCTCTTCTTTGGATCATCAGATTGGACATCACTTGGCAGCAGGGCCGGCTCCTCCTGAAGAGCGGAGGAGCGTCGCCCCGCCAAATGCGAGTGCAGCAGGCACACACAAATAAATAAAATGGCATGGCAATGACATTTTATTGCCATGCTTTTTTTTAGTTGGCGCAGGCTCACACAAGTGACGGCACAGGCGGGGCAGAATCCTTTGATTGCAGTATTACAGCTGCCCCTTACTGCGCATGTCGGGTTGGGTGGCTGGCTTGCTACAGCCAGCCTGACATGCGCACTATCGACCCAACAATCCCATGGCTTTGAAACAGCCGGGGGATTGCTGGCACAGGCCCCCAGCCTCACAATGAGTGCTGGGTTAGCCTGCTCCCACCAATCCTGGAGCTGCGTTCATGCGGATTTAGGCCCAGATCTCTGTACTGGGGTGAATGTATGACATTGTTCTGCATTCTGTCCATCAACTGTTATTTTTGCATTTATGCTGATGAAAGCAGCTCCAGGATTGGTTGGATTGGTGTTCCACTGGGCAGGAAGGAAGTCCTTCCATTCCTGTACGTGGACTCCAGGGAAGAAGGGCCTCCCCAGGGGAGCCACATCGGGGGAGCAGCATGTATGGTGAGTTTGGCACCATCGCGCCCCACCATACGTTAATATTGCTAGACATCACTGCTTGCCAGAGCATATGGCCCCCTGATAGCACTCTTTTTGTGGTCTTACTGCAGACTGCTTTAGTTGTCTATTGCATACAACATTGTTATCAGTACTTCTTTACATTGTGGAGAAGGCATCATGTTTGCTCATTTTTGATGACTTCTTTGTCTATGTCGCTTTGCTGCTCCTGATTCAATAGTTTTTTACCCTATTCTTGTGTTTGTCTCGCCTCTGGAACATTTAGTTTTCACCCTTATTTTTGTTTGGTTGAGTGTATTCTTCCACTGCTGACATCAGAGAGCTAGATTTCTTTTCTCACCATCATTCGTAATTTAGTAGTCCATCTGAATTTGTCTTCTCCTTTCTCTTCCTCTCTCTCTCACTCTCTCTCTTCTTGAAGACCGCGTACTACAAGTTTCACCCTTGTCTGATTTGTAGCTGCTATACACATTCAGCCTAGGTACCTGACCGAAATCAAAGAGTTTGTTTAAACTTTTTTGGCTGCCTGGGGATTTCTATCCTCATATCTGCTCCGCAAGGACACACACGTTCGATAGAGCTGTATGCTGTCCTTCCTGAAGTTCGCTTCTCAGTATCCATTTGTGGGCTTCTTTTGTGAGGAAAAGGGAGAGATCTTGTTCAGGAAGCCTGAACCATCTCTTCTGCCTTACACACTGCATTGGCTATTTAGCGCCATCTATCCTGGAAAACCCACAAATATGTACCCTACACTGAGGGCCACTGGAATTATGCAATTGTGCGTCTGCAGCGTTTTTCACATAACTATGGATTTGCTGCATTTGCCCCACAATCCAGCATCTGCTGCATACTCTGCAAATGTTATCAAAAATAATATTTTGTTTCTAGTTAAAACAGTTCAAAAGTTACTAAAAATGCAGTGACGTGTGGAGATGCTCAGTGGAAGGCCCTTTGCGAACGTTGACTGGTCACCTTTCTGTTTCTTACTGTTGTATTTGGAAATTAAACTGGTAATAATGAGGTGAAACTAATGCCCAAACGGTGTTAATAAGTGTCAAAATGACAAAATAATAAAGTTATACTATTACAAAATGTGCCACGTTATGCTGCATAATTTGTTTTTTTCTTGCTGCATAATTTACTCCACACTGCCGCATAATTTCGCTCTCCCCTGCCGCATAATTCTAGTGGCTCTATCTATACTGTTCACTGGAATTATGATTTTTGAAGGTGGCATACCTTCTCAGTTGCCCTGGAGTCATCCAAAACCCACTCTATAAGAATTCCACCCCCACATCCTGTTCCCCAAGCCATCCCACTGGAATTGCTGTAGACACAATAGTAGCTCTGCAGCTCAGCTCAAATAAAGCATCTTGTCAGTGTAATCCATGTTGCTAATTACAACGAAGGCTACAAACGGGGTAGTAGTGGGAGAAGACATGTGCCCTGCTGAAACAACTGGATCTGGATTGCCCTAGCTAGGTCAGGAGCTAGGTCAGGAGCAGCCTGGTCCTGCAAACGCTAACGAGGTCCAGCCGAAGTGCCGGACCACTGAAGTGTAAGTATCTGCACTGGACTAGCAATGAGGTGCCAGAGCCCCGCTCATCTGATGAAAACTCTACAGGCATCTAAAAACATGAGTTTTACCGGTGTAAGCCCGTAAACATGCATATGTTAGTTTGTACAACCCTTAGTCCCATTCTTTTTGGTGGGACCCCACATCACTTTCCTATCTAGGCTCAACGCGATGCCAGGGTGTTCTTTTACCACACTAGGTCCTTTGGCTTGAGTCGCCTGGATAAGGCCTGGCTCCCTCATTCCAGAACCAATTGAACAGTCTTTCTACAGCATATGGTAAGCAAGCAAAGATGTGGAAGAATCCTAACCCTGAATACCAGTTTCACATCTTGCCAGTGAGGCCCAGTGGGTCTAGTGGGTGCCTTTTCAGGAGGCGTCCCTGGTCCAGTGGTTGCTCCTGCAATTGAATAAATACAGCTGAGACAACCTTTTGCAAGATACAAGCCAGTAAAATTTGGTACTTACTTTTAGTGCTAAGCTCATTCCCAGTACTAGTAGTGCACGCGTAGGGACATTGATATTGGAGGCCAGTCGTCTTTCCCTTAAAATGTGCTTGGTGCCTCCTGTCACCAACAATTGGCTCCCCAGTGGCCGCATCAATTGATCATTGAAGCATACTCTTTGAGGCCAGTTTCTTTTTGTGATCAAGTTTATGGGAATCAGCATTCACTTTAGGGTGGTAGATGTTTGGGCTCCTTAAGAAACTATTGGAAGTGCTATTCTACCTGTACTTTAGTAGAAACCTCTTCTTCGTACTATCTAGGATCCAGGGCCACGGTGAAGCTCAAACATAAGGCAGACATCTCATAGCACACAGGAAACTTTACATCATACTCTGTGGAACCTAGCATCATTGATAAACAGCTCAGAGCAAAAAGAATGAACTCCAAGGATTTCCTGAGTCTGTCAAAGACTTGCAGTTCTCTGTCCATTGACCTAAATTTCAGTGACATTTTAACAACTCATTTACGAGGGCCTATCGACAGTTTTGCACCACCCAAGGATCGCTTTTTTGGCACTCCGCTGGCGCAATGTGCCGTAGCATAATTACAAGGCCACACAAGACCACTTTGTGTGGCTTTTCATGGCCTTGTAAATATGTGCCCCATTCACGCAGAACACTGCGTGGAAGGGGCGTTCCATGGGTGTTGCAGTGGGTGTTTCCATGCAACACCCATGGAATCTGATGCATTCCCAGATTTACGAGGAATCGTAAACCTGGGAATGTGTCAGATTCTAACGCCATCCCAGGGGTGGCCTTAGGGAGGCGCAATGAGGAGAAATATCCTAATTTCTCCTCATTTTTCCTCTTTCTATGCATGCTGCATTCTGCCGCACGCATAGAAAGAGGAAAATGCCATTAATTAATGTGTGCCTTCCTGCACAAAAACAATCATCCCCGCAGCGCAGGCACCCTTGCAAAATGATGCAAGCGCTGGCACATGGCAGCCAATTATGCACCAGCGCAGGGAAAAGCGCAGAGATGCGTTGTATTGTTGTTAATACAACGCATCCCTGTCCTTTGAAAATGATGCAGCATGGCGCAGCTAAACGGCTTGCGGTGCTGCCCTTCGTCATTTTCTTGTAAATATGGCCTTCAATGTGTACGCTCAACTTATTAATTAACCGTCTGGATTTAGATTTTTAACCTAAGACCTAGGGCCTGATTCACAGTTTCGCCGACTGGGTTATCTATCACAAAATTAACAGATTATCCTGTCTTCCAAACTCTCAGTATGGCCGCCCTATTAATTAAGGCAGGCAGTCAGATTTCTGTCGGCAGTGCCCCAGTCGGCTCCCTCAATAGAAATCTTACTCTGACTGCCTGATGGAGTGCTGTCTGTCGGAGTAAAGGCATCACACCACACACCCTATATAGGAAAGACAGTCTAATGTCTTTTTTTTCTATTCGTAACCACCAGAGAAAAGCTGGCAGTGATTAATAGAAAAATTAAAATAATGACCCACAGACTCGGGGGGGGGGGGGGGGGACTCCCTTGGTGTGGGTGTCATGATCTATTTGTTTCTCAAGAACAAATTCCCAAGCTGGGAGTTTTTTTTTCTTTTTTAATTAAAGTTTGGTGGGTGGCTATTAAAACTAACAACCTTTTGGTACCTCCAGAGGAACGTCAGTGACAGCGATTCCAGTGCTATTACAAGTCACCGGGCCACATGTACGAATGCATTTTCCCATAGACACAGAATGGGTAAAACCATTTGATACGTCTGGCCCACCGTCTCTGAAGCAGCGAAGGAGACTTGGAACGGGCGCACTCTGAGAGGATCCTTCTGACTTAGGTCAGTTTTGTTCTGTCGAATCTGGAAGTCTTAATTTCTAATGACTCTATGAAATACAGTGAGGAAGCTACTTGGTGTGTGTTTTGGATCAATGGCGTCATGTTCTATAGAGTGGAGATGTCACATCGGTGTCTTCAAGTGAAAGGCAATGTCCTTGAGGTTGCAAGCACTTCTGTTAATGAGCAAAGAAAGGTTGTGGTCTGTACAGATAACAGCATTTTGATTCATTGTATCTAGGTGTCAACAAAGTTGCAATGGTTTTCCCTAAACCTAAATTATTTTTTAACACAGCAATATTTAAGAGCATTGTGAAGTTTATAAAGCTAAAAAAAGAAATAAATAGCATAAGAAAGCATCAGAGAAATGTAGTTTTGGAAAGGAAAAATCCTATAAAGAGAATATTTTTAAAGCGAAGTTAATCAAAGTTGGAAAACATCAAACTTTGCAAGCCAGGTGAAATCTAACGTTTGCTAATTTCACGCTACTTCGATAATGTAGCTTGAAAATCCACTGTGCCGTGTTACATCAATGAGCAGATTAAAACCTACTTCCATCAGCTTTGCATGTCATTGGTGGAGCTGTGGAAGATGAAACTGCAAGGAGAACTGTTTGCTAGCCACCTCCTTGGGGTTGTGCAGAACTCCATGCCCAAATTACCAACAAACTATCACGAGCCCAGCCCCTCCCCCCACTTCACTACTCTTATTTTTTTTAAACATTGTAGCCTCTTTAATTCATAGGACCCCTGGGGAAATGGTCTCTCAATAGTTTCTTTTGCCACTAGAGACAAGGCGAAATTATTATTTTTTTAGTATCCTGAGGGGGAAGAGAATACTTCCCTGTAAAATTATTTTAAGACGTTTTGGTGGGTTCATTCACTTTTGGCCGTCCTTCTGAGACCCCTATCATGTTTTGAGATTTAAGAGCTGTTATATTTCTGTGGGTTTGTAAACTTTGTATCCTCTCTTCCACCAATGCAATTAACTGGTGACACAGAAGCCTACATTTCCAATTCTTTGATTCCAGCCAGGAGGACACATGAGCTGCAATACCTCACCTTCAGTGAGTATGTGCAGTTACTCCTAAATTCGTCTCAAAACCTTTCTTTCTGTTTAGTTACCATCAGACTTTCACTAGAATTGATCAACTTTCTTTCCCATGTCCTTCCTGATTCCTGGTTGGGAATGTGCGAGGATTTTCCACATCTGGAATGTTAGGAAGATCTTTAGGTTCTATGTGGATCAAAAACAAGACTTTATCTGGGGAGACTCTGTCATGCTTGGTGGTTGTATCTCAAATGTAAAGGACGCTTGCATGCTGGAAGGATCCTATATTCTGGAGCACTTTGCTGTTAGTGTGGCCCCTCCTTGAGCAAGATCCATGGTCATTCAATAAACACCAACATAGCATTAGTGCGTCACAAAAGCAAGTTTCAATGGATGGTTTCTGCAAAGCAGCCATGTATCTAATACCACATGCCTTCTGCACCCACGACGGAGCAGACGCCGACTCTACAGCAGATACATTTTGGCCAAATTGTAATGAAGAACATTTGGATGGAGCCTGTGGTCTATCATAATTAGGTGCACCCCCCCCCCCCCCCCCAACTGGTTTAGGGTGCTGTCACTTCTCCTACAAGCTAGACAGGTATTTTTTACTCCAGTCCAAGAGGTCCCCTTCTGTCAGATGACCCACCCACCACCTCTACTTTCTTTATATCTACAATCCGGTAGAACACGCAGCACAAGGAATTGACCTAAGGGAAGGTAGCAGATGTGTGGCAAAGTGAGCTTGGTCAGTGGAAGTGCCCGAGACTCTGCCCAGGTTTCCAAACTGATTTCTCCTTTGTGCTATCCTAATGAGTGAGTGAGTTTTGAGCTGGGTGAGCTTCTTTTGGTGTTTTGAGCATTTCCAGTTGCAACATCAAACAACCACATATGCCTATAATTTGGCTGCAGAAAAGACAACCAGAGCCATTCCCCTTCTTGCAGCAACACTGTAGATTATATTTACTTTCCAACTACAGTGTCTGGCTCGAGTACCATTAACATGAATACTAGTAGCACCCAAAACTTACAGCTGTTCCTTCAGTATCCAGAGCTAGAAGTAAATGTAACCCATATTTTACATACAGAGCATATTATTTCACGGTTATGACATCCTACCAGTGACATATGGATTTCATCTAATGCGAGGGCTCATCTCAGCCTGTTTTCTTTCTGTCCAGTTAAATGGCCTCTACTCATGAATGTGCCAACCTTAATTTTGGTTTTTGGTGAATAACATTTTCTTCATAAATGGCAAAATAAACATCAACAATTGAGGCCCACTGTTAGCTGTGCCTAGCCTAGCGGAATGCAGCTTCCACAGGCAAAATGTGTTTTCACTTAAAACCGTAACTACTGAACTCTGCAATGCTGTGTATTTGTATTTATTTATTTGCATATGTTAATTCCAACAATCGCATTACAATAAAGCATTAAAAAAGGACATCGCAGTTCATAGAGGTTAATAGATCTGGTAAGGTGCAATAGTTAAGTGCCAGTGTTTCACTAGGGGCTTCTTATCGTGTTTGCAGTTGGCCGTTGCTGTTTGGCTGGTCCCATAGGAGAGTATTACCCCACTAGCTCCTTCAAATCACCAGGACTACTTTTGTTTCCATTCTTCTCACTGGTACTCTTTCTTTTGTAAAGTGCTTGTGCTTTGCGACTGTATAGGGGAGTGTTCTTTCGAGGTCCTGTGTTTAAAATAATCCAGTATCAGCGTTTGGACAGTACGAGGGCTAGATCGGGAGGCCGTGCCGGGGTACATAGTGCCACTGATAGATTATACATATCTGTCGCAGGCCAGGATATAACGTTATTTTTGCATGAAACATACTGCAGAGGCCTCTTGGCAGGTGGTTACTTTTTCTCTCAAGCATAGTTCTCTAAGAAGGATCCTCCTTTCATTTCAGTTGCTAAGGTCGGGCAACAGCACAGGAGGTGTAGCCATGATTCTCATTTGTATTCACACAGTCAACATGCTCCTCTTGTGCTTTGGTTTGCCCAAGCCCGACTGAAATCCGTAATTGGAAGTGCCAGCAATCGCATGTACATAATCTCTCTCCTGGTTTTAGGGTTAAGCGGGGCGGAAAGGTAGGGCTGATGTATGTTTCTCTTCTTTTTATCACAGACAACCATTTAATACAGTATATAATTTACTGTTTCAATAAGCATTTCTCAGTAAAAAAACATCACAATTAAGACATGTAAAATGGTCCTATAGTGTCATCCTGGTAAAATGGTCCTATAGTGTCATCCTGGGATTCAGGTAAAATTTACAAATGACTATGACTGCGTAGTCCTAGTTTACTGTACCTCCAGAAGCCCCTCATGGAATTATAGGGCCATGTTATATGATGGCCTATTATGTATTTAATATATTAATTGAATTGGAGTGTATCAAGTGCAATCTTTGATTCCTGCTCTGAACATTTAGTGGTTTCACCAAAGGAAGGACTTCACCTGGACATAAGGCCACCTGAGTATTATACAGAGGATTTAGGATTATATTATGGATGCACATAGAGCTATAAGTGGTCCTCTCAAAGACATAAAGAAAGACCTTCTTTGTGGGGGACGTATGCATCTCTGTGGTCATGGCATTTATAAAATAGTGTGGACTGTATGAAAATGTAAAATTCAATACATTGCAAAGATTTTTTTTAATGAAGACAAACAGTAAAAATAGATTTTAAGGGTAAAAATTCGCTTTTGACATTTTGAAGTTTATATTTCTTCAGCAAAATATTTGACTGAAAGCAGCACAATATTTTTCTCTAAAAACTTTCCAAATTATCAATTTTCGGTTTCTTTTCCTACAAAATTGGGAGAATTTTACTAGAGGTGTCATAAGAAAATTAGTGACATTTCAAAATTCCACCAACCTGATTACACTGGTTGAATGATAGTTTTGCACACTTCGTACCTAGGCACCTCTGCAGGTCCATCGGACTTATTAGAACATGGGAATGTGGAGAGCTCCATTGAATACAATGGAGTGCTCCATGCCTCTACGGGCTGGTAAAGGCCCGCAGAGCAACATTCCTATGTTGCTTTTGTTCGCAGCTGTTGCTGTGAACAAAGGCCTCTCGGAGCTCGAGGGAATTTAAACCCCCTCGGGCTCCGAGATGCCTTTGTTTTATTTGTTGGAACATTCTGCCCTCTAGTGGCAGAATGTTCTAATAGCCTTATAGCCCTTTGTAGCTGGGCTATACACACTATTAAAGGCCCGCTCCCTTGTTAAAGGCCCGAGCCGAAACGCTGGAGTGGGCCTTTAATAGCTGGTATAGCTCGCTACAGCGGGCTATAAGGCTATGGTAACAGTTGTGCTGGAGGTGCTTGACAGTGGAGCACTGATATGACCCTCTAATGAGAGCTGAAGTGATTTCTTTGGAGAACCATCCAAATCCAGCACTTTTATGTTTTAAGGATCAATGCGGCCAAGTGGAGAGTGAAGCATTTATAACACAGGCATCTCCAGGAAAAAATACACAATGGTAGATGAAGTATTAAAGTTCAATAGGCAAGTCTTATGAGGTCAGGTTTCAAAATTTAACATCTAAACACACTTAAGAAAGTTAGTGTTTTACGCACACAAATTATTGAAAGGAATCAACATACACATATTACATGAGAGATAATGATATCCTACCAGGGGACATTGGGTGGGGGTAAGAAAGGTTTTTGGAACAACATCTGAAAAATCTCTGCTTAGTAAAAACATAGAACAGTTGCCGGGAATAATAATGAAATGGACAGATCAATTGTCCCAGACAACCCTTATCTGGGTTTCTATGGTACTTACCGGACTACAATGCCTTACAATTAGTCAGACAACTTATTCAATGACAGGCATGGTGTAAGCAAAGAGGAAACCTTTGAGAACTGTAACAGCATCTAAAACTTGTGTTCTATCTCTTCTTGCAGGGCTTGAGTGCCAGAGGCCAACACGTCAGGCGTCCAGCGAGGACATCGAGGTTATCTCTGCAGGATCGCCGCCACAGCAAGAAAGTCCAGAGCTCTACCGTAAAGGGACCACCCCATCTGATGGCTCACCTGATGACAGCCCGCTGCAGAGCCTCCCAGGGAGCCCCACGTCTACTCCTCCTCCCACACAACCACCCCCTAAGGTCAGAAACAAGACTGCCCACTTTTCGCGACAGGTCTCAATAGATGAGGACAGGGGTGGGGACATCCAAATGCTTCTGGAAGGAAGAGGCGGGGACTACTTGAGACCCAGCAGCTGGAATGAGGAACGTATAGGTGTGATAGGAGGAAGCAGAGTCGGCATCCTACATAGCAGCATGTCCGGGTCTTGCTCCATGCCCGAGGAGATAAGGGTTCGGGGCTCCAGCCACAAGCATATGGCCTCCAACCACAAGCCCCGCGAGGGCTGGACAGACTCCCCCGTCACGGTCTCATGGACTACTCACAGGTCCCACAACCACAGCTCAGCCAGCACCAAACTCCTCGAGGTGGACGAGGAGAAGCTGAGCAACTATGAGATGGAGATGAAGCCGCTCAAGCGAATGGATTCTTATATGCAAGAGATTCACACCCAAAAAAGGCACTACAGCAAAGTGGGCCACCGGGCCACAGTTGAGGAGACGCACCAAGAGGAGCATGTCTACGGGGTGCACAGACTGAAGACTAAGCCCCCGGGTAAGGACAGCTTCCGGCCGGCACCTGCCTCGGAGCCCACCGTGCAAAAACTGGAGAACCTGAGGCTGGGGGACAAGGCTGAGCCTCGTCTGCTTAGGCGGGATTTAACGCTCTCGCCACCACAGAAGTCCTTACCTGTTGCACTAGAATCAGAGGAGGAAAACAAGGTGGAGAACAAATCTAATACAGTAAGTGAGATAGCAGATTGTTAATCTCTCCACATGGGCTAAACTTAAGTCACTTTCAGGTTACAATGCGCATGCCAACTCTAGCACAGCAGCCTTTACCACTGACCTTGTTCTCTATCATTCAATGGGAATTAACACATGTATATGGCCATCATTTGCATATGTTTACACGTGAACCATATTCTCTGTCTCTGTACCTCTGTTTGACACCCTTCTTCCTGCCTCTCAACCCTCTCCTGCTTTACCCCTTCACTCCTCACCAGACAGTCACAGGACTCTGCTCTCTAATTAACAATAGGTCACAGTTGTGGTTTGTTTTATCACCACTTGGACACTCAGCAGGTCTACCAATTGCATTGATACAAACTGTTGCCCTCCTTTCAATGGCCTACCCTGGTCGCTCCCTTTAGTGTGGCCTCCTTCATGCTTGAAGAGATAGTGGTGCAGCCCGTGACAGCAGCTCCTCTGACGGCACAGAGATCTCCACATGCAGGTCGAGAGCTCTAAATATGGCTGTAGCTCACCAGGGCATCAAAGTACGTGCCAGTACAGCCCACCAAAGCCTAAATGACCCCCTTTGTCTTTGGGCATTTAGACAAACATTTCACAACATATTAAGAAGAAGCACATGTTCTCTTACCATCATTTCTTTCCCTCCCTTATTTCTTATTGTCTGCCCTCACATAGTCAGTCATTTTACTGCTATCCACCCCATCACTCATATAGTAGCACTTTGCTGTTCTCTTATTCTGTCTTGCTCACTCTTTATTACTTTCTTCATTTAATTTCACTTTCTTTTTTGCTCTTTCTCCTTTTTTTACTACGCTGCCTATCTCTGTATCCATCTTTCTTCCATCTACCTTCCTTTCTTTCTTCTCTTTGGCCATCCTTTACATCTTACTTCATCCAGCCCTCCATTACTTTGTTCCTTACTTTCTTCCTTCCTCAATTTCCTTCTTTGTTTTTCTCTTCTCTTGTTTTTTCTTTCTCTCATTCTTCTTTCTTTTCCATTCTTGTTCTTGTGTGCTTTTTCTCTTTACCTTCCTTCTTTCCTTCTGTACACCTTACTCCTTTCTCTTTCCCCCCAAATCCCCCCCCCTCCTCGCCTGGCTGTTTTTGTCTATAATGCTTAAATTTGAATAGAATCCGAGTTTTATCCTAAATGTAGATCTTGGGTGCAAAGTTAGCTAACCATATTATGGTAACTGATAGGTCTTTTTATGTGCTGAGACTCCGCACTCGTAAAATTACTACTTGTAAGACCCTTTGTGAATAGCAAACAATTGTAAACTTACACAGAAGTGTAAGTTTACCTTTGTGAATCAGGCCCTGAGTTTTCTTCTCGAAGTAAGGTCTTATGTTTATAAACTCAGGTAGCATCTGACTGTAATAGGATATCCAATTTTCTGTTTACAGTGCAGTCTCTAAAAACAATGTAGTTTTCAGTGATAAAAAGCAACCTTGAGGTATTACTTTTACCTGATTTCTCTCAATTCTCTTCAAACTTCCTCCGTGCTATTCTAACAGGAGGAAGGAATTGTCCACAAAGTTTCTTAATCATTGACTTCCCACAATACAGCCCATCCTGCCCACTGGTACTTTTAATGTGAGTGAGGTATGCTGGCCTGTGCACCTGAGGAAACGGAAGGCTGTAATAGGACTTGATGGCAGTGGCCACTGCTGGATCATCGCCAACTTTCAGGGAAGAAGTCTCCTCCATCAGACATGTTTTCAAGATAGAAAAATATGCACTGAAACTACCCCTTTCACAGTCACTGACTCTGATTAACAAGTTGCACAGTTAATTCGTAATGCATGGCTCTGCAGGTAATGTTATAGTCTGCAGCCATTACCACCAGATTTAGACCGGCCCATGAAGGATCAGACACAACACTGTTTCCACTGATCACTACTTGCAAACAATTTTGTCAATAAAAGCTGCTGGAGACATCTCCAATATTACCTGTTGATGTGGGGATTTACCAGGTAATTTCCCAGCATTACCACAGCATCTCCTGGTAATTTTGGGGATGTTTGTAAGTGGTGCAGAGCGGAGAAAAAGGCAAGAACCCAATTACAGTACATTTCTACAGATCCTCTCCATTTCCTCCAAACTTGAACATTTCCACCACAGAGCACTAATCTTTCAGTAACCACTCTAGAGCACATGGTCCATATTCTAGTAAGCAGGATGCTTACTATGGTGCTGTGCTCAGTGGCAGATTGATGCATGCCAGAATACAATTCTTGTGAGATGTCAATTTTATAAGCTAATGAAATTGCTAAGAAAGGTTGATGTCTGATTTGACACTGGATGTTATGTTATTCGTTCTTTGTCAACAGTTATAGCTAAAGTGTGAAATTTGCTCCAAAGACCAATCTTGTGTTTATGGAACAGCTGCATCCCTAAAACAGTGATTCTACATGACTGAAAACGAGTTTTCTTTTTTCAATTTTTATACAGCACGAAATCGACCCTAAGGTATTGGAGCGCTTTAGATGAGCACCAGTTACATTACACAAGGACACATTCATTTTTTTTGGTAGGCACGGGGAGATTAAGAGATTTGCCCAGAATCACAGGATGCTGAGCTGATGCCGAGACTCAAACCTAGTTCCCCAGTTCCAAAGTCGGCAGCTCTGGTTGTTACACCTTTGTTTTAACAAATTGAAAAGAGATGCCTTTTCATTATTTGCCTGAAAGTCAAATAATATACTGTGAATCCTGTACCTAGAGCTGAGAGTCCCATAAGTCATCTGTCTAGATGGCGAAAACATGGTGTCATTCTAAATGTTCGAATTCTCGCGATCACTGACATCCTAATCTCCGATAAATTCAGTTGTCTAGCTTGTGTGTGTGCACAGCACAAATCTGTGCCAGATATGTGTGGCCTCGTTCATGAATAGCATTATGCACCATGTCTATCTATTGAAATTAAACTATTTGAGAAACCTTCAACCAGTGCAAAGTGTGATGAATGGTGTAATAGGATCATACCAATGTAGGTGTAGTGGAACCAGGATTGCTGCATTCTGTGGTTTTTCCAACTAAAAAACAAACTTACATGACGTGCAAAAACAGATGGTAAAATTAAGGGGGGGAAGATGCCTCAGTGTTGCAGTGAGCTGCGGCTGAGCTCTCACAAAGTTAAAACAGTGTAGCTCCTAGAGGCAATGGGTTTCTGTGAAAAATCCTGCACTTACCCTTAGTAGATTGAGAGAAGTGGCAAGGCCTTCCTCAGAGACAATTTGGTGTGATTCATAAACAGCAGCACCAAAATGACATTACATGCATAACATTAAAAAAAGAAACTTCCTAAACGAATTAGGTTAAATAAAATGTAATTATTACAATTAAAAAATAAAGCACATCTAATGTAGTGAATAGGGATCTATTGGAGCGCCTTTTTTAAATCAAAGTTGTACTTGAAACACAGCTGTGACCCTCAATTGGAAATGCAGACCTTTAAAAAGAAAAAAAACAGCTTCGGCAGCTGATGAAAGAAAGGGCCCTGAACTTCACGTTCTTTAGTGTTTTCTCTGGTGGCCTAAAAGATTCCTGGACTGTAGGCCACAGGGTCGAATAACGCCCCACTTTCCATACTGGACCACTTCTAAATATCCAGCCATCGATGGTCTTGCTGGTTTTCTTGCCTTGCAGGCAAATTCAGTTTTCTCTGCTCCTTGGATCTTCCAAACGGCTGTCCTGAAAACATAAACTCCACAGCAGGCGGCCTCCCCGAGTCTGGGTTCTGAACTCTTTAAAGCCTTGTAGGCCTGCGATGGGTCAGCTTCCTTGGTCCTAAGAAATGCCTGTCAGGTCCAGAGAAGCAGGATTCAGATAACCCCGTGCTTCATCATGCAGATGGGAATTCTTAAACATAGAGGGGCATATTTACTACGAAGAGGCGGAGCGCTGCGTTAGCCTCCTTGGCCACTTCAGAAACGCAGGGCTGCACCATATTTACAACAATATGAATCGGCTCTGCATTTCCCCCTGCGCTGGCACTAAACTTAGCAGCCTAGAACCAAAGCAGGCACCCTTGCACCATAGTGCAAGTGTGTCTGCGTTGAGGGGTAGATTGTTTATGTGCAGGAAGGTCTCCCTTCCTGCACATAAACAATCTTTAAATGGTGTTTTGTAACTTCTATGTGTGCTGCATTGAGCAGCACACCTAGAAGTTGCAAAACGTCATTTTTGTTATTGATTGTTTATATGCAGGAAGGGTCACCTTCCTGTACATAAACAATCAATGGCCTTTTGCCGTTTCTTTGTGTGCTGCACAAGGCAGCACACACAGAAACAGCAAAAACAAGGAGAAATGAAACATTTCTCCTCGTTGCTCCTGTTTAAGGCCAGGTTTTCTCTGTTGTTAATTTTGGCGCTGCTCCATATTTACGCTGCCCATATGGGGCAGTGTCCAAATCAATGGGTGTTGCAATGGAACGCCCAGTGGGTGTTGCAGTGGAACGCCCACTGCAACACCCACTGCCCACCACTTTCACACTAACAATAGCGTGAAAGGGGGCCTTATTTACAAGGCGACGTTAAGCCACATTAAGGATCCGATTCTGAGTCCGTCCAACATCGGTCAGAAGCTGCAACCGACCGACCTGCTGTCGTCGGTTACGGCCCTGGAAGTACGATACGACCGAACAGGGTTCGGTCGCACTTGTATACTTCACAATGGGAGCATGCATTCCGAGCGGAATGCATGCCTGCATTGTGACAAGCAGGGGTGCAGTTCATCCCTGCACCCTGTGGCCGGCACCCCAAGCTGCCTGCCACCGAGTGTAGGGTTCCGGCCTGGGGGCACCCCGCCGTTCAGCAGTCTCGCACCCATGGGGGCCCCCAAAGACAGTTACTGACTGCCTTTTCGTGCCGGAAAGACCGGCACGAAAAGGTAGTGAAAAACTGCCATCGTACTCCCTCAGTCGTAAAGAGGCGGCTGGGGGAGTACTGAGGGATTTCCGGACGGTGTACGGGCTCTCCGAGCCTGTTGTCAGCCATCCGGAAATCCGGGTTGGATTCCTTTCCGACCGAGCCTATCGGAATGGCTCGGTCGGAAAGGAATCCGGCTGACACGTTCCGATTCGGTCGGAAGGGCTCCAACCATCGTTCGGAGCCCTTCCGGCTGAAATCGGAATCGGCCACTAAGTGGCTTAACGCTGCCTTGTGAATAAGGCAAAACCCCTATCGCCACAGGAACGTCGATAAAAGTGACGTTGTGGTGGCAATAGGGGCTTGTAAATATGCTCCAAGATGTCTCTCTCCTTCTCAGTCCCAAGCAGCTGTCTTCCTTAAGAGTAATAGTAGGATTTTTTTAAATTAGGTTTATCTTACAGTGAAGGTGAATTTCTAAGCGAATCATGTCCGAAATCCCACACATTCACCTCCTTTCTTTTCCAGCATTGTGACTCAGTTGCTGCTTCCCAGAATTGACTTGTAGAAAAAACATAGGCGCACAATGCTTTGCTAACCAGGTTTTCAAAATGGTAAAACTGAGCACAGAAAGGGTTCCCATCTCTACCTCTCCTAACCCCTTTCAAAGTCAACTCACTCTAGCCTCTACGCAGCTAGCAGAAACCCACCTCTAGGCACTTATGCTTTCCGCACATGGGGAATCTTCCTCCTGAGTCAGGGGCGTCGGCTCACCAAAGGAGCAAAGTGTCAGGAACTTCGTCTGACTGTTAGATGTCCAAGCAGAAGGGGTGACAAGCAGGAAGGCCTTTGTGTAGGACAAGCTTTGATCAGTGTTAGAACATTTAGGTTGCTGTCAAACAGCAGAGGGCTGGAAAGCAGGAAGGCTTTATTTGAGAAAAGCTTTGATCAGTGGAGCACCTCTGCCGGGAAGTGAGTGGAAATCATTTAAGTGAACCACTGGGGCTTAGCTGCAGGATAGGGATTAAGGCCACCAGGAAAAAATGTCTTCTTAAAAGAGGAGAAAAGACAACCTAATAAAAGTCACCTTTGCTACACATAAATTCAAACAAGCATTGGCATAGCCAATAGGTCTCGCCTTTGGGACCTTATAAGTGTTTAGCCATGCAACAGTTGCATAACTAAATACTTATAAGGTCCCAAAAGCGAGACCTATTGGCAATGCCAAGCGGCCATGCGGCCGCGAAAGTGATCGCGATCAAACATCAAAGCGGCCGTGAAAGTGAAAGTAATCGCGGTCAAGCGCGGCGCACGCGCCCGCGCACATGCACTGTAGCTCTAGGCTGGCCTGGTAGCACTTTTTGGAGCCCTCTCAATAAGTCTCGCCAGACCAGCACAGGCGCTGGGTCAGGCGAGACCTAAAAATGTAATCCCATGTTGACTAATTGACTAGAGAATTGAATTAAAACTAGGTATGTTAAAAAGCATGCTGCCTCACTTGTTACCTCTCACTAAAGCTAATGGTAGAGTTCATACTTGTAATTGTGCACCTTTCTGGTTTACAGACAAGGCCGCAGTGCCTAACTTACAAGACACAGTGACAGCTCATTTACACTGTGTTAAATCTATCATCTTAATTGCAAATATGTTTTCAGCTTCACTTTGTATGGCTAGTCCACAGCTGGGTACATGTCGTTTCCACCGCTAATATCGCAGGGTTTGCACAATATGTGGAAGTTGGAAGCTTTAGACGCAGGGTCACATTTTGAGTCTCACTTTAAAGCAGGTTGTGCAGTTTGTGGACATTTTACTGCTCACTTATAAAAAAATATCAAACATGTGAATCATACGCCGAAACGTTTTTCGGAATGCATCTGTATTTACAGATGGTCCTCAAAGAGCGGCTCTTTTCTCTGCCGGAGGCCTAGAGATGTTCTTCTGTATGGTTCGCTGTCCTTAGCCAATAGACACCCATGTGTCTTTGCACTTTATACATCTCTGTTCTGTTCTAGTCTATGTTATACTATTCTGTTCAATTGCACGTGCAGTTAGAGCTTGTTAGGCAAACCCAAACTGCCCAGATATCCAAATCAGCAGCTATCTAGAGGCAAAATATCAAATTGTCCAGGGTGCACCTTGGCTCAAAGATGGATTTCTATGCACCCAAGTATGCCTGGAACCATCCTGGGTATCAGTGGATTCCTCCTGCATACAAGTATGGTTGAAATTCCCTCGATCTATGGGTTTAATATAGGTATCTGAGGATTATTTTGATGACTTTTACAAGGTATCAGCCACCAGTTACAACGCTACTCATCTCTTGGGACATTATAAAATGAGTTAAACATTATTCCTGCGTTTTTGTACGGGTTTGGAGGGGATACAAATGGGCACCAGAACTTAAAGTGTCTTACCCGAACAACGCTCAATTGAGTGTGGAACATAAGAATCTCAACTGTTGCTGCCAGATGTCCAGAAAAATAGTCCCAGATGTGGGAGCCTTTACAGGCATAGCAGACTCGAGAAGGCAGGGCACTTAGGATGGAATGGAGCGATAAACACATTTAGGCTGTAGGGTCACCCCTCCATTGAAACATGCGTCATAAGTTATCTCTTTTCTTCCCTTTTTGAATTCCCAATTCCTCCAACAATACCTTTTGGGGTGTCATGGGCAGACTTACATGGAACGGCTGCCCAAGCTGTTTGGAAGGTGAAGAGAGGTACAAAGGACCCACAAATAGATGAAGTTGGAAAAGAGAGGTAAGCAAGAAGAGGTTTAGAAGAGCAACACTCAAAAGCCACTTGAGTCCTGGGGCAAGACATGTTACTGCATCTGTATCTTTATGCTGAAGCAAGACAAAGAAGAAACATCTGTCAAACGAAACAACAATGTGGTCCACCATGTGGCTCAAGCCTCAGGCATTCATCATTCTGTGCACCGCAGAATATCCCTGAGGCAACAAGACGCTCACCAGTGGTAGTGCGGGGAAGATTTTGCAGTACCGTAAATCAATCTAATGAAGTACCTCCATTATTTTCTATGGAGGAGTTTTGTAGTACCAGTGTTTGGGCATATGTGGTGTTGGACTTACTCAGGTCTCAGCTGAAGTACATTTACTACTATTTTGATCTTTTTTGCCTCCAGTAGCTTTAAAAAGTTAAGCTCGTGAACAGGAATGTGCTTACTGTTTTGTTGATAGGTGCATGATCCTCCCTTACCCCTCCTCCACCTTCCCTTAACCCCCCCTTACTCCTCCCATATCCCCTCCCATTTTGTAGTAAGTATTCCTCCTTTTCCTGCCAGTCCACCCTTCCCACATTTACTATTAAAACGTAGAGATGCAAAGGCAGAGACCTCCGAAAGTACGTTAGTGAAGAGCATTTTGTAGTATATGAGTAGTCCTATTGTAGTACAACTTAACGCACTACAAAATGCAATTGGTGAATAGCCTCCCTGCCATACATTACCTTATTTCGCTAGGAACCTTTGCAGATAACTTCATTTAATCAGAGGCCACAGCCTAACATTCAGGCAATACTGACTCCATCTCATTCTTCTGATGAAAATGAGTACCACTGAGTTGGAAAATTAAAACAATTAGCACCTTGCATGGACCCTTAAAATTTCCTTAACCGATCAACACGGTTAAATTGCTGGCACTAACTACTTACATATGCCTACATTGTAAGCTCATTGACTGTGCAAAGCAAGGATACCAAGCTGAAGCACACAGCATGTATGTGTATTTGCCTGTGCTTGATGGGCGCGTGCTAGGGCACTTATTGTTGGCAAACTGCCTGGTGAAAACAGTGGTTAATGCCCATATGACTACTGAGAAGTTTTATTGACGTCATAAATCAGGAGACCAAAGGTTAAGTGGTTTATAAATGCCTTTAGACTTCCATGGTGATACTGTAAGTTTGCTGTTCCCAGACGCTGTTGGTTGCTATGACAATATTAACATACTGTAAATAACGTGGCTTTATTCAAATTAGTTCTCTGAATATATATATATATATATTAGATTTATTTGATTTGCCTTAAAAAGCTGTTTTAGTTTCCAGCGGGAAACTGCCATTGAAAGCAGTGAGTAGAATATTTTTGATGTACATTTGTTGTAGAAAAACAGAAAAACTATATGTTCAGGTTGTCTGTACGCTTCATGTGATGTATTATTATGTACCTTTCAACCCGCAGCCTCTAGCATGCTAAGTGTCAACTTTGCCTCCACTGGAGCTCGACACAGACTTAGTTCCTTTATGAATTTGGGACTTGTTGTTGCAGGCAACCCCTCAAAATTAAGTAACCCATCCTGAAATTCGATAACTATAGGGGGGGGGGTTCGTTTTAATTTCTATATTTAGCCCCTTAATTCTTTTTAAGATTTTGAATTCATTTTTACTGATTTCACCCAAGAGTGTTTGAATGACAGAAACTCTGTCACAGGCAATTGTCAAATGCTGGTTGTAAGCAATTTCAAATTTGAAACTGCCTTATTGCATAATGATTGATACTCGGAGTGTGTGACCTTTAAATATTTCTTCACTAGAACAGGGTTTCATGTGTTTGTACAAATAGTTACATAAAGCAACAAAGCAAATAATTGAAATAGAACTTACTGAGTTCTCAATACATTCCTAAAGGTGAGGATGTTTTAATTTTTTATTCTCACGAATTCATCTTATAGAAATAATACAAATTTTAAAATCACAAAAAGGCATACAAAGGGTTCGTACGTTACATTCTACATAAATTAGTCCCTACAAGAGCTACATTTGCATATCGTAACATTGAGCAATTAGTTGGATTACTACCAAAACTTCTTAACAGTTCCACTCATTAAAAAAGAAAAATGCTGTGCATCTGTACTGGGCTGAAAATCAACTTGTACAACTACTGAGTAATTCATAATTTCATATATAAACCTCATGTATAAAATTCAGTTTAAAATAGCTAGGTTGCCACACAAATTCTCTCTGCCTAACATCTACAAAATATTCCTAAGATTGCAATCAACGTGCGACTGTGTGACCTTAAGGTATTAGAGATCTAGATGCTTGATATCAATCTATACAAAGGATGATAATAAAAGCTTTAGACAGAAGGTTTCACAGTGTTTTGTTTTCCTTATAAAGCTGTGTTTTTTCTGAATGGCCTTAATAAACCTCACAACTGCAATCACAACGTCAAACATCTTCATTTCAAATAAAGTGTTTCTACCCTTGTGAGGGCTCCATTCCCTTTAGAAAATGGGTGAAGAATCAGTTTTCTTATCTCTTTAAAATATAGACAGTCAAGAATTAGATCAGGTATACTATGTTTCAAACCAAGAGGACATGGGCAGTAGCCTTGACTTCAGTGGATTCTCTTTTAATGGGAGGAGAATCTCCATATATGGTCTACACCAATACGGATCCGTAAAAGTTTACTTCCAATTCTCTTATTGGGAATTTTAGAAATAAATAAATACCCCTGGGTCTCCTAATTTTTTGATAGAATCGGTTATAGATTTTTTTGACAACTGGTAATTCCTATCTGCCAATGAGCTGTTTCTGCAAGTAGGATTTTTACCTTTTGTATTTTCATTCGGCTCACAAGATTGTAAGCATCAAATTTAAACTGAGAATATATAGCAAATGTGGTGATTTGGCATGACAGAGGATCAAAGCCGGACTGAGCACCCCTCATAATTTGAGCTGAATATTTGTGATTAGTCTAATTATTTTCAAGGGAAGATAAAAACCTCAGGTTATGAGATTTTGCTAATAAGTCCCAAGAGGTCAAGCCTAGATCAAAGCGTATAGCTTGAATCATTGCATTTTCAGGGACAAAGAATCATTCGTTCAATCACACCCTTTCCACAGGGGCCCAACTTACTATATTGTCAAGACACATCATCTCTACCCCATGGATGGCTTGAGGGACCAATTTGCCCTGTATCTCTTTTTTAATGGGTCTGCTGTTATCCCATCATATTGGACATTAAACTTTTTTAGTGCATTAGTAGTTGATCTTAAGTAAGTTTTTAACAAGCTAAAATGTTTGCCCCTTCAAAAATTGCCAGAAACATAAAGCCTCAGGCACTTGCATTCCCTGACCTGTTCTAAGGGAGCGCTGTTGAGAAACCATGCAAACTTCTGCAGTCTTTTTGAAAACCCTAGCAATTTTATTTGGTCTGTGTTTATTGTGAGCTTGTTTCTCTCACAATTTGTAAACAGAGAGTTGAGTTTACAGTGCAGGCCGATTGGAGTAGTCCATGAGGACAAGCTTGTCAGCGTACATAAGGCATGGGACGTGATTACCTCCAATCTTTGGGGAAATTCTTTTCATTGATGAGGGTTTACACAGGAAATTTGAAATACAAAGACTAAAGGGTGAGGAAATGTTTTCATGAAAAGCCAAAAGCAAGTACGCAGCACGTGAGCGACATGATAAAAACAGACATCCGCAATTAAAAGATACGCCATAGAGGATTTAGGGTATTATTTAGAGTTTGGCTGATGGGATACTCTGTGAAAACACAACAGATATTCTGTCTGCCATATTACAAGTGCCATAGGCTGTAAAGCGCTTATAATGCGGTGGACGGGACATCCACCACATGTATGATGGAATATCTCGCCTGCTAAACTCAAAATAAGGCCTTTGCTTGTACCCACCTGAACCGAACTCCTTTCCTTCTTTCAAATTTTTCAATGGCTTGGTCTTGACCAGAGACCAGAAATCTCCAGATAGAAAACAATTTTTGGTATTCCAGAAGATCAAAGTTAGCCTCTGACCCTTGGTCTCTGCACCGCTCCCCCTGCTGCCTCTGACCAGCTCCCTGTGACTGTGCCATGTTGCACAACCTACAAGGCCTCCGATTCAATCTCCAGCCCAGCTGACAGCCAGGGGTACTACTAATTTTACTGGTAATTCTGTTTGGCCCTTTTTGTGCTGGTTAATTTAATTTATTTCCACTGTAGACACCTAGTGCTTGTGTTTTCTTTAAGCCCCTTGCTCCTGGCCATTGCCGGCTCAAGCTGTTTTTTCCTGCCATTTTTTCCCAATTGCCACCCTCACACCTTCCAGGAATACTTATGGAGGCCGCTGCTTGGGCACCCCACCGGTGCATCAAAAGCACACCAAAGGCAAGCCCGTCTGCGCCTGGACCATGTCCACAGATACTCTGCCAGAGACCTCCATGCCCTGGACCCCGGATGAAACAATAACTGCTGCCTGGCATTGCCTCGCTCCACAGCGGGACCTTTCACCTGCATCCGCTGCCGGGTCACCTCCACCCCAGTACCAACCACCATCACAGCAACCAGCGCCACACCATACCTGGGGCATCCATGACCTCCCAGGAACAACTCAGCTGCCTCCTGGTCAACGGCAGATCGCTCTGCAAACATGCCTCCAAAGTCTGGGACACCATCTCCACACTCTCCCCCAATGTGACCTCTCACCCCCGCATCGACCCCTACAACATCAAACTTATGACCACACCAACAGACATGGAGGTGGCATCGCCATCGTACACAAGGAATCGATCACCTGCACCATCACCGAGGATGAAACTACACCAATTATGATACACATGAACTTCCAGCTCCACGCTGACGACAAAACCACCATCAAAGGCACCGTTGCATACAGACCACCAGAACCGTGAAACGGCCTCAGTGGCCCCATCGCTGAATTAATAACCCCGCTCGTCATTGAATCCGAACACTACATCTTCCTGGGAGACCTCAACTTCCACCTAGACGACCCCACTGACACCAACTCCAACAACTGCCTGGAAAGATTGGACAACATCGGCCTCAAGCAGCTGAACACTGACCCCATGCACAAAGCAGAACACACACTGAACCCTGTCTTCACGTCCAGTACATAATTAGATACAACCACACCTCGAAACCCACCTGGCTGGACCACTTCATAGTACACTTAACCCTTGCCGGCCCCCCCGCACCACCCCCAACCTCTACAGTGCCATCTTCCGCAGCTGGACCAAGGTCACTCAACACCAATGGACTGATGCCCTCACTGCCAGTCCATGGACCAGGCAGTGAAGAGAGTCCATGCCTGGATAACCAATGCCGCCAACCGAGTCACTGCCACCAAGCCAGTCAAAATGCATAGACCGACCAAGCAAGCCAGTTGGTACACATCGGAATTCAGCACGTCAAAACGTATATGCAAAATACTAGAAAGAACATGGAGCACCAGCAGGAACCACACAGAATGAACCACCATAAAGTTGGCCCTCAACGAGTACCACCGCTGCTCAAAGCCACGAAAAAGGAGGTCCTGACTCACCAGATTGAGACCAGTGCCAACCAAACCAAGGAACTCTTCACCATCGTTCGAGAGTTCACCTGCCTGTCAGCTACCGAAAAGTCAATCCTCTCCTCACATGAACTCTGCAACACCCTCGCTGACCACTTCCACAAGAAGATAGCAATCCTCTACAGAAATTTTTATCACCTTCCTACTGACGTCCTCAGCCTCCCATCGCCCACCACCGCTGACCACCTGCTCTCATGAACTCAATCCACTCTGGAGCACCCACCGACCCATTCCCCCACCGACTTTTCGACCTCAAAAGAGATGAGATTAGCCACCAGCTCACCACCATCCTCAATGCCTCCATCACCACAGCCACCTTTCCAGAAGCCTGGAAACACACAGAGGTGAGATCCCTCCTCAAGAAACCCTCTGAAAACCCCAGCGAGCTCCAGAACTACCGTCTCATCTCACAGCTCCCGTTTTCTTCACCAAGTCCTGGACAAGGCCATCAACCTCCAACTCACCGAACACCTGGAGAGAAACATCCTGCTCGACCCCTCCCAATTAGGGTTTAGACCCAACCATAGCACTGAGACAGCCCTGATGGCTGCAACAGAAGAGATCAGCACCCTACTCGACAGAGGAGAATCAGCGCTCAGATCCTGCTTGACCTCTTTGCAGCCTTCAATGCCGTGTCCCACCACACATGCATCAATCAAGTGCGCCATATAAGAACCACAGATGATGCACTTAGATGGATGGCATCATTTGTCAAGGGGAGCACCCAGAGAGTCAGCCTCCCTTCCCCTTCCCCTCACAACCCAAGCACATCTGAGGCATCCCTTAATGCTCATCCCTCAGAGCAACCCATTTCAACATCTACATGACACCACTCGCAGACCTCATCAGATCGCCTGACATCAACATCATTTCCTACGCCGACGATAGCCAGCTTGTCCTCACACTCTCAGCAGACCCCACCTCGGCGAAGACCAACTTCCACAACTGTATGAAGAATAATCAGCCTGGATGAAGAACAACTGCCTTAAGCTCAATACGGACAAAATTGAAGTTCTGATCTTCGGCAAACACACCCATCGGAAGTAGGACTCACCCCTACTCTAAAAGACCACGCCTGCAACCTCTGCATCATCCTGGACAGCAAACTCTCCATGAAATGTCAGGTCAATATCATCTCCTCAGTCTGCTTCCACATGCTCTGCAAAGTCTTCAAGTGGCTCCCCATCAGCACCAGGAGAATGGTGACGTAGGCCCTCATCACCAGCTGGCTAGATTACCGCATCACACTCTATGCAGGCACCACCACCGAACTCATGAAAAGGCTCCAGATGATCCAGACACAGCAGTCAGACTGGTCCTCCACCTGCCCAAGAGGACCCACATCACAGCACCTGAAGGACCTCCGCTGGCTACCCACCCAGAAGAGGTGCCAATTCAAGCTTTTGACCCACACCTACAAAGCCCTCCATGACCAAGGACCTGCCTACATGAATCACCATCTGCCCTTCCACCTACCTCCCAGAACCTTCCACTTAGCACACCTCACCCTCGCACAGATACCTCGCATCCACTGATGCCGCTCCAGAGGACACCCCATCTCCCACCTTGCCACCAAGTCCTGGAACGCCCTCCCCCTCCACCTCCGCTCTTCACCCTCGTTGACCCACTTCAGAATGGGATTCAAGACCTGGCTCTTCGACTTATACCTGCATCACAGCGCCTGGATACCCTTGCAGGTAATAAGCTGAGCTATACAAGCACCACTTGATTGATTGAAAACTAGCAAATGCACAAATGCATTATTTTTTAAATATGAGCAGAAACATTTTAAGTTTAGAATGTCAAACAAAACCGTCAGGTCAAGCCCACAAAATCAGCTGGGAGTAAACTTATTTTTTCCGGCCAGTTTAGTAAGACACAGGCCAAGAGGGAAAGCTGTCTGCTGGATTATTTGACTTGGTAAATAGCCCTTAAATCGTTATGACATTAAGACAGTGCATTATTGATTGCCATCTGCCAAAGACGTAACCTGTAAAAAAGAATTCAGTGTCTTCTGCATACTCATCTCGTGGGCTCCTGTGTCTTTTAAGTGTAGAAGCACTCCAGTGTACAGTTGGAAACATATAGGTGCCAAAAAGGCTACTGGTACAGGGAAAGTATTAAATCACTAACTCTCACAATCGACAGTTGACTGACCAGGAAGGAGACAAAGTACGCTGGAGCCTCCCCCACTCGCCCGCTTTGTCTCTCGGTCTCCATGGTGCTATTTGGTTTCTTCTCAGCGAATGTATATTGGACATCTTGATTTTTATAAAATGTCATGTTACCGTTTCTAGGAACTGTCAGCTAGTAACTGGATGAACATTTCCCAGGAACTCCAGTTTAATTAAGCTGAAAGACCTAATGGAGTGACCTGACCAACATTCAAAGCATCAAAAAAGTAAGCATTGGCTAAGCCCATAGATCGGGTGTTGTTCACTAGCCTTTGGGCTTTGTCAAAGCTAGTTTCATTTTTGCCATGGTTTTTTGCAAAAATGTAATGTTAGGAAACTGCCTAGCCCTAACCGATCTTAAAAAAAAATGACTAAACTCAAAAATATTTTTTGATCTCAAAAGCACACCTTGCCAGAGGAGGCTCTGGCACTGAAGGGAACTACTTTGTGTGTGGATGTGCTCCTCGTGACGTGTAAGAATGCAGTCACTTTCAGTAAAGTTAGCCAGTGGCTAACGTTGGCTAAACCTTTGCTTCATGCTCTAAGCCATTGTGGGTGGAAAAAATAAGTTAATGATACCATGACAGACCAATAGCAGAAGCACGCTAACTAAAGCCCCTGTATGTAAGAATAGCCTATAAATAATTTTAGTGAAATCAAAAGGTCTTGGCTAATGGTAATCCTAAACAGAAGTACTGCATGAACAGGCGCAAACACTGGGGTAAAGGTAAAGGTAGGAGCTTAAGTTTGGCGTTACAGATCAAATATAAAGCAATGGAAGAACAGACAAAAGTTTTTTATGCATTGTCAGTTGTTGTATTTGAGGAATGTAAGAGTTGTGAATGATGCATAAAGTTTTACTATTGTACTGTTTTAATATGTTAGCACTGGCTGAATGGACAGTGCTTTCGCGCAATTCCTGATAAAGTTATCAGTGGTACATAAAATGTACTTGTTTCACAGTTAGCTCTGCTTTAGAGACCGCTTTAGCTGTTTTTTCCACCCACGTTTTATAAACGAAATCATAATAAAAATAGATTTGTACCATTTGTAAAAAATAAAGACCAGCCTTCTTCGCCCATTAGCTTGTTCATCACTCACTTTTTGCTGCGGCCCACCACAGCATACAGCATGCAGAACACACAGATATATAACTGAAGGAAGTTTGTGTATGGTTTTAGTTTCCAATAGTGAATCATATATTTCCCCCTTAGAGTCCTGGAACATTCCTAATGGCACCATACATAGAATTACAAATGGTTAACACAACCCATACTTGTGGAATATCACAAGGTACCTTCACAAAATGTACAATCGACTGGCCAGGAAGGAGCCAAAATAGCCCAGTGCCACATGCCCACCACCCCCTCCAAATCCCATGCAGGTCTTCAAGGTCTGGTTGCTTCCCAATAATGTATTTTGCCCAATGATTTGGAACATTTTGATTCAGACAAAACGTTCTATGACCTTACTCTAGATGGATAAGCCAGTAATTGTATAAAATGTTTCCAGAAGTCCTAGGTCTGAGGATACCGCATTTAATAAAGGTCTGACTCTACAAACATTCAGGTCATCGGAAAAGTATACTTAAAAAAGAAAGATTGATCACATAGGGCAAAACACAGGTTTTGATGCTGGGTACGTGAAATTTATATTAACTTCCTAGGGTTTGTTGCATTGGTAGTGTTTTAGCACCTTCATGGCAAATCTGTTGTATTGAAAATTGGCTAATGGGTCACTGTGCAGTGTTTAAGCATTGCCTTAGTTGTCTCTGAATAATATTTGCAATATGCAGAGCATGTCAAGTTTAACTATTGCACTATGGGGGGAGGAGCCTAGCGCGCAACCAAGATGGTAGGTGCGAGGCTCCCAAGGACCTCCGCAACCTCCTACGTTTATCCTGACTTCATCCTGCATTGGTTGAGGGAACTGTCGGTGAGCCTGGGCCGAGGTGGTACCCGTTTCCCGTCTTCGAATCGGACCTCGGGTGCCGGAGTGAGCACCGATTGAAGTTTGCGGCCTGCTTCTCTCCTGACCCCGGATTCGCGTTTGGGGGCGACCCGGTGGCAAAGTGAACAACAACGGCGGGCTGGGCCTGGCGAGTCGCGTACCCCGCACTTTCACTTTCGTGCCCCCTTGCTGTCTTTGCAAGTGGGATCGCGGCGCTCTTGGTGTTGGGGTGGCCTCGCTGGGAGACCCGGCCTGCCTGCCTGCTGTGGCCCGCTCCGCCGTCCTGGGGTGGCCCCCCGGAGCTCGTGGCCTTGATTGCTCGCTTTTTACTGCGTGGCTGGTGAGGGTGTGAGACCCGCGACGATGGCCACTAAACAAGATGGAGATCGGTTGAAGGCCAAGTCGACCCGGCGTGGCGCCGCACATCAGGCCAACATCATGGACCGCTACACCCTCCCGAAGGGATCTCCCGGTGGACCGCACAAGTCCTCTGAGTGCCCCCCAGATGCCCCGGATTTGCCCACAGATCTGACTCTGCAAGACGTCATGGGCGCCATTGCTGAGATGAAGGCCTCGGTGGGCCAGCGGTTTGACACGTTAGCGCATAAAATCGACGCGGTCCTCGTTGATGTCAACCTGGTGAGAGCTGATCTCTCGAAGACCAACGACCGGGTCGATTCTTTGGCCCACACCGCGTCGGGCCTCACGACTGAGGTGGCGGCCCTTCAGACGGAGGTACACCGGCTTCGTCAGGCGGGTGCGCTCATGAATCGGCGCCTGGAGGATTCCGAGAGCCGGGCCCGGAGGAATAATATCCGCATCATCGGAGTACCTGAGGGACGGGAGGAGTCGGCGGCGGATCTTTTTGTGGAGGACCTGATCACTACCCATTTCCAGCCTCGGGGACTGAGTACATTTTTTGCGGTGGAGAGGGCTCAGAGTTCCCGGGGGAAGGCCGAAAGTCGGAGCCCCTCCGCGGCCTCTTATTGCCCGTATCTTTAATTTTCGGGACAGGGATGCGATTCTGCAAGCCTCCAGACTGCAAGGGCCGATTAAGTTGGAGAACATGGAGGTGAACTTTTATCCTGACTTCACCCAAGCGGTCCAGAAGCAGAGACTGAGCTTCTTGGGCGTCAAGCGGCGGCTTCGGGACATGAACTTAAAATATGCCATGCTCTTCCCGGCCAGGCTGCGGGTGGAGGTGGATGGTCGCACTCACTTTTTTGACCGTCCTGAAACGGCCGGGGACTGGCTGGACACTTTGTCTGGGGGTCGGGATCGGGATGGCGGGGGGGGGGGCTGCGGGAGGAGAAGGCCCACTGGACCGGGACTGAGGTGCTGATACTGGGACTCACTCTGGACGAAGATGCTGCCGCTTTCGTCCAAGCTTAGGGTCTCTCGTTTTTTGTACTCGTTCTCCCTCCTTTGTAGGTGGTGCGGGGTCTCGAAGGGGTACTCTTTCCTCCTCTAGGGGGTTTACCTAGTTTCAACTATATAGGGGCGACAGGCACACTGCAAGTTGGGGGGGCTGTTTGGGCTCATGCAGGGGTGCAGGGAGGGGGGAGTTTTGTTGGGGCGGTTGGGTTGGGGTGGGGTGTTGTTCATTTGTACCACAAGGCAAAAGTATCGTCATGCTATTTCCAAAGTGCTCTCGGGGGGACGAGTGATTGCTTTAGTTTATGATGGGGGGTAGGGGACTGAGTCTTTTGTCCTGGAACGTTAATGGACTGGGGGACAGGATAAAACGAGGTGTGGTCCTGCAGTTCCTGAAACGAATTTCACCTGACATAGTTTTTCTGCAGGAGACGCACCTCATTGGCAACTCCTTTCGTGCTATGAACCGACGGGGCTACCGCCTTCTGGCCCATTCGGGCTTCACGTCGGGTTCAAGGGGTGTGGGCATCATGGCCAAGACCTCGCTCCCGTTGGAAGTTGATGAGGTGCTCCATGATGACAGGGGACGTTACACGGTTCTGGTGGGTAGAATGGAGGGCAGAGTGATTATTTTTGTTTCTGTCTATGTCCCGCCAGGGTTGCAGACGACCACCTTCGCAGATCTGGGGCGCCTCCTCCTTGGCCTTCCGGAGGGGATTCTGGTGGTTGGGGGGGATTTTAACGCTGTGGTTTCCGGAACTGAAGACCGTCACCCCCTAGGGATCTCCCCCGTGCCCAAGCGTGGTTGTCTGGCCTATTGGATGCCTTGGGGCTGGTGGATTGTTGGCGTTTGAAACATCCTACGCAGAAACAGTACACTTTTCATTCCGGGGCCCATGGCAGTCTATCACGACTAGACCATGTCCTGGTGCCGGCGGCGCATGCGGGGAGGATCGGGGAGGTGCGCTATTTGGCGCGGGGTATTTCAGACCACTCCCTGCTCTTATTGCACTTCGATATTCTCCCGAGGGGAGAGAGTAGGGTGGCCCCGATTAATCCCTGGTACCTGCGTGACCCCACCATTCGCGCAGAGTTGGTTAAGTCCCTTAAGCGATACTTTGATGATAATGTGGGGTCGGTGTCATCTGCGGTCTCGCTATGGGAGGCATTTAAGACGGTGATTCGGGGGGATGCCCTGTCCCTTATTTCCCATTCCCGGAGGCGCGAGCGGGAGGAGGTGACCCGTGTTGAAACTGAAATAACTGAGTTGGAGGGCGACCTCGAATGTGGGGTGACGGATGACAAATTACATGTTCTCCGACTCAAGCAGGCGGCCTATAAGGCCCTCGTCACGGAGGCGGCCAGGGGCCTCAGTAGAGAGCAACAGGGGAGACTGTATGATGTGGGTGATAAGGCTGGGAAATTGATTGCGTGGCTGGATAAAAAGGAGAGAGCGAGTCGAGTTGTCCCGTCGATTGAGAAACTGGATGGTGTGTGTGTCACGGAACCGGAAGAAATAGTCGATTGCTTTGCAGAATATTTCCGTGGGGTGTATTCCCCGGTGTCCTCCCGCTCGGAAGAGGATTCCCATGCCCTGTTTAGGGATATCGCGCTGCCTTCCCTTTCAGAGGAGGACAGAGTGTCGTTGGACGCCGCCCCAACCTCTGAAGAAATTGCCCTCGCCATACGCTCGGTCGCTTCCGGCAAGGCCATGGGTCCTAATGGTCTTCCCATCGAATTGTACAAGCTGCGACCGGATACGCTGGCGCCGCATCTCCGTGCGATGTTCCTCGCGGCCCGTTCGGCGGGTTCCCTCCCACTAGACCAGCGTCTGGCTACTATCGTGGTCATTCACAAGGAGGGGAGGCCGCGGGACCGGGTCACGTCCTACCGGCCTATTTCGCTGCTGAATGCGGAGCCCAAAATTCTTGCCAAGATGTTGGCCAATCGGCTGGTTGGCGTGGTGTGCGATTTGATTCACCAGGACTGCCTGATCCGTCACCGGCCCCGTCTCCTTAGCCTGTTTGTCTTCCCGGTTCTGGGCAATGAGTTTACTTAGTCCCCGTCCTGACCTACTCCCCCCCTCGATATTCCTATGAATCGGTGGGGTCCCCCCCCTAGGGGAGCACATGCTGTTGTTTCCGACTGTGGGTTGCCTTGTGGACTTGCTTTTTGTTGTTATTTATATAAAAATGAAACCGTCGTGTGGGGTCCGGATGGTGTGGCTGCCAACGCCTCGTTCAGCTCCTGTGAATTCCCTTTTGCCGCAGCGTGCGTTCTATTGTCTGTATTACATGCTCCTTCTGTTTGCTAGTGGCCGGCCTGAAGGTTGTAGGCCCATCTTTGTATATTTTTTGGATTCTGTAATAAACGGTTTAAAAAAACAACAAAAAAAAACAAAAAAAAAAAAAAAAAACTATTGCACTATGTTGCCTATCACATGTTGCCTCTATCTTTGCCTTCGATCATGTACAGCGCTCTATTGCCTCTCGGTGAGGATTGTGCTATTCGGATACCTCATATACACATACATACTATTCAAATATATTCCAAAAAAGATGATCAGCACTCAACATATATTTAGTTAATTATACTGGAAGTACAATCAGAGAATATTTTCATATATGGCACAGACTCCGTTTTCAATTTTCATCAAATTGTACTTAATTTATCTCTTCTTTTATTTTTATAAAAATCCCATGTAGCTACAGTGAAAATATTCTTTGATTGTACTTCCTGTATAATGAACTAAATACATGTTGAATGCTGATCATCTATGTTTTTTCATTGTTTTATGAGAACTTGTTCTCGTAGGGGGAGTTAGGAGGTTGGCTCCGGATCATTGCACCACGGAATTGTACTTACCTTACAAATAGTGAAAAGCGCTATTAATTTGTCTCAGTCTCTTTTTTTGTGAATCATATCATTCAAATATGTTTGTTGTTGATGCAATAGGAACCATGTATTGCACATCTATTTTAATTTATGTAGAAAATGGACTATGGGTTGGTGTGCAATTTACTAAGCTGTCTGTTGTTGGTGTTTTTTTCTGGGGAATGCAAGTGTCACGCACAACATGGAGTTTTACTGTTGTATTACTCCAGTTTGGCATCTGCTCTTTTCATGGCCGCAGGCAGGTTAAAGGGGTGCATGTTCTCACAGAAGCCATTTCTAGGTCAGGCACTGCTGTAATCTCCTTATTGGTCCGAACACTGGACTGCTGACGAAAATATCTTTTGGGTATGTTTTTCCTTGTGGTATGTTGTCAAAGTTCTCAATAGCCACCTACGTGTAATTCTTATGACACATATGTTTTCAAAGTGTCCGACACTCAGACAATGGAGAACACCAACTATGTTTCGTAATTGCTGCTGTAACATGATCTGTATCAAAATTTCAACACAGGAGGTACATTAAATGTCTTAAAGATTCAAAACATAAACTGTCAGATTTCCTATATCATAAAGCGCAAATGTATCTCATCCAGTCATTCACTGACCCGTCTCTAGGTGGGTGTGCACCTGTATTTATGTATGTGTGATATGCATTTATCACCCTATACCTCTCTCAAAATATCTTCTACCCCAACTTTCTGACTCATCTCAAACTTCTTTCTACTACTCTTTCCAATGCACTACCCTATTTCTCACCAGATACCTCTATCAATATGTCTTACATCCTCTCTCTCATTTATCCCAAACCCCATACCACTACTATGATCCCCAAAATAACTTTTTCTGGATTCTCGCCTACTCTACCCCTCCTTGCATCATCTGACACCTCATTGACTATACTGATCCCCCAAAGCAAGCCTTTCTAAACTCTTCCCTCTGACTCTTCCCCTCCACAATAAAAGTCTAAATCATTCACTCTTCTATCCCTCCACTATCCTTTTCAATCAAAATAACAAACTAACATGCCCGCTTCTAACATTTAATATTTCACTGTACTAATTCACCACTAATCCTTTATGGGTTCCAGAGTAGCATGCTACTCGCCGAAAAAGCGCTTCAACACCTCATCAGGGGTAGCAAGCACTATATAAATGCAAAACTTTTACTCTCTTCTTTACCTCCACTACCCTTCTCTATCCAAATAACTAAATAATATATCCACTACTCAAATTACGTTCATATTTCACTATACTAATTTTCAACACTAATCCTTTATGGGTTCCGGAGTAGCGTGCTACTCACCCAAAAAATGCCTCATCACCCCATCAGGGGTAAAAAGCGCTATATAAATGCAAACCTTTTTTCCCCTTCTACCCCTCCCCTACCCTTCTCAATCCAAATAACTGACTAACATATCCACCACTCAAATTACTTTCATATTTCACTATACTAATTCAAAACTAATCCTTTATGGGTTCCAGAGTAGCGTGCTACTCCCCGAAAAAGGCCTTCAATGCCTCGTCAGGGGTAGTAAGCACTATATAAATCCAATTACAATACAATACAATCCATTTGTGTGTTGACTGTGTACATGGGTGATTGTATGTTGTTGCTGTGCTTTTGTTTGTGTTTGTATGCAGAGGTGGTTACGCACGTTGTTTGTGGCTGATTAACCATTTATTTGTATGTGTTTGTGTGTGGGGATCTGGTCTGTAGCTGTGATGTTCTGGATGTCTACATGTTCCCCTATATTGTGTGTGCTTCTGCTTTATAAAAACAAACCTATTAGGTTTATCAGTGCTTATTAGGTTTGTGATATAATGGTGCTCGTGCAATTTCAAGTGACTTGAAGGTCTTTGGTTAGGCCCCCTTTTACTATTGGCTTCTTTGACTTAAGAACCTTCAGCTACAGGCTTGAGACAGTATCAATCATAAATTGGACCAGTACATGGGAGTACTTTAGTCTCACCTTCTTGCTATTGGCTGTTGAGGTGTATCCTTCTGCGTCCAATGCTAAAGAGACTATTTTACACCTGAAAAGTACACTGTCATACCACAATTATTTTCCTCATCCATGCATTGTATGGGCATTTTTTACTTTTTTATTAATTGTTGTGCAATGAAGAAGGCATTTTTTTAATATCTTTTGTCAGCGCTCAAGTTCGAGAATCAAATCTATTGACTTTGTCAATGCTTCTCTGAGCTACCTCTGTCACATTGTTGAAGCTTTGTGACAATATAAATAACAGACCTTACTATTCTCCAACTCAGTGGTACTCATTATTCAACTCATAGGGCCTGATTCTGATGCGGGTAGGAAAGAATTCCCACCTAGGGCCCGATTCCGATGCGGTTAGGAAGGCCTCCTATCGGCATTTGCTCCTTCCAAATCGGATCAGGAACCTGTCTTCCCGACCGAGGGCCCAATTACGATGCGGTTAGGAACATAGGCTCCCATTGAAGTCAATGGGAGTCCTACCAAATCGTAACTGGAAGCATCTGGATGCATCGTACTCGGTTGGTCGGACTCTCCCAACCCGAGTGGGTTGGAAACCATTTCCAAACCAATTCGGTAGGGAAGCTTTCCAATCCACATCAGAATCGGGCCCATAGTGTTGAAAGTATAGCTTGTTCCTGCTGGAATTTTCTTCGCAAAATTCCGAGGTGGGATTTGCTTGATGGGCTTAGATTTGCATTTACTTTTTTATTCAAGGGCTCCACCAATGGGAAGGCAATGCTGCCCCATCGCAGTGTTACAAGTTGTGATAAAATTGGATTACAGAAGGTGCAGATTTCTTCTCCTTAGTTAACAGAGAAGAATCAGTGGCTCTTTTGGAAAAGATGGAGATTTGTCAAGCGATCAGTACCCCTGAAAAACAGCTGAGCTCTGGAGGGGGTCAGTCAAATATCAGATGTAGCTAGAAAAGAGCCAGAGGGGCTTATTTACTTTTTATTATGGAAAAAGTGACGTACCGGCGGCGCAAGGGGCTTGTAAATAAGCTCTAGACTCTTTACCAACACTTGTGGCTTTTATTATATACACGGAAAGCTCTCAGTTTCCGTACAGTCCAATCTGCGTCTGAGAGACTTCCGTAAGACGTTTACTTGACAGACAAAATGGCCGCCAACTGCCACCTCAGTTCATTGTCAGACATATTTACTGGCGTGCTGTCCCCAGCTCTCGTGCACTCTATTTTCTGTGATAACATAATTACTGCAATAATTTGGGACATCGATAGCTCCTTATCTGCTCTATATATTCCCAAAGTGCCTTTCAGAGCAGCTGCACAAAAGTGTTATTATTCAATTGTAATTTGTGCTCCTGATGACAAGAAAATAAGATCTTGATAGGAAGGTAAGAGCCCTCGGCACACAGACTGTCAGCGACGTGACACCGCGGGGTCGTCTGTATTTCCGAGCCTTTTCATTTGCCCCAGAAGTACTGATGAGTGGGGGTCACCTCCCCTAGGGAAATATAGCTATAGTGAGACAGGTCGGTGCTCTCAAAGGCTGATAGGGTTGGTGCAGAGTCAGCGAGATGCCAGGCGGTGAAACTAAAATGAATCCACGTGGTCGCACAAGTTTCAGCTGACAGCCTCAGATAGGGGACTACAGCATTACTCCATACTTGCCAAACTTAATATTTAAAGCATATTGCTTACCATAATTGTCTGAATTTTGAGTTTTTCTGTTTATATCTTTTATGTAACTCATGTAGTACGAAGTCCTTATGTAATGTAAATGGTCCTTATGTAAAGCGCGCTGACAGCTTTGGGTAAAGTTCGCGCTATATAAAATCGCATTAAATAAATAAATAAAATAATCACCTGGCACTGCATCATGAATATTGGCCTGCTGATGACATCACAGGAAATCATGTGGCATCACAGGAAGTCAGTGGACACAGGGCTCATGTGAGCGGAAATTACAGTGCAGCCTCTGATCTACATATAGTTATACGAACTTAAGTAAATGCATGGTCCAAATGCATACATTTAAATTCATGACATAGAGTAATCTTTGAACTCTGGGACCCACCCTAATCTCGCTGACACATGGATTCCTATGCAAATAGCAATCTGCAGTGTGATTCAGGCTATGGGATGTTCGTGGCCCTGCCCTGGCTAGTACCACCCACTTAGTCAGTAACACTCAGTTCCGGATTACCAAAAGGGCAAAGTAGGCAACGGTCTGTGGGCCCCACTCCTTTTAGGGTCCCTGCGGCAACGGATCAAAATACAACTTAAAAGTACATAAACCAGAGACATCAGATTCACATAACAATTTGTCTCTTTAAAGCTCATCTTCTGACAGCTGTCAGTTTGTAAAACAAATCCGGTGCATTAGGTATTAGGAGATAATTTGCGAGGCAGGGGGTAAAATTTCGACTGCCTAGTGGCCTCCACAGGATATGATCCAGCACTGGCCACTACTAACTAATATTTTATTCAAAATTTTAGCATGTGTGTGGAACAGTGTTTACAATATTGAAGCAATTATCATGAATACACAGTAGAAGTCCATATATATTTTTTTTACACTTTTGTTATGAAACTTATATGAGAATATCTTTTATTAATTTAGTTCCAATACATATCTAAAATTATTGTCCATTCATAATCTTAGGAATACTGTAAGATGTGTATACAATTAAGCCTATACACATCTTTGTTATCAAGTTTCCTCATTGTAAAGTGGAACCTTCACATACTTTTTTTGCTCGTATTACATCATTTCGAATCTAATCCTCATATGTTGATCACCAATATTGGTTAAATATTATAAAAGCCAGTACAGCCAACACGTGTTTTGTGGTTGAGAGACACTTCTACAGGTCTAGACAGTATGGTAGCTGTTCCTTTCCAGAATCTAATAACTGCCCCAATGGTTCTCTTTTGTTAGACTCCATGTCACCAATGTAATCTAGAAACTTGATCCTCATAAGAAATGGTACTGAAGAATTTATCCAAACTCAATTTTGGTTCGTAAATATTTCAAATTCATAAATGACCATTCCAATCTAATTAAAATCTGATTCATCTCCACATTTTAGCCACACATCACATATCTTACTGCGCCTCTCTCGGGGTACTGGCAAGACATGGAACACCCTCCCCATCCACTTGCAACAGACCCAGGACCTGCTGTCCTTCAGGAAACTTCTCAAGACCTGGCTGTTCGAGCAGTAGTAGCACCACCCCCTCCCCCTTAGCGCCTTGAGACCCTCACGGGTGAGTAGTGCGCTCTACAAATGTTGATTGATTGACTGATTGACATATATGAGTTTGTGAATTAGCCCTCAAGTCCTACTAAGTTTTGACCAGTATTAATGACGTACTATGAACAACGCACATGGGAGTTCCTCCGTTTGCATCAGAGGTTGCCTCAGGAAACTGAGGAAAGTCTTTGCCCGTGAACCTACAACGGCCCTCAAGGCACATGCGAGGTTTGCGCCACTGAAAGTGTGGCACACACTTGCAGCAACGCCAACTCATACCCGTTCTTTAGAATGTAAAATATCCCAGAGCTTCCTTCTCTCACATACATCTGCTTAACAGTGAGAGAGCTCATGGCCATCCCTTCTGATCAGACATGTATTTTACCACTGTACAAAAAAATGTTTGCATGACAAACATAGAGCTATCCTCCTACTGGGCAGTAAAATAGTCCCAAGTCTCCGCGCCCACACACTCAAATGCATCCGCTGCAAATTGGAACAGGTGCCATAAAATAGTTCATAGCCACCTGTTCCAACATCCATTGCGTTTCACTGATTGGTTAAAAAGATTACTATGGTAAAATAGGTCTAGTGTTTCCATTCCTTCTCATATCCTTCCACTGCACTGTCACTGAATCCTTTTCCTCCTCAGTATATATTATTCCAATGCCCAATAAAGAGCCTAAATCCCACCACATTCTAATCCTTATAAATCACCCCTGTGAAATAGTCCACCACAGCCTCTTCACCACACAGTTACTCTTCCACTGCGAAATGAGTTTGGGACAGTGCTTAATTTGAGCCTGTGGTTTCCGGTGCTCGGCACCGGCACTTAATTGCCAACACTGGCACTTATGACAGTCTGCCACATGGTAGCGCTGTGTATTTAATTTAGAGATTAGCCCAACAACAGTTGTTTGTTGATTCATTATGCATTAAAAATGACTGATACCTGCCGCCAAAGCCATTCTGTTTTTGGGGCCTGGAATAGTCTCATTTGTCATACTTGTAGGAGTGTGATGGAATTAGTTGTGTTAGTGCTGTCATTTGCTGCGCTGGCAGGTGCAATGGGGTACAAGATGCAGTGACCTCTTGACGAGGGCCACGGCACTTATGTTTGTTTACAAATGAAGTACTGGTTTGGGACAGAGACTGGTCCAAACCCATATCCTTCCATTACTGAGTAAAACAATCTGTCCCCCTGGCCAGCTCGTTTTCTTCTACTGGACTGTAAAATAGTCCACAGCACCGGACTGCAAACTCGTTATCTGAAAATGTACAGCAAAAGAGACCACAATCAACTCATAGCAGTCTCAACTCCTTTGTATACTGCATGGTAAAATAGTTCACACCCATCATACTCCATACATTTAATGCCTTCCATTGCAGATTAAGTACCCACAGCTACTTGTCCCACTCCACTGCAAAGCAAAACAGCTTACCCTCCTACACTTGCATTTTTCAAGTGATAGCGCACAGTCACCCATACTCATATCTTTCGTTGGCTCGTTAAAATAGCTTTCAGTACCAGTCTGTTTCTGTGATGCTACCACCTACAATCCAGGTATGATGAAACATTCCTTTTACCACTTATAGGGCAATGCAACATGGCACTGCCTTTTCATAGTTAATGAAGAAGATATATGGTGAAATGGATATGTAAGCAAAACATTGGACTAGCTACTTACTAACTCAGCCAGAAAGCACTTTTAGGGATTGTAAAGTGTACAATGTCACTATACAAATGCTACAATATAAATGGAAATGTAGCAACATGAAACAGCTGCAGTGTTATATGTGTCTCCATACCTTGGTTAAATGCCGTTGTGTGAAATGTTGTCAGCGGTGGAATGCTTCATCTCTCAGCTTACAACAGTGTTGGTGGGAAGGGCCAGAGAAGATGTGTAGGTTGAGATGTAAAGTCCAGTAGCGCCTGGTGAGGTTTACTATTACCAGAGTACTTTGGTTATATAAGTAAGCATCTTATGAGCATAAACCTGCTCGTGCTGTACTTGATAACACTTCAATGGAATGTACTGTCACTATCATCACCCACAGTGTAACAGAACCAAGAATGTACCAATGTCAGATGAGACTCCTGGTCTTAGTCTGTCAGTTCTCACGCCTGCTTAAGATTAAATTCTGCTTGGTGTCCCTTGCACTATTTTTGCCCTCACAATAAGATTACTCAATACCCTGTATCATTCCAGGATTTTTGTATCCTTTCGCTTAAACAAACTTCCAGGAAGTCAAATTTAGCACGCTTTAAGTGAAGATAATCGTCTGATATGCACAACCCTCCATAAATCCATTTACAGGACGACTGACTGATAAAAGCAGCCTCTTGAATTTGCTCACCTCTTCTGCTGTATCCATACTCGTAAGGTATTTTAGAGTCTCTGTTATACCTTGGATCCTCTCTCTTGGACTCCCGAGACAGTTATCTCTAGATTGTAGAGTGTAAAAATGCGACAATTCTTCTGATTTTAAAACTGAAGCAAACTGAATATGTGTCATATGTTGCACTCCCCTTATTGGCTGTCAGTAACCAACAGTGTTAAATTTAAGAACCTATGCAGAAAAAAGCAGGCGTTGTACGGCAATGGCCCTTCTTTCCTCGCGGGTAAATGTCTCCATTATCTGCTCAGTAGGAATCTAACTCAGCCTACAGCAAATACTGGACCTTTCCCCAAATGCAGATAGTGAGATTGGGCGGTTGGGTGTTTTTTTGGTGCAGGCCTCCAAGATGCGGAACTCCTTGCTTCAAAGAGATTCAGTTGTGATTGGTGGTACCAGTTAGGGGCTATCCTTTCCCTCAAAGCGAGGAGAAGATTGGTAGCTGGTCCTTCCCGTATGTTAAAAAGCCTTTTCACAGAAATTACATTATTGCTTTGTTATGAGAAAGTTATGCTCTCTAAAATCAAACATTTGTGTGTATGTGAAAATATTTGGATTGCGTTTAGTAGGCTATATCAAGAATGATGTATTTTTCTGCAATAATTGAGTTTTAATGTGATATTTTTTTCTTCTTTGTCTTTCATAGTGTGTACTTATGTCTTAATAGCATATATATATGGCTAGAATCAGATGCGGAGATAAATTGTCATTCTTATCTGTGTGTGCTTACACATGTTGCTGCTATTTGTGATTTTAAATTAATATACTAATATTTACAAAACACGTCTTAGCGCCATTTTGCTGTCCTCTGGACTGGTCAGGGAGAGGCCACCATGACCAAATGACATAACATTGTATGTGGCATTGTGAGGAAAGCACAGAACAGACAGAATTGGTAGCATGCGCATGGTAGGTAAGGATGTACAGAGGATGGTATTTTGGAGCTGGATATGGCATGGGCGATGATGCTTGAGGGATTGTAGTAAGGTTATTTTTTTTAGCGGTTTTATATAACGCAAACTTGACCCGAAGGTATTGGAGCGCTTTCCATGAACACTGGTTACATAACACAAGGACACATTAATTTTTTTTTTTTTTGGTAGACACGGGGAGATTAAGTGATTTTCCCAGAATCACAGGATGTGGACCCGAGGTTCGAACCTTGGTTTCTAGCACCTAAGTCGGCAATCTAGCCGTCAGACCACATCCTCTACCCAGGTTGGTCCTGTGGTGGTGAGAATGAAGACTGTTTGTGGGGGAAACGATGGATGCTTTAGGTTCAGCCCCTAACCCTTCATAGAGAGCATTCCTGACCAGTAGCTCTGCCTTTAACTTAGGATGCTATGACCCTTTAATCCCTGAGCATTCAGCTACCTACCGAAACCCCAAATATTGTGTGGTAATAGGAGGTGTGCAGAAGTTCCGACCTCACTCTTACACCTCGAGGTGTAGCAGCCAATTAGATGCACGAATACATCCTCGCACATGAGTTTAATGTAGCAAGAAGGGAGTGACGCGGCACACGGTGCTAAAGATAGAAGCTGTTCTTGGCGTAGTGGGGGTGTGGTGGCAGGTTGGGGTCTTTCTTGATATATTCAAACCAGAAAAGAAATTACTGCTCGGGCACTGAAAAAATCCAACACTTTGGGAGGCAATGAGAAATAATGGTTAAAAATAGGAGCAGGTTGTTACTTCTATGACGAATTTACACTTGGCGCACGTGCTGCACTTTCCGCTGAACACTGCATGCTAATCCACCCGGCATCAGGCTGTCAGTCGGTGCCATGAGGCCTTCCCCTTGGTGCCAGAGATGTCCTCCCATGCCTGTCACTAGAAGCCTTAAATGCACCTCTTGAAGGTGCTCTAACCTCCAGGGTTGGATTAGGATAAAGAAATAGGCCCGGGCACCCTAAAACAAAGTGGCCCACATTTGCGGATTGCGCTTTTTTCGCAAAACACTGCTTTCGTGTTTTAAGTATTATGAAGGGGGTAGATTCTCTAAAAGTGGCATGTTTTCTTAATCTCACTGAGGTTTGAAAAAATGCAAATGTTGCTAGGACTCTTTGTCCATGGATTAGTTCACAGTTGTGAACTGCACCTCAATAGAAGTGAAGTCAGTCCTGCTCAGTCTCCCTGCCCCTGCTCAATCTGCATACATTAATAGTCTGGCCCAGCGAAAGACTGGGAATGACACCTCTGCCCCGTTGGTAAAAGGGAGGTAATAGAGGCCCATCTGCCTGGGAAAGGCCGCTCAGGCCTCGGCCTCACCAGCCTGCTGGAGGCACCTGAACAGCACAGACACAGCCCAATTCGGCCTCCACGCTTGCCAAAAAAGCGGCCCACAGCTGCAACTTCGGTACTGGCCCCTTGCCCGAGTGACCGCCTTACTAATCCGACCCGGTTAGCCCCGTTCACGGTGTCGCAAAGAAGGCCATGGCGCTCGCCTTTTCATTCCCTCTGTCTCTTTTACTCACAGCAGGCCAGTGTACTTGTTTTTTAACCCGCTCCTCGTCCTTCACTCATGCCTGGACAATGTACTAATCTCTTTACCTCCTTCTCCTCTCCCTCCACAATTAATCTACAATGCTCAGGTTATAGGGTCTGGCTTGACAGCGCTGCTGTTGCCAGACAACTAAGTGAGCAACATTAGAGAGGGGCGTTGCCTGTGCCCTAATATTGGAGTCAGGAGTACATGTTTTGATTGGTTGTATGCTTCCACAAAAAAGTGCTTGCCCTCCACGCACCAATCATCATTTTGTTTATCCAGCTTCCTAAGCTTGAACTTTATGGGGCAAACACAACATTGGAATGCTGTTGAAGTGTTTTAGATAACTAGATAGTGCATGTTGTTTTTCTCTGGTAGCAGTACAGATGGGAGGAGAGCAGTCAACAACCTCCTTGGATATTTAGGGCTGGTTTGTGATGCCTCACATTACCATACAACATTCCTTTAAATCCAGACCTATTGGCATTGCCAATGCTTGTTTTTGCAAATTTTCCAGACATTTGATTTAGTTCAGTTACAGTTGGACACGATGACCCACAGCGTTTTGGTACATTCTTGTAGTGATGGTTTCTGCACCACAGCAGAGGTAAAACAGAATTACCCTAGCACTTTAAATTAATGAAGCTTTTTGTTATCAGAATGGATAAACAATGGGCTCCTACTATATATGTACCATATGAATATAGATGGTTTCAGGTACCACAGCGGGTGATGGTCCCAGTAAGAGAGCAGGGGGCGTTGACAAAATGATCCACCGCATCGTAGTAATTTGTTTTAGTGATGGTTCCAGTACCAGAGTAGGAATTAGACCAGGAGTCTTTGAGTAGCTCGTGAGCTACCTGTATCTAGCTACCTGCGAGTAGCTCTCCTGTGTTCAGCCCAGCCTACTAAAATAGAAGCTTTTGCTTTGCTGAATTATTATATGTGTACTACAATTTATAAGCATGTTCTCGAGATGAAAATGTGTCTATTTTCAGAACACATAAAGTTGATGTTTAGCAAAAAATAGTTGCATCTTCAACATGTTTTTAAAGCCATTATTGAGTTAAGGAGGTTTATTGCTCCTATTATTACCTTAGTGCCAGGGGGATTGCAGCTATAGCTTTTATGTATTACCCATGTACAGTCATTTAAAATTCTTAAAGGATGTATTTTACATTAGTGCTAGAAACCCTGTCACCTACACTGATGTGATCACTGCTGACAATCTTAGATGGGGTGGTCACTATTAAATCATTAATATTAGTAGCTCTGGATGATTTCTATTGAACATAATTAGCTCTTATTCCAGGAAAGGTTGGAGACCCCTGAGTTAGACACACTATTCACAGCCTGCTAGTACATTCCTACAGGTTTGGTTCTGGTACCACAGTGGGAGTCTGTGTATGATTAACAGTGGGCTCTTAGTACATAGGCAGCTAAGTGGTTTCGGGCACTATGTCAAGCTGATGATGCCGGTACCACAGCAGGGGTTGGATTCAGTTTTCAAATACATTACTTTGGTGGGGTGAGAGCAATGACCCATGGCATTTTAGTACATTTCTTTTGTGATGGTTTATGTACCACAGCGGGTGTCCTGGTACATATATAACATATGCATATCTATGGTTTTGGTCACCACAGTAGAATCATGGTAAAGTGTTGATCCCTGGGGAGTGGTTAGACACAATGTTCTAGTACATTCCTTTAGTGATTGTACGGCTGACCAGGTATCAACCTGGTCAGCTGAGGATGGGCTGACCAGGTTGCTATTCCAACAGGTGAATAGTCCACACAGTGCGGATTGTAAAGAATAATTTGTTCAATGTAAGGCTGCACAGCAACTCAGAAATACGTTTTCAGCCTGGGTAAGAAATCCCCAAACAGAAGGAATTAATCCATTCTCTGTATTCGTCTCACAAGAAATCAACCGCTTTGTAGGATGTGAAAGCTTTCACGTTCTACAAAGCGGTTCACATTCCGCACTGTGCGGACTATTCACCTATGGGAATAGCAACCTGATCAGCCCATCCTCTGCACCAGGAATAGGTTGCCCTTCCCTCTTGTCCTGATGAAGACCCGTGAGCAGAGGTCCTAAATCACCTTCTAAGCATAAGATGGGTCGAAACTTCGACGCATACCCCCAGCAAGAACCTGGATCATAATATATCACCCTGCCCTTTGCTTTTGACTGTGCATCTCTGCACAGATATATAAAAAAGATGATTAAATTGTCTACTGTATTTGTATATGGACAGGTCTCATCATTCTGGTTTGTGTTGCATTTAAGAACCAGTACCTACATCGAATAGATAACTAAGTTGATTATCTATTCTTGGTGAGCCTGCTATCTGTTCTAGGTCAGGCTGCTATGTATTCTTGGTCAGGCTGCTATCTATTCTTGGTCAGGCTGCTATCCCCTCTTGGTTAGGCTGCTATCCCTTCTTGGTCAGGCTGCTATCCCTTCTTGGTCAGGCTGCTATCCCTTCTTGGTCAGGCTGCTACCTATTCTTGAAGCAATAAAAAAAAACACTCTGCCTAGGAATTTCTTTATATGGTGCAGTACGTCACTGATATATACACAACAGTCCTGAGTAGGGTACCTTTCACATTAATAGTACAAAGAGCTTGTGAATTAGGGATATCATATTTATTTAAATTATTTGATCACCATAATAGAAAAAACATAAAAGACAAAGAATATCCACAGACTATTACAAACATCCTAAGCTGCACACACACAACCTTTCAAAACAAACAGGCAGACACAGACTCAAACAATCTCAGACATTCCATCAAGTGCCAATATATTAAATAGTGCAAAATTCGGTTTTATAGTCCAGAACAAGAATTACATCACATAAAGACATCAGACAATGTCAGATGATGTGGAAGATCCAGGCTTAGTTGATTATCATTATATAGCACTGATATAGTCCGTATTGTGATTTTTTTCTCCAAAGAAGAGATGCAAGCAAAAGAAGCACATGGGCTCCAGCACTGACTCACGTTTCGGTGTGAGACCCTTGTTTGGGTCACACCTTCTTCAGGGCGACAATACGTGTTTTTAAGCAAAGGAAATAAGTAGTGCCTGGAATAGGATGCCGGGATGGTGGCCCAAGTCAAGGACAGATTGGCAATCTTTTAAGATAAGAGGTGCACACTGGCTCCAAGAGTAAGGCCTGCACAAGGGATTCATCCGAAAGATAGTGGGCACAGAAGTGTAATAGGAGGATCCAATATGGTAACGCTGGATGCTTACAGGGAGGATCATTAGGTCGAATAAACCATCCGGGCAGGATAACAGCAGTCTCACAGCTGGGACGCCGCGCACTCCAAATACCTATTCTTGGTCAGGCTACTGTCTATTCTTGGACTGGAGCTGGGATGCTATTTATTCGGGATGACCTGCTATCTGTTCTTGGTCAGGCTGCTATCTTCTGAAATACTATTCTAGCCTGGGCTGCTCTCTATTCTGAACTAGACTGTCTAGACAATCTAATCTAGGTAAGGCTTATAACTCAAGCTTACCATGCTCCCGCTCTATCTTTTAATACTTAGAGACTTTATGACAAAAAGATGAGTGGCACAGTAGAAAATGATGTCGTACCCCTGTAAAATTTGTCAAGGGACCCCTAACAATTATCTTAAGCTGGCAATTTTACAGGTACACAACAGAGTTGGCAAATGCCAGCACTTTGCTATTAATAGTATAACTTTCTTGCTGCGAAATACCCATATTGTACTGTACTAATAAATATATACCAAACCCATTGAGAAGTAATGATGTCTTTCCAACAACTAAAGTGCACTCCTGCTTAGGGCCTCATTATAAGATCCCCACTATTGGTGCCACAATACCACACTGGAGAAATACTGATGCTGGGTGGGTATGGAATGGTATTTACCAGGTATGGTAATACCATCTCAGCTCCACATCTCGGTATGATAGATTACAATGCATGTTTGCCCGCATTCCGAGGTGCTTACATTTGATAAGTGTTGGGTTTGCCAGGCAAAAAGCACGAGGGGAAAAATCCTAGGAGTTTATTAATTTTTGCAAAACTCAGAATCCCGATTTAGGCGCAAAATTCTATTTGAACTTGGATCAGGCACTTCTAATGAGGCATTGGGGAGTGCCTGTGCTGCCACATAAATCCTACAGCAGCAGAGACGGTTTAAGGCATGGGCAAAGTGGGCCATTGCCCAGGGCCCCTACTTTTCAGCCTCCAATCCCAAAAGTGAACATTCTATTTGACCGCTGACTACTATGTCTTCCTCCAAACTTTCACACCACCACCTATTTCCGCATCTTCAAAACAAACCGTACAATTCTTCTCTTCCAAAGACACTTTATTAATTCTCCTCGCCCAGCTCCCCATCAGGCACGCGTGCCTCACATCCCTTGGTGTGACTTTAGTATGCAATTTTTTGTGAACATGTAACTTGTAAATATGTAACCCTCACCATGAGGTCATACTTTTTTATCACCTCTACAATGTCACTTGGAGTTTCGTAAGTAATGTACTTCGCTCTTTTGGAAAGCACTCTGACACCTTTGGGTAAAGTGTGTGCTATATAAAAACGCATAAATAAAATTGGAAGGAGGCTAACGAAGGTAAAGGAAATAAGATTTTATAGACAGCCTGAAAGTAATTAACTAAACCGGGGGCCTGGAATAAAAGCATTAGTCAAGGGAGCTCAGGAGGTCAGCCGTTGTGTGAGACTATCTAACAGAGACGTTTTAAGGCATGGACAAAGTGGGCTCTGGACCAGGGCCCCAGCCGTTCAATCAATCAATCAGTAGTTTGTTAAGCGCGACTACTCACCCGTCAGGGTCTCAAGGCGCTGCGGGTGGGAGGGTGCAGGTTCCGGTCCATCAAGGAGGGGGTCTGTCGAAGAGCCAGGTTTCGAGGTTTCTTGCGAAGATGGGGAGCAATGTTGTCTGTCTGAGGTTGAGTGAAAGGGTGTTCCAGGCTCTGGCCGCGACGAAGGAGAAGGAGCGGCCTCCCGATCTGGTCTTTTTGGTGCGGGGGACCACGACGTAGGACTGATTGTAGGGTCCTTTGGGGTGCGTGGAATTTGAGTCAACTGTTCAGGTATGCTGGTCCGGTGTCGTGGAGGGCCTTGTGTGCTCGGGTGAGCATCCTGAAGGTTACTCTCGCCTTGATTGGGAGCCAGTGGAGTGTGCGCAGGTGCTGGGAGATGTGGCAGTGTCTTGGCAGGTTGAGGGCCAGTCTTGCAGCGGCATTCTGGATGTTCTGTAGCTTGCGGGTGAGGTTTTTGTTTATTCCGACGTAGAGCGCGTTGCCGTGGTTGAGTTTGCTGGTGACCAGGGCGTGAGTGACGGTCTTTCTGTATTCGAGGGGGATCCATTTCAAGGTCTTACGTAGGAGGCAGAGGGTGTGGAAGCATAAGAACGAGACGGAGTTGATCTGGCAGTCAATTTTGAGCTCGGAGTCCAGGATGATTCCCAGGTTGTGTGTGTGGTTCGTAGGGGTGGGCGGGCTTCTGAGGGCGCGGGGCCACCATGTGTCATTCCAGGCATTGGGGTTTGGGCCCATGATGAGTACTTCCGTTTTGTTGGTGTTTAGTTGTAGGCAGCTGTTTTTCATCCATTTGGCGACGGCTTCCATGCCTTCTCGAAAGTTGTGTCTGGCGGTGTTGGGTTCATTGGATAGGGAGAGGATGAGTTGGGTGTAGTCTGCATATGACACAATGTTGAGTCCGAAGGTTCTGACGATGGGGGTGAGTGGAGCCATGTAGATGTTGAAGAGCGCAGGGCTGAGGGAGGACCCCTGGGGGACTTGGTAGGTGTAGGGTCTGAGAGGAAAGGGGGAGTCTGACCCGCTGTGTTCTGCCGGAGAGGAAGGAGCGGATCCAGTCGAAGGCCTTGTCCTGGATCCCCATGTCGTGGAGTCTGCGTATTAGGTTGCGGTGAGAGACTGTGTCGAACGCCGCTGAGAGGTCGAGGAGGATGAGGGCTACTGTTTCTCCTTTGTCCAGTAGGGTGCGGATGTCGTCTGCTGCGGCGAGGAGGGTGGTTTCCGTACTGTGGTTTTATCTGAAGCCGGATTGGGAGGAGTCGAGGATGTTGTGCTCTTCGATGAATGTTGGCTTGATGGCTTTCTCAATGACTTTCACTGGGAATGGGAGCAGGGAGATGAATCTGTAGTTTTTGAGGTCAGTGGGGTCCGCCAAGGGTTTCTTCAGGAGGGGCTTGACCGTGGCGTGTTTCCAGTCGTTGGGGAACGAGGCGGTCGCCAAGGAGTGGTTGATGGTGTGGTGGAGCATGGGTGCAATGGTGTCGGTGGCTCTGTTGAAGATGTGTTGGGGGCAGGGGTCCGTGGGGGCCCTGGAGTGGATTGACTTTATTGTCTTCAGCGTGTCTTCGGTGGTGAAGGCTGTCGTTGGCTTCAGGGTGTCGGGGTGGTTGGTGAGGGTTCAGTGTGTTGGTTGTCTTCATCGAAGTTCTTGAAGATGCTCTTGATTTTGTGGTGGAAAAAGGTGCTGAGTTTGTCGCAGAGGTCTTGTGAGGGAGGAATGTCAGTAGACTTGCTGGTGGGTTGGGCGAACTCCTTGATGATGTTGAAGAGTTCTTTGCTGTTGTGTGCGTATGTGCAGATTCTGTCTTCAATTGCTCTTTCCTCGTTTCTATGATGAGTTGTTGATGGGCGTTGGTGGCGGCTCTGAAGTTGTTGTGGACTCCGGTGGATTTGGTGTTCCTCCAAGCCTTTTCGAGGTGGCGGCAAGTGCGTCTGGACACTCGAAGTTTGGGGGTAAACCATGTGGCTTTCTTGCCGCGGGTGGTGTTATTTTTCTTGAGGGGGGCTAAAGTGTTGGGCTGTCGGAGATCCATCTGTGCAGGGTTCAGGCTGTGGTGTTGGGGTCGTCGTTTTCCGCGATTGTTGGGGTGAAGTTGCCGAGTGAGGAGATGAGTTGGTCGTCAGTGATTTTGGTCTAGTTTCTTTGTGGGAACAGGTGCTGGTGTCTGTGGATGGTGGGTGTTCTGAAGGAGAAGTGGATGCATCGATGGTCAGTCCACAGGAGTTTGGTGGTGTGGCTGAAGGTGATGGAGTTTCCTGTAGTGCAGAGGGGGTCGAGGGTGTGTCCTGCTGAGTGTGTGGGCTCGGTCACGATCTGGCGGAGTCCAATGTTGTGGAGGTTGTCCAGGAGGGATGTGGTGTTGGGGTCCAGTTGGTTGTCGAGGTGGAAGTTGAGGTGTCCCAGCAAGGTGTAGTTGGTGGATGCGATGGCCTGCGTGGAGATGATATCCGTGATGGAGTTGGCAAAAGGTCCACAGGGTCTAGGGGGTTGGTAGAGGAGGGTTCCTCGGAGGGTGGTGGTGGGGCTGGCCAGTATCTTGAAGTGGAGGTGTTCCATCAGGTCTGTGGGCTCGTCGGGGAGTGTGCTCAGGCAGAGGGTGGATTTGTGGACGATGGAGATTCCTACTTCCGGGCGGGTGGGGCGGTCCTTCCTGGAGATGTTGTATCGTTGGGGGATGGCGATGGCGATGTCCGGTCCTGAGGTGGTGTTGGTCCAGGTTTTGGTGAAGAATGCAACGTCCGGGGTGGTGCTGTCGAGGAGGTCCAAGATTTCGGTGGCGTGTTTGTGGAAGGATTGGACGTTGAGGAGGATGCAGTGTAGGGTCTTCAGTTCGGTTGTGTTCTTGTGGGTGGGTTGTGCTGGGACCGTGTTCTTGGCGGTGCAGCAGGTGTGCCGGCAGCAGTGACAGCTGAAGGGTCTGTGGGTGTCGGCTGGTGAAGCTAGCTTGCAGTTGTTGTTGAGGCCTGGGTTGAGTGTGTGGAGTGCTGCTGGGTCATAGCGTTGGCGTGGCAGAGGTCCAGGGTTCCTGGCGCTGGACGCGGTCGGGTCACGGACGGGCAGCAGCGCTACCGCACAGCGGCCGCCATTAAGTAGGGGAGGGGGAGGGATGGTCAGCTGGGAGCCGGGAATGTGCGTCGGCCAGGGGGAGGGGCCGCAGGGGCAGCGGGGAGAGGGAGGCAGGATGACAAAAGAAAAGAACAGGAAAAATTCTGCTACAAGCAAGGGGCATGGAAAACAAAATAAAATCCCACCAAGATAACACAGCGGGCACAGAAACCAAATACGAGGGTCACAGGGCAAAAAGACACAGCCTTTCAGTCTAGAGTCAGCTCTGTTCTGTAGACAGTTTTGCCCTGATGACCTTGAATAATTCTTAGACAGATTGTTTTAAATACAGTAAAAGTCTATTACAGGCATTTTGCAGAGAAATGTTGTGTTTATGTTTCATGCAACATCCATAAAAAAATCTTCTAGATCACAGCAGGACCTCACAAAAGAGAAATGCAAGGGTGCCTCAGAGATTGTTTTCAGTAATATTAGTGATCACCTGCTGTGTTACAATATTGAAAACAGACCTCACTCCCCCTGAATATTAGATTTAAAAATATTTAGAATTTGGAGGTGTGTGTCTGTGCACTGTCAGTGACTGGCCAAAGAGGGCATGAATGAGGTGGCATTGGATCATAAATTCGAAGCTATTCTGAACTGCAGCCCCCCCCCCAAAAAAAAAAATTATTGGCCCAGGGCCCACAAAATCCTTAAAATGTCCCTGCCCTCTAACTCAAAGCGCCATGGGCTTGGGCCCACCTCACCCATGCCCAAAAGCCGACACTGGCTAGCTGTCGTATTAAATACACAGCAGTCCTGCTGAGAAGGGCCAGTAGCACAGATGAGAAGTGCCAGTGGTGTCGTATTAAACGCAAGCAACCATGCTGAGAAGAACGAATGTTGTCCTATTTAAACATAAAGCAGCGTCAACCATGCTTTTACGTGTTTAGTTATCCCTATGGGATACAGCCCCTATATTCCCTAGTGCTCTTCCGGCACGTCCCTGGCCAGGATAGCACGCAGTGCGCGCACACCTGACGCAGCAGAGGCTCAGCCTGATCAGCCTCTCAAATCCTTCCCTTGGCTGAGTTTCCGCCATTGGTTGCTAGGCAACAGCTTCCTTCCTCGCAAGCTTGACTGCATTAAAAGAAGGCGGCTGCAAAGTGTGTTATTCCGCCAGCTTCTGGAAGGGAAACGCCACCCTGGCGCTCGTGACGAGTGTTCATCTCAGGTCTTGGCCCTTCAATGACCCGGGAGCGGCATTGTTTCACCAGCTGCTCATAGCTCCAGGCGCGTAGCTATCAATAGTGCGGCAGGTGCAGTAGCACCGAGACGTGGGGTTTGATAGTCGAGTGAACTCCTGTTATGGTGTCTTTTACTACCCAACTAGGGTATGGGGGAACATTTTCCATGCTTGCATTAGGTGCACAACTCTTAACCCGATCTCTGCTTCCCAGTTGCCCTGTGAGTCCTTGTCATGTTTAAGGTTGGCATTTTCCATGTCACCTGTGCATGAATATTCTAGGCTTTTCATTCAGCAGCCAGTTGCGTTGTGGTATTTGCAGTCCCTATTCGGTCAATGAACTAACTTGGAGTTTAACTATGAGGTTACAGTAGTTTGCAAGAGTAGATTTCCACACCGGAGCACTGCATCTCTGGTGTCACCGATTCATCTGGTAACCTTAATCATGTGTGAAACTCTCCACCAGTCGCAGCATTTTAGTCCAAAGTTGTTTCTGAGCTGGGAGTTTCCAGCTCACACTTGCATTGCTGAATGCAAAGCCTTAAAACACAAACTGCAACTAAGGGAAAGTGGGCAATAAAGCACGGATTGGCTGATGGAGACTCACCACCTGGAACCACTTGGCAGCTGTACAAATCTGAGCGGATTCGTTGAGAGCATCTACGACTATTGTATGCATTTTAAATCACTACGTTTACTAAAGCATCTCTTCGCTTAAAAAGTACAGAATATATAGTACATGAATGTTAGTATAAGACTAAAGCATTACAATACGTATATATTAATAACAATGCATAAGCTTTTAAAAATGAGGCAATGTTTCTAGCTAAACGCATGTTCTTGATTACAGTCGACGTGCCCGAAGAGGCAACTAGAGTGTGTCTTTTCGGATAAATCGTCCGGTCTATTTATTAAGGAGCAATTTTACAAGACCCCTCCCACCACTTGTGTACCAAGTGCAGTCCCGTATGACATACGACAATTCCTCTATTTTCTGCACGACGCTATATTGATACACATGCTTACGAGAAAACTTCTAAACATAAATATTGTGTCCAGTTTCTTTAAAAACATTATTTATTAGCTGTTTTTCATTTTCTAATCCCTGTTTACCTTTTAGAAAATAACAAGAGGCTGGAATACATTTTGTGCCAGACAAGAGTTTTACAGCCTTTCTTGAAAATCGGTAGCGTATGGTATTTGTTGTATTGTAGAATGTATATGGCGCTTCGGACAGAGGGCTATAGTTGTAAAGTAGTCAATGGGGAACTTCAATGCAAGACCTCAAGTGGAGATTTAAGTGTGCAATAAATAGCCAGCAACATTAGGTGTGAGATTAACAACTCATTGGCCCGAACCAATATGTGATTGATAAAGTCTCAAGACAATGGCTGGAAAAAAAAAGTCCCAAGAAAGCCAATGGTTAACAGTGGGAGACCCAATCCTAATTTAGTTATTGTTGGCAATAGATCCAACAGCTTTGCTGTAAAAAAAAGAAAAGAAAAAGAAACAGACCTAAAAAGGGAATCACATGGGTGTTGCATAACAGAGAACGCTTGCATTGCTGCAGGGAACACATGCATTGCTACAGTGTCTCATAATTGCTGTGAAGCAGGCATAAGGTGACTTGTTAATGCTTATTGAACTCCTAAAAAATAATTCAATATAATGGATGGCAAAACATCCAAAGACAATGTCACAAATGCCAAGCAAGTTCCCTTGTTCAGAATGAGCTTTTATGAGATCAACGGAATAGGTATCATAGGACCTGACCTAAAAAGAGTTGTTTTCGTTACACGGGGGTTTTCTTAGATTTCAACCACTAGTTTCCCTCTCACAGTAAAAAGCTGGGTTGCTTCAATACTATAGTCTTAGAGCCCGCTGTAGCGGTATCTACTGGCCATTAAAGGTCCTGTCCAGCGGTAACGAACAAGCAAGCGTGCCTTTAATGGGCAGTAGAGCCCGCTACGGAATGTTCTAAGGCTATTAGAACATTCCGCCCCTAGGGGGCAGAATGTTCTAATTTGTAAAATAAAGCCCTCATGGAGCTCGAGGGGGTTGAACTCCCCTCGGGCTCCGTGAGGCCTTTCTTCACAGCTGTTGCTGTTAACAATCATTGGAATGTTGATGCTCCAGGCTTCCACCAGCCATTTGAAGCCTGGAACACTCCATTGTCTTCAATGGAGCGCTCAACATTGCAATGTTCCAATACCAGATACATCTGTTGGACTTGTGACACTGATCTACTCATCAGTTTGAAAGAAAGTCAGTCACCCACTCCCACAGGGTATGCCCCACCCTCTCATTTATCCCCCCCACACCACCCACCCAGGTCCTGCTGCTTCAGTGTAAAGACCACTACAAAGGTCAGACTGTTGGTCAGTTTGGTGGTGTCAAGGAATAAAGCTCTCCGTTCCACGGCACACCTGGAAGTAAAAATACAATGCTCAGAACCATTTTTATTCGAAATGTGTTTAATGACGGTCCCCAGGCCCCAAACATATCTGCAGAGAGACCCATTCTTCTTGCTTGATCACATTTCAATCCTGTATTACAAACTGTTGCAGTCCTGCTTTTAGTTCCTAGACCACTTAGTTCTGGCCTTTGTGAATTTGATATTGGTGTTGGTGGTGTGGTGAGGACATCAAGGGAGTCCCAGACTTAATTCACACTTATTAATTCAAGTACTGTACTGCTGCACCACCTTCCAGATGGATTCCAAGTATAAGTGACGGAGGTGCCTAGACAACATCTGGTTAATTTAAAGATCATCGCTAGAGATGGTACCTCTATCTGTCTCCACTGTTCCATCTTGGACAGGGTCCAAGGCCTGGGCACATTCTCCTCCTTCCTCTGAAGGGCCCAGAGGGCTATCCACTTTTGGAAATCCGGGAATAGCACAATTGCACATAGCACTCTTTATAGCCTTATAGCCCACCTTAGTGGGCTCTACCGGCCATTAAAGGCCTGCTACAGCGTTAAAGGCCCGAGCCGAAGGGCTTTAGAGGCAGCTACGCAGGGCTCTAAGGCTATTAGAACATTCTGCCCCTAAAGGGCAGAGTGTTCTAATTTGTAAAACAAAGGCCTCACGGATCGGGCTCCGTGAGGCCTTTTGTTCACAGTAACACCTGTGAACAAACATTGGAAAGTTGGAGCTCCGGGCTTCTGAAGAACCAGAACCTTTTGGACCTGGCGGTGCAGGGTACGCCCTCCGTCTTCTGGGTTCACCTGCTTCGTTACACAGAGACACGGGACACTCTGTCGGCGTTAGAAGATTGGATTTATTTAGCTGCAGCTAGTACAGTCATCCTAGAAGTACACAAAGTAGGTTCTCAGGAGACTGCCACTTTACTCTATGGCGCATCAGGTTAAATACTATATAATACAAAATTATTAATGAAACACACGCCCAAAGCAAAGAAAAAAAGAGCCAATAGGGTAAGTGGAAAACAAAGCGGAACCAGTAAGAAAGGTTCGAAAACAAAAAGATCAGATGTCTCGGAGAGTTCGTTCCTCCAACTATATTTGTTATCCCACCCCCGAACTGATTCATTAACAGAATACGACTGACTTGCAGGTGGTGAGATACGTTTGTGTGTATTGGAGGACGGGCATGACACAAGAGAATGCCAGCAGGAGACAGTGAAGGCCAGTCGATAAGATATGATCAGGAAAGAATGGTGTGAGCCTACAGATAGTTGGAACAGGGATTAGGAGAGCCAGACACGGATTAGTGTACTCGGCTAGTCCTAACACCAGCCTCGCAAACAAGGCCGAGGACGTATTTTGACACCAAGTTGCGGGAGAGGCAGAATAGACTTCGTTCGCCGTGCTGCCTGAGTGATGGCAACACAAAATGGCGGCGGGTTACAAAATGGCGGGTCGATTCGATCGGGTTCGAGAATCGAAGTTCCTCAGACCCTCCTTTTGCCAGAACTCAGGCAAGATAGACTCTCGTTAATCTGAGTCCACATCGAAGGCCATGAGATCATCAAGCTGTTGTTGTAGCATCATCTTTATGTTTTCTGCTACTTAGGGTTTGGGTCTTGAAATGCACATAGTGGTACAAAGATCACAGATAGCGGGACCACAGTTCATACAAAGACAACAAGAAAATATGATTGTCAAAATTACTCCAAGGAATGTCAATACTTTCCAACCCCATTTGGACAGTAGTCCCCAAAACCATTCCGTTAAGGACCAATCTCCTTCGTCCTGATGAATAGACTCGGAGATTATATGCAACTTGGAAATCGCTTGGTATACTGTCGGAGCGTCATTAGGAATGAAAATACAACAGCTTGACCCGATCAATTTACATACCCCACCACGATCGGCAAGAATAAAGTCTAAGGCAACTCGATTTTGTAAAGTCATAAGACGATCCGCCTGTAGTTCCGCCGTGATATTACTCAAGGCTCCTACAGTGATGTCTATTGTAGTCTCCACAATGCGGACCAGTTGCCTTATATTTTTGCTATTGGCCATTGGACCCCAGAAGGGAAGAAAACCTTTAAGGAAATTTCCTCCTTCTTGTCCTGTGGTGTCTTTGGAGTCAATAATTCCTCGGCTGAGACGGGTTCGGTGATAATTGGCAGAAGCAGTGTAAGTAGGAGGAAGAAGGAAAGCTATGTAGCAGGTACCAGAGAAACCCGTTGGCAACCAGGTATAAGCTCGATCATAGCAAATGAAATAGGTGCCTTGGGACGGTACCAGAGGAGGCGAGTTCAGAGCGGAATAAATGTATGTATAGGAGCAGTTACTCTTTGGTACAGAGTCAGAAGAACGATCGTTTATTTTTAAACAGAAATTACCTTGGTGCGGTATAGTCCAGATTGGTGAGGATTTCTCTTTTCCCATTTTATTATTAAGACTCGACATGTATTGGGTGACGTTCCAATTAGTGTAGGCTTTTCTCTCATCGATGGAAATCTTGCTATTCTCCATGATTTTAGCCATAACTACCATACCTTTAATCAAGGAACTATTGCTAAAATCCGGATAATTAATTTGTGAAGCGACAGACCGTCTGAATTTACTTTGATATGCATTAGAGAAAATAACAAAGAATGCCCAAGCGGAACCCTCATAGGAGAAAGGGAGAACTAAATACGGAATTCCTTTCTCAGTAGTATGCGGCATAAGACCACATACCCAACAATCAGTTGTGTTAACCACTAATTGATGGTGGTGTAATAGCTGAACAAAAGAATTGTTGTAATATTCGGTTCTTCTGACAAGTTCGTGTGAAGGAAAAGTATGAAAGAGGTGTGGAGAGATAGTAGAAGAAGGCAAAGAGGAGGAAGGGGAGGTGTTTCTTGGCTGCAAAACATAAACAACCCAACCAATAATCGCCAGAGCAATACATAAGGACATCAAGATACATAGGGTTATACTGTAACGACTGTACATTGTTTTACAAGATGCTGTCTTTATTTCATTTCTTCTCTCTTCAATACTTGGTGTAGTTTCCATTTTCACTAGTGGATGCTCACGGCAATCTTCCTCAATCACTAAAATCACGATGCTCTACCGTCCTATGACACTGAAAGATCCTGCAGACCTATTGTCACTACTCAGGTCGTGACCTAGACTCCTACCGTGACCCTGCAACCTAAACAGAACACTACACAAGGGAGAAGGAAGAATAAAAAAGTCTTAAGTGTTCTTTTGTCTGGGCCTAAGATTGTAGCGACCCTTCCCAGGTACACTCTGATCTTGAAACAATGTTTTTGGTTCAGTCGTGTTCAAGCGACGGTGCAATGGAATCGCTTCCTGTAAAATATCGTCGTCCTCTTTCTCAGACAAAGTCCCATTCAGGTGTGCATCGCTAAAGAGCATGAATCGTGGAACTGTTTCGCCTTCACAGTCACCAATCCCTCTACGAACCCACTGATCGAAAGGCAAGGGCAAGGGTACTTTCTTGCAGTGCACACCGTGAATCCAATTTTTCTTTCCTTCAACTTTGATTGCTGTCCTTGTAGTAAGAAGAACCATTCGGGGCTTCCGCCATCTAGGCTCCAAATTCTTCTTCCTCTGAAAATTACAGATGCAGACCCAGTCACCTGGACGGATGGAGTGACCTGGATCTGTGGAAGCCTCCGGCAAAGCACTCCGAACCTGTCAATGAAGGACATGCAATTTAGTTGTAAGGTCATGCAAATAGTCAATCAACATTGGGTAGGGCAAATCTGAGAACTTTTTAGGACGAGGTATTCCCCATATGTTGGCCGGACGGCCAAACACTACTTCGTAGGGGCCAAGGCCCAGACGAGAGTGTATTGCAGTTCTGGTGGATAGTAAAGCTAACGGCAAAGCATCAGGCCAATTAAGTCCCGTACTTGATTGAATTTTCGATAACTTCAATTTCAAGGTCCCATTGTAGCATTCTACTAAACCTGCTGATTGGGGATGATTTGCCGCATGGAACTTTTGCTTGATTCCAAGACCTGCACAAACTTTCTGCATGACTTGGCCAACAAATTCGCTCCCATTGTCACTCCAGACGATGCCCGGCAATCCAAATCTGGGAAACAACTCTTTTAGTAGGATTTTTGCTGTGGATAAAGCTGTATTATCTTTCAAAGGGTATGCTTCTATCCACCTCGAAAAGGCACATACTACCACCAGAACATATTTGAGGTTGTTGCATCGATCCATGTGAATGTAGGCGATTTTCAACACTTCAAATGGGTATGTCGGAGGAGCAAAGTGACCTGCTGGAGTGGGGGTTCCCTTTCCTGGATTATACATCAGACAAACAATACAATGCTTTAATATGTTGTCTGCACATTTAGGGATGTTCTCATTCTGCCAAACTGGAGCTGAAAGTTTACAAATGCCTTTTGCACTAAGGTGAGCTGGACCATGAGCCATAGTAACCACTGGAAGTACATAAGCATCTGGTAACAACCATCGTTGATGTTCGGACAATTCTACCCAACAACCCATCTCATCTAACATTCCCGTACTTTCTCTCCACTTGCTTATCTCTCTTTCTGTAGCCTCTTTCTGAATCGTTTTCACGCTTTCCACTGTATTCTCACACATACCTCTTTCTCTGACCCAATTTGCAGGACCTGCCATATACATTCGACTCATTGAATCTTTCGCTGTTTTCTTTGCTGTTTCATCAGCAAATGCATTTCCTCGTCCAACATCATCCGTTATCTTCTTGTGAGCACTACACTTCACTATCGCAATTTGGACAGGTAAAGTAAGTGACTCAAGGAGATCAGTTACTAACTGACCATGCTGTATCTTAGTGCCATGTGAGGTTAGGTAACCCCTCTCTTTCCAGAGACGCCCAAAATTGAACGCGACACCAAAGGCATACTGACTGTCAGTGTACACGTTCACCTTTTTCCCTTCAGATAGTACACAAGCTCTCGTCAGTGCTATCAACTCTGCCGCTTGCGCTGAGTTGTGTCTAACACGCGCAGTTTCCACAACCGTACGTAAGGTAGTTACAGCATAGGCTGAAACCGTATCCCCATTAGGCATCTTAAAACAAGAACCATCTACCCATAGAGTCCCATCTGGATTCTCTAAAGGTGTGTCTCTCAAATCAATCCTTCCTTTTGTTTCTTCCTCAGTACGGAAGAAACAATCATGCTGATCCTCAACACTCTCCTCATTAGGAAGGGGCAACAAAGTAGCTGGATTCAGAGTATTGCATCGTTAGATATGCACGTGACTAGCCAATAGCGTCAGCTCGTAACCAGTTAAACGTGCACTCGTGAAATGCTGTGTCTTCGTTCTGTTTAGTAAGGTATCCACTGCATGTGGCACCATGACAATGAGAGTGTTATTTAACACAATCCCAGCGGACTGTCGAATTGAAATCGCTGCGGCTGCTGTAGCTTTGAGACAACTAGGCAATGCTTTAGCTACGGGATCTAACGTAGCCGAAAAATAAGCACATGGCCGCTGTCTATCTCCAAATCGCTGTGTCAAGACTGATAATGCACAACCTTCTTTCTCGTAGACATACAGCGTAAAAGGCTTAGTGTAATCTGGGGTGCTTAGTACGGGAGCAGAACACAGAGCAGTGCGTAAATCAGTGAAACTCTTTTGGCACTCATCAGTCCAAGGTAGGGGCTGAGGCGTATCTTTCAAAGTAAGTGCCAACAGAGGTTTGGCGATCAAAGAGAAGTTAGGGATCCACTGTCTACAATAAGAAGTGATTCCCAGAAAAGCACGTACTTCCCTTTGTGTGGATGGCACAGACATTCGTGCAATCGCCTGAATTCGTTCTGGTGTCAATTGTCGTCCCTCCTTTGATAGGAGATGACCCAAGTAGGTAACCTCTTGACAAACATACTGTAGTTTGGAAGGTGAAACCTTGTGATTCAGCTTAAATAAGTGATGTAGCAGTGCAACAGTGACATCCTTACAGATATCTTCTGAATCGGCGGCGACTAACAAGTCGTCCATGTATTGGATAAGGGCAGCACCAGACGGCAAATGAAAAGTATCAAGATGACATTTCAAAGCTTGGCTGTAAATGGAGGGACTTTCACAGTACCCTTGGGGTGCGCGCTTAAATCGGAAGCTTCGGCCTCCAAGAGAAAAACCAAAAATGGCCCTACTCTCTTCTGCAATTGGAATACTAAAGAAGGCATTCTTTAGATCAATAACCGAAAACCAAGTCGCTGAGGAAGGTATCATAGTCAACAAGGCAGTCATATCTGGGACAACAGGAAATTGTGGAATCACAATTTTGTTTACTTCTCGCAGATCAATCACAAATCGGTACACAGGAGGCTGAGAAGGATCAGTACGTTTAAGAATAGGAAGAATAGGGCTATTGCATGTGTTGCCTCTCGTTTTTTCGACTACACCCTTCTGGATTAAGTCATGAATGATTTCCAAAAGCGCTTTTTCACCCTCTACGGAAATTCGGTATTGTGGGATGCGTGGTGATTCAACATTGGGCTTAAGAGTAACAACATAAGGCGGTATCTCAAGACAACCCACATCGTTCGGACCCGTGGCCCAAAGTGCTGTTGGAAGAGAAAGTAACTCAGGAGGAAACTGATCTTTGGACAGATACATTGGGGAGATCAACTTCTGACCTAGGGTGAGTTGTACGCCTGAAGGAGAACAATATATGGTAGCATGCATTCTTTTCAATAGGTCTAGACCCAATAGATTTTCACCACAACCATTCATTAGTAGAAGTGAAGCTTCCAAATCATAAGGACCAACTGAAAAAGGCAAAGGACAAGAAACCGGATTACGAACAGGGGCGCCAGAGAATCCTACAGAAACATTCATTAAGCCAGACAAAGGTGCGCCAGGGAGTTTAGAATGAATGATAGAACTTCTCATTGCTCCAGTATCTAGAAGGAATGGCTCTGATATACCCATTGTAGTGACGTTGACATAAGGGCCATTTTGATCTACTGGGATTGGCACAACTCCTCTACTTTGTCCATGCTGTCCTAGTTGGCATGAAGACTTTCGTTCTCGCCTTCAACATAATGGTCCTCATTATAATATTGAGTGGATCTCACATTCTGCTGATCAAAGTAGTTTATGGAATTAGGAGAAGGAAGGGCACGCTGGTCTTGAGTTGACATGCCTCGACCTCTACCTCTGTTTGCTGACTGAAGGCCAGCACGACCTCGTGGAGCAAATGACGCTCCATTGCGCTGCAATAAAATCGGACAACTGCTCTTAAAATGACCTTCCTCCCTACAATAGGCACATTGATTAGGACCTAACAAAGGTCGCGGAATGTATGGTTCAGGTTTTTGATACAATCTCTGAAACTGCGGTGGCTGTTGAGCCTGAGGCTGAACATAACGTGTTGGATAAGCTTGCTGCAAAAGAACCTTCGTTTTTAAATCTTTCGTTTTCTTTTCTTGCTTTTCTTTTTCTTCTTTGTCTCTATTCTCGTAATATTGCGCAGTAGCCAATATTTGGGCAGAAGAAGAAACAGCCCAAGAACTTTCCGAATCCTTTAATTTGTGTGACAGCTCGGGAAGCAAATTGAATACAAATTTGTCCACGAATAGTCGCTGTCCACCCTCGGTAGCCATGTCTTGACCACTATGATCAATAAATGTCTCCTCGAAACGAGTAAAGAAATCAGAGACACTTTCATCTTTCTTTTGTTTACATGCTGCTAGCTTATCCCAATTCACTCTCAATGCAGGCATCATAGTTTTCATTAACGTAATGATTCTACCAGGAAGCTCCGAAATCAAAACGTCAGGCTTTGCACCACCCACTTGGTCTCTATCTGTATCAGCTATGACATCCCAAGTGGCACCCAATTCCTGTGCGTGATCCTCTCTACGAATTTTAGCCCATATTGTCTGTGGAACTACATTGCCCATAAGCATATCAATATCTGCCAGGTTCATAATACAAGCATCGATTGTCTGCTATAATTCTTTATAGTAACCTGCAGGGCTCTTACGAGGATCTGGTAGAGTCTGCTTAAGGGCCAAAACTTCAGATCTCTTCCAAGGGACATGTACCCATATACGCTGGAAGTGAGCAGGAATAAGAGGATTAGCACCTGCTGCTGGAACCTCTTCTTTCCATACTGGAGGAACCTCTCTCATAGGATAATTTCTCGATGTCAGTTTAACCGACGGATCAGAATCAAGAAAAATCTGAGAGAAAAATAAGGTTCTATAAGAGATGAGTGTTCTTACAGCTTCCTCAACCTTGGAACCTACAATAAGTCCTTTTTCAAAATCAGCTTGGACATCTAATAAATCTTGTGAGATCGGACTCGAACTCACATCTTCCCATTCTTTAATGAGAATATCGCACATTACATTAAAAACATATCTTTGTGTAGGTGCATTCCACTGCAAATAGGTAGACATAATATCAGACACACTATATTGTGGACCCTTCTTGATCCATCTTCGTGCAAGAGAATCTAGCTTCTCTCGTTCCTCAAAATCTGGAAACTGACTACGTGATTGCCTTCGAGCAAAAGCCGGAGATACATTAAGAGCTCCAAAGAAAGGAGATAAAATACTAGTAACGGAATCTGTGAGACGCTTACGCATAGATGGTGAATTAGACATCAGAACTGGAGACAGAATATTAGGAGAATTATCAAGAGGAGAACTAGAAATTACAGGAGGAGCAGAAGGCAAAGGAGAGCTAGGATCAAGAGATGAAGGTTGAGAGGCTGAGACTAATGGTGAAACCGGCGAGAGAGGTAATGCTGAGGGAGGCAAATGCTGAAGAGCCGGAACCGGCGGAGGTACTACCAGCATTTGAGCAGCCTGTAACGGCTGAGGCACAGTAGCATTTTGCGTATAGGGCGGAGGCAACCTCAATAAATGAGACATTAGGGGATCTTCTTCTATATCTTTCTTATTATCAGAAGGAGAAACAGGCAACACCGGATAGCATTTATCTATCGCCATACGATGTTGTCTTTCTGAGATTTCAGTCGCATTGTCAATTTCTTCATTTTTAAATTGTTGAGCAGCCTGTATAATCGTCATACCCTGTGCTTTCCTATCTCGTTTTGCTTGTTTAACTTCTTTCTGTTTGGCTTCCTTACGCCAAAGGCGAAGAGAGTCAAACATTGCCGGCCGGGCTTTCCTTTTGAACAAAACTGTTTCTAAATTATCTAGTACATCGGGATCAAAACTACCGTTTTCTGGCCATTTAAGAACACCATCTTTCTTCGTGTATCGAGTCCATGTCTCGTTAAAGGCAATGGGGCCGATACCATGTTTTGAGTAGAGCTCATATGTGGGAGTTCCAACCGAAGGAATCGGACAAGAGTCCTCAAGTCAGGAGTCCCTATTACAACCAAGACAACAAATTCTTCCAAACTTAGTCAGACCAGGCATTTCACAATGACTCTGGACTGTTCACTTCAAGGGAGTAAACTCAGTTTACGCAGCACAAATGCACTTACCCTCGGCTTTAGTCTTTGCAAAAACTAAATCTAAGTAACCTAAGGACATCAAACAAAGAACCAAGATTTGTGGGCGCGACCCACGAAAATACTTAACTTAACTAAGGACGTCTTCTTCCACCAACAGAGGCCTGTCTATCGTCTCGCTTTACCATACATCACCAAAGGAATGGGCCAAAGCAGGGCAGCAGTCAGGGTAGCGGTCGCCAGTAGCCGTCAGGAAGGAGTAACAGTGCTGAAAAAACCTTCGGACTACTTTCGACATACAGGGGTCGCTTAGTGTGGCTCGCGAACCCTCCGGAATTTTCTTGCAAGGTTCCTCACGACCTTCGAGCAGAACCGGTACCACTGAAGCCGCCCCATGTTGGGCGCCAATTGAAGAGCCAGAACCTTTTGGACCTGGCGGCGCAGGGTACGCCCTCCGTCTTCTGGGTTCACCTGCTTCGTTACACAGAGACACGGGACACTCTGTCGGCGTTAGAAGATTGGATTTATTTAGCTGCAGCTAGTACAGTTATCCTAGAAGTACACAAAGTAGGTTCTCAGGAGACTGCCACTTTACTCTATGGCGCATCAGGTTAAATACTATATAATACAAAATTATTAACGAAACACACGCCCAAAGCAAAGAAAAAAAGAGCCAATAGGGTAAGTGGAAAACAAAGCGGATCCAGTAAGAAAGGTTCGAAAACAAAAAGATCAGATGTGTCGGAGAGTTCGCTCCTCCAACTATATTTGTTATCCCACCCCGAACTGATTCATTAACAGAATACGACTGACTTGCAGGTGGTGAGATACGTTTGTGTGTATTGGAGGACGGGCATGACACAAGAGAATGCCAGCAGGAGACAGTGAAGGCCAGTCGATAAGATATGATCAGGAAAGAATGATGTGAGCCTACAGATAGTTGGAACAGGGATTAGGAGAGCCAGACACGGATTAGTGTACTCGGCTAGTCCAAACACCAGCCTCGCAAACAAGGCCGAGGACGTATTTTGACACCAAGTTACGGGAGAGGCAAAATAGACTTCGTTCGCCGTGCTGCCTGAGTGATGGCAACACAAAATGGCGGCGGGTTACAAAATGGCGGGTCGATTCGATTGGGTTCGAGAATCGAAGTTCCTCACTTCTACCGGTCATTAAAAGCCCGAAGCAGTTCATTGTTTTCAATGGAGCTCCCAACATTCCAATGTTCTAATACTTGTTATCCAGGCCATTTTGGCTGCCCACTGTGCCAGCAATGAACAATGATGCTGTGGGCCATGGGGTGGAGACCTTCACATCAGGCTCTTATAGAAGTTTGCAGGAGTATTATCCTTGTTCTTGTTCATAGTGACTGCCACATTAGCCAACCCCAACCTGAGATGCACACCTAAACCACACCTTGAGATGTTGATACTCTCATTTCCAGCTTTAAAGTGTGGTTTGTGCAGAGAAAGTAAACCTACAGACTTTTCTATAGGCTTCAGCTGGTCCTTTGCCTATGTCTGTCGTGTCCACCTTGTTGGCCAGAATAGCCACTCACCTGTGCTAACCTTATTCGATCAGGTGGCACCCATAAGCAGAAAGTAGCCATGCTGCTCCCAGCAGCATAAGGTAGACATGGGCAGGTGGTTAGCAGCTGCATGTTGTAATGCTCCATCTTAGATGGCGAATAAATAGGAGCTGAAAGATGTATGGAGACGGGTTGGCACTGTATGGCTCAGAGGGGCCGTTCTTCACCTTTATCCCTAAATACCACCCGCTATCACCCCATTATTAGAGAGTTCAGCCAAAAGACCAGAGACCCGCTGTGGTACGAACTAGTGACTGTCTATAATGCATAACTCAACGTTATACTCAAACACCTCAGTGTAATGTATCATATATTCAACAAAACTAGCATTACACTCGCTTTTTTGTGAAAAATACACCTAGTTGATAATGTTGGCCGCAAACTGAGATATAAGCCTCATATAAGAGACAAGACCTCAGAAAACAAAGCACCAGCCACAAGCAATGTGTAGTTTAATTTCAACCTGGATTAGGGAACCAAGGACCCTTTGGAGTTACATAGATCGCAATAATAGTGAAGTACTGTATGTAGGAATAAACCGTAAATTATGCTCCTATTCCTATAGTACATATGATTCGATTTGGTATTGAAGAGCCTCATAATAATATTTTTCTATGTAGAAAGAACTACAGCTAACCTTGGACCTCTCAAGTCTGCAAAATCACAAGTAAGCACAGTTACTCAAATCTATTATTGTCAACTCATTGGGAGGATCCTTCCTTACCATGCGGTGAAGGGCTACAATAGAGCCGAAGCGGCCAGTTCCAATACGCTTGCAGTCAGCTCTTTGGGATGCACCAATATATTAATTACAACCTTAAAAGGACTCCTTCTTCATCAGATATACTTGAGCCCAAAGTCCCTTGAAGAATACTTAGGTCTCCAACTTCCCACAGCAAATTCTATTTTATGCGATTACCAGAGCCCAAAAGACGGTATAGGTTAATACACCTTTTTCCACCTTGCACTTGAAATTACTCTCTGGTCCTTATCTATCAGACTGTTAACATCATTACTTAAGAGGGTCTTTCAGACCCTTTTCTGGGGAGCACAGAGCAGACAGGGGCTACTGGGCCCCAACCTTAGTGAATGAGGTCGTGTTCCACTGCTTTCCACCCTGAGGCTCTAGTAAACCTGACCAAGTACAACTGATTCCGCATTTGACCCTCAGGGCAGTGAGAGTGAGAAGCCAAAGGCTTCTCAGGGAAGCAGCAAGTGGGGCAAGAGCTCAGAACTCAACAAACAACAGACAATAACATATTGCCCAAATCAATACCTAAGTACCTTAATCACACAACATACTGCAATACTACACAGCTCAATAAGAGGTCACAGACACAGGGCTGCAACACCATTTGCAATCTTCCTTGAAAAGCTACACCTTTGAACACCCTCCCCCACTAACCAGACTTCCCAGAGTCTATAATCTATGGCAGAGGGACATGGCACTGATTTGGCACAGGTGCAGTTCCCTCAGGACACCCTAGGCTGTAGATGTGTAAGCACTTCAGTTTGCTTCCACCCCTTTAAGTTCACCTTGTAAAGGTTTCAAGTTTGTATAGCATACCTAGGTTTGCTTCCTCCGTTTCTCATTCAACTCACAGGTTTAGGCCCTGTGGTTACCTGCATTCTTCTTGTTGCAGTGCAGGTGGCGTGCGACAAATGCGTACAGCGGTCCCGCTTCTGAATCAGCGGCTCTCAAACTGGTCTCGCTCGGAATTTGATGGCTTAGAGATATCAGCATGGCTGCTCACACAGTGGCACTTGTCTTCGGCAGTAGTGGCCTCTGTAGGCAAAGTGCAGACTGAGACCTGGTATGGCCTTCAGGCCAACTGTGACCATGCGGGTGTCTGTGGCAGTTGCAACCTCTGGGCCAATCAAAACTCCTATCTCGATTGCATCAAAGTATGCCCCCTCCATTGCTGTGGGCACCGGTGTTTCAGTCCCATGCCAGGCTGACACTCGTGCCTGATGCTTGGTATTTTTAAAAGTTTTGGTGTAGCTCATGGCAGAACCGCTCAGATAACTGACAGACCCTTCCACATTAGTCACTCCTAGTTCGCCTATAGTCGCTCAATTTCACTGGTCATTTCCAATATCAGGACACCCTGGGGCTTCTCTTTCCTAAACAGTCAGTATTCCTATGCAGCCAGGCACACTCCTTGCCTTTCTCAGCAGGCAGGCAGGCCTTTAGGCTCTCTGCAGACTCTCAGCTCCTTCAGCAGAAAGTGCAGAATTTAGATGATGTCCCCTCTCCTCTGGGAGACCAGCTGTTTTGCAGACACCGGCCCGATCACACAGCAGTCCGTCGAGGATTCTGCAAAGCACTATCTTCCTTGCATGAAGAACCTAGGGGCATATTTACTAGAAAATGATGCAGTGCGGCGCTGCACGCCATTTTGCTGTGGTGAGCTGCATCATTAGAACAGTGCAGGGATGTGTTAATTTTACAGCAATACGATGCATCCCTGTGCTTTCCTCTGTACTGGTGCACAATTGGCTGCCTAGGGCCAATGCAGGCACCCTTGCACCATGGTGGCCATATTTACAAGGCCATGAAAAGCCACGCAGGGTGGCTTTGTGCCCTCGTAAATATGGCTCAGCATTGTGCACCACCGGAGCCTCAAACAAATGACGCTCCGGTGGCGCAACAGCCTTGTAAATATTCCCCTAAGATTTGAAGGCAAGTGGTTTGGTTTGAAAAATAGTATCTGACAAGATTTATATTACACATGCAATGTGGGTAGGAGGCAGCCTCTAAAACTCTCTAACATTTAATTATCCTAACATCCTTATAGCAGACTAGTTCTGATGTTAGACATTGACTGTTACACTTCCTCAGGGCCACCTCTTATTTATCTGTGTCTCCTCTTTGTTGTTGAACAGCACTGTCTGTGATTTGCAGTTGCTTTCATTCTGTGAGATCTGGAAAGAACTAAAGGCAGTGAGCTGAGATGGGGTGGGAGCAATAGTCACTAGTTAAGTTAACAAGTTGGTTTGATTAGAAGCTCCTAGGGGCTCCACTGATGCTTAATGTCACCTAGTTGAGCTTAATTTGCTCAATGCTTGCATATTCTGGGACACAACCCTAGTGGCATAAAGCAGCATATGCAAAGGCCCCCTCTAATGATACTGAGCTTGGCTGCTTCATATGCATGCAATTGACTTTGGCCAAGAAAGAGCTACTTGAGAGGTGAGGTCCCCAGCACCAGAGACTGAAGGTGCATACTTTACATCTGTACGCAAACCTACAAAGGGCAGGAGAATCTCCTGCCCACACTGCATGTTTAATATAAAGCTTGTGAGAAAAACAACTGTATCTACATAATCTGGGTGGAAAAGAGGCAGTCATCCCAATAAAATCAATATGTCCTCATAGCTGCAAATGAAATAAGCTCAGATGTGGTCCTACATATGCAACTGAAATCATGTGCCCGTGATAGAATCTTGCTTTAGGAAAAATATGGGAAAATAGCCAGTGAATGAGTCAAATTACAGTTTCCACCGACATCCTACGTCGTAAGATTAATTATAAAAGTACTTAACTCCAGCTTCCTGCATCCAGACTGATAGAACATCCTTTACAGTACAGGATGTTAACTGCAGCCATTATACAGAGAACACCTAAATTCAGAAACCTAGTTGTATGTTTCATTTCTCTCAATGCCTCCACCCCAATTCTCCAGTTTTTCTTAGTGCAGTTAGTCTGTTTATCCAGCCAACACTACTGGACAAACAGCTTGTGCCAGTGTACACTGGACCCCGTCCACATATTTTGCATCACTCACCTTAGAACCTTTCCAAACCCACTGGTTCCCACCTGTCCCATTCTGGGCTCCAGCTCATGACCAAGGTCTCTAGATCTAAGCCATGCCATCAATCAATCAGTCATTTATAAAGCGCACTACATACCCGTGAAGGTCTCAAGGCACTGGGGTGGGGGGGTGCTGCTGGTCGAACAGCCAGGTCTTGCGTATCCTCCTGAGGGTCAGCAGGTCTTGGGTCTGCCGTAGGCTCAGTCGGAGGGAGTTCCATGTCTTGGCGGCGAGGTGGGAGAAGGATTTCCCGCCAGTGGGTGGGAGAAGGATTTCCCGCCAGTGGTTGTCCTTTGGATGCGCGGCATGGTGGCGAGTGAGAGGTCGGCGGAGCGTAGCTGACAGTTGGGGATGTAGAAAGAAAGTCGTCTCTTGAGGTAGGCTGGGCCGGTCTTGTGGAGTGCCTTGTGTGCGTGGATGAGGCGCTTGAAGGATATCCTCTTGTTGACGGGGAGCCAGTGCAGGTTTCTCAGGTGGGGGTTGATGTGGCCGTGGCATGGTACGTCGAGGATCAGTCGTGCCGAGGCGTTTTGGATGCGTTCTAGTCTTTTGATGAGCTTGGCCGGGGCTCCCGCGTAGCGGGCGTTTCCGTAATCGAGTCTGCTGCTGACGAGGGCCTGGGTGACTGTCGTTCTAATATCTGTCGGGATCCATCTGTAGATCTTGCGGAATATGCGGAGGGTGTTGAAGCAGGAGGAGGAGACGGCTTTGATTTGCTTGGTCATTGAGAGCGTTAAGTAGAGGATGATTCCCAGCTGAAAGGTTGGAGCAGAGGATGAGGACCTCCGTCTTGTCCGAGTTCAGCTTCAGACAGCTGATCTTCATCCAGTCGGCGACGGCCTTCATTCCTTCATGGAGGTTGGCTTTGGCGGTGATGGGGTCCTTGGTGAGGGAGAGGATCAGTTGAGTGTCATCGGTGTAGGAGATTGTTGTAGTCGTGCTGTCGGGCGACATGTGCGAGCGGGGCCATGTAAATATTGAACAGTGTCGGGCTGAGGGAGGATCCCTGTGGTACACCGCAGATGATCTCGGAGGCTTCGGATCGGAATGGGGGAGGCGGACGCTCTGGGTTCTGCCGGAGAGGAAGGAGGTGGTCCATTCCAGAGCCTTGTCTCCGATCCTTGCGGCGTGGAGGCATGCGCGTGGTGTGTGGTGGCAGACGGTGTCGAAGGCGGCGGAGAGGTGTAGGAGGATGAGTGCTACGGTCTCACCGTTGTCCAACAGAGTCCTGATGTAGTCAGTGGTGGCGAGGGCGGTCTCGGTGCTGTGGTTGCTGCGGAACCCTGACTGGGAAGGGTCCAGGATTCTGTTCTCTTCGAGGTATCGGGTTAGCTGTCGGTTGACAATCTTCTCGATGACCTTTGCCGGGGAACGGGAGCAGGCAGATGGGCGGAAGTTCTTGAGATCTCTTGGGTCTGCCTTGGGTTTTTTGAGTAGGGCATTGATCTCGGCGTGTTTCCAGCTTTCTGGCAAGGTCGCGGTCTCGAGGGAGAGATTGATGATGTTCCGCAGGTGGGGTGCGATGGAGCTGCTTGCTTTGTTGAAGACGTGGTGCGGGAATGGGTCTGACAGAGAGCCGGAGTGGATTGTGCTCATGGTCTTGATGGTGTCATCGATGCCCATACTGGCCCAGGCTAGCAGGGGGTCGTGGTCGATGGTGTGCGGAGAGTATGTTGTGTTTCTGTCTGTTGGGGCTGTCTGGGTGTTGAAGCTGTCGTGGATGTCTGTTATCTTGCGGTGGAAGAAAAGCGAGGGAGTCGCACAGGGCTTGCGACGGCGGGATGTCGTTGGTGTTGGAGTTGGGGTTGAAGAGCTCCTTGCTATTGTGTGCGTTGTTGTCGAGGCGGTCTTTGAAGAAGGTCCTCTTGGCAGCCCTGATGAGGTGATGGTGGTTGCGGATGGCGTCCTTGTGTGCTGCGTGGCTGTCCGGAGTCTGTTCACTTTGCCATTTCTTCTGTAGTTTCCGGCAAGCTTGCTTGGAGGCTAGGAATTCTGGGGTGAACCAGCTGGCCCTCTTGCTGGTGTCTCTGTCATCCTGCTGTTCTATAGGCTGACTTATACAGAGTAGGCTTTCAGCACCCAGGACGTAGACTCCCTGTGCAGACGTTCCATAGGTTGGTCCTGCAGCAATGGATGGACATCATAGATATCAGCCTCCTCTGTATTTCTAAGGGTCCATGAATCTGCCATGGTTGATTTTTAATTGATCTTTCGTCTTAGCTCCAATCTAAATTGGACCAATGGAGGGCTTCGAAAATCCTTGCTCTGGATTTGTCAGTACCCTCAAAGGAAAGCAGTACTTGAGTTTGCTTCTACGAAACTATCCTAGTATGTGTGAGAAGCTGGCCTGGTATATGCTGTCCACTAGTTATAGTGGGCACCTTGCAACAGTCCAAACAACCCCTTATTGATGATAGGTTAAAGACAACCTTTATTGAAAGCTATCCTAGTGGTAGCTATGTAGAGCAGCCTTCAGGCTAAGTCTAAAAGGAATGTAAAGCAGCTTGTTTTACCAGTCTATAATCTCTTGAGTGGCTAAATGAAAGGAGACCACACCAGGTGTGAGAAAGTGCCATCTTTCTTGCATGGTATGCCCCCACTTTTTGCTAAATTGCTGAATGTACTTCGATTGAGTGTACCCTGGGTTCCTGCCAATCAGGTGCCCAGGGCCTATGTTCCTTCCTTAAACCACACACACTCCAAATTGGCAAACCCTAGCCACATGTCAGCCCCTAGTAAATGGTACCCTAGGTACCCAGGGCCTTGTGGCCAGGGAAGGCCTCTAAGGGCTGCAGCACTCATTGTGCCACCCTCAGAGGCCCTGTACCCTTACACACACACTGCCCTTGCAGGCTGAGTGTCTGGGTGCAGGACAAAACAAAGAGTCGACATGGCACACATCACTGTGTACCATGCCCATCACCTACACTGCCAAGGCATATGTCAGCCACCCCTCTAGCTGGGTGCATTACGCCTATGGTGTGGGCACAGGAGCAGGAGCCCTGTGCCCCTACAGTACCCGGGTCCATTCCTGGGCACTGTAAGTGCAGTGCTGTCATTTAAGAGTACATGGTGCTGAGAGCTTGTCAAACACGAGCTCCACAGCACCATATTGGCAACACTGAAGCCTGGGAAGTTTGGTATCAAACTTCTCAGCACATTGAACCCACACTGATGCCAGTGTAGGATTTAATGTACTAAGCACCCCAGAGGGCATCTTAGAGATGCCCCCTTACAGCTAACTTACAATCCACGTCTGCTCTGAGGCTGCCCAGGCTGCCACACAGCAGACACGTTGCTGGACCCCTGGGTGGGAGAGCCCCTGCTCTCCCGGGCCTGCAACAATGCACATCCTGGGTGAGGTGAGAAATCTCCTCCCCCAGGATGAGCAAAGGGAAGCTTCAAAGGCAGGCCGCCATTTGGAGTTTCCCCAGGCCACTGCAACCCCCCACTCTGGCGGGAAGCTTGGCCGGAAACCCCATACAAGGACAGGGGATGTGCCAGCCTGCCCACCCCACCCCTCAGGTGGGGGAGGCGAGGTGAAGCACATCTCCGGGCTCTCACCATCTTGAAGATGGGAGGCCCTACCCTATCAGGATTAGGCTACTGCCCCCCTCCCACAGGAGAGAGGCAGGATAGGGGGTGTACCCACCCCAGGACAAGGACCCATTGGTCCCTGGCCTTCACCTACCTGTAACGCCCCTAAATCTAGTATTTAGGGGCACCCTGAACCTTCCTTCCTTAGATTCCAGATAGAAACTTACAAGAAGAGCAAGAAGAACAAAGACCTGCCCTGCAGCTGCTAAAAAGAGAAGAAGACACCAACTGCTTAGGCCCCAGCCCAACCGGCCTGTCGACTCTCGAACCTGCACCAGCGCGGCATTTCTCGTGGCCAGCAACCTCACCTACCCCGGAGGACCTGGCTACCTTTTGGCTCTAAGCCCCTGGGACTCCCATGAGTAGAGGCTCTACTCAAGAAACCTATTTTTAACCCCGGGCAGTAGCCCGGAACCGCGGACCCAACACACTCTGCACCAGCCAAGCCTGGCCAGTGCCGGAGTGGACAAAGACCCTGAGGACGACCCCACGGCGACTCTGACCCCGAGTCCGGCACCCAAGGACCCCCCTCGACATCCCGGAAGAAGCCTGCAGCCTCAGAACCAAGTGCCACCCCAACCGCGATCAACCAGAGGGTAAGATTCCCGACGTCAAAAGGCACCCGGCGCCCTGTGGCCCCCTATGCCCAATCCCGGGGTACCCACCTAACCTACAACTACCCAACTTACCTCTCGAAGTGGTGGTGGCACCTGAAACATCCTCGTCCCCGAGCCTGCAGCCTTTTTCCAAACCGGAACATTCCCATTGATTTCCATTGAGCGCCCGAAGGCTCAAAAGCACCCTGCACCCAGCCGCCCGAGTGGCCCTGGCAGTGCCCTCTCTACACTAACCTACTTCCCCACTTGCCCTGAGTAAGTGACCAGGAGCCCAGCTCCCACAGCCGCGTGGCTTGCCAGACAGCAGCCACCAACCAAGGCCCCCCTATCCCTCACAGGATAACATTGGGCCTAAGTCTCTCTGCACCCGGCCGTCCTGAAACCGCTGAGGGTGAACCAACTGTACCTACCTGACACTGGGGGACCCCTGAGTCCATGCCCGGAATTTCAACTCTGCCAGTCGAGTACTTACCCTTAAACCGCTAACTTCATTTTCCTCATAGGGTAACATTGACTGGCTTTTTCTTCAAAAATCTTCTAAGTGTGAACTTTTCAAAACTACAAAAATTCACCAAAAATCAGCCAAGTGACAAAAACGAATTTACTCACCTGCTCCTAGGTGAGCGCCCAGTGCTGGATCTTGGTGCCCAGTCCTGACCCTGAAAAGTGTTCACAACTATACTTACCTCTAACTCATTTTTCTCCCATAGGAAACCATTGTCTGCTTTTCTGTGAAATTTCTTCTAAGAGTCTATTTTTGCAAATTTGAAATATTCTTTTAAAATCGTACCATTTCTGCAAACAAAATTACTTACCTGTTTTTGATAAGGACCCCAGTCCTGGGTCTAGGTACCCAGTCCTGGATTACTAAAGTAACGATAAAGTACTCTACCTGCAATTTGAATTTCTTGCCATAGAGTTCCATTGAATGTTTTCTTTGAAATATTTTCTAAGTGCTAACTTTTGAAATAGCTAAATATTATTTAAAAATCATTACAGTTATTAAGTCGACTTTCATCACTTGATTCTGAATACTGACCCAAGGCTGGTTCTAGGAGCCAGACCTGGAATTCCAAAAGTAATCTGAAAAGTAATTTATTACAAATAACCTGAATTTACCATTGAGCTCAATGCATTATGTTTAGGAAATAGGATTGTTTATTGCAACCAACTGTGACTGTTTACACAAATTTATTGCTTAAGACAAAAGTATTTATATTCAACCTCTCATTCTGAGAAAGTATATTTTTACCCCCTTTGTGGTTCTAAAAATAAAACAAGCATATATTTTATATATATAAACCATTGGCCTAGAGTTCAGTTATTGAGTGTGTGAAACCATTTGCTGACTGAGTGTGTACAATAAATGCTTTACACTGTCCTCTGGTACTGCCTTACTGCTCGACCAAGCTACCACTTTTGAGAGTAAGGTCATACCTAACTTTGACCTCTATCAGCCTCTGGGGGACTGTGGACTCTGTACACCCTGTACCTATTAGGGAACAGTATATACAGAGCCACTTTCTCACACCAGGTATATATATAAAATATATGTATTTATTACTAAACACACCCTACTAGTCTCTTTATGAGGCTAGAGGTAAAAGCACATAAGTTACACTTCAAATATTACAGTAAAGTAGCACAAATACACGTTAGGCCCTAGGGGTGAGCCAAACCATATACTAAAATAGTGGTATAAGAACCACGACTTAACTAGACACAAGGCCTAGAGCCTGTAGAATCGCTGGGACCCCAAGGAACCACCCAAGGTAGTGACACAGGGGACCCACGGGGCCGTTTGCAGTGTGAGAACACAGCTGCGAGCTCCTGTTAGCTTCTATGGGGAAAGTCGTGGTTAGAATTTTAAAGATAAAGGACACTTAGAGATGGACTGGGACCAAACCCTCTGGGACTTAGACAGTTCTAGGGTCAACACCCACGGAAGCACCGGAGTACTCGAGTTACCTCACCCAGGGAAGCAGGGTGCATAGGTGTCAAATGGTGTAGGGTCGCATCGTCGTTTTCAATAGGAGCTGGCGAAAAAGTGCTACTGCCGGGAAGATCCAAGCCTGGATCAGAGATGTGAAGAACCTGAAAGCAGAGGGGACAGAGTCTGGGTCACTTGCCAGTGACCAGGGGCACGATAGATGAATGCCCACCGATGTCGGGTGTTTTCAGGTGAAGAAGGTGAAGCTTGACTGTTCAGCCACGAGGACCAGGAGGTGTCGAGGATGACCAGGAGCTGGATTCGAGCTGTCCGATAAAGGATGTCGAGTGCTGCAGCATCGGTGGCCGGATTGGACACAACAAGCCTTGGCAACAGCAACCCCCGCAGAGAGTGAAGAAATGCTTCGGTGCGGACCAGCAAGGTCCGAGGGACTCCGCCAGCAAGGAGGAGTGAGGGCACGTCTGGAGCAACCAGGGAAGCCCAAAGAAAGTCAGAGTTACCTTCACAGGGACCCACCAATCGATGGACCAGGGATAGCGAAGGGACCTTGAGAGGAGTCACAAAATGGCGGCCCACGGGTCACTCAGGGTGACTAGGCCAACAATCTTCGGTGGATTTTCTGCTCGGGGTCTGGGCTATAAGTACCCAATGCACAGCCTCAGGAGACGTCGAGAAGCGGAGGCACTTGAAAATGTGCACGGTGTCCAGGGGTTCCGGTTCCACGGTACCCACGAGGGCTACAGGTCTCAGCTTTGCTGGGAACTCGGTTCGGCCTCTGGGAAGTCTGGAAATCCACCTCTGGTGTTGCAAAGTCTTCGACGTCCAGCGGGAGCTTTGGAGATGCAGACCGGACAGATGCGTCTTTGGTGCCTGCCAAGCAGGGGAGTAACTCCTTTACTCCAAGGGAGATTCTTCAGTCATCTGGCGTTGAAGAGATCGTCGAAGTTCCAGGATTCAGTTTCATAGTTTCGTCCAGGGATATCTAAAGTCCTGTTGCCAGGGGTTCCTATCTTATACCCAAGGAAGGAGACCCACCTATGGGAGGCTTTGGAAAGAGGGGTGGCTACACCCATTTCCTTTGTCCAGTTTCGTGCCAGAGTTTGGGCTGGACTATGCACAGGGACACCAAATGTGCCTTCAGTGCAGGACTTCAAAGCACTCTCAGAGTGCACCCAACCAGCCCCAAAACACTAAAACCTCCCTGTGACAGGGAACCTATTGTCCAGGCCTCCCCTGCCGGAGTATCGGTCAGCAGCAGGAGGCCAGACTCGTGTTTGTGGCTGCAGCATCCATTTTGTGATGCCAGGGCTCTTTTAAGTTGGTACCGGGTATACCGGTGCTGTCATGTCTCTCCCTCTAGAAGGGTGGGATCATACTCCCACACCAGTTACTGGTGTGGGGGTATGATTCCAAGGTGTTTGACACCAAACACGACATGTTTCTGTGCAGCCAGTTCAAAGTTAGCATTTACCGTTTGGTTATAATGCACTTAAGAATATATGGTCAGGCTGCATCACAGACAACCCCGGAGAAGAGATTCTGAAGGCTGCTGAGGGGCTCCTCTCATGCATGGGCACCCTCTCACACAAAACCAAGAACCCTGCCTTCAGGATTGATAAGGCCTTCCATAGGGGTGACTGATAGGTTTCTATGTGCAGTGATAGGTGATATATAGTGAACCTATATCTCAGTAAGGGGTGCATGCACCACCTTACCCAGGCTGCAGTAGCAGACCTGTGGTGTCATTTTGGAGGGCTTCCCAGGGGTGGCATAATACATGCTTCAGCCCCTGGTAGGCCTCTGGGGTACCTATGCCCTGGGTACATAGTATACCATATGCTAGGGACTTATAAGGGCACCCCAGAATCCAATCTGTGGTGTACCTAAGGTACTAGGAATCAATTTATAAGAGAAAGCAGATAGGCTGGGGCCCTGAATAGCAGGTTCCCGGCCAAACTAAGTCAAAAACCATCAAAACACCAGGAAAAAAGTGGGGGCAACCAAGTAGTCAAATTCCACCTTCCTACAGTATGTACTTAACTCCCATTCTCCAGGTGATTGCCAGTGTTACAAAAGTAACCCAATTTCCTCTTTGGTAAGGCAAACATTTATTCAGCTGATAATCATTCAAACTGCCGTAAAAAGACCATAGGCGATTATACCAACCCTCAGTTACAGTCAAGAGGCATTGCAGTTTTTGCGGCTATAAGACAGAATAGTCACTTCACATTTTGTGTTCCTGTCTGGCATTGGATGCTGAACACAGATTCTGGTTAAAGCCAATGTTTACCAACAAGGGCAGGCTTCATTTTTGTGGTCTCACTACAGTAAGCTCTAGCTGCATATAGGAAGATAGCACTGCATACCATACTCCACAAAGCCAATCCTTCCTCAAGATTGAATGCGTGTCAATCCCAGTTGCCTTGGTCCTATTTGTTGCTTTCCTTCATTTTTGTATTTGACCAGCTCACAGGAGCCTTTTGGTTTCACCATCAGTAGAACCGTCATTTTTACCTGCTCTGAACACAGCATTGCAACCACAGCCCCATTTAAATCACATCAGTTTGCTGCCTTTCAGTGTATCCTAGTGAGCACTAGAAAACTGTGGTAAACAAACATTGGCAATGCCAATCGTCCTCACTTGTATGTAGAGGTAATCAAGACTGATTGCCACTATAGCTTGTTGTGGAGTAGCACCTTCGTTGTCTGACTGGTACGATCACTGAAATGCTTGGATGGTTCGTGAAATTGATTGATGCTTTTCTTGCACAGCTGACACCTGTCTCTTAATTGGAATCTTGAACCCCAATAGAACCAGAATGTCTTGTAAGACAAACTCATTTGTGCAGCTTGGTTTTAGGCTGATTTAAGTGCTTGTTTTGAGCAATGTTTATGATGATAATCTTCATGCTTCACACATTTATCTGTGAATAAGTACTTCATGCTAAGGCTAGTGTTTTCTATGAGGAGCTTTATCAATGGTTTAGTCTAGATTGAACCAACTTCTAGCTTCCGTATTTGAGCACTCTTCCGCACTAAGTTGACTTTGTCTTTTTAACCCCTTCCCTGCTCATGACGGAACCGTTCCGTCATGAGCCACGGTTGGCGTGTGCTCATGACGGAACGGTTCCGTCATGACACTCCCGTTGGCGGCCGCTCCGCCTGCGCGGCGCTGTTTCCCCGCCTGTGCGGGGGGACAACGCAAATGGGCGGAGTCATGACAGAACCGTTCCGTCATGAGCACAGCTCAACTGTGGCTCATGACGGAGCGGCTCCGTCATGAGCACAGGCCCACCGCGCTGCCCCCCTGCCCCCCCCAGCGCTGCAGCGGAATGTCCGCAGCAGCGAAGGGGTTAATGAAAGTAGGGTGGCAATCGATGTGTTTATTTATTTTGAAGGTTTTATATAGCGCGAACATGACCCTTGCGGGTATCAGATCGCTTTACAAGAGTCGTGCATAGGGAACAAAAGGAACACATGAAAACATAGGTAAGAATTGAAATACAGGTCTTAGTTGCGTGGATGCAAATGTACAAGACTTGACATTGGTCTAGGTGTTTGTTAGGGCTATCCCATCAGCGGTAAGGACGGCCGCAATGCATTTGGGTTTAACCTTTCCTTTTGGCATCTGCTTTTGAGGTTCCAGGTGATTTAGCAGTGTTTCTGTGTGATTTACATGAACCTTTTCATATAGCACCCCCTTATTTCACGTTTGAACAATATGTATCTGAATTAAAACGTATGTTTTTTAGACTTCTTGTAAGGGTTCCAATTAACCTTCAAAATATATTTACCTACATAATTTATGTGTGTTACTTAGACATTTTGAAGAATTTGGCATTGCATGTAAAAGTTATGCAGGAGTTCATGCTTCTTCCTGGTGAAAAAAATCAATTCCTTTATCCAGAATGTCGAAGTTGCACAGATGAAAAGAGACATATACTAATGTATACCTAGGGGTAGATTGTCAAACATCTTGTGCTGGGATAGCATCACAAAAGTGACGCTAACCAGTACCAAATGTTTTTTTTACCATTTTCTTTGCTGCGCAGAACTTGTTTTGCATTGGAAAGTATCCTAAAGTAACGCAAAGCAGTGTGAAGCATTGCTTTGCGTTACTTAGTGCCAAGGGGGCATTGCATGGGTGATACATGAGCATTCCAATGCAACCACCCATGCCTTTTGATGCAAAACCCTATCTCCAAACAATTGTAGACAGGGTTTAGCGCCAGGTGTGAACAGGAAAAATGTTTTAATTTCTTCTTTCTTTTCCCACTTTGCACTGTGCAGCACACATACAAAGTGGGAAAAGTGTTTGAACTTGAGTAGGCATAGTATTTTGTACAGGAAGGGTACCCTTCCTGTACAAAACCTATGCTAGACTTAGGCAAGCACCCTAGTACTCCGGGCCAGACTGGGAACCGAAACCGGCCCTTGCAAACTGCTCAGCTGCCTCCCCTGGAGGGGAAAGGGGGTGCGGCCGAGCTATTTGCTAGGGCCGGTTTTGCCGATTTTGTTACCGGAGGCCGATGTAGCCGCCCCCGTGACAAAAACAGCCCCCCAGGGGCCCAAACCGGCCCCCTCTCTGGCAGCCCACCAGGGAAATGTCCAGTGCTCGCTATGGCCAGCCTGGCCCTGCTAGCACTATGGCGCGAAGGTGTGTGTCTAGCGCCGGTGCTAGGGAGAGAGGAGGAGAGAGCCATATCTCTGTAATAATAGCACTCTCCTGCTCCCTCCCTGTCGTGAAACTCAGCGCAGTATTTATGGCTGCGTGCCTTCTTTTGAAAATCTGGCTCCAAGAATGCATTGCCTTACAGGCAGGAAAGGCCTTAAATTGCCACATCAAGTTTGGAGGTTGAATGTTTCTCAGCTCTAGTATATTCCCAGTAGCCTCTATCACATGATAGAGCATGTGACAATATATCGTCGCATCTCGCTGTCCAAAGGACTTTGACTAATACACATTTTAGAATAAGCTCTAAGAATTTTCAGCACGGATAACCCAGTAACTCAAAGTCTGGTGATGCTGAGGCACAGAAAGTCTTGCGCCTTCTGCAGTCATGGAAAGCCTGGCACATAACCAGCTGTGCCCCAGCCCTGCCATGCGTCCACAGGCACTGGCATTGTTGGGAATTGTGCCATTGTCCTGGCAGGCCAATTCTTCTTTGACAAAAGCCGACCTTGCCTACCTTGGTGCTGTTGGCATTTGGATGGGAGGGTTTCTTGGAACACGGCCAGGAATGACCCATCATCAAACCAATTGTAACATCCCCCTTAATTCTGCAACTTACGGATATTTGAAAGCATTCCTAATCATTTTTTCTCTTCTTTTTGCAGGGCTCGGCTCCCATCCTGGTTGTCATGGTGATCCTGCTGAACATTGGAGTCGCCATTTTGTTTATCCACTTTTTCATTTAAAACAAGGCCAACTACATTTGCAAAAAACGGAAAGTAATAAAAAATGTTAGAAAAACCACCAAGAAATCCGGACTTGTGCAAACAGGGAGGGAAGCACGGAAACTAGACTGTTCCTACGTGGACTATGATATGAAAAACTTGAAGTGTTTTTTTTGTTTGTTTGATTTTGGGTATTCATTTTCCAGGACATAACTCACTCTCTCTCACGGTTTGCCTTTTATCTCATGGGTAATGTTTTTTCTTGTTTTTTAGCCAAAATGATTTGCTTGTATAACTTTATGCTGTGTGGCATGGCAGAATGTTGAAGACTCTTAAGCCCAACAAAGCCTCCTTGGAGGCAAAGGCCAGGATTGGGGAGGCAAGCTTGGGTCTGAAAGTCATGGGAAGTGGGGGACAAAAAGTGGATCAGGGTCAGCCACAGCAACAGAAGACCCTCAGTAGAATTCTGTAAGGCAGGTTGAGGAAAATCTGTTGGCAAAGTTTCCTTTCCCTTTTTTTTTTTTTTTTTTTTTTAAATCAGTTCTGAAGACATTCATTTTCTCCAAAAACGTGAATTTGTGGGATGAAAGCTTTTGACTTGTGGAGAGGTATTTTTTATTCTTAGGTAGGTCTTTACTTTTACAATTAAAATCAAAAATGTGAAACAAGGGCAGCTGCCACCATATCCCTGATATACCAAATGAAAATCCCATCATATTTTTGTTTCTCTAGGAAACTGGTTTGGTCTAGCTGTTTTCTCAGCCGCTCGTTGATGCAATACACCACCTTCTACAAATTTCTTCTAATAATGCTATTCCTTTGCCCTTAAGGTACTTGGACATGGCATCCACATGTCAGACCATCTGTCCTCCTACATCCCTGACCATCACTTCCTGCGTCACCCAAGCAGGTCACTATGTTCAAAAGCGGTGCTGTTGAAAGCCCGCGCATCAGATCCTGGTCAATGTGCTGCTAATAGCTGAGCTCGAGCACTGAACTCTTTGGCTTACCCCAGAGGAGGCTTGCCTGGTTCTACTCTGCCACGGACTGTTCCCAGCCCTCACGGCCATGGGACTAAGCATGTCGTATTTTTGCACTTCGTACACAGGATGCGTTTTCCGCCTTCCAGAAGGCCCGCCAGCCTACGTCGGCAATGGATGCCTCAAGAAAGGATGTATTTTTTTCTAAATGTCCCTTGATTTTCAGTTGTTGGAACATCTTTGTAATATGCCTGCCTTTTTGTTCCCTACCAATGAAGATGACGATGACAATACAGTAATGTGTATATTCATTAAAGATGCAGTACCCCTGTTTCAAAGCTATTGCTGTCCTCATCTCCCCGCTCCCCCAAAAAAACAGAGTGTGTTCCTATTCTTAATTATTCTTAATTAAATTGCCTGAGAAATGAAAAAGTCTAACATGGAAGTGTTTTATTTCTATCGTTTAAAAAAAGCATTTTTCTGCTCAGAATGAGTGCTTCATAAACTTTTGTTTACGAAAATTCAGATGCTGTGTGTTATGCTGAAGGGAGTTTAAGGATGAAGAGAAATTTAAATACAACCTTTCTTCAATGCCTAGAAGCAGTGGTGGCTGGTGACATTTGAAAGTGGTAGGCGTAAAATTATTGTCCTAATGCAACGCAGCGAGCGAGCATAGCGAGCGAGCCGGAACAACCTAAGGAGGGTTCGGGGGGGGTACTCCCCCTGAGAAAATTTTGAAAAAAGAGTGGACAAATGCTGCATTTTCAAGCAAATTTGAGAAAGCAGGAAGGTTAATGAAGCAATTGTGAAAGTGCAGTTATTACATTAATAAAGAGATGTCATATAACATAGGTTGCTGCTTATTCAGTATATGTGTCTTTGCTCTCCCTGTGCCCTTACATATCACTTATCTCGTATCCATCGCTCTGTCCCTTGCTCTACTTGGGACCTTATAATAATCTGTTCATCTCCGTCCTCTCCCTGTGCACTCATGCACCTCTCCAGAAAACTTAAATAAAACCATCATACTAAGGGGCTGCTAACCGGAGCTACCTGCCAAAAATGCACCTATATCCCACAGCACTCTATCTTCAATCACCTCCTTCATCGCACTCTATGTCCTGCGACGCGTCCTCAGACCCCTCTGATCTGTCACAAATGACAAAAAAACACTCCCCCCACACAAGATCCCAACAATACACCCTGCCTACCACTAATCCCCCACTGTGCAGCATGCTACCCGCCTGAAAATGCGCTACCGCTTACTGCAACGGGATGTTAAGCGCTATGTGAGTGACACAATATGCTACCTTATCTCTTCCTATCCATCACTAACCCATCTCTCCTCTGCTTCCTTCCCTCCCGCTGTGTTGCCGCGCTCCCCTTTTGTCATTGTGCCTCTCTAGCCTCCCCCGACCCTCTCATCCTCTCATCTCCCTCCCTCAACGCCCTTCTCCCACCCTTCACTCTTCTCATTCATCCCCACTCACCCGTCCATCGCTTTATGTCACTCCTGACTCACTTTTAACCTTTCCTCTCAATGCTCCATGGCTTTCTCAGTTTCAAGCTACTGTTTAGTTTCTTCCCTCTTTCTCTGCCCCGTCCACCCTCCTCTTTGTCTTTCCCTTTTCCATTTGACCCCCCCAGTCTAGTTTTTATTCTCCTCCGTCCATGTTGTCCCTTCCTGCTCACCCGTGTGTCACTTTTCCCCTCTCCAAATCTAACTCTTACCTCTGTGCCCGCCCCACACAAGCGGTTACTTGCCCACAGTCCACTGCACCAGAGCCTCAGAGGCGCCATACCATGGTACCAGGCGCCATCAACTCACATATTACTTTCTCACAAACGCACGTCTTAAGCGCAGTAACCCCATGTGCTGCCTCCTCCTTAAGGCAAAGTGCACAAACCACCATAAAGCCACTACTCCCCCACACTACACGCAGAGACACTGCACTGGTCACTATTATATGGATGTGGATTACAAATATGGATTATTATTCTAAATCCCTGACACCACAGAACTCAAGTGCCCAGGTCCACACATGGGTAGCTCATCAAATCCGCGTTTTTTTCTATGTATTCTGGGACTGGTAGTCCTGTATCTCTAATTAACCGGGACTACAAGTCCCAGAATGAAAAGACTAAATTTAGACTGTGTGTGCACCTAGAAATGTGGAACTTGTCAGCTCCGCACTCTTCCACCATGAAAGACACATGACCCTGACCCCCCTCCCACTCCCTGACACCCCCCACCCCTGCCTTCCGTGGAGGACCAGCATCAGCCACCTTAACCCCCACACACTTTCTCCCTATACCCATCCTCACCTCGCCAATGAAACTATTCAACGCCTCTTGAACAGAGACAGGAACAGGCAGACAATAGGACGCTTGAAGAGGAGCAGGCACGCAGGAGAAGTGTGAGGGATGCGAGACGTGCAGACAAAATGTGATGCATGAGATAGGCAGCTTTGAATAGGTTAAGGTTTACTCCCCACAAGGAAGTTTCAACGACTGTCACTTGCCACAAAAATGAGTGGGAACGTCAAATGTCATTGGGAAAATAAAGCAGCACAGAAAAATGTAGTGGTCGACTAAACCTTTCAAATGTGCGCGTGCATTTCATATCATTTGGGTAATTCTGAAACTCTAAAGTTTTTCCAATACACAGTTAAATGTAATGCTCCTAACAAGCATACAGAGACTGATCACCAATTTAACTCTGGACAAACATCGCCCTCGCTAATCTGCATAATTTACTGTGACGCAGTAATTGCAAATTTACAATGAAACGCACACTACACATACCAAATCTCGGTATGAATCTCAAATGCAATACTGATCTAAACACTGGATGCACAGGCGATCACCTGATCAAAACGCCAAACACGTTTGTCTCCCTATAATCGACTATCGAATGGTGTATATTTGATCTTGGTGCAGTTAGCGAAAAGTAGTGCACAGCATACTATGAAAAGTCACGTGGCAAAAGTTAGCACATATCTAAATCAAAACAATCCAGGATGCAATACACACGCCAGATAACATTTCAACACAATAAAATGCCATTTACAATTAATTGGGCGATACTGTGGGATTTCACTGCTTTGAGTAGTTTTGGAAGTGGCAGTCCAAGCATATTTCAGAATATTTCAAATACGGAGACAGTCAAATATTAGGTGAAGAATCCAAAAATTCATACCGCCAATACTTACAATAACGGCCAAATGTGACGTTATTCACTCAAAAAAAGATATTGGTTCTTACTGAGCAGCACGCATATGATAAAATCACGCTTTTCATTTCAGTAAATTTATCACTGAAAACCCTAAATAAGTTCTAGTATCACCACCATACAAGTGAGTACATAAATGGTGGTACTTTTGCCACATCGTGTGAAGAGTAAATCAAAACTACAGCATTTACCCCTCACTTTTGAACTCTTGCACCGCAGGCAAGCCCAGCACAGATGTTAAACACAAGTGAAATGGGGTCTCTCGCCACGCTTCTAATTCCTCCACGTCTAAGAGACTCAGATGTTCCAGCGCTTTCATGAAGGCAACGATGATCACCAGAACCACTATCATTCGCTCGGAATACTCGCGGGAAGGGGAGGGTCGCGCGGGGAAGAAGATTTAAAATAAAGCAAAAAACGTACCAGGTCCGCGCAACCTCTGTTCCTGAGATGGGGTCCAACTCCCGCGTTGGCGCCTTCAATGGTTACCGCGTCAATGACTCGAGTGGCAACCCCTCTCAGCCAATCCTGGCGCTGCCAGCAGCGCCAGGATTGGCTGAGGGCACGGTTACTCTCCGCCCGCCTCCCCATTAGGAGACCGAGTTTTGAGCCTTTGCTCAACCCTCTTTCTCCTAAGGGGCAAGCGCCAGCCAGACACAACACTAGTGCGCATGACTGGGCATGGCTGAAAAATTCTCCGACCTAAGCCCAGCATGCGCACTTGTGCTGCTGCCTGTGCCTGCTGTGCGCTTGTCAGTCAGGTGAGTCAGCATGACCCAGACCGCCCACCCCCTTCAGACTCTGAAGGGGGTGGGCGGTCCCTCGTCATGCTGACTCACCTGATTCAGGCTGACTGACATCACATGCATTTTATCTGAATGTCGGGACTCGTCTCGGAGCTGCCGGCTGTGGGCACGGGTGGCTTGTGGGGCAACACCCCAGAGCCCTAATGGACGTACCGCGCCTGCCTAGAAGTTTTTTAAATCAAGCACTGCCCCGTGGAGGTAAGAACGGTGGGGCGGCAGGGTGGGGGGCAAGGTTCAACATAAGACGACGAGAGAAACTTGGGTTTCTATTTTTTTTAATTTAAGCTTCCCTTGTTGTCGTATGTCGAATCCCCCCCTCTTACCTTCACAGGCCGCACCTGCTTAAAATACCCTCAAATGAACTGTAGCCATCATTAATCTCATGTCCCACCTGAATGTCCCATAGGGTACAGCAAGAAGGTGAAATATGTAACGTGCAGCAACCGTGGCATTGTTTTGCCTACAGAGTAGATAACATGGGGATCTGTGATGCAGGCAGTGTCCCATTAGCGAAATGTCTCACATACTTAGTGCCTTCACCTGGATTTAGGCTGTCCAGGAACTACTACCGCTTCGTCAAATAATTATAGACTCGCATCCAATGGCAGATTTACAGACTGGTGCAACGCAGGACCACAATTTGCTGCGCTCTGAGGCATTTTCCTATTTCTACATGTGCTGTAGAATGCAGTGCAAAGGGTGTCAAACAGTGTGTTAAGTTTTCTCACCTTATGGATGGGTTGTGGTCCCTTTCCAGTCTGGATGGTTAGGGGAATGCTGGCGCTTTTGGGAATGGAGTGCAAGGCTTGTGGAAGGAATGTGCCTCTCCTCTGCTAAGTGAGAGATAGTCGTCCCGCATACAATTAAGGTTATCCATTTGTGGGACCAAAATGTTAAATGCAAAGCAGGGGTTATCCCTCAACGCTTGCGCTTTTGTGGAATTGTACTATTATGTGTGACACAACCACTGAAATTTAAGATCCAATCACAATAATTATTGGATGAAAAGAATGTAATACTTTAAATAAAAGGTTTACTGCACTTCATCAGTTGAGCAGAGGAAAATTAAAAAAAATTATTTTGGTCTTATCTGGGCCCGAGCGGGTCTGTCGTGAATGAATCAGTGTGCAAAGAGATTCCAATGATTTTGTTTTTTTAAAAACTTTTATTCATTGAAATTCAGATACAGATAAATACAGAACATTGGTCCACAGCATATCGTGGTACAGTGTGAAATGATGGCAAGAAATGTTCGAGGATGTCCAAAATAGCATATATAATAACCCAACACAAACAAACAGATTTGCATGTCAAGTGCATATATTTAGTAGGCAGCAGAACACATAACAGTGCTGCTTTTTAGGTGGCTATGGGTCTGTGATTGTAGCGATAGCGATGGAAGTGAGAGCAGTCGTTGCTCACCATTGTAGGCATGTATCGCTTCCACTGCCAATGTAGCCTACCTCTGCAGGTACAGGTGATCAATAAAAGGTCCTCAGATGTTTTTAGATCGAGACCGCCCCAGCATTAATTCCCACTATGCCACCAGCAGCTCTTGGCACATAATGTAACCAGCATTTAACCTAGAGATTTGGGCGTATGCCCCCGGTGTATGTCCACCCTACACTTAGCCAGAAATAGCATAGCAGTCAGCCGGCGAACACCGGGTGTTACCTACTTTATGTATCCGAGCTGAGCGACGAGGGATGATCAGTGTAGGCAATGGCCAATAATTTGTAATTCACTAATGTGGTAAACCTCAGTCCAGACCTGGGCCACCCCGGGGCACTCCCATGCAAGACGGTTAAACATATTAAGCAGCGTGAATCCTCCGAGAGACCCATGTTGATTAGTTGAACAGGTGTGCAATATAGTCTATGTATAAACTCTATATGCATGAGTCGCAGCCTCCATTTCGGCAAGAGTATACTACATTGAGAGCAGCAGTAAAGCCCACTGTTCCTATATTAGTTGGGTTCCCAGGTTGGCTCGCCATGCGAACCAAGTCTTCGCATGCATATAGGGGCCCTTCTATTGCATTGTGGTATATAGGCGAGTGATGACTTTATAAGAGGGCAAGTGTGTTATGAGAATGTCCAGTGAATGTAACATTGGGGGGGGGCTCTAGAAAGGTAGCATGTACAACTCGGACTGCTGCCTTGAGTTTGTGATATAGGAATACATAAAGAGTGGAGTGTGGTGGATCATCTAAGACTTGTTGGGATGTGATGAATTGCACCCCCAGGTACATGTCTGTGAACATGTGGCACTGCAACAGGTTCAACTGGAGACACCCACCATGCCCACTAGTGAAGGAACAGAATACAGGAGTAAACCCATTCACCCAGTTGAGACCGGGTAAGTTATGTATCAAAAAAACGATGTCTCAACCAGTAATCATTAATAAAGACCGTTACACAAAGTGCGTGAATCATTTGAGGAGGGGGAAAAATGGGGGAGGGACACCAAGAAATAGAGAATAGGGGTTGTTATTTGCAGGTAGTTATACAGCACTACATTACAATTGGATTGGAGTAACCATAACAACAAAATGTGCACTGAACGTGCTTGTGAGAGTGAACAGCGCAGTGCCACAAGTAGTAAAAAATAGCATGGATTGGCGAGAAACAGTAAAAAAAAGTCAGTTATTCGGGGTCAAAAAGTACAGTTCGGATAAATGTAAATACAATTTGTTTTAGTTAATCTCGAATGACCCCGTAGAGGCCACAGATGACGCTGTGAAGTCGACGGTGTTTCGACCAGTTTAAATTGTGGTCATCATCAGGACGATGGTTACCTATTTCTTATATAGTGCTGTGTGAGAAGAAGGAAAAGGTAAAGTAGGATAAGAATGAGAAGGCCCCAGATACATATATAGAGAGGAATGTCACCAGGTGAGTCAAAGAATTTACCTGGTGGCACAAGGTGGATTCAATCAAGGTTGGATTTTGTGGCGAGGGAAAACAGCTTGAGGGGTCGCTGGGGGAAGGAAGAGGACACAGGGTCATGGATGATAGGTCGCAAAGACTAAGTGGGAAAAAAGGCGAAGTGGGAAAAAAACTGGAATGGGGCAGGACAAACGATACCTGTAAAGCGTACGGGGAACAACTTGCCGGATCCAAATTGGTTCGGCAGAAGAAACGGACCTCGAAGGATGAAAAGAGGGGGGACATGCAAAGCACGGATTAAAATTAAGGAAAGGGAAAGTGGCCATGGACGAGGTCTGATTGGGTCGGAAATTACGAACTCTTACCTAGGCGTTAAGTAATTGCTGCCCGAAATTGTTGTGGACCATTATAATAAATGGGGTAACCCAGTAAGTCAAAGGACCTGGGCTTCAATCGATATAGAAACCAGTGGTCCTAGACAATCTATACACTATGATTTTGCTTACACAATCAGTCGAAGAATATTTACATATCCAGTTAACCAAAAAGGTTTTAATCCTAAGAGAAACAAAACATAACCTGGAACACTTCCAAAATGATTGACTTGTAAAGTTCAATTTATTCTTTTTGCTCTCAGTATTTCATTTCAAAAGCAATTAATCACTTTTATACGATCAGCACAATATGCAACATATAATATTTATGCAACGGTTATTGTCAAAAGAAGAAAGAAAAGTGCGGAAATAAGTGCTCATGTGATAAATAGAAATAAAGTAGAATTCAAAAGGAGACAGTAATTATACACAATTCAGGTATATTAATACAGAAGGCATCCAGCAAGGCAACCTAACAGGATCGGTATCCCTACAGTATTAGGCCTACCCCTCCATATGGTTTCAAACTATATTAATTTGTAGTTCATCTTTTTTTCTTCTGTAGTTGGGCTATGGAAAGGGATGAAAGTGTGGTATAGGCCCATTGGGGGGTTTGTCGACGTTTCGACCCTGGCGCAAAAGGGGTAGGTAGATTCCTCTGCTGCGGGTCTTCCTCAGGACAAGGGGGAAGGGGCAAGAGTAGATTGTGAACCTGAAAATAACCGTAGGTATCAGAAAAGTGGCCAGGTAGAGTTGGATCAAAAATAACTAAATGACAAATAAGGAATAATGCTTACCCAAATTCGTGGTGAGACAACCAAGAGAACACTTCAAGGTCATTCGTTGAAATCCAAAAGGTATTTCAGTCACCAAGGAAAGGCTAAAAAACGAAGATACAAAACAATAGGACGCAATGAACTATTTACAACCATAAAAGTGATTAAGAGAGACAGGACAGTGCGCACCATTATCCATCAGCAACTTACCCGCTGTACGAGATCAGTGAAGGTTCATATGGGGATATTCAGTTCGGTTCTGTAAAGATGGATGGACTAAATTAATATCCAGGATAAGAGTCCTGAATTAGGATGAAAGGTACATCTTAACTTGATTACCTCGAGTGAACGAAAGGGCTGTGGCTTGCCGCATTCGTCAGCCTCCAAGTGCCAAAAGGACGTATCAATTCAAAAAAGGACACCAGTTCCGATCTGAAAGAACGGGGGTGTTTTAATTAAAGAATAGAAAGATTAAGGCAATATCTCTCGTCTAAGGGATGGAAAAACTAAATTACCTTTTGTATTCAGACTTGAACTCAAGAAAAAGGGGTACCGCAGTGATTCATTGCTTTTGAAATGAAATACTGAGAGCAAAAAGAATAAATTGAACTTTACAAGTCAATCATTTTGGAAGTGTTCCAGGTTTTGTTTTGTTTCTCTTAGGATTTAAACCTTTTTGGTTAACTGGATATGTAAATATTCTTCGACTGATTGTGTAAGCAAAATCATAGTGTATAGATTGTCTAGGACCACTGTTTTCTATATCGAATTGTTGTGGAGGCTGGAAATCCCAATCCGCAAAGTGGGTCGGGGTGACTGTGTGCGGGTCAAAAGCATAAATCAGACAGGATATAGGAATTAATCCAGGAGGACGAGCAAAAATTCCACGCCGGCTGTGCGGTGCGTAGGGTATAAATGCCGAAGCGCAGGGCTTCCTGGTCACGTGAGGGGTAGGGAACAATAGAATGAGTATAGCATCCAGGGCAGGTGCCCCAGGGGGATGGAGTGGGGAAAGACGCCGAAGGCAAGATGGAAGCAAATAAAAGACGTTACAAGCAAGGTACCAGGCATAAAAATAATGAATGATGCTGTACATGGTGAAAATACATATATGATAGTGACAGTTTGATCTGGAAACAACCTATTGTGAAGGGAAGCATTGTGTATAGTGAAGGGAAGCATAGGGTTCTTATCTAGTCAAATACCTGGCGCGTAGAGACAGTCAGGCTGGGAACGTATACGCAGTCGATCCCAGGCCCACACAGTACATGACCCAGTAGAAATCGCCATCCGAGGTAGTCGGACAGGCCGGCATGGGGCTGTTCCATTTGTCTCAATGGCCATAAGTGGCTGGAACATTGAAGGATATTGCCTGAAATGTGTAAACTGTGCTTGGGTGCCCAGATAGTGCAGTTCCATCCGGTACGCAGGGTCCACACTGTCCAATGGCGACTCACTATTCACTATTGAGGCTTTACTCCAGTGATCGTGTATGTTGCTCTGTGGATTTTTTCTAATATATTTAATGTATGCTCGCTTGGGTGCCTTGATAATAATTACTGTGTGGGGGCACCAGATAAATGTAAGAAAAGTTAGGCATGGTACACAAAGCCAGCACCTAGGGGCAACATTTGTAATATTGTGCACTACATACACGTGGTTTCAATCAATTAATAAATAAGTTCTTTTTTTAGTAACTGCTATTTAGACTGTTTGCCCAATTCACTTATTTCAACAGATGCCGCAGATTTCAAGGGAGGTGTCCTAGAGGAATCATCCGCCTTCTGCCACTTGGATAGAGTTATTAAATCTCCAACTACGATTTTGTTTTTTCCAATTATGGCACTGTATGCCTTAATTAAAGGGACTATTGTCCAACCAGCATTTTCCAGATATTTACCCAGCACCTCAATTCCAAACTTGTCATTAAATCTCCAGTCGAGGGAAAATGTCAGAAAAAACAGTTTTCCTTCTCAGGGGCATTTGAAACAGCTACAGAAATTACAGGGACTAGACTGCACGACTCCCATTAGCATCTGGTAATGTCTCTGAGGGGCTCTTGTTCCGTTTCCACCAGTTAAAGAACAAAAAATCAAGACAACTCAAAACAATTCTGGAAATTGCTGCTGGTGATGTTATGTACCAGAGATTGGAACAATGTTATCAGTTTATTCATTTGAATTTCCCAATGATGGTATGTGGTCAACTCATCTTCAATAGTTGTGTTGTACCACCTGCGGGCACACCTGAATGACACGTCATTGGGCTTGAATTTGGAACATCAGAAGACCACCATTATGTTTAATAATGTTTACAACCCGATAATGTACAGCTGTACCATTTGCAAGACCATTCACCTGCGTTTATAGAACTCCTAGGATCTACAATAATTACTCTGTGCCATCCGCACACACGTGAATCTGTCACTGTATTTGTATTAGTCAGAGAGCAAAAACCTCCCAAACCGAGAGGCTTCTGGCTATGTCTATGCTTGTTTTGAGTGAGTGGCTCGTGCAGGTATGCCACTGTGAGCTAGAGATGCTGCAAGTGCTTTTACAGGAGCCCCTGTGACATTGCGCCTCTTCAAAATGTATCTTGGGTCTGGTGTAATACTTCTAGCCCCTATTCCTGTCTTCTTGCACCCAATGCATCCTTAAATGTCCCATGTACAGCTAGGGTTGGCACTCCTATTACCCCTGCCCTCCAGTGACACTTTACCTGTCATGGGTGGTGGTGGAGGTGGTGGACATGGTGGTGATGGAAGTGGTGGTGGACATGGTGGTGGTGGACGTGGTGGCGGCCGTGGTGGCGGTGGTGGATGTGGTGGCAGCGGTGGATGTGGTGGCGGTGGTGGACATGGTGGTGGATGTGGTGGTGGTGGATGTGGTGGTGGACGTGGTGGTGAATGTGGTGGTGGACGTGGTGGTGGTGGACATCGTGGTGGTGGTGGACGTCGTGGTGCTGGATATGGTGGTGGTGGTGGCCTTGGTGGTGGACGTTGTGGTGGTGAATGTGGTGGTGGTGGACGTGGTGGTGGATATGGCTGTGGTGGTTCTGGATTTGCTGGTGGACGTGGTGGTGGTGGACGTGGTGGTTGTGGTGGTGGGTGTGGTGGTGGATGTGGTGGATGTGGTGGTAGTTGTGGTGGTGGTAGTTGTGGTGGATGTTGTGGTTGTGTTGGACGTGGTGGTGGCCTAGTTGGTGGTAGACATGGTGGTGGTGAACATGGTGGTGCTGGATATGGTGGTGGACGTGGATATGGTGGACGTGGTGGTGGTGGTGGTGGATGTGGTGGTGGTGGAGGATGCTGTAGCAGTGGTTGACGTGGTGGTGGACATGGTGGATATGGGGGTGGTGGACATGGTAGTGGTGGTGGATGTGGTGGTGATTTGGTGGTGGACGTGGTAGTGGTGGACCTAGTGGTGGATGTGTTGGTGGATGTGTTGGACGTGGTGGTGGTGGATGTGGTGCTGGTGGGCATGTTGGTGGACGTGGTGGTGGACGTGGTGGTGGATGTGGTGGTGGACGTGGTGGTGAAAGTGGTGGTGGTGGACATGGTGGTGGTGGTGGACATGGGGCAGACATGGTGGTGGTGGTGAAGGACGTGGTGGTGGTTGTGAATGTAGTGGTGGTGGATGTGGTGGTGGTGGACGTAGTGAAGGTGGACATGGTGATGGAGGTGGATGTGGTGGACATGCTGGTGGTGGAGAACCTGGTGGTGGCGGTTGTGGACTTGGTGGTGGTGGAGGACGTGGTGGTGGTGGATGTGGTGGTGGACATGCTGGTGGTGGATCTGGTTGTGGTGGTGGGCGTGGTGGGTGGACATGGTGGTGGACATTGTGGTGGTGGTGGACATGGTGGAGGACATGGTGGTGGTTGAGGATGTGGTGGTGGATATGCTGGTGGTGGTGAATGTGATAGATGTGGTGGTGGAGGACATGGTGGTGGTAGATGTGGTGGTGGTGGATCTGGAGGTGGGCGTGGTAGGAGATGTGGTGGTGGACATGGTAGTGGTGGACATGGTGGTGGATGTGGTGGAAATGGTGGTGGACGTGGTGGTAGTGAAGGATGTGGTGGATATGGTGGATGTGGTGGTGGTGGTGGATGTGGTGGTGGACGTGGTGGTGGTGGTGGTGGATGTTGTAGTGGTGGACGTAGTGGGGGACATGGTGGATGTGGTAGTGGCCTAGTTGGCGGTAGATGTGGTGGTGGATGTGGTGGTGGTGGTCATGGTGGTGGTGGACGTGGTGGTGGATGTGGTGGACGTGGAGGTGGTGGACTTGGTGGTGGACATTGGTGGATGTGGTGGTGGACGAGGTGGTGGAAGTGGTGGTGGTGGTGGATGTGGTGGTGGTGGTGAACATAGTGGTGGTGGATATGGTGGTGGACGTGGTGAATATGGTGGATGTGGTGGTGGTGGATGTGGTGGTGGTGGATGTTGTAGCGGTGGTGGATGTGGTGGTGGATATGGTGGATGTGGTAGTGGCCTAGTTGGTGGTAGATGTGGTGGTGGTGGACATGATGGTGTTGGATGTGGTGGAGGTGGTGGACGTGGAGGTGGTGGACATGGTGGTGGAGGACATGGTGGCAGTGGTGGACATGGTGGTGGTAGTGGATGTGGTGGTGGATGTGCTGGTGGAGGACATGATAGTGGTGGATGTGGTAGTGGATGTGGTTGTGGATGTGGTGGTGGATATGGTGAATGTGGTGGTGGTGGACGATGTGGTGTGGTGATGGTGGAAGTGATGGTGGACGTGGTGGTGGTGGATGTGGTGGTAGACATGGTGGTGGTGGATGTGGTAGATGAGGTATTGGTGGTGGTGGATGTGGTGGTGGAGGACATGGTGGTGGTGGTGGTGGATGTGGTGGTGGTGGACGTGGTGGTGGTGAACATGGTGGTGCTGGATATGGTAGTGGTGGTGGACGTGGATATGGTGGTGGTGGATGTGGTGGTGGATGTGGTGGTGGTGGAGGATGTTGTAGCAGTGGTGGACGTGGTGGTGGACATGGTGGATGTGGAGGTGGTGGACATGGTAGTGCTGGTGGATGTGGTGGTGATTTGGTGGTGGTGGTGGACCTAGTGGTGGACATGGTGGTGGATGTGTTGGATGTGGTGCTGGTGGGCATGGTGGTGGTGGATGTGGTGGTGGATGTGGTGGTGGACGTGGAGTGGTGGACATGGTGGTGGTGGTGGAGGACATGGGGCAGACATGGTGGTAGTGAAGGACGTGGTGGTGGTGGATGTGGTGGTGGTGGACGTAGTGAAGGTGGACATGGTGACGGAGGTGGATGTGGTGGACATGGTGGGAGATGTGGTGGATGTTGTGGTGGTAGACGTGCTGGTGGTGGTGGACCTGGTGGTGGCGGTTGTGGACTTGGTGGTTGTGGTCGTGGACGTGGTGGTCGTGGACGTGGTGGTGATGGATGTGGTGGTGGATGTGCTGGTGGTGGACGTGCTGATGGTGGATCTGGTTGTGGGCGTGGTGGGTGGACGTGGTGGTGGACATGGTGGAGGACATGGTGGTGGTTGAGGATGTGGTGGTGGTTGAGGATGTGGATGTGGTGGTGGATGTGGTGGTGGATGTGGTGGTGGATATGCTGGAGGTGGCGAATGTAATAGATGTGGTGGTGGAGGACATGGTGGTGGTAGAAGTGGTGGTGGTGGTGGTGGATCTGGAGGTGGGCGTGGTAGGAGAAGTGGTGGTGGACATGGTGGTGGACATTGTGGTGGTGGACATGGTGGTGGATGTGGTGAAAATGGTGGTGGACGTGGTGGTAGTGAAGGATGTGGTGGATGTGGTGGTGGTGGACGTGGTGGTGGTGGATGTGGTGGTGGTGATGGATGTTGTAGTGGTGGTGGATGTAGTGGTGGACATGGTGGCAGTGGTGGACATGGTGGTGGTAGTGGATGTGCTGGTGGATGTGGTGGTGGTGGATGATGTGGTGGATGTGGTGGTGGATGTGGTGGTGGTGGATGTGGTGGAAATGGTGGTGGTAGATGTGGTGGTGGTAAAGGACGTGGTGGTGGTGGATGTGGTGGATGAGGTATTGGTGGTGGTGGTGGATGTGGTGGTGGAGGACATGGTAGTGGTGGAGGACATGATGGTGGATGTGGTGGTGGTGGACGTGGTGGTGGTGATGGACGTGGTGGTGGTGGATGTGGTGGTGGACGTGCTGGTGGTGGATCTGGTTGTGGGTGTGGTGGTGGCTGTGGTGGGTGGACATGGTGGTGGATGTTGTGGTCATGGTGGATGTGGTGGACGAGGTGGATGTGGTGGACGAGGTGGTGATGGATGACATGGTGGTGGATGTGGTGGTGGTGGAGGACATGGTGGTGGTGGATGTGGTGGTGGTGGATGTGGTAGACATGGTGGTGAAGGACATGGTGGTGGATTTGGTGGTGGTGGGCGTGATGGGGGATGTGATGTTGGACATGGTGGTGGTGGACATGGTGGTGGTGGACATGGTGGTTGTTGACGTGGTTGTGGAGGACATGGTGGATGTGGTAGTAGATGTGGTGGACGTGGTGGTGGTAGAGGATCTGGTGGTGGTGGACGTGGTAGTGGATGTGGTGGTAGTGAAGGATGTGGTGGATGTGGTGGACGAGGTGGTGGTGGATGACATGTTGGTGGATATGGTGGTGGATGTGGTGGTAGATGTGGTGGTGGACATGGTGGTGGTGGACGTGGTGGTGGATGTGGTGGTGGACATGGTGGTGGTGGTGGTGGACATGGTGGATGTGGTGGTGGACGATGTGGTAGTGGATTTAATGGTGGTGGACATGGTGGTGGAAGTTGTGGTGGTGGTGGATGTGGTGGTGGATGTGGTGGTGGTGAACATAGTGGTGGTGGATATGGTGGTGGATGTGGTGGATATGGTGGATGTGGTGGTGATGGTGGACGTGGTGGTGGTGGATGTGGTGGTGGTGGTGGTGGACGTGCTGGTGGTGGATCTGGTTGTGGGTGTGGTGGTGGCCGTGGTGGGTGGACATGGTGGTGGATGTTGTGGTCGTGGTGGATGTGGTGGACGAGGTGGTGGTGGATGACATGGTGGTGGATGACATGGTGGTGGATGACATGGTGGTGGATGTGGTGGTGGTGGAGGACATGGTGGTGGTGGACATGGTGGTGGTGGATGTGGTGGACATGGTGGACATGGTGGTGAAGGACATGGTGGTGGATTTGGTGGTGGTGGGCGTGATGGGGGGATGTGATGTTGGACATGGTGGTGGTGGACATGGTGGTGGTGGACATGGTGGTTGTTGACGTGGTTGTGGAGGACATGGTGGATGTGGTAGTAGATGTGGTGGACGTGATGGTGGTAGAGGATCTGCTGGTGGTGGACGTGGTAGTGGATGTGGTGGTAGTGAAGGACGTGGTGGATGTGGTGGATGAGGTGGATGTGGTGGACGAGGTGGTGGTGGATGACATGTTGGTGGATGTGGTGGTGGACATGGTGGTGGATGTGGTGTTAGATGTGGTGGTGGACGTGGTGGTGGTGGACGTGGTGGTGGACGTGGTGGTGGTGGACGTGGTGGTGGATATGGTGGATGTGGTGGTGATGGTGGACGTGGTGGTGGTGGATGTGGTGGTGGTGGTGGATGTTGTAGTGGTGATGGATATGGTGGTGGCGGACATGATGGTGTTGGATGTGGTGGAGGTGGTGGACGTGGAGGTGGTGGACGTGGATGTGGTGGTGGATGTGGTGGTGGATATGGTGGATGTGCTGGTGGTGGACGATGTGGTGGTGGTGATGGTGGATGTGATGGTGGACGTGGTGGTGGTGGATGTGGTGGAAATGGTGGTGGTGGATGTGGTGGTGGAGGACATGGTGGTGTTGGATGTGGTGGTGGTGGACATGGTGGAAGTTGTGGTGGTGGTGGATGTGGTGGTGGAGGTGGTGGTGGAGGACATGGTGGTGGATGTGGTGGAAATGGTGGTGGTGGTCGTGGTGGTGGACATGGTGGTGGTGGACATGCTGGTGGTGGATCTGGTTGTGGGTGTGGTGGTGGACGTGGTGGGTGGACATGGTGGTGGATGTTGTGGTTGTGGTGGATGTGTTGGTGGACATGGTGGATGACATGGTGGTGGATGTGGTGGTGGTGGACATGGTGGTGGTAGATGTGGTGGACATGGTGGACGTGGTGGTGGAAGACATGGATGTAGTGGTGATGGATCTGGTGGTGGGCGTGATGGGGGATGTGATGGTGGACATGGTGATGGTGGACATGGTGGTGGACGTGGTGGTGGACGTGGTGGTGGTGGTTGACATGGTGGTGGTGGTGGACATGGTGGTGGTGGATGTGGTGGTGGTGGTGGACGTGCTGGTGGTGGATCTGGTTGTGGGTGTGGTGGTGGCCGTGGTGGGTGGACATGGTGGTGGATGTTGTGGTCGTGGTGGATGTGGTGGACGAGGTGGTGGTGGATGACATGGTGGTGGATGACATGGTGGTGGATGACATGGTGGTGGATGACATGGTGGTGGATGTGGTGGTGGAGGACATGGTGGTGGTGGACATGGTGGTGGTGGATGTGGTGGACATGGTGGACATGGTGGTGAAGGACATGGTGGTGGATTTGGTGGTGGTGGGAGTGATGGGGGGATGTGATGTTGGACATGGTGGTGGTGGACATGGTGGTGGTGGACATGGTGGTTGTTGACGTGGTTGTGGAGGACATGGTGGATGTGGTAGTAGATGTGGTGGACGTGATGGTGGTAGAGGATCTGCTGGTGGTGGACGTGGTAGTGGATGTGGTGGTAGTGAAGGACGTGGTGGATGTGGTGGATGAGGTGGATGTGGTGGACGAGGTGGTGGTGGATGACATGTTGGTGGATGTGGTGGTGGACATGGTGGTGGATGTGGTGTTAGATGTGGTGGTGGACGTGGTGGTGGTGGACGTGGTGGTGGACGTGGTGGTGGTGGACGTGGTGGTGGACATGGTGGTGGTGGTGGTGGACATGGTGGATGTGGTGATGGACGATGTGGTAGTAGATTTAATGGTGGTGGACATGGTGGTGGAAGTTGTGGTGGTGGTGGATGTGGTGGTGTATGTGGTGGTGGTGAACATAGTGGTGGTGGATATGGTGGTGGATGTGGACGTGGTGGATATGGTGGATGTGGTGGTGATGGTGGACGTGGTGGTGGTGGATGTGGTGGTGGTGGTGGATGTTGTAGTGGTGATGGATATGGTGGTGGCGGACATGATGGTGTTGGATGTGGTAGAGGTGGTGGACGTGGAGGTGGTGGACGTGGATGTGGTGGTGGATGTGGTGGTGGACATGGTGGTGGTGGACATGGTAGTGGATGTGGTTGTGGATGTGGTGGTGGATATGGTGGATGTGCTGGTGGTGGACGATGTGGTGGTGGTGATGGTGGATGTGATGGTGGACGTGGTGGTGGTAAAGGACGTGGTGGTGGTGGATGAGGTATTGGTGGTAGATGTGGTGGTGGAGGACATGGTGGTGTTGGATGTGGTGGTGGTGGACATGGTGGTGGATGTGGTGGTGATGGACGTGGTGGTGGTGGATGTGGTTGTAGGTGGTGGTGGAGGACATGTTGGTGGATGTGGTGGAAATGGTGGTGGTGGTCGTGGTGGTAGACATGGTGGTGGTGGACATGCTGGTGGTGGATCTGGTTGTGGGTGTGGTGGTGGACGTGGTGGGTGGACATGGTGGTAGATGTTGTGGTCGTGGTGGATGTGTTGGTGGACATGGTGGATGACATGGTGGTGGATGTGGTGGTGGTGGACATGGTGGTGGTGGATGTGGTGGACATGGTGGACGTGGTGGTGGAGGTGGTGGTGGAGGACATGGATGTGGTGGTGGTGGATCTGGTGGTGGGCCTGATGGGGGATGTGATGGTGGACATGGTGATGGTGGACATGGTGGTGGACGTGGTGGTGGATGTGGTGGTGGTGGACATGGTGGTGGTGGATGTGGTGGACATGGTGGACATGGTGGTGAAGGACATGGTGGTGGATTTGGTGGTGATGGGCGTGATGGGGGGATGTGATGTTGGACATGGTGGTGGTGGACATGGTGGTGGATGTGGTGGTGGTTGACATGGTTGTGGAGGACATGGTGGTGGTGGTGGATGTGGTAGTAGATGTGGTGGACGTGGTGGTGGTAGAGGATCTGGTGGTGGTGGACGTGGTAGTGGACGTGGTGGTAGTGAAGGACGTGGTGGATGTGGTGGACGAGGTGGATGTGGTGGACGAGGTGGATGTGGTGGACGAGGTGGTGGTGGATGACATGTTGGTGGATGTGGTGGTGGACATGGTGGATGTGGTGGTAGATGTGGTGGTGGACATGGTGGTGGTGGACGTGGTGGACGTGGTGGTGGTGGACATGGTGGTGGACGATGTGGTAGTGGATTTAATGGTGGTGGACATGGTGGCGGAAGTGGTGGTGGTGGTGGATGTGGTGGTGGTGGATATGGTGGATGTGGTGGTGATGGTGGACGTGGTGGTGGTGGATGTGGTGGTGGTAGTGGATGTTGTAGTGGTGATAGATATGGTGGTGGCGGACATGATGGTGTTGGATGTGGTGGAGGTGGTGGATGTGGAGGTGGTGGACGTGGATGTGGTGGTGGATGTGGTGGTGGATGTGGTGGTGGACATGGTAGTGGTGGTGGACATGGTGGTGGTGGACATGGTAGTGGATGTGGTTGTGGATGTGGTAGTGGATATGGTGGTGGTGGACGATGTGGTGGTGGTGATGGTGGATGTGATGGTGGACGTGGTGGTGGTGGATGTGGTGAAAATGGTGGTGGTAGTAAAGGACGTGGTGATGGTGGATGTGGTGGACGAGGTATTGGTGGTGGTGGTTGTGGTGGTGGAGGACATGGTGGTGGTGGAGGATGTGGTGGTGGTGGATGTGGTGGTGGTGGACATGGTGGTGGATGTGGTGGTGATGGACGTGGTGGTGGTGGATGTGGTGGACGTGGTGGTGGAGGAGGACATGGTGGTGGATGTGGTAGAAATGGTGGTGGTGGACGTGGTGGACGTGCTGGTGGTGGGTGGACATGGTGGTGGATGTTGTGGTCGTGGTAGATGTGTTGGTGGACATGGTGGATGACATGGTGGTGGATGTGGTGGTGGTGGACATGGTGGTGGTGGTGGATGTGGTGGACATGGTGGACGTGGTAGTGGAGGTGGTGGTGGTGGACATGGATGTGGTGGTGGTGGATCTGGTGGTGGGCGTGATGGGGGATGTGATGGTGGACATGGTGGTGGTGGATATGGTGGTGGATGTGGTGGTGGTTGACATGGTTGTGGAGGACATGGTGGTGGTGGTGGATGTGGTAGTAGATGTGGTGGTGGACTTGGTGGTGGTGGAGGGTCTGGTGGTGGTGGTGGTGGACATGGTGGTGGATGTGGTGGAAATGGTGGTGTGGACGTGGTAGTAGTGAAGGACATGGTGGATGTGGCGGACGAGGTGGATGTGGTGGATGAGGTGGTGGTGGATGTGATGGTGGTGGATGATATGTTGGTGGATGTAGTGGTGGACATGGTGGTGGTGGATGTGGTGGTGGTGGACATGGTGGACGTGGTGGAAATGGTGGTGGTAGACGTGGTGGTGGTAAAGGATGTGGTGGATGTGGTGGAGGAGGTATTGGTGGTGGTGGATGTGGTGGTAGAGGACATGGTGGTGGTGGAGTACGTGGTGGTGGTGGATGTGGTGGTGATGGATGTGGTGGTGGTGGATGTGGTGGACGTGGTGGTGGAGGTGGTGGTGGAGGACATAGTGGTGGATGTGGTGGACATGGTGGTGGTGGATGTGGATGTGCTGTGTTGGATCTGGTTGTGGGTTTGGTGGTGGGCGTGGTGGGTGGACATGGTGGTGGATGTTGTGGTCGTGGTGGATGTGGTGGACCAGGTGGTGGTGGATGTGGTGGTGGACATGGTGGATGACATGGTGGTGGACGTGGTGGTGGTGGTGGACATGGTGGTGGTGGATGTGGTGCACATGGTGGACGTGGTGGTGGTGGTGGAGGACATGGATGTGGTGATGGTGAATCTGGTGGTGGGCGTGATGGGGGACGTGATGGTGGACATGGGGGTGGTGGTGGACATGGTGGTGGTGGATGTGGTGGTGGACGTGGTGGTGGTGGATGTGGTGGAAATGGTGGTGGTAGACGTGGTGGTGGTAAAGGATGTGGTGGTGGTGGATGTGGTGGACGAGGTATTGGTGGTGGTGGTGGATGTGGTGGTGGAGGACATGGTGGTGGTGGAGGACGTGGTGGATGTGGTGGTGGTGAACATAGTGGTGGTGGATATGGTGGTGGACATGGACGTGGTGGATATGGTGGATGTGGTGGCAGAGTGGATGTGGTGGTGGTGGATGTTGTGGTGGATGTGGTGGTGGACATGGTGGATGTGGTAGTAGCCTAGTTGGTGGTAGACGTGGTGGTGGATGTGGTGGTGGTGGACATGGTGGTGGAGGTGGTGGACGTGGAGGTGGTGGAGGTGGTGATGGATGTGGTGGTGGACACCGTGGTGGTTGACATGGTGGTGGAGGACATGGTGGCAGTGGTGGACATGGTGGTGGTAGTGGATGTGGTGGCGGATGTGCTGGTGGAGGACATGGTGGTGGAGGACATGGTAGTGGTGGATGTGATAGTGGATGTGGTTGTGGATGTGGTGGTGGATATGGTGGATGTGGACGATGTGGTGGTGGTTATGGTGGATGTGATGGTGGTAGATGTGGTGGTGGTAAAGGACGTGGTGGATGTGGTGGATGAGGTATTGGTGGTGGTGGTGGATGTTGTGGTGGAGGACGATGTGGTGGTGGATGTGGTGGTGGACGTGGTGGTGATGGACATGGTGGTGGTGGATGTGGAGGTGGATGTGGTAGTGGTAGACGTGCGGGTGGTGGATCTGGTTGTAGGTGTGGTGGGCATGGTGGGTGGACATGGTGGTGGATGTTGTGGTCGTGGTGGACAACGTGGTGGTGGATGTGGTGGTGGATGTGGTGGTGGACATGGTGGTGGATAACATGGTGGTGGATGTGGATGTGGTGGTGGTGGACATGGTGGTGGTGGACGTGGTGAACATGGTGGACATGGTGGTGGAGGTGGTGGTAGTGGTGGAGGACATGGTGGTGTATGTGGTGGTGGTGGATCTGGTGGTGGGCATGATGATGGACATGGTGGTGGTGGACGTGGTGGTGGTTGACGTGGTTGTGGAGGACATGGTGGTGGTGGTGGATGTGGTAGTAGATGTGGTGGTGGACGTGGTGGTGATGGAGGATCTGGTGGTGGTGGATGTGGTAGTGGATGTGATGGTACACGTGGTGGTGGACGTGGTGGTGGATGTGGTAGGGGATGTGGTGGTGATGGTGGATGTGGTAGGGGTGAAGTATGTGGCGGTGGACATGGTGGTGGTGGATGTGGTGGTGGTGGATGTGGTGGACGAGGTGGTGGTGGTGAATGTGGTGGTGGTGGACATGGTGGACGTGGTGGTGGACATGGTGGTGGTGGACATGGTAGTGATGTGGTGGATGTGGTGGTGGACGTGGTGGTGGTGGACATGGTGGTGGATGTGGTGGTGGTGGACATGGTGGTGGTGGATGACATGGTGGTGGTGGACGTGGTGGTAGATGTGGTTGTGGAGGATGTGGTGGTGGACATGGTGGTGGATGACATGGTGGTGGTGGTTGACATGGTGATGGTGGTTGACATGGTAGTGGTGGACATGGTGGTGGTGGATGTGATGGTGGTGGACATGGTGGTGGACATGCTGGTGGTGGACATGCTGGTGGTGGACATGGTGGTGGTGGTGGACATGGTGGTGGTGGTGGACATGGTGATGGTGGTGGACATGGTGGTGGAGGATGTGATGGTGTAAAATGAAGGGGGTAAGTATGGTGGTGGATGTGGTGATGGTGGTGGACGTGGTGGTGATGGTGGGTGTGGTGGTGGATATGGTGGCAGTGGATATGGTGGCGGTGGTGGTCTTGGTGGTGGATATGGTGGTGGTCGTGGATGTGGTGGTAGTTGTGGATGTGGTGGTGGCGGATATGGTGGATGTGGTGGTGGAGGACATGGTGGTGGTGGAGGACATGGTGGTGGTGGACGTGGTGGTGGTGGATGTGGTGGTGGTGGTGGATGTTGTAGTGGTGGGGGATGTGGTGGTGGACATGGTGGTGATTTGGTGGTGGTGGTGGTGGACGTGGTAGTGGTGGATGTGGTAGTTGTGGACCTGGTGGTGGACCTGGTGGTGGTGGTGGACATGGTGGTGGACATGGTGGTGGTAGATGTGGTAATGGTGGATGTGGTAATGGTGGACGTGGTGGATGTGGTAGTGGTGGATGTGGTGGTGGAGGTGGATATGTTGGACATGGTGGTGGATGTGGTAGTAGACGTGGTGGAGGATCTGGTGGTGGTGGACATGGTGGTGGTGGATGTGGTGGGGGATGTGGTAGTGGTGGTGGATGTGGTGGGGGTGAAGTATGTGGTGGTGGACGTGGTGGTGGTGGATGTGGTGGATGTGGTGGACGAGGTGGTGGTGGTAGAGGTGGTGGATGTGGTGGTGGTGGACATGGTGGTGGTGGACGTGGTGGTGGTGAAGGACATGGTGGATGTGGTGGTGGACATGGTGGTGGACATGGTGGTGGATTACATGGTGGTGGGGGTTGACATGGTGATGGTGGTTGACATGGTGATGGTGGATGTGGTGGTGGTGGAGGATGTGGTGGTATAGGATGAGGTGGTAAGCGTGGTGGTGGACGTGGTGGTGGTTGTGGACGTGGTGATGGTGGTGGACGTGGTGGTGATGGTGGGTGTGGTGGTGGATATGGTGGCAGTGGATATGGTTTTGATGGTGGACGTGGTGGTGGATGTGGTGGTGGATGTGGTGGTAGTTGTGGTGGATGTGGTAGTAGTTTTGGATGTGATGGTGGCCTAGTTGGTGGTGGTTGACGTGGTGGTGGACATGGTGATGGTGGATGTGGTGGTGGTGGACGTGGTGATGGATGTAGATGTGGTGGTGGTGGATATGGTGGATGTGGTGGTGGAGGACATGGTGGTGATGGACGTGGTGGTCGTGGACGTGGTGGTGGTAGATGTGGTGGTGGTGGATGTGGTGGTGGACGTGGTAGTGGTGGACGTGCTGGTGGTGGATCTGGTTGTAGGTGTGGTGGTGGGCATGGTGGGTAGACATGGTGGTGGATGTTGTGGTCGTGGTAGATGTGGTGGACAAGGTGGTGGTGGATGTGGTGGTGGACATGGTGGTGGATGTGGTGGTGGATGTGGTGGTGGTGGACATGGTGGTGGTGGATGTGGTGGACATGGTGGTGGTGGATGTGGTGGACATGGTGGTGGTGGATGTGGAGGACATGGTGGTGGTGGATGTGGTGGTGGTGGATGTTGTAGTGGTGGGGGATGTGGTGGTGGACGTGGTGGAGGATCTGGTGGTGGTGGATGTGGTAGTGGATGTGGTGGTGGACGTGGTGGGGGATGTGGTGGACATGGTGGTGGATGTGGTGGTGGTGGATGTGGTGGACGAGGTGGTGGTGGTGGATGTGGTGGTGGTGGACATGGTGGTGAATGTGGTGGTGGTGGACATGGTGGATGTGGTGGACATGGTGGTGGTGGAAGTGGTGGTGGTGGAAGTGGTGGTGATGTGGTGGTGGACATGGTGGTGGATGTGGTGGTGGTGGACATGGTGGTGGTGGACGTGGTGGTGGTGAAGGACATGGTGGATGTGGTGGTGGTGGACATGGTGGTGGTGGATGTGGTTGTGGACATGGTGGTGGATGACATGGTGGTGGATGACATGGTGGTGGATGACATGGTGGTGGTGGACATGGTGGTGGTTGACGTGGTGGTGGACATGGTGGTGGTGGATGTGGTGGTGGTGGAGGATGTGGTGGTGGTGGATATGGTGGTGGGGTTGTGGTGGTGTAGGATGAGGTGGTAAGCATGGTGGTGGACATGGTGGTGGTGGTTGTGGACATGGTGATGGTGGTGGACATGGTGGTGATGGTGGGTGTGGTGGTGGATATGGTGGTAGTGGATATGGTGGCGGTGGTGGTCTTGGTGGTGGATGTGGTGGTGGTGGATGTGGTGGTAGTTGTGGTGGATGTGGTGGTAGTTGTGGATGTGGTGGTGGCCTAGTTGGTGGTGGTGGACGTGGTGGTGTGCATGGTGATGGTGGATGTGGTGGTGGTGAACGTGGTGGTGGATGTAGATGTGGTGGTGGTGGATATGGTGGATGTGGTGGTGGAGGACATGGTGGTGGACGTGGAGGTGGTGGTGGACAAGGTGGTGGCGGACATGGTGGTGGAGGACATGGTGGCAGTGGTGCACATGGTGGTGGTAGTGGATGTGGGGGTGGTGGTAGTGGACGTGGTAGTGGTGGATGTGGTAGTTGTGGACCTGGTGGTGGTGGTGGACATGGTGGTGGATGTGTTGGACATGGTGGTGGTGGATGTGGTGTCGGTGGATGTCATGGTGGACGTGGTGGTGGACATGGTGGTGGTGGACATGGTGGTGGTGGATGTGGTAGTGGTGGACATGGTGGTGGTAGATGTGGTAGTGGTGGATGTGGTGGTGGAGGTGGATGTGGTGGACATGGTGGGGGATGTGGTGGATGTTGTGGTGGTGGTGGGCATGCCGGTGGACCTGGTAGTGGTGAATGTGGTGGTGGTGGGTGTGGTGGTGGTCGTGGACGTGGTGGTGGTGGATGTGGTGGAAATGGTGGTGGTGGATGTGGTGGAAATGGTGGTGGTGGACGTGGTGGTGGTGAAGGACATGGTGGATGTGGTGGTGGACATGGTAGTGGTGGATGTGGTGGATGACATGGTGGTGGATGTGGTGGTGGTGGACATGGTGGTGGTGGATGTGGTGGTGGTGGACATGGTGGTGGTGGACATGGTGGTGGTGGTTGACATGGTGGTGGTGGACATGGTGGTGGTGGACATGGTGGTGGTGTAGGATGAGGTGGTAAGTGTGGTGGTGGATGTGGTGGTGGTTGTGGACGTGGTGATGGTGGTGGACGTGGTGGTGATGGTGGGTGTGGTGGTGGATACGGTGGTGGTCTTGGTGGTGGATGTGGTTGTGGTGGTGGTGGATGTGGTGGTGGTAGTTGTGGTGGATGTGGTGGTAGTTATGGACGTGGTGGTGGCCTAGTTGGTGGTGGTGGATGTGGTGGTGGTGGTGGACGTGGCGGTGGTGGATGTGGAGGTGGTGGACTTGGTGGTGTTGGTGGACGTGGTGGTGGATGTAGACATGGTGGATGTAGATGTGGTGGTGGTGGATATGGTGGATGTGGTGGTGGAGGACATGGTGGTGGTGGATGTGGTGGTGGTGGACGTGGTGGTGGGGGATGTGGTGGTGGACGTGGTGGTGGTGGATGTGGTGGTGGTGGTGGATGTTGTAGTGGTGGGGGATGTGGTGGTGGACATGGTGGTGATTTGGTGGTGGTGGTGGTGGACATGGTAGTGGTGGATGTGGTAGTTGTGGACCTGGTGGTGGAGGTGGACATGGTTGTGGATGTGTTGGTGGATGCGTTGGACATGGTGGTGGTAGATTTGGTGTCGGTGGATGTTGTGGTGGATGTGGTGGTGGACATGGTGGTGGTGGATGTGGTAGTGGTGGACATGGTGGTGGTGGACGTGGTGGTGGTGGATGTGGTGGTGGAGTTGGATGTGGTGGACATGGTGGGGGATATGGTGGATGTTGTGGATGTTGTGATGGTGGTGGACGTGCCGGTGGACCTTGTGGTGGTGAATGTGGTGGTGGTGGATGTGGTGGTGGTCGTGGATGTGATGGTGGTTGTCGTGGACGTGTTGGTGGTGGATGTGGTGGTGGTGGTGGACATGGTGGTAGATGTGGTGGAAATGGTGGTGGAGGACATGGTGGTAGATGTGGTAGTAGATGTGGTGGTGGATGTGGTGGTAGATGTGGTGGTGGATGTGGTGGTGGATGTGGTAGTGGATGTGGTGGTGGATGTGGTGGAAATGGTGATGGTAGACGTGGTGGTAGTGAAGGACATGGTGGATGTGGTGGACGAGGTGGATGTGGTGGACAAGGTGGTGGTGGATGTGGTGGTGGTGGATGACATGGTGGATGTGGTGGTGGACGTGGTGGTGGACATGGTAGTGGTGGTGGACATGGTGGACATGGTGGTAGTGGATGTGGTGGTGGACGTGATGGTGGTGGATGTGGTGGTGGATGTGGTAGAAATGGTGGTGGTAGACGTGGTGGTGGTAAAGGACGTGGTGGTGGTGGATGTGGTGGATGAAGTATTGGTGGTGGTGGTGGATGTGGTGGTGGAGGACGTGGTGGGCGTGGTGGTGGTGGTGGAGGACATGGTGATGGATTTGGTGGAAATGGTGGTGGTGGACGTGGTGGTAGTGGTCGTGGACGTGGTGGTGGTGGATCTGGTTGTGAGTATGGTGTGGGCGTGGTGGGTGGACATGGTGGTGGATGTTGTGGTCATGTTGGATGTGGTGGACGAGGTGGTGGTGGATGTGGTGGACATGTGGTGGTGGTGGAGGACATGGATGTGGTGGATCTGGTAGTGGGCGTGATGGGGGGATGTGATGGTGGACATGGTGGTGGTGGACGTGGTGGTGGTTGACATGGTTATGGAGGACATGGTGGTGGTGGTGGTGGTGGATGTGGTAGTAGATGTGGTGGTGGACGTGGTGGTGGTGGATGTGGTGGAAATGGTGATGATAGACGTGATGGTGATACAGGACGTGGTGGTGGTGGATGTGGTGGATGAGGTATTGGTGGTGGTGGTGGATGTACTGGTAGAGGACATGGTGGTGGTGGAGGACATGGTGGTGGTGGATGTGGTAGACGTGGTGGTGGATGTGGTGGTGATGGACGTGGTGGTGGTGGATGTGGTGGACGTGGTGGTGGTGGAGGACATGGTGGTGGTGGATGTGGTGGAAATGGTGGTTGTGGACGTGGTGGTGGTGGTCGTGGACGTGGTGGTGGTGGATGTGGTGGTGGACGTGGTGGATGTGCTGGTGGTGGATCTGGTTGTGGGTGTGGTGGTGGGCGTGGTGGGTTGACATGGTGGTGAATGTTGTGGTATTGGTGGATGTGGTGGATGAGGTGGTGGTGGATGTGGTGGTGGACATGGTGGTGGACGTGGTGGTGGTGGACGTGGTGGTGGTGGACATGGTGGTGGTGGATGTGGGGGACATGGTGGACGTGGTGGTGGAGGAGGACATGGATGTGGTGGTGGTGGTGGTGGATCTGGTGGTGGGCGTGATGAGGGGATGTGATGGTGGACATGGTGGTGGTGGACATGGTGGTGGTGGACGTGGTGGTGGTTGACATGGTTGTGGAGGACATGGTGGTGGTGGTGGACGTGGTTGTGGTGGACGTGGTGGTGGATGTGGTGGTAGATGTGGTGGTAGTGGACGAGGTGGATGTGGTGGACGATGTGGTGGTGGTGGATGACATGTTGGTGGATGTGGTGGTGGACATGGTGGATGTGGTGGACGTGGTGGTGGTGGTGGATGTGGTGGAGGTGGACATGGATGTGGTGGACGTGGTGGTGGTGGACATGGTGGTGGTGGATGTGGGGGACATGGTGGACGTGGTGGTGGAGGAGGACATGGATGTGGTGGTGGTGGATCTGGTGGTGGGCGTGATGAGGGGATGTGATGGTGGACATGGTGGTGGTGGACATGGTGGTGGTGGACGTGGTGGTGGTTGACATGGTTGTGGAGGACATGGTGGTGGTGGTGGACGTGGTTGTGGTGGACGTGGTGGTGGATGTGGTGGTAGTGGTGGACGAGGTGGATGTGGTGGACGAGGTGGATGTGGTGGACGATGTGGTGGTGGTGGATGACATGTTGGTGGATGTGGTGGTGGACATGGTGGATGTGGTGGACGTGGTGGTGGTGGACATGGTGGTGGTGGATGTGGAGGTGGACGAGGTGGTGGTGGATGTGGTGGTGGAGGTGGTGGTGGTGGACGTGGTGGTGGAAGTGGTGGTGGATATGGTGGTGGTGGACATGGACGTGGTGGATATGGTGGATGTGGTGGTGGTGATGGACATGGTGGATGTGGTGGTGGTGATGGACATGATGGTGGTGGTGGATGTGGTGGTGGTAGATGTTGTAGTGGTGGTGGCTATGGTGGTGGACATGATGGATGTGGTAGTGGCCTAGTTGGTGGTAGAAGTAGTGATGGATGTGGTGGTGGTGGACATGGTGGTGGTGGACATGGTGGTGGATGTGGTGGATGTGGAGGTGGTGGACGTGGAGGTGGTGGTGGACAAGGTGGTGGTGGATGTGGTGGACGTGGAGGTGGTGGACGTGGACAAGGTGGTGGTGGACATGGTGGTGGAGGACATGGTGGCAGTGGATGTGGTAGTGGATGTGGTTGTGGATGTGTTGGTGGATATGGTGGATGTGGACGATGTGGTGGTGGTGGATGTGATGGTGGATGTGGTGGTGGTGGTGGATGTGGTGGAAATGGTGGTGGACATGGTGGTGGTAAAGGACGTGGTGGTGGATGTGGGGGACGAGGTTTTGGTGGTGGTGGTGGATATGGTGGTGGAGGACAAGGTGGTGGTGGTGGACGTGGTGGTGGATGTGGTGGTGATGGACATGGTGGTGGTCGATGTGGTGGACGTGGAGGTGGTGGACGTGGAGGTGGTGGTGGACAAGGTGGTGGTGGATGTGGTGGACGTGGAGGTGGTGGACGTGGAGGTGGTGGTGGACAAGGTGGTGGAGGACATGGTGGCAGTGGATGTGGTAGTGGATGTGGTTGTGGATGTGTTGGTGGATATGGTGGATGTGGACGATGTGGTGGTGGTGGATGTGATGGTGGACGTGGTGGTGGATGTGGTGGAAATGGTGGTGGACATGGTGGTGGTAAAGGACGTGGTGGTGGATGTGGGGGACGAGGTTTTGGTGGTGGTGGTGGTGGATGTGGTGGTGGAGGACAAGGTGGTGGTGGACGTGGTGGTGGTGGATGTGGTGGAAATGGTGGTGGTGGAAGTGGTCGTGGACGTGGTGGTGGTGGATGTGGTGGTGGACGTGGTAGTGGTGGACGTGCTGGTGGTGGATCTGATTGTAGGTGTGGTGGTGGTCATGGTGGGTGGACATGGTGGTGGATGTTGTGGTCATGGTGGATGTTGTGGTCATGGTGGATGTTGTGGTCATGGTGGATGTGGTGGACAAGGTGGTGGTGGACATGGTGGTGGATGACATGGTGGTGGATTGGGTGGTGGTGGACATGGTGGACGTGGTGGTGGAGGTGGTAGTGGAGGACATGGTGGTGGATGTGGTGGTGGTGGATCTGGTGGTGGGTGTGATTGGGGGATGTGATGGACATGGTGGTGTTGGACATGGTGGTGGTGGATATGGTGGACATGGTGGTGGTTGATGTGGTTGTGGAGGACATGGTGGTGGTGGATGTGGTAGTAGATGTGGTGGTGGACGTGGTGGAGGATCTGGTGGTGGTGGATGTGGTAGTGGATGTGGTGGTGGACGTGGTGGGGGATGTGGTGGTGGATGTGGTGGGGGTGAAGTATGTGGTGGTGGACATGGTGGTGGTGGATGTGGTGGACATGGTGGTGGATGTGGTGGTGGTAGATGTGGTGGACGAGGTGGTGGTGGATGTGGTGGTGGTAGACATGGTGGTGGTGGTGGATGTGGTGGTGGTGGACATGGTGGTGGTGGATGTGGTGGACGTGGTGGTGGAGGACATGGTGGATGTGGTGGACATGGTGGTGGTGTAAGTGGTGGTGATGTGGTGGTGGACGTGGTGGTGGACGTGGTGGTGGATGTGGTGGTGGTGGACATGGTGGTGGTCGACGTGGTGGTGGTGAAGGACATGGCGGATGTGGTGGTGGTGGACATTGTGGTGGTGGACATGGTGGTGGATGACATGGTGGTGGATGTGGTGGCGGTGGATCTGGTGGTGGGCGTGATTGGGGGATGTGATGGACATGGTGGTGGTGGACATGGTGGTGGTGGATATGGTGGACATGGTGGTGGTTGATGTGGTTGTGGAGGACATGGTGGTGGTGGATGTGGTAGTAGATGTGGTGGTGGATGTGGTGGAGGATCTGGTGGTGGTGGATGTGGTAGTGGATGTGGTGGTGGACGTGGTGGGGGATGTGGTGGTGGATGTGGTGGGGGTGAAGTATGTGGTGGTGGACATGGTGGTGGTGGATGTGGTGGACATGGTGGTGGATGTGGTGGTGGTGGACATGGTGGTGGTGGTGGATGTGGTGGTGGTGGACATGGTGGTGGTGGATGTGGTGGACGTGGTGGTGGAGGACATGGTGGATGTGGTGGACATGGTGGTGGTGTAAGTGGTGGTGATGTGATGGATATGGTGGTGGACGTGGTGGTGGATGTGGTGGTGGTGGACATGGTGGTGGTCGATGTGGTGGTGGTGAAGGACATGGTGGATGTGGTGGTGGTGGACATGGTGGTGGTGGATGTGGTGGTGGACATGGTGGTGGATGACATGGTGGTGGATGTGGTGGTGGTGGACATGGTGGTGGTGGTTGACATGGTGGTGATGGTGGAGGATGTGGTGGTGTAGGATGAGATGGTAAGCATGGTGGTGGACGTGGTGGTGGTTGTGGACATGGTGATGGTGGTGGACATGGTGGTGATGGTGGGTGTGGTGGTGGATATGGTGGTAGTGGATATGGTGGCGGTGGTGGTCTTGGTGGTGGATGTGGTGGTGGTGGATGTGGTGACAGTTGTGGTGGATGTGGTGGTAGTTGTGGATGTGGTGGTGGCCTAGTTGGTAGTGGTGGATGTGGTGGTGGATGTGGTGGTGTGCATGGTGATGGTGGATGTGGTGGTGGTGGACGTGGAGGTGGTGGTGGACAAGGTGGTGGTGGATGTGGTGGACGTGGAGGTGGTGGACGTGGAGGTGGTGGTGGACAAGGTGGTGGTGGACATGGTGGTGGAGGACATGGTGGCAGTGGATGTGGTAGTGGATGTGGTTGTGGATGTGTTGGTGGATATGGTGGATGTGGACGATGTGGTGGTGGTGGACGTGGTGGTGGTGGTGGATGTGGTGGAAATGGTGGTGGACATGGTGGTGGTAAAGGACGTGGTGGTGGATGTGGGGGACGAGGTTTTGGTGGTGGTGGTGGATGTGGTGGTGGAGGACAAGGTGGTGGTGGTGGACGTGGTGGTGGATGTGGTGGTGAAGGACATGGTGGTGGTCGATGTGGTGGACGTGGTGGTGGAGGACATGGTGGTGGTGGATGTGGTGGATGTGGTGGAAATGGTGGTGGTGGAAGTGGTCGTGGATGTGGTGGTGGACGTGGTAGTGGTGGACGTGCTGGTGGTGGATCTGGTTGTAGGTGTGGTGGTGGGCATGGTGGGTGGACATGGTGGTGGATGTTGTGGTCATGGTGGATGTTGTGGTCATGGTGGATGTTGTGGTCATGGTGGATGTGGTGGACAAGGTGGTGGTGGACATGGTGGTGGTGGACATGGTGGTGGATGTGGTGGTGGTGGACATGGTGGACGTGGTGGTGGAGGTGGTAGTGGAGGACATGGTGGTGGATGTGGTGGTGGTGGATCTGGTGGTGGGTGTGATTGGGGGATGTGATGGACATGGTGGTGGTGGACATGGTGGTGGTGGATATGGTGGACATGGTGGTGGTTGATGTGGTTGTGGAGGACATGGTGGTGGTGGATGTGGTAGTAGATGTGGTGGTGGACGTGGTGGAGGATCTGGTGGTGGTGGATGTGGTAGTGGATGTGGTGGTGGACGTGGTGGGGGATGTGGTGGTGGATGTGGTGGGGGTGAAGTATGTGGTGGTGGACATGGTGGTGGTGGATGTGGTGGACATGGTGGTGGATGTGGTGGTGGTAGATGTGGTGGACGAGGTGGTGGTGGATGTGGTGGTGGTGGACATGGTGGTGGTGGTGGATGTGGTGGTGGTGGACATGGTGGTGGTGGATGTGGTGGACGTGGTGGTGGAGGACATGGTGGATGTGGTGGACATGGTGGTGGTGTAAGTGGTGGTGATGTGATGGATGTGGTGGTGGACGTGGTGGTGGATGTGGTGGTGGTGGACATGGTGGTGGTCGACGTGGTGGTGGTGAAGGACATGGCGGATGTGGTGGTGGTGGACATGGTGGTGGTGGATGTGGTGGTGGACATGGTGGTGGATGACATGGTGGTGGATATGGTGGTGGTGGACATGGTGGTGGTGATGGATGTGGTGGTGATGGTGGATGTGGTGGTGGGCGAGGACGTGGTAGTGGTGGACATGGTGGTGGTGGACATGGTGGTGGTGGATATGGTGGTGGTGGACATGGTGGTGGTGGACGTGGTGGTGGTGAATGTGGTGGTGGACCTGGTGGTGGACCTGGTGGTGGACGTGGTGGTGGATGTGGCGGTGATGGACATGGTGGTGGTGAATGTGGTGGTGGATGTGGTGGTGGTGGATGTGGTGGGTGTGGTGGTAGACAGTGTGGTGGTGGACATGGTGGTGGATGTGGTGGTGGACATGGTGGTGGTGGACTATGGTGGTGGTGCACTTGGTGATGGACATGGTAGTGGACAAGATCGTGGATGTGCTGGTGGTGGACATGGTGGTGGGGGATGTGGTGGAGGACATGGTGGTAGACGTGCTGGTGGTGGAGGACATGGTGGTGGTGGTGGACGTGGTGGTGGTGGTGGATGTGGTGGAGGTGGACATGGATGTGGTGGACGTGGTGGTGGACATGGTGGTGGTGAACGTGGTGGTGGACGTGGTGGTGGACGTGGACATGCTGGTGGTGGGTGTGGTGGATGTGGTAGTGGTGGATGTGGTGGTAGACATGGTGGTGGGGGGTGTGGTGGTGGTGGTGGTAGTGGTGGTGGTATTGGTGGTGGTCGTGGTGGACATGGTGGTGGTGTACGTGGTGGTGGTGTACATGGTGGTGTAGGATATGGTGGTGGTGGACATGGTGGTGGATGTGGTGATGGTGGTGGATGTGTTGGTGGGCATGGTGGGGGGACATGATGGTGGACAATATGGTGGTGGTGGACATGATGGTGGTGGTGGATGTGGTGATGGTGGACGTGGTGGTGGATGTGGTGGTGGACATGGTGGTGGTAGATGTGGTGGATGTGGTGGACATGGTGGTGGTGGATGTGGTGGTGGTGGATGTGGTGGTGGACGTGGTGGACATGGTGGTGGATGTGCTGGTAGTGGAGGATGTGGTGGTGGTGGACATGGTGGACAATGTGGTGGTGGATGTGGTGGTGGTGGATGTGGTGGTGGTGGACATGGTTGTGGTGGACATGGTGGTGGATGTGGTGGTGGACGTGGTGGTGGTGGACATGGTGGAGGACGTGGTGGAGGTGGACATGGTGGTGGATGTGCTGGTGGTGGACATGGTGGTGGTGGTGGACCTGGTGGTGGTGGTAGTGGATGTGGTGGTGGTGGACATGGATGTGGTGGTGGTGGACGTGATGATGGTGGACCTGGTGATGGTGGACATGGTGGTGGTGGTGTTGGTGGTGGACATGGTAGTGGAGGACGTGGTGGTGGAGTTCATGGTGGTGGAGTTCGTGGTGGTGGAGCACATGGTGGTGGAGGACATGGTGGTGGACGTGGTGGTGGTGGACATGGTGGTGGATGTGCTGGTGGTGGACATGGTGGTGGTGGTGGACCTGGTGGTGGTGGTAGTGGATGTGGTGGTGGTGGACATGGATGTGGTGGTGGTGGACGTGATGATGGTGGACCTGGTGATGGTGGACATGGTGGTGGTGGTGGTGGTGGACATGGTAGTGGAGGACGTGGTGGTGGAGTTCGTGGTGGTGGAGAATGTGGTGGTGGAGCACATGGTGGTGGAGGACATGGTGATGGTGGTAGATGTGGTGGTGGTGGACATGGTAATTGTGGTGGATGTGGTGGTGGACCTGGTGGTGGATATGGTGGTGGACGTGGTGGTGGTGGACATGGTGGTGGTGGATGTGGTGGTGGTTGACGTGGTGTGGTGGTGGACATGTTGGTGGATGTGGTGGTGGACATGGTGGTGATGGTGGATGTGGTGGTGGTACACTTGGTGGTGGACATGGTGGTGGACAAGGTCGTGGATGTGGTGGTGGACATGGTGATGGGGGATGTGGTGGAGGACGTGACGGTGGTGGACATGGTGGTGGTGGACATGCTGGTGGTGGAGGCCATGGTGGTGGATATGGGGTTGGTGGATGTGGTGGTGGACATGGTGGTGGTGGACGTGGTGGTGGACATGGATGTGGTGGTGGTGGACATGGTGGACATAGTGGTGGTGGATATGATGGTGGATATGGTGGTAGTGGAGGTGGACATGGTGGTGGTGGATGTGGTGGATGTGGTAGATGTGATAGTGGATGTGGTGATGGTGGACAAGGTGCTGGTGGTGGTAGACGTGGTGGTGGTGGATGTGGTGGGGACGTGGTGGTGGGTGTGGTGGATGTGGTGTTGGTGGACGTGCTGTTTTGGACGTGCTGGTGGTGGTGGATTTTGTGGTTGTGGATATGATGGTGGTGGTGGATGTGGTGGTGGTGGACATTGTGGATGTGTTGGTGGATGTGGTGGTGGACGTGGTGGTGGTGGACGTTGTGGTGGTGGATGTGCTGGTGGTGGTGGACATGGTGGTGGAGGACATGGTGGTGTACATGGTGGTGGATGTGGTGGTGGGCATGGTGATGGGCATGGTGGTGGTGGACAGTGTAGTGGTGGATGTGGTGGTGGTGGACGTGATGATGGCGGACCTGGCGATGGTGGACATGGTGGTGGTGGTGGTGGTGGTGGTGGGCATGGTGGTGGTGGACATGGTGGTGGTGGACGTGGTGGACGTGGTGGTGGAGGACATGGTGTTGGTGGTGAACATGGTGGGTTGTGGACATGGTGGTGATAGTGGATGTGGTGGTAGACGTGGTGGTTGTAGACGTGGTGGTGGGAGTGGGTGTGGTGGTGGGCATGGTGGTGGACAGTGTGTTGGTGGATGTGGTGGTGGACGAGGTGGTGGACAAGGTGGTGGACAAGGTGGTGGACAAGGTGGTGGTGTTGTGGTGGACATGGTAGTGGTGGACGTGGTGGTGGTGGATTTGTTGGACATGGTGGTGGTGGACATGGTGGTGGTTTTGGATGTGGTGGTGGTGGACGACATGGTGGTGAAAATGGTGGTGGTGGATATGGTGGTGGTGGATGTGGTGGTGAGCGTGGTGGGGGACGTGGGGGGACGTGGGGGGACGTGGTGGTGCACACGGTGGTGACATGGTGGTGGACGTGGTGGTAGTGGATGTGGTGGTGGGCATTGTGTTGGACAGCGTGGTGGGGACGTGGTGGTGGTGGTGAACGTGGTGGTGGTGGGCGTGGAGGACATGGTGGTGGAGGACGTGTTTGTGGTGGAGGATGTGGTGGTGGTGGATGTGGTGGTGGATGTGGTTGTGGACATGATGGTGGTGGATTTGGTGGTGGACATGGTGGTGGATGTGGTGGTGGTAGGCATGGTGGTGGAAGTGGTGGACATGGTGGTGGACGTGGTGGTGGTGGATGTGGTGGTGGTGGATGTGGTGGTGGATGTGGTGGTAGCGGATGTGGTGGTGGACGTGGTGGTGGTGGACGTGGTGATGGTGGATGTGGTTGTGGTGGACATGGTGGTCGTCGTGGTGGTGGATTTGGTGGACGTGGTGGTGGTGGACATGGTGGTGGACATGGTGGACGTGGTGGTAGACGTGGTGGTGGGCATGGCAGTGGTGGACGTGGTGGTGCAGGTGGTAGACGTGGTGGTGGTGGACGTGGGGGTGGACGTGGTGGTGGTGGACGTGGTGGTAGTGGACGTGGTAGTGGTGGTGGACATGGTAGTGGTGGTGGACGTGATGACAGTGAGAAAAGGTAAAAGCAAAACAGAGTGAATGATAAAAAAAAAGAAAGCAAGATAGAGCACGAGGGAAGAAGTGATGAGAAAACTGTCACAGTAAAAGCAAAACACAAAGTAAATGGTAGCCACCTCAGCTTGTCACAGTAAAATCAAAGCAGAGTAAATGATAGCAGTGCATGAGTGAATAACTAATGCTGCTATTTTAAAGCACACGCGTGCTTGTCACAGTAAAAGCAAAACACAGTGCTGGCACTGCAATCGTGTGTTTGCTGGCTCAGGAGTGATGCGTGCGTGGTCAGCTCTTTTTGGAAGCACATACTCGTGCTTGTGGGCGCACCCCTGCTGGCTCCTGCAAGGTGGATGCCGCCACAAGCACGCGTATGTGCTTCCAAAAAGAGCAGAGCGACGGCTAAAGGTCCTTCTAAGCAGCGCATGGGCGCTGCTTAGGCGAGACCTTAAAAGGTCAATAATCACTGGAGGAGGCAGGAATACATTTAGAATACTATAAGTAGAGAATTCTCCGTTAAGGTCTCACCTAAGAATACGACGATCTTCTAGCCCACCCATTACTTACCATTGTTTGGATTCATTCTCTGTCTTGTTTTATTCCTTTTAATTGGTCAGCACATCAGTGCCTGTAGGCTTACCTTTGTCTCCACTTTTTTTCCTTTGCTTCCCTGGAGCATGGGCCAGTACTGATTGCTTTGTGTTTTTTTTTAAAGTGTTTCTTTATTGGTATTTCAAAAACATAGTACATTAGTAAAGAATACATAACTCTGAGATGGAGAGTAAGGTTTCTCAGTGGACCATCTAGTCTCATCAATATCAGTACCCTGAAGTGGATAACCAACACATCTGTATTGCCATTTAATTGTCATTTAAGTCAATAAAATATAGCATCATAATCGACAAACAAAATCCATTATATGACGTAAGAAGACAACCCTCCTCCCCTCGTGCTCAGTGCCCCTCAATGCTATCACATCGTCTCTATCTTGTGGCCGCAATGTCACAGAGAGGAGTCCTATTGTCGCCTCTTCACGGATCATCCTCTCACTCCCCAAGGGCTTAGCTCCCCGTTAAGCATGGCTGTGTGTAAAAGCCTCATGTAATTCATTGTTCAATGTATTCCCGAACCAGATGAGGTGCCAACATTATCAGCAATCAGGTCCCAAATCAGGACACCCCCTCCAAGTAGGGCGTCTGCCAATCGGTCATCTCGTCTAACCTTTTTTATATGGGCTTCTTCTGACCCGGCCCATTCCATTATATCCCTCAGCCATTCAGTCATTAGAAGAGGTCTAGGGCTCAGCCACCGGATGGCAATTCATCATTTGGCTAGGGTCAAATCAGTTTTTTCTCTTTTTGATGGGAACTAGACCCGACTGGCACTGTTTCAGTCCTCTAAGGATAGTCCAGCCTCTAGCTCTGTACAAATGGAGCAGTATCATTCCAGTAGGGCACTATTTGAGGACAGCTCCACACAAAACAGACAAAGTCCCCTGACGCATACCCACATCATACACACCCAGAATCCCTAGCTGGATAAATAGCATGCAAGAGGTTTGGCAAAAGGTATGTAATGTGTACAAAGTTATATTGAAGTAATTTAAATCTCGAGTTCACTTACCTTCCCACATTCACTTGTGAATTTGAATCAACTCAGTGGATGTGATGGGAAATTCACATAACTGATGCCTCGTGTCCTCAATCTTTAGGGTAAGTTGCGGTCTGCCCGCACAGAGGGCTCAGAATATATGTATAATGAAACTGACCTCCCATTACCGCCAACGGCATGACAAGTTTGTGTGTGGGTTCCGGGGCTTCAGGAAATCCCGGCCATATCTCCTGTGTCGTTGCTGCTATTTTAGCATATTCAAGCTATTTTAGCATATTCAAGAAATTGCACACGTCCCAGTTGAAACTGGTCAATTGTGTCCGGCATTGTGATAAATCGACACGCCGGGTATAAATCATCTGAAGTTACACAGCCTCCCGCCTGCCAAGGGTTAACGGCCATTGAGTGTGCTTTCTTTGCAAATGGCCTGATCTTCCAGAATTCTAGTGCCAGTGCGTATGTCGCTTTACGGAGCGCTCCTCGCACTGCCCTCTCCCAGAGCTTGCATACCAGTCATACTGCATGTGGCAAAGTCACAGACCTTCTGCTACCCTGTAATAATAAGGACCCTAAATCAGCATCCTCATACATGCCTGACAATAGGGACATCTCCCAATTTAGCTCATCATCAAACCAATGGAAGGCATGCTGTAGGACTGATGCCAGATAATAGAGTTTGAGATCAGGTACTTCCATGCCTCCCCTATCCCATTACAGCTTAAGTATGGCCAAGCCTACTCTGCGTCTCTTCCCAGCCTACTGTAGGTCTATCAGGAGCCGGTCTATGTCCCAAATGACACTTTGGGGGATTTCGTGCATGGTGCCCTGCAGTACTCACAGATGAGGGAGTACCACCATTTTAATCGGGGCAATTTTTCCAATCAGAGAGAATTTCAGGGTGTTCCAAAACTGTATGGATGAGCAGAGGTTTGTAATTACTTGACCCAGGTTGAGGGTGTGGCACCGCTGTACCTCATGCACTATGAACATACCCAGATTACAAACATTGTTGGTTGCCCATAGTAGACCCGCTGTGGGAAGTCGTATGGGATCCATGTCTTTCCACTGTCCCAGTGGAAACAGTGCTGATTTGAGGTGGTTTACATTAAACTTCGAAAGCTCCACAAATTCTCTCATTGCATTTAATAGAATCGGAGCAGAGATATCAGGTCAGCGTAAAAAAAACACAGCATCATCTGCAGAGAGTGATACAGGGCCGGACTGGCCACAGCCGGCACCGGGCATTTCCCCGGTGGGGCGCCAGGGCTGGGGCCGGTTTTGGGGCCCTGGGGGGCGATTTGGTTACAGGGCCGTTTTTGCAGCATAGCCGCAACCCCCTGGGGGGCCTGCCGAGCACTTTGCCAAGGCCAGTTTTGGTTCTCAGTCTAGCCCTGTAGTGATAATACATGGGTCATCTGTCCCACCTGCATTGCCCATCCCTGCAGCACCTGCACAGTCTGCATGCTACTGGCTCCATTACCAGGGCGAAAAAAGGAGATTAAGGGCATCCCTGTCCGGTACCGTATTGTGAATGAGTCTTGGGCTTGAGTGTTTTTGTGATCCAGCCTTCGAGAAGGAGTTCCGTGGAGGGCCCCTCCATGTGTTCTGGAAGGCCCATCAGCCTTATATTATTGCACCTTCGAGACGTTCCTCTGCATGTGCATCACTACATTTCAATTCCTCCACCCTGGCTCTCAGCAATTTGACCTCATGCTTCAAGGCATTTACATCGTCCTCCAACAAAGTGGTGCAGTCTGTGACTTTGCAGAGGTCCAGGCAAGGGTGGTTGATCTCGGTGACCATCCTGTCCTTCTTCCCTTCCAAAGCAACCTGAGACCCCTGTATTGCTGCTAGGATTTCTGCCACAGTGGGCCCCCGATCCGGCGCATAAACAGGCTGTTCTTGATCATGAAATCCAGAGAGATGCCCTCAGATGAATCCCCTCGTTCCTCACCAGCAGAACCCTAAGTATCCATCTCCCACCATTCACTTCGGACCCCAAGAAGATCCTCTGCGGAGTCCTCAAAGAATCGCCCCTCAGCCCCACCCTCTTCAACACCTATATGCCCCTCCCTGGCTGACACAGTCACATCGCACAGACTCAACATCCTCTCCTACGTCGATGACACCCAGCTCATCCACTCACTGTCCGAAGACCCCTCAACCAGCAAAACTAACTTCCACAGATGCATGTTGAACGTTGCAGACTGGATGAAGGACAAGAGTGTCAAACTAAACATGGACAGTCCTCATCTTTGAGAACACCTTGTCATGGAACGAAGCATGGTGGCCTGCGGCAGTCGGCCCACCCCCCGCCTCAAAAGGCCACACCAGCAACATCGGCATCATCCTGGATCGCAAGCTATCCATGAAGAAACAAGTCAACAGAGTCTCATCTGCCTGCTTCCACATCCTTTGCATGCACTGCAAGCTCCTCAGGTGGCTCCCAGTCAACACCAAAAGGACCATCACACAGGCCCTCAGCACTAGCAGACTTGGCTCCGGTAACACAGTCTATGTAAGAATCTCTTCACGCTTCCTGAAGAGACTCCAGACAATACAAAACTAAGCTGCAAGACTTATCCTCAGTGTCCCCAGAAGGACCCACATCACACCCCTTCTCAAGAAACGACACTGGCTCCCAATTCAGAAGAGATGCCAGTTCAGGATTCTAACGCACGCCTATAGGGCCTTGCACAACGAGGGACTACCATACATCAACAAATGCCTGACCTTCCACCAACTGACCAGACACCTTCAATTCACCTCTCTCTCTCTGTCACAGACACCCCATGGATCCGCCGAACCAACAGCGGAGGATGCTCCTTCTTGCACCTGGCAGCCAAGGCATTGAACAATCTCCCCATGCACCTCAGGACCGCACCGTCGCTCCAGCAATTCAAGAAAGAACTAAAAACCTGGCTGTTTGAATGATCAAACCACCAAATAGCAGACAACATCTCCAGCGCTTCGAGACCCTCACGGGTGAAATGCCATGCTCTATTCTGAACAGGGACCTCTGACTAAAAGAGAAATACTTCAGGCCATAGAGTCCCTCCAGACAGCGAAAGCCCCCGGGAGGTGATGGAATGATGGCCAAGCTCTATAGGGTATTCCAGGGGACCATGACCGATAAATTACTACCGGTATAACACAGGGAATACTTCCAGACTCTATGAGAAAGGCCCTAGTAGTGTTGAAATCTAATCCAGGGAAGGATCGTATGGAAGCCACCTCCTATCGCCAAGAGCCCCTACTGTTACCTCCAGTAAGTCCCACACAGTGAGACTGCTGAGAGCTGGTCAGAGGCCCACCCCCTTTGTCCACCACTCTGTAAACGCACCTCCTGGTGCGATACTGGTTGGAGGATGAAGTCCCCTTGGATGCGGAGGGTCCTTGGGGGCCAAGAAGCCCTCCTGTTACCTCCAGTAAGTCCCACACAGCGGGATTGCTGGGAGCGGGTAGGAGACCCGCCCCCTTTCTTCACCACTCTGTAAACATGCCTTCTGGCACACTACTCATTGGGGGACGAAATCCTCTTGGATGCTGAGGTGCCTAGGGGGCCAAGCACCCCTCCTTTTACCTCCAGTATGTCGCACACAACGGGATTGCTGAGAGTTTGAAGGCCCTGCCGTCAAGCAGGGGCTGAGAAAAAGGGGGTGTGGTCCCAGAGCACGCTTTGCCCATATTAATTCCCATAGAGACTTTAGACAAGACTACACCCTGAATTGCTGAACAGAGTCACATCAAATTTGTCAGAAAGGTAGCTGTTGGTCCAGAAAGCAACCTTTTTGTAAACTGGCGTAAATCCGTTCAGTAGTTTTTGTGAAATTAAGAGAAAAACCTAATTGTATATATAGGGACATGGATACTCCGAGGATCTAACAGTCCTCGTACTGAAATATGATTGACTGACAACACTTCAAACCAGGATTTATTAGCAGACATCTTGGGACTCTGCTTGAGCCGAGTCACACAAAAAAGTTTTAAAAAAATAAAAGGGAAAGGGGAAGAGTAGGCGGGTACCAGAGGGAACCAACCAGGGCAAAAGAATGTTTAAAGCAAAATGCCGGCGGGAGCCACACTGGAGCCATGGCTCCCGCCAAAAACAAAACAAAAAGAGAAGTGCAGGCTCCCACGCTTCACTAGTAATAGACCCCTGGGTGGGCCAGGTCCTGGAGGCAAGTTTCACATAAAGGAGGGGGCACATTCCCCCCCCCCTCCTGGAGTCAATAAATGCACCAGAGACCACCACCTCCCTCCCAGTATATATTAATTTTTAAAGGGGAGGGGCCTTTCAGACCTCCCCCCTAGGGACCACCTCCCCAGGGCCACATTGGAAATATAAATTGGGGGGGCCTCGCGTACCCCCCAAGCCCCAGGAAACACCACCTCCCCGGCGGTTATTTAATTTATATTTAGGAGCCTCAGGGACCCCCCCCAGTTGTCAGCTTTACCGCTCCTGCCAAGTCACAGCAAACGCTCCGCTTCCAGCAATCAAAACTGACAAAATGCTCTTGCTTGTTGTAAGCGGAGCATTCGTCTGTTTCTCTGCCCGCTATCAAGCGAGCAGACAAACAGTCAAATTGCTTTCAGTGTCTGAAAGCAATACCGGCTCCAACAGGAGGCAGGGAGCCGGCAGGGACCGCGGGGGCCTTGATGTTCCCACTGCGGTCCCCAACGGATAGGGTCCCCTGGGCTGAAATTGTCCCCAGGAGAGGGGCTGCATGCACCCCCCAAATTTCTAAATGGCCAGGTCCTCTGGGATGGGATCCCCAGGGCCAAAATCGGCCTGGGGAGAGGGGCTGCGTGGCTCGCCTCCCCCATTTGGTAATGGCTGGGCCCTGGGAGATGGGGTGCCGGGGGCCGCAACAGACCCAGGAAAGGGGGCCACGAGGCACCCCTCCCCTATTATAAATATTTTTTGTTTAAAAAGGCCAGGCCCTGGGGGATGGGGTCACCAGGGCCAAAATTGGCCCGGTGAGGGGGGCCGCACCACTCCCCTCCCCCATTGCAAAATGGCTGGGCTCCAGGGGATGGGATCCCTGGGGCCAAAATGGGTGTGGGGAGGGGGGCCGTGTGGCTCATCTCCACTAATTTAAAAATTAAAAAAAGAAGAAAATAACATGCCTGCCACAGGGCAAACAGCCAGAGGCCCAGCCTCCTTTCTGACCCACTCTGCAAAGGGGTCTCCTGGTGCACAACTTGGTGGGGGAAGAAGTCCCCTTGGCTGCTGAGGGTCCTTGGGGGGCCAACCCCTCCTGTTACCTCTAGTAAGTCCCATACCGCAGGTTTGCTGAGAGGCCGATGGAGGCCCTGCCCCCTTTCTCCACCACTCTGCAACTGCACCCTGTAGTTAAAAAAAAAAAAAACAGAAATGCATTAAAAAGTAACAAAGGTTACACAGACTTTATAGTTAGGCTCAGATTTCACTCGTACAAAACCATTGAAATTCAGCAGTTATAGTTACCCGAGCTAACTATAATTTGCACCTCCGCAATGCGCTGTTTATGATCTCATATATCACTCATGACATCTAAAATGACATCACTCATAACATCTCAAATGGCATCACTGATATCATCTCATAACCACTCACACACCCACTCACACTCCATATAACTTCTTGTACACCCACTCCCACACCCACATAACCACTCACAAACCCATACAAATACTCACACACCACACACTCCTCCTTATAGCTACTCACACACCCACTCTCTCACTCACACAACCATCCACTCACTCATACAGCTACTCACACACATATTCACCTATACAGCCACTTACACACCCACTTACACACACACACTCTAACATCCTCCCAACAGTCACTCACTCACCCATACAAGCACTCACCCACCCACCCACACAAGCACTTACATATCCATACAAGCACTCCCATATCTACTCACTTCCATATGCAGTCATTCACAGCCACTCACTCTCCAATATAACCATTTACACACCAACTCACTTAACCACTCAATCAAACAGCCACTCACTCACCCATACAGCCACTTACATACCCAGTCACTCACTCATACAGCCATTCACACACCCACTCACTCAGCAACAGTCACTCACACACCCACAGCTTCTTACATATCTAGGTATACACCCATACAGCCACTCACACACCCAGTCACACACCCATACAACCATACAGATACCCACACAGAATCAGAAATCTACTCACCCATACAGTCAGTCATGCATGCACTAACACACCCATACAGCCACTCACACACCCAGTCTAACACTGATACATTCACACACCCTCTCAGATTACACATGTTGCGGATAGTATCACTCAGTAGTACAACTAGTATACTAATCTAACTTTTCCAGTAGGTTAGTATATATGTTTAACACCCATAAACTCTTAAAAACACATACACACACTTGATGATGTCATTTAAGATGTCATCAGTGATGTAATATGTGAGGTCCTAAGCAGTGCATTGCGAGGGCATACATTATAGTTAGCTCAGGTATCTATAACTGCTGAATTTCAATGGTTTTGTACGACTGAAATCTGAGCCTAACTAAAACATTCCTGTAACCTTTGAGAGATATATATATATATATTATCTACTGGTGGTCGCCAGTAGATAGTTATAGTTACAACCTAGTTTCCATAGGAAATCTCAAAATTCTATTTTGAATAACTTTGGCGCCGGTTGACGAATCCTCGCGAAATTTTCAAAACTAATGGGGCGCTCCATTCAGCTCCTACCCTGAAAGTCTCGGGGTGATTCGTCAAGCGGGGGCCGAGAAAAAGGGGGGGTCCCAAAACGCGTTTTCCCCATGCATTTTTCCTTAGGACCTTTAGTCGCAGCTACAGCCCCAACGGCTGAACAGAATTACGTGAAATTTGGCAGAGAGGTAGCCATAAGGTCAAGAAAGTGCCTTTTGCAGGTCTGATGTAAATCTGTTCAGTATACCCTGAGAAAATAGCATTTAAAAGCACATCAATATCTATACGCGAGCAGGGTGCGCGCACTGTGCGCGCACCCTGCCGTGCGCGAGCGCAATTCTGATTGGTTGTTAGATGTCGGTAAACATTTGAATCGGTCGAAACCAGGAAGTGTCGGCCGCCATTTTGTCTCTCGCAGTCTGAGGGGGTTAAAATAAAAGGTGGAGAACTTGAAAAGGGGGCAGAGTGGACAGTTCCTGACCCCCTAGCAGTGGTCAGGGGGTCACAGAAGGAACCCCAAGGGCGGAAAAAACAATTATATTTTGTTTAAAAAAAATTGCGAGGTGCGCGCACGTTGCGCACATGCCGAATTGTGGGTGCCCGGTGTGCGAAGCGCACAGAGCGCCAACAGCGGGCGCACGGTGAAAAACCTGAAAAATAAATAAATAAATAAATACATAACTTAGCATTTAAAAAACCGTACAAATTCACTGACAAAACCATAGGTTTCACACAGGTTATAGTTACGAATTAGCATTTAAAAAACCTTGCAAATTCACTTAAAAAACCATAGGTTTCACACATGTTATAGTTAGCTGGACATTTCACTCGTAAAAAACCAATGAAATTCCCCCGTTATAGTTAGTGCAGTCCGCAATCCTCTGCTGATGACGTCAGATATTACATCACTGATGACATATGTGTCTTTATGAAAAATAAATATTTGTAATATATGTATAGCTAAAGATTAATGGAAGAAGACATGGGTAAATAAGTGTCTAAATACAGTGATGTAATATCTGACGTCATCAGCAGAGGATTGCGGTCGTGTGAGTTATAGTTGCCTGCACTAATAATAACGGGGGAATATATATATATATATATATATATACATACATTTACAAATCTCCACTTTTCCGGGGCCCCCAACTCTGCAGGGTGGGTTCAGGACAGGAATGGAGAATCCCGTTTAATTCAGCACACGAAACAAAAAGAACCCACAGCTTCGGCATCCTTTCAGGGTGACAGCTTTATTGTGTCTGAAATACATGGCAGCTTAACAACTCTTTTACGTCCTTACGCGTTTCAGCGCCTCGCGCCTTGATCACAGGTGAGTTGATTTTGAATCCAAGTGGTCACGTGGTCTTTCCTTTAGACCACCATTCCCAGAATGCATTAATATGCAAATTTCAACCTTGGCTCGACATAGTATCATTTTTGGCATTAGTATCCTTATATTTTGTCAAAGTCCAATTATTCTCTTGATTTCTTGTGCTGCATTCCGGTAAAACATTTAAAAAGCACAGTGCACTTATCTGCCATGTAGCGAGTAGTTTCCTGACAGAAAGACACGAAGACTGCTGGATAGAGGTAAGAACCTCCTTCCTCCCTTTCTCTTCAACCACGCAAATAGTCACGGAAGTCCATTTTTCGACTGCTGTGGAAAAAGAGCGAGTCATGCCCCTCCGTTTGATACATTTACAAATCTCCACTTTGCCGGGGCCCCCAACTCTGCAGGGTGGGTTCAGGACAGGAATGGAGAATCCTGTTTAATTCAACACATTTCGGGTGTTGAATTAAACAGGATTCTCCATTCCTGTCCTGAACCCACCCTGCAGAGTTGGGGGCCCCGGCAAAGTGGAGATTTGTAAATGTATCAAACGGAGGGGCATGACTCGCTCTTTTTCCACAGCAGTCGAAAAATGGACTTCCGTGACTATTTGCGTGGTTGAAGAGAAAGGGAGGAAGGAGGTTCTTACCTCTATCCAGCAGTCTTCGTGTCTTTCTGTCAGGAAACTACTCGCTACATGGCAGATAAGTGCACTGTGCTTTTTAAATGTTTTACCGGAATGCAGCACAAGAAATCAAGAGAATAATTGGACTTTGACAAAATATAAGGATACTAATGCCAAAAATGATACTATGTCGAGCCAAGGTTGAAATTTGCATATTAATGCATTCTGGGAATGGTGGTCTAAAGGAAAGACCACGTGACCACTTGGATTCAAAATCAACTCACCTGTGATCAAGGCGCGAGGCGCTGAAACGCGTAAGGACGTAAAAGAGTTGTTAAGCTGCCATGTATTTCAGACACAATAAAGCTGTCACCCTGAAAGGATGCCGAAGCTGTGGGTTCTTTTTGTTTCGTGTGCTGAATTAAACAGGATTCTCCATTCCTGTCCTGAACCCACCCTGCAGAGTTGGGGGCCCCGGAAAAGTGGAGATTTGTAAATGTATCAAACGGAGGGGCATGACTCGCTCTTTTTCCACAGCAGTCGAAAAATGGACTTCCGTGACTATTTGCGTGGTTGAAGAGAAAGGGAGGAAGGAGGTTCTTACCTCTATCCAGCAGTCTTCGTGTCTTTCTGTCAGGAAACTACTCGCTACATGGCAGATAAGTGCACTGTGCTTTTTAAATGTTTTACCGGAATGCAGCACAAGAAATCAAGAGAATAATTGGACTTTGACAAAATATAAGGATACTAATGCCAAAAATGATACTATGTCGAGCCAAGGTTGAAATTTGCATATTAATGCATTCTGGGAATGGTGGTCTAAAGGAAAGACCACGTGACCACTTGGATTCAAAATCAACTCACCGGTGATCAAGGCGCGAGGCGCTGAAACGCGCAAGGACGTAAAAGAGTTGTTAAGCTGCCATGTATTTCAGACACAATAAAGCTGTCACCCTGAAAGGATGCCGAAGCTGTGGGTTCTTTTTGTTTCGTGTGTTGAATTAAACAGGATTCTCCATTCCTGTCCTGAACCCACCCTGCAGAGTTGGGGGCCCCGGCAAAGTGGAGATTTGTAAATGTATCAAACGGAGGGGCATGACTCGCTCTTTTTCCACAGCAGTCGAAAAATGGACTTCCGTGACTATTTGCGTGGTTGAAGAGAAAGGGAGGAAGGAGGTTCTTACCTCTATCCAGCAGTCTTCGTGTCTTTCTGTCAGGAAACTACTCGCTACATGGCAGATAAGTGCACTGTGCTTTTTAAATGTTTTACCGGAATGCAGCACAAGAAATCAAGAGAATAATTGGACTTTGACAAAATATAAGGATACTAATGCCAAAAATGATACTATGTCGAGCCAAGGTTGAAATTTGCATATTAATGCATTCTGGGAATGGTGGTCTAAAGGAAAGACCACGTGACCACTTGGATTCAAAATCAACTCACCTGTGATCAAGGCGCGAGGCGCTGAAACGCGTAAGGACGTAAAAGAGTTGTTAAGCTGCCATGTATTTCAGACACAATAAAGCTGTCACCCTGAAAGGATGCCGAAGCGGTGGGTTCTTTTTGTTTCGTGTGTTGAATTAAACAGGATTCTCCATTCCTGTCCTGAACCCACCCTGCAGAGTTGGGGGCCCCGGCAAAGTGGAGATTTGTAAATGTATCAAACGGAGGGGCATGACTCGCTCTTTTTCCACAGCAGTCGAAAAATGGACTTCCGTGACTATTTGCGTGGTTGAAGAGAAAGGGAGGAAGGAGGTTCTTACCTCTATCCAGCAGTCTCCGTGTCTTTCTGTCAGGAAACTACTCGCTACATGGCAGATAAGTGCACTGTGCTTTTTAAATGTTTTACCGGAATGCAGCACAAGAAATCAAGAGAATAATTGGACTTTGACAAAATATAAGGATACTAATGCCAAAAATGATACTATGTCGAGCCAAGGTTGAAATTTGCATATTAATGCATTCTGGGAATGGTGGTCTAAAGGAAAGACCACGTGACCACTTGGATTCAAAATCAACTCACCTGTGATCAAGGCGCGAGGCGCTGAAACGCGTAAGGACGTAAAAGAGTTGTTAAGCTGCCATGTATTTCAGACACAATAAAGCTGTCACCCTGAAAGGATGCCGAAGCTGTGGGTTCTTTTTGTTTCGTGTGTTGAATTAAACAGGATTCTCCATTCCTGTCCTGAACCCACCCTGCAGGGTTGGGGGCCCCGGCAAAGTGGAGATTTGTAAATGTATCAAACGGAGGGGCATGACTCGCTCTTTTTCCACAGCAGTCGAAAAATGGACTTCCGTGACTATTTGCGTGGTTGAAGAGAAAGGGAGGAAGGAGGTTCTTACCTCTATCCAGCAGTCTTCGTGTCTTTCTGTCAGGAAACTACTCGCTACATGGCAGATAAGTGCACTGTGCTTTTTAAATGTTTTACCGGAATGCAGCACAAGAAATCAAGAGAATAATTGGACTTTGACAAAATATAAGGATACTAATGCCAAAAATGATACTATGTCGAGCCAAGGTTGAAATTTGCATATTAATGCATTCTGGGAATGGTGGTCTAAAGGAAAGACCACGTGACCACTTGGATTCAAAATCAACTCACCTGTGATCAAGGCGCGAGGCGCTGAAACGCGTAAGGACGTAAAAGAGTTGTTAAGCTGCCATGTATTTCAGACACAATAAAGCTGTCACCCTGAAAGGATGCCGAAGCTGTGGGTTCTTTTTGTTTCGTGTTTCATATATATATATATATATATATATATATAAAATCAAGATTGGTTTGCCTCAATCTGAAGAGAGAACTTAGTTGAAGAAAATAGCCCAGAAACCTTAAAGAATGGCAGGCACCTCTTCTCCTAGGATCTTCTATTGGCCTCTCTCCCATGGCCAAGGCGGCAAGAAAATGACGACATACAGTTACCACATAGCAGAAAACGAGAGTACAGCTTTTGGTAATGCTCGAGACCTGTCCTACTGACCCTCCGCTTACTTAAGGGACTATGGGCCACATACAATAATGATGGTTTTGCAAACCATGGGTGCAAATCGCACACTAACTTTTTTGCAAATCTAGTAAGATTTTGCAAACTTCCTACTAGAAGTTCAGTTCACAAAAATACCATTCAGAGTGGGTCACAATCTGACCTACCTCATTACTATATCAGAGTTAGGATGCTAATGGCAAGTTACTCAAAGGAATGGTGGCCTGTTGGGGCCAGAGACTATCATGTCTGTGATCAAATTAAAATAAAAGGGACTTCTTTAAATGCAGCCAGTCTTCCTTAAAATAAACAAGGCAGCATTATAAAAAAAAGTTATTTATTTTAGAAAGTTTGTTTTATAGTTAACAGTCGTCTCCTGTACCACTGTCTACTCCCAAACAAACTTTTATTTGACATTCATAAAGGGGAATGGGTCCTGAAATATGGATGACACAGGCAGTAGTCATAGATGGTCAGACAACCAGCAGGCCAGCCAAAAAGAGATATTTTGATCAGTATTGTTTGTCAACAACTCCAGGAAGTTACGTGGCATCCAGTTTTAAACGGCACATAGGCAATCAGCCGGTCTACCAAAAGTCAGCTGACGGCTGATCATATCGCAGTAATAACTGGGAAAGTTGAAAAGACTGCACTAACTACTCCAGAGGCTGAACATACAGGCTGAACAATATGGGACAGAGGTGTAACTTTGAGGTATCCAAAACTTTATAACATCTTCTGTTCACCTAAAACAGGGCAGGGAAACCCCATCTGAGTGACCCTTTGGATCACTGGGGGTCAACGGTGAGAGATATCCCTTCGGCTGACCATGGCACACTGTCATGGTCAAAGCCTTGGAAATTGATATACCAAAGTTCTTGTCATGTTACGAACCTGCAGATTCAGTCAGGCTATTGCTGATCTATGCACAGGAAGATTTGGCTTCCCCGCATCAACACTGACCCGCCTAGGTCTGGTTTCTTCACAAGCTCCTACTCCTTATAATAAGAGTGTCCGACATTGGCATACACAGGCTGAAATCATGCCGGATTTTCAAGGTAACCACTGACTTTGTAAAGAATTCCCATTTAGGTTTCAGTCTATGTGCATCATGTGGATATTGTCAAAATTGGTAGCATGTTCATCCCCTGGGATGAGTGTTCATTTTCAGATTGAATATCAGGCAATTTTAAAGTTCTTGGGCTCGAATAAGCATTAATAAACCTTAATTAACCTTGTTTTTTGGGGGGAAATTCAGAGATCAATCCCTTGAAAAAAAATCCTTTTATTTATGGGGCAGTCCCCCGTCTCGTTTCGCATACCCTCAATATTTCCACCCCTCTCCCTAACATTGACTTGTACCGCTCCCATTTTTATCATGTTTTTGCATGGCGGATTTCAACCTCCTTTTCTTCCCAATCTATCCTTTTCCTAGGTTTATTTTAAATTAAACTCTTCCATTGAACTATACCTTCCCATTCGTAGAACAACAAAAACAGTGGAACCTTCTATTGACCAGCACCTAACCTATTATTACTCCCACAATACAAACCCTATTATTTAAGGGAAATTCGTGTGCACACTCAGTGGCACCCACTGTTACAATGCCTATTCCCTAAGGAATCAAAGTGTGTAGCATCAAAAAGAGGTGCACCACATGAGAAACTTGAAGTCACAGAGTTCATTTCCAATTATGGAATTTCTTCAATAAATCGTTTCTTTTATTCATTTCATTTTCATTTTTTTGAGAAACATAACATTCAGTTCCTATAAATCTACAGATAGACCAGCCGACGCGTTTCGTCCTGATACAGGACTTCTTCACGGCACTAAATTATGACGGAAAGCAAAATAGTATCTTCCTGAATGTTCACCAATGTTTTATACTGGGAAACAGAGTTCCATCCAATCAGATAAGGTCACGATAAGGTCACACCAGCACTAGACTGTTATTAGTGCAGCTGATATCCAGTAGGTTCTTGTCGCATATGTTCCACAATCCAAGAAACCATATACACTGCAATACAGGGAGTGTTCCGATTTATAACTGTCCCAATTTTCGCAATCCGATAGTTGCGATCCAATACCCTTTCCAGGAGACGACTTAATGGTCCAACACTCAGGCGTATTACACTGAACCCTTTGTAAATGACCTGCATTATTCCTGAGTTTTTTTTACTCCTTTAATTTTGGTTTCCAGATGGAATTATATGGAGATTTGTCTATACCGAGGTAATTTAACAATGAATAGGACATGCCTCAAAATTTGGCATGGCTCCGTAGACCAGGGCTGGACCATCACGCGGCCGTTTCCTTATGAGGATGGGGAGCTTCGCCCCTGCCACCTCCAAGCAGCGCGGTGTTGAAAATAAAATGGCAAAGAAATCATTTCATTGCCATTTTATTTTTAACCAAGGCATGCCACAGCCGCCAGCCTGCCTCTGAGCCGGCGGGGGGGGGGGGGGGGGGGGGGGGGGGGAGGGTGTCCTAACTGTCCTCTTCTGCGGATGGGAAGCAGGAGGACTGGAGCAGTGGTGGCCATGCACTTCAAAGTGCGCATGTCACTTTGGCCAGCCATCTTGACCCAGCTAAAGTGACATGCGTACTTTGAAGCTCTCCATCCAGCTGTCTTAGACAGCTGGGTGGAGGACCAAGCACAGGCCTCTAGGGCTTGAAGGAGGGTTAGGCCAATCCGCTTCATCTAATCCTGGCGCTGCTCTCATTCAGCGTCTGTATTGTTTTAGGGGGGGGTATTTACTCCACAGGCTCCGGAAGGACAGCGGGGAGGATGCGGAACCCGCGGTAAGTAAATGTGTTTTTTTTTAAATTAATATAATGTGTAATGCTTTACTGTTTGTTTTATTTTGGAGCGAGGGTTTGTTTTTATTTGGGCTTTTGAGGGTTTTTTTCGTTTTTGTTTTTTTACTATGGGCTTTCTAGGTAGAGAAATGCGTTTTTGTGTTTTTTGGAGGTGTTGGGGCACTTTGCTCACCCCATCACTTCGAAAGGTCACCAGCTGCTCCTGTCCCCATCCAGTTCCCCCGGATTCCTTTACCTCCCAGTCCCTGCAGATCCCCCCACTGACCTCACCTTTTAATGAACTCCCTGGCAAAGTAATAAAACATTTATTTTTTTCTGATTAGCAAACAATCGAGAGGCGCATGGAGACTGGTCCTTGGATGACACATTCTTCCTTTACACATGAGCAAATTGCAATAATCAGTATGTTCCCTTAATGTAAGACCACTTTGCATATCGCTCCGCATTGCCTTTTTTATTATTGTTTAAAGCACAATGAGTCATTTTCAGAACTTATCAGTGTCAGTGACTTGGCAGAGCAAAAAAGGAGCCATCTGGGTAAGCAAACAGCTGTGCATTATTTCATCATCAGCCGCGGCTTGTTCCCTCGTGCGGTACAAGGTCTGATTAACATATTTAAAAATGTTGGTAGCATCATGAAAATCGCTTTTCGTTGTCGCTGGTTTCACTATCTTTGTTTTACTGTAATTATGATTTTGATATGACAAACATTTACATCAGTTTTGCAGACCCCCAGAAGTTGCGTCCCGAAAATCCTCCTGTAGACAGCACTAAAAATGCTTGTGGAAAAATGTAAAGAAATGTGCTCTCTGGTCGTTCTCCTTTTGAGAGAAAACTGTAGGATAAAAAGCATCAGAAAAAGCACAGCAACAAAAGAACCCGCCAAAAGAGGAACCAGCGGGAGGTGCTGGTCAAAGAGCATGTAGAAACATCCACCCCAAAAAATTTAGTGGTTGTTTCAGAAAGTCGCGTACACTTTAATAACAGTTTTTCAGTCAGTTTTTCTCTCCATGGAAAAAACCCAGGGGCATATCATCAAGATGATTATCGCCGCTTTAGCGTCCGTTTTCGGGCGTAAAATGGCGATAATCCTAACGCGATATTATCAAGGGCACGCTAACCGGCTTTAGCGTGTGCCATCGCACATTTCACTAACGCCTTGCATCTCATCGCTAATGAGATGCAAGGTAGGCTTACCTTCCCGAAATAACTGGAGAAATGTCGCTAACCGACATTTATCCAATTATCAAGGGAATCGCTAACAAGCATAGCGATAAGAAAAGTAGCGCTAACCATGGTTATCGCTACTTTCCTTACGCCTGCTTTAATTCTGATTTAGCCATGTAATCCAATGGGAGGTGGATTACATGGCTAAGACCACCCTGCCCTATCAGCAAGGTATCGCTGGGCACAGTGCGATTATCGCTGGATTTCCAGCGATAATCGCACCGTTTTCCAGCTAACGCTTGCAATTCTATCGCTTTGGAGATAAGCATTGCTGATAGCACGCTATCTCCGCGATAGAAAGCAGCGATAGCCGGCGATAATTATCCTAGCGCCAAGTGCGCTTAGCGATAATTATCGCCGGCCCTTGCCGATATGCCCCCAGATCCATTTTTTGGCAAAAAAAACCCCATAGGATAACACCATGGCCCAGAATTACTAAGATTCAGCTCCATGGAACGCAGCAAAACAACTTGATAGGCTGAGTCAAATGCGGAGAGCCGAAATGTACCATATTTACTGCTATATGGCACATTCCTTTTCTCCCTCTGTGCAGCCTAGTGCCAATGCAGACACCATTGTGCCATGGTGCAAGGGTGCCTGTGTTGCAGGCAGGAATGTGCAGGAAGGGACACCATCTTGCACAAAAACAATCCCGAGGGTCAGTTTCCTCTTTCTATGTGTGCTGTGCAAATAATGAGGAGAAATAAAAATATTTCTCCTCATGCCTCTGTTGGGATGGCTTAAGATGTTGATGGATTCCCAGGTTGACTATTATTAGCAAATTTGGCAATGTGCCAAAAACCATGGGTGGATGCGTGAGAACACCCACACTGCACCCATGGAACGCCTTCACAACTCAGAGTAACGCAAGGCAGTGGTCTTATGCTGTCCTGCGTTACTCCAGATTTACTAAGCCACGCAGAACCATGCAACGTGCCTATGCATGGCTTAGTAAAGCTGACTTAGAGGCTTGCGTAGCGATGCGTGATGCAACAGCGATGCAAGCATACTAGGGCCCAGAATCACTAAAGCACAAACACGTGCATTATAAACTAGGTAACAACCATGCCCTTCTTTCAGGTCTTTCTGGCCAGGACAGTGCACTGCTGAAGTCTAAAGGGGCAGAGGGTGGCCAAGGCAAGTTTTCAGTTCCATGCACAGAGGAATTAATGGGGAGAACTATAGTCCTTGAGTAAGTTGTTCTCTCCAATGATCAGAACTGTCTCAATAACATGCCAAGCAGTGCCCAACTGGTACATATAGTGGCTGGGTGATATTCTAAAGCCAAGAGTTACTGCAAACAGAAGGACCAAATGATGTTCAGTCATTGAATTAGTGCCAAGGACTACCTATTTGCCAAAGAGAAAGACACAGGTGCAGCTCTTTTGACTTACGGATCTATCATAAACATACTGTTACTGTGTTCTGAAGACCCTAGAAAATAACGCATTGATGCGAACACACATGTACACATGATGATGCTATGATGGCTTAGTGTGATGATGTATGCGCCTGAAGTCGTCATCAAACATGCAAGTACATAAGGCATTACACTGCCACCATTTTGTTTTTCATTAATTTACCATTCTAAAATGGAATATTCCCTTGGAGCAGTAAATTAAAAAAAAGAATGTAAACGCGTGTAAAAGTGCATTTCACAAGCAGAACAGTCCAGCAGCAAATGGCACCTGTAAATTAGAAAAAAGGTTTATAAATCGCAACAGGAGCGGGGACCAAAGGGGTTGCAGGTGTGGGGGGAGGGGAAGAGGGTGGAGTAACTGTGGGGAGCGACAGCCAGTGGACGGTATATTAATGGAAAAGCATGGGGCAGAGGGAGAATTTAAAAAAAGGGGGGCGGGAGAGACGGTTGGGTGAAAGAGATACAACCGAGTAGGGAAGGAGCATCATAGGGGAGTGGTGTTTGAGGAGACCGCAGTACATGAGGGAGGGAACAAGGAAACTCATGCACGTTCAAAGAAAAAGAAAGGAAAAGGTTGCTTACCAGCAAGCAGTTGTAGTGCTGCAAACTCACATGTTCTACATTCTCTAGGCATCTTGTTTTTCGTCGCAATGGTTTTCGAATAACAAATCCTTTAGTGACTCCTCCCTTGCACCAGGACACAAGCCCCAATGCTCAGGTTGTTTTCCGCTCAGTGAGAGAGGACTGTAAGTGGACAGCAATGTTGAGGACTGTGTACTATGCGCTGTAAAGGGAGAGATAACATCTGTGACCATCACTGGCTTCCAAGGAGGAGGATGGGCGCATGTGAATCTACAGCACTATATGCTACGAACAGATGGCTACAGGTTAAGCAACATTTTCTGTTCAAAGCACGTGTGGCCAAATAAAGCTGTTGACTGACTGGAAAATCCTCACAATTGTGCTTGGTGAACTTGAGTGGGGTTCATCAAGTGGCAGTCTTGCAGATATGTGCAGAAGGGATGTTACCCAGCTAGCTAAAAGGACATCCTTTCTGAGTGTAGAGTGGGCCCTAGGGGGGCATGAGGAGTGCTTGCTTTGCCATGGAATAGCAAGTCTGGATACACTTGACAGAGTTGACTGGGCTTACGAAAAGGTTTAGTTCTATCAATGTAAAACATGAGTGCCATTTTATCGTCTAGGATGAGAAGGGACATCTGCTTGTAGGAAGGTGACGAGCAGCTCAGTGGTTTGGTTCATGTGGTCTGCAAAGTCGTACTCCACTTCCGGCACTGCTCTGCCAACAAGTCAATATTGCTGTGCACACAGGAGGGGGAATGAGTTCCCTTCGCTTCTGGAAGTAATGTATGGCTGTCATGTTCTTGTTTAATGAGGACTGTTTTGCCCCAAATGAGTTTCAAAAAGTCTCCAAGGGCTAAACGAAGGAAGGGCTAGCAGTACCAAGTAGCAGATGATGTACCCCTGATAGTGAGGGGTCCAAAGAAATGGTCGAAGTGGATGGGATCGGCAGGCCCCTACTTCTTCCATTCAATAATTTCCGTTCCTCTACTTTTATTTTATTTTGAACATGCGTCTCAGGACGCCAGAAATAGCCAAGGCCTTCAGATAAGGCTCGGTGTTCAAGGACGTTTGGGGACAGGTGGGTGGGCAGAGAAGGAAAAAAACTGTCTTTTTCTTCTTGCCCAGAGAAGACAAGGACTGAGTCCACTTTTGCAGCTGGCAGCTCCCCCCCCCACCAATTTCCTTCCTCCTATTCCGTCTCTTTCTGTCTGGCTCCTCACTTTTTGAAAACCGTGACTTCAAGAAACGGTTCTCACCTGTTCTTTCCTCCTTTGTTTATTTGTTCCCCTGTAAAATGGATTCAAACAAAGAAAAACACTTTTCCCGGAAATGTCTTTTTCTGACATTTAACTATTCCAAAGTGCAGCCTCAGGAATAAAAGGATCACAATATGAAAAATAAATAACTAAGTAAAGCAAGACAGAGTGGTCGTAAATTGGCCAGGTTGATTTTATTTGAACCCAAATACATTAGCGTCACTTTACAGAGTTTGCCGGTGAACCGCTGCTTCTGTTTTGTTGCCTTTCTTTGAACAGCATTGTTTTCCCCAGGTGAATAAATACACCAATCCTGGACGTAATGCAAGTTCTAATTGATAGGAGGGTTGGAAAACAAAATGTGTACCGCAGCTCTGTGTTCTTTTTAAACTACACTGCTTACGTTTTGTAAGGATATAAGCAATGGACTTTGAAATGGGCCCCTTCTGGGCCCTGTAGTCATGCTCTTAACTTTTCAGGCAAAAGCGCTCACTGATTTCTGAATAGTGAGTGTAAAAGCGTTAAGGTAACCAACTATGTTCCTGCTTACATTCCACATGCTTAAACTTAATTTGCAATCCCTATGAGTGTTTGCTTTTTCCAGGATGTTGGTACTTTTTGTTTTAGGCAGCATACTGCTCTTATCTAGTGCGAAATTTGAATTGAGTTGCATCCAGGTGTTTATAGTGGGGTACAATTGGGTTGTAGTTGAAGGCAGTGTGAGTTTCTCTCAGTGGGGCTGTATGGTTTTCAGTGGGGAAGAAGATGATGCACTATGGCCAGAGCTGCCGAATTTGGAACTGGGGAACGAGGTTCAGCCTTCATGGCCAGTCCACCAGATCACTCTTCTGAGGAAGGCCCCGCAAGACCTTAGAAGCCCTGATGTCTTAGCACCAGCAGGTGGAAGCTAGTGGTGGCAAGTGTGGGTTAACCTTAAAGGCCTGTCCACCTCAATCCACACTGAAGTTCACCTCTAGTCTTGCGGACAGGCCTATGAAGCCGAGAGTGACTCTGTCACTGAGGTCTCAGGACCCTTGAGAAGGGCCAGCTCTAGGACGGTGGGACCCCACCGGGTGCTGACTTTGGGTAGGGGCATCGTGTTTGCAAGTATATTATAGTTTTAAAAGCACTTGCTGCCTCCTTCCTGGCCTCCAGCAATTTTTGGCAACAATAAAACTGTCATGATAATTATGGTGATTAATGATCGTCCTAGGGAGACATCCCAGTTTTGTCAAGTGGAAGTTTTGATTCATGGAAAGGTAGCACAGAGGGTCAATGTACCTGCTGCAAAGAACATGTACCATGGAGATCACAAAGTGCACATAATGTAAATAGGTCAGTGGGATACTGCTTTTGTCAGCAAGGTCATTTGTTACTTGCAGTTTATACGTTAAAATCCTAATATAGAACAGTGAGCACTTAACTGTCATCAAAGAGCTGAATAGAAACTGCAAGGTATAAATTCAAGCCTTATGGTTTTTCCCCTCAGTCTTTGATTACCCTAATGTTGCAAAAAGTGTCCATTTGGACAGAAATCAATTCTGATTACTAACAGAACCCCCCCCCCCCCCCAACCATGGTATTACGTTTTAAATTCTGAGTTTGTGTTTCTCCAGACAAATCACTATTAAACAATACTGCCTACTAGTATGGTTGTCACGTGACTCCTACACCTTGTAGTCCTTTGTTTTATGTAACATTTCCCATACAGTGATTTACACACATATAATTGATTGTCTCTGGGTAATGTGTGTGATGTAAAGTGCTCTGACACCCTAGACTGGTATGAGTGGTGCTGTAAATCAAAATAAATGCATCTGAGAGAGGGTATGGTTATGGAGACTTGAGGGACACTGTTTAAGGGTGGTAATGAGGGAATCCATGGCAGAGGTGGTTGGGGGGGGGCATCAACAAACATTATTGCACAGGGTGCCACCAGCGCTAAAGCCGGCCCTGCCCTTGATCCCAGTGCACCTCACCCATTGGTACCTTTATTGGCCTTGTTTCAGCAGTAGTAGCTGCAACTCACCAGGTATCAGCAATGCAGGATTTGCACGCACACCAAACTAAGTTCGCAAACTTCACAGTCTCTCTGCTTCATGCACAAGCACTTTTAACATGTGCTGCCTGCTTTGGGGGCACTGGAATTATGCAGCTGAGGAGGACAAGATTATGCTGCAGAATTTACTAAATTATGCACAAAAAAAGGCTGCAGCGTAATATTTTGACATTTTTACACATGTCAACAGTTTGTGGAAAGATTTTGCCTTATTAGTACCAACGTAACATACAAATGCAGCAGTAAGAAAGATGATCAGTCAACATTTGCAAAGAGCCATCCATTGCTCAGCAACACAAGTCACATTTTTTAGTAACTTTTGATCCATTTGACATGCAAACAATTTATTAGTTAAAATTGTCAGATTACGCAGCAGATGTTGTATTATGTGGCAAATATGGCAGAGCCATAATTATTTAGAAAACATTTGCAAAGTAGGATATTTTGCCATTCATGTTTGAACTGCTCTTGTGGAAAAAGGCAGGAGAAGTGCTGATGACAGAAACTCCATGGCTCGGAGACAAATGGCTTATGTGTCCACTTTTAAGCGTATTTGGGACATTCTGTGATTGGAAACATATCTCACTTTGTGGATGAATTTTAAAGTCAATAACCCATATTAAACCTTCAATAATCATGTGTGTGCATTGGTTGAATTAAATAACATAATAGGCTGTAACGGGTCAATGAAACGCCAAACAAATACAAAAAATTGGGATGTTTTCCGCATTATGGCCACACCTCTGACTCCGCCCACTGATCCAATGCTCAGGTTATTCTCGCCCTCCGATTCTCCACCCACAGTTCCCCTACTTTTTTCCCCCCACTTCGACCACTGGTCCAGAGCCTGTATTACATATAGGGCACTCTGTTCTTGTTTGCGCCCTAATGATCCTTTAAGCAGGTGCACCAGGCGTGAAAAGGGACAGTGCGACCTGTCTCAAGGAATGTGCTCATTGAAATAAGGAGCTGCTGCTTCACATCCGTTCTGTGTTTCTCTGCAGGAAGCAACCTGAACTTTAGGGAGAGGTTAGAGAGCCCCAAATAGGTGGGCTGTCTGTGAGTCACTGCACCCACCTGCAGAGGGATGTCTAGAAGTTCCATGGGACCCACTTTTACCCTTCAAGAGGCCTGCCCTCATGGGGCACATGGACAGTGCGCCACCTTTTTGTGGCAAACTTTCACTGTGCCTCCTAGGGGCATGATTGCCTCTGCGCAGATGCAGTTGCAAAGTAATTCCCTCTGAAAATAGTGCTCATGCTACATGTGCACCAGCACTACCAGTATTACAGCAGGGGCCGCAGAAACGTCTGTAGCCCCTTCTGTAATATCATTGTGGCCCTGGGGCACAAAAAGCAGCCATACACACCATTGTGCCCCCTGGGGCACAACATCTAATACAGCCCCAGGTGCCTTGTACAGTCTTGTCCACATAGCATCCCACTCTACGAGACATGTCGGAGGTGATGGTCAATTGCAGAAAGGAATCTATAAACAGTCTGCAAAGCAACAGATTGTTGCTGTCCCAACAAAGTAGTGTGTGCTGAGGCCTGATCATTTCTTACACTAGATCTACCTAGTGTCCTTCCGCTTGGGCCCATCACCTTGAGAGTCTCTCCTGAAGCAGTGGCATGTATAGTCTGGCATGTGGCAATATTGGTATGCACAAGGCCATTATCCCTAACCGTTCCATCACAGTTCTTACAGTGAGAGGACAGTTAGTTTGATAAAGAGGCCGCAGCTGTTGCAATGCCATCACCATTGGTTTGTTGGGGTATGATTTCCCTGATACAGCATTCAAAATGGAGAACAAGATGGGCTGGTTCTACTTAGGTTGAAGGTGAGCCTTTTTGATGTTGATGGTGAACCCTATGTGAATTTGCCCTAGGCACCGTTGCTTGCTGCTGTGCTTAATCGGCCAGCCGCCAAGGTATGGAAAGATGTGTAGGGCAATTCGCTGCAGGTGTGAAGCCACAACCAGTAGGCACTACTTGAACACTCTCGGAGCTGTAGTGACTCTGAACGGTAACACCTTGAACAGGTAGTGTCACCCACTCACTACGAAGCATAAGTACTGGTGATGCGCTGGTTCGATGTGAGAGTATGCATCTTTCAGATCCACCGATAACTGGAAGTCTCCTTGGCGGAGCAGCAGGATGATGTTCTGCAGGTTAATAATGTGAAAGTGATACCCTCGAGGCTACGGCTGGTACAGCTCCGGATTCTGCACCGCTCATACTACACCAGACACACGCTACATAAAATGGGTAGAGTGCCGCACCCATTCTGTCTGCGCGGCTGCGGGGAGGAGGGTACCTTCTTTCACACCATCTGGGATTTCCCCATAATTCAAGACTACTGGAGGCGGGTGATGCGGACGATGTCACAGTCAGGGGGGGGTGTCGTTGGTGCCAGAGCCCAGGCGCTGTTTGTTAAATGTGTGGGAACCTAATGACCTCAACCGCCAGGCTCAGGGCTGGGCCACGCTGGGGATGGTGACAGCTAATCGGAACATAGCCCAAAAATGGGGGGCGGTGGAGGCACCGTCGCTGTCCGCATGGGGAAGGGACATGGATGCAGCCATGCTGGCTGAGCGATCAACGTTCATCAGACGGGGATGCCCCAGCAAATGGGATAAGGTATGGGGGGCATGGAATAAATTTAGAGGAGGCATATGCGACCCACCGCCAGTGCAGGATGATGATACCTCTGACTCAGACTGATGGGGAAGGCTTGGGGGCGGGAATGTGGGGTCTCACTATCGAAAATGTAAAACTGTGTAGGAATGGTTCCAACTGCTTGGATGTAAAATAGTGTGCTGTACTGCCAAGTGATACGGGACAACTGTACAATCAAATGTCACTGTTTTGTTCAAAGGAAAACAATAAAAATCTTCCATAAAAAAAATAATGTGAAAGTGTTCAGTGAGAATAAACCGGTTCAATGACTGGAGGTCTAGCATTGTGTGGAAATTGCAGTCTTTTTTGGGGATGAGGAAGTAGGAGTACATCTGCAGCCACTAGTCCCACGGCACCCTTAGCAAGGAGTGCCAAAGCCTCGTCCTCTAAAAGCTGGAACTGATCGAAGCGTAGCACATGATGGGATGTTGGGCGGCGTGATGTGGTATTCCAGGCAGTACCCTGTGTGCACAATGGAGAGCATAAGCTGATCAGAAGTGATGTCTTCCCACTGAGGGAAAAAGTCCCTCAAGCCTTCCCATGACAGGCGACATTGATCGTGGACGGCAGATAGGGAGTCACTGCTTACCGGATGAGGTGCCTCTAGTGGTGCCACATCTACCTCGGTTATGGACAGGACACTACACCTCTATCCCCTGCTGAAAGGTCTTGGTCTGCTGGGAGTATTGAAAGGCCTGTTGTTGATAGGATGATTCCTGGCTTGAGACTGCGGCTTTAGCACAGCCCCTTGGTTATCTTTTTTTTTTAACAGAGTTTTTTATAGCGCAAACTTGACCCGAAGGTTTCGGGTATCAAAGTGCTTTACACGAGCACCAGTTGCGTTACAGGAGAACACATTCATTTTTGTTAGGCAGGGGGAGATTAAGTGATTTGCCCAGAATCACAGGATGTTGTGCGTCCTTGCAGAGACTCAAACCTGGTTCCCCAGATTTGAGGTCGACCGCCCTAGCAGTTAGGCCAACTCCTCTCCCCAATCTGCAAAAAGGACTACAGGACTGCACAGCACCCATGAATTCGGAAATATCAGTGTCCTTTTTTAAAATTTGAGTTTCTGGGCCACCTGAGGGCAGATACAAAGCACACCATCAAAAGGGACAAATAAAAGGCACTCAAGTCAAAATCCTGATTCCTAATACAGGCCTATCTGAAGGAGAAGGCTGGTGTTATCCCTCTTGCAGCAGCGTTGAGGCCATGTGAGAAGTAGGCCTGGCATATGCTGGTCACTAGTTAAAGTGGCCACCTTGCACCAGTCCAATTCGACTCTTATGGTAGATAGGTTTAAGACAACCTATTCTATCCTTCAGGCTAAGTCTCTGAGGAATGTAAAGCAGCTTGTTTTACCTTATAATCTCTTGAATTACCAAATGAAAGGACACCACACAGGTATATATATAAAATATATATGTATTTATTTCTAGACACACTCTAACATCTTTATGAGATTAGAAGTCAGGAACATATGCACAAATCAATGTTTCGCAACAAATTAAGCACTTATATGGCTGGGGCCCTAGGGGCGTACCCGACCATATACTAAAAAAGAGGTATAAGAAGAACGACTTGAGAAGGGAGAAGGCCTAAGGTCTTCAGAAGCGCTGGGGCCTCACTAATCCACCCAAGGCAGGTAAGTAAAGGACCCACGGGAGACGCATGCAGTGTGAGAACACAGCCGTGGATCCCAATAGACTTCAAGGGAGCAAGTCGCGGTTGGAATTTTAAAGTTTTAGGGTTCGGAAGAGTCTACAAGCAAGTCACTTACAGGGTAAGTAGTTCGAGAGCCAACACACACAGGAGCACCGGAGTGCACGAGTTACCTCACCCAGGGAAGCCGGGTGCATAGGTGTCTTTTGGTGTTGGGTCGCCGTGTCGTTTTCAATGGGAGCCAAAGAAGACTTGCTGCTTGTGAAGACTGGAGAAGTGTCCGGTGGAATCCAAGGCTGGATTCTGAAGAAAGAAGACCTGAAAGCAGAGGAGACAGTGTTCAAAGTCACTTGCCAGTGACCCGGGCCCAGGCAGATGGATGCCCACAGTCGTCGGGTGATTTCAGGTGATCCCGGGTGTCTTGACTCTTCAGCCACAAGGTCCAGGAGGTGTCGACGACAACCAGGAGCTGGATTCGGAGTGTCCCACTATGTCTGCAGCTTACTGAGGTGTCGGCAACCGGGTTGGAGCCAACAAGCCTTGGCAACAGCAAGTCTCGGGGAATGTGAAGAAAGTCAGCGGTGCAGACCAGCAAGGTCTGAGGGACTCACTCAGCAACGGTAAGTCAGGGAAGGCCTGGAGCAACCAGGGGAGCCCTTTGGTTCTGTAGAAAAGCCTCCAGAGGACCCACAAGCCAACGGGGAAGGGATCGCGAAGACGCCTCGGGAGGATTCACTTCACAGGAGCCCACGGTCACTCGGGACGAGGTAGGCCTCTGATCTTCGGTGGAAATCCTGCTGGAGGCTTAGACCACATGTGGTCAATGCACAAGTTCGTAGAACGTCGTGAAGGGATTGCACTCTAAAATAGTGCACAGTACCTGGGTATTGCTGTTCCTCGTCACTCGTGGGGTCCACTCGCCTCAGGTTTGCTGGGGACTCACAATGGCCGTCGAGAAGTCAGGAAATCCACTTCTGGGGCTGCAGGGACTTCGGACTCCGGCGTGAGCGGGAAAGTTTGCGACCGTTGATTCAAAGTTTTGGTGCCTGCCAAGCAGAGGAGTCACTCCTTGACTCCAAGGGAGATTCTTCAGTCTTCCAAAGGTAGTGGAACGTCGAAGGTCCAGGATTCTTCTTGTAGAGCGTCGTCCAGGGATATCTAACTTGCAATGGCAAGGGTTCCCTATCTTATACTAAAAGAAAGGGAGGGACTAGCTCTGTGACCACTCCTCTGGGAGGGACAGAGAAGTGGGTGGTTACACCCACTTCCCTTTGCCCAGTTTCGCGCCAGAGCAGGGGCACGTAGCCCCTGAACCGGTTTGAGCTGGCCAATGCACAGAGGCGCCTACTGCTCCCCCAGTGCAGGACTTCAAAGCACTCTAGGAGTGCACCCACCCAGCCCCAATACACTAAATCCTGTCTGGAAGGTGGTGACACCTCCCTGTGACAGGATGCCTATTGTTGGGCCTCCTCCTCTGCGAGTTTCGGTCAGCAGCAGGAGGGCAGCCCAGTGTCTGTGCTGGTGGCATCCATTTTGTGATGCCAGGGCTCTTTCAGGATTCTACCGTGTTTCCACAGTAGGTACATGTCTATCCCTCTAGAAGGGTGGGATCATACTCCCACACCAGTTACTGGTGTGGGGGTATGATACCAAGGCGTTTGACCCCAAACACGACATGTTTTGATGCAGCCATCCCAAAGTTAGCATTTACCGCTAGGTTATAATGCACTTAAGAGTATATGGTTTAACCGCATCCACAAACAGCCACAGAAAAAAAACTCTGCCAGCTGCAGAGGGGCCCTGCTCATGCAGAGGCACCCCCTCACATGTAAACCAAGTACCCTGCCCTCAGGATTGATAGGGCCTGCCTTAGGGGTGACTGATAGGTTTGTGTGTGTGTAAGGTGAGATATAGGGAACCTATACCTCAGTGAGGAGTGCTAACACTACCTCACCCAGGCTGCAGTAGCAGGCCTGTCAGATTTAGTCTGCTTCCCAGGGGTGGCATAATACATGCTTCAGCCCCTGGTAGGCCTGTGAAGTACCTATGCCCTTGGTACCTAAGGTACCATATACCAGGGGCTCATAAGGTACCACAGTATCCAATCACTAGTGCATCTAATATGCACTCCAAGTTGTTTAGAGAGAACAGAGAGACTGGGGCCCTGATTAGCAGGGACCCAGCCAGACTATAGCCAGAAACCAGTGTTAACATCAGAAAACAAGCATTTGCAATGCAAACGGTCTCGCCTTTGGGACCGTATATGTATTTAGCTATGCAGCACCTTAGCCTGGGTGCTGAAACATATACTGTTCTTCAACATGTATACAGCATGCTTCTCTCGTGAGGGATGAGTTGCAGGTTAGTTAGCAGCCGTGCAAGCTTCTCCGACATACACAAAGCAGGTACAATACATTGAGTAGCATGCTTCGTTACAACACAGTGGGCTAAGGCAGCTTTGTGTATGTCGGAGAAGCTTGCATGCCTGCAACCTGAGCTGCAACTGATCTGTCATGAGAGAAGCTTGCAGTCAGCTCTCTTGTGAACACAGCACCATAACACATCAACAGGTGCTGAAGTTTACAAGGAATAAACATTCCACGCCCATTCAAATATGAGCATCTTTGCTGATACTTCAATCAGCTATCAGTATTGCACTAGTAAAAGTACACCACCTCTGCTTAAAAGTTCTGATACTGCCAAATTAAATAAATTACAGACCAGATGCACTAGAAGGGCTGAGACATTCAAAATGTAATCGCTAATCCACGGTTTAAAGACAATAATTTGTTATCATATAGCGCTTTTTATGACAATTTTGGCTCCTTGGGCCACTGTAAATAATAAGTTGTTACTCGTACCCAATATACTGACCTCAGTAGAACGGGAGGTGTAGTTTACGCTTCTGGATTTGAAATTGTTGGAAGACAGATTAGGAATGAATGGTGGATGGATGGTTGGGTGAAAAGATGGATGAATGGAAGGATGGATGGGTGGATGCTTGAAAAGATGGAGGAGATAAAGTTTAGCTAGGTGGAAGTGAATACATGGATGAATGGATACATGCTTAGAAAGCGGAAGGAAATCACTGGTCTTGCTCAGCGCCAAATAGATGTTTGAGTAAACTTGTTGTTTTCGGCTTCTCTCTTAAATGCCATCTGTGCCCACCAGTGCTTGTGCACTAAGTGCACCACAATAGCCAACACAGGCCGGCCTCTCTGGCCCATTTCCTCTCGGCTATTTTAAAATAAAGTTTGCATTGTTGTTTTCATGTTTAGCACACACTGTTCATCTGGAGTTTGGTGCTGGTCGCCTTGATAGCGCAAACACTCTTTGCTGGCACGACGTATTTTGTATCTAAATTTCCATATGTAAAGTGTTTTTTAGGGATCGCTCGTGTAAGTAGGTTTGTTTGCAATTAGATGCTGCTGGCACAACAAAGGGATCTGAAAAGGGAGATACCCAGTGGAAACAAACACAGTCCCCTGAAAATAAACATGCCGAACAAAGCTGCGTTAACAAACTCCTTGCAGAGACCAGATCGGTGCAACGGAGAGAACATAGGAACATAACTGAGCTACTGTCGCGGCTCTGCCACAGACTCCCTGTGTGAGCCTGAGCAAGGCGCCTGGTAATGGGGCACAGGAAAGAGGGCTCTTAACGTGGGCCCTGCTTCGCGATTATAAACAAACACTGCTGTCTCCTCCACGCCACTGACTGCCAAGAACTGTTGCCCCCCTGCCCCTTTGACTATGAACTCTCTGCTTTGCTCCCTAGCACCAGTTCTCTGCCACTTACCACCAGTGACTGCATTGTCAAACCGCGCCTGCCCCCTGCCTCTCTGACCACTCATGCCTGAATCACAGGTGTCTCACGACTGTCGGACGTCTTCCCCCGTTTTCTGCCGCTGCGACCAAGAGCGACTGCTCCACCTCACCCCCACCCCCAAGATGCCTACAATCTGCTTCTTAGGTCCGTACTTAGCGCCTGCCTGCGTCACCACTGATACATGGGCTCCGTTCACACTTGCCTACACCAGGCATCTTTTCTTGCTCAGTGCTTCCTCGGGACACAACCGGTGCCCACTGCCCGCTACCTTCACCTCCCCTTTTGCCTTAAGTTCTGCGGAGGCAAGAACAAGGAAAACAGCCTCTGGCTGGCTCACCGAGGGCAAAGCCAAATGGGGAAGGGGCTCAAATAGGCCTGGGAAAACAGGATGCAAGGAACCACTTACTCCTATGTCGAACCCGCGCTCACATAACAGAGCCCGGTGTGTTCTAAACTGCCCACGACACCTTTCATCCTGCACATCTATGAAAGCCCGATTTACAGGAACTGCCCAGTCAGTGGTGCGAAATAGACACCAGCTTTTTTTTTTCCTTCATATTTACATAGCGCGAACTCGACCCGAAGGTATTGGAGCGCTTTACATAGCACCGTATTTACATTACACATTCAGGCACGGGGAGATGAAGGGATTTGCCCAGAATCACAGGATGTGGAAGTGACCCAGAGGCTTGAACCCTTGTTTCCTGCACCAAAGTCAGCAGCGCAGCCGACGGACCACATCCTCTCCCCAAAAGCCTTACCTCGGTCTGGGATCGCGGCGGCCGGGGGAAGAGGCGCCATGTGCTGGTCCGAACCATCCGTGGGGCGGCGACACAAAGAGTGCGATTGGGCCACCAATCTGCACCATAAAATGCTAATCCGCCTCTCCACGTCCCAGAATACTACCGAACTCACAAGACGACCTGGAAAACATTTTACCTCACCTTCAAACGCCTGGAAGGCTCTGTAGCCACCTAGATCCATGGAAAAAAATCAAACGTAACAACCACTCCCTGCAGTTACCCAAAACCTACATGTTAATGGTACTGAGTATACAAAATGCAAACGTGGGGAAGACCTTTATTTAAAAGAGCAACCCCCCCCCCACCATAGATCTGACCCCGCATACCGCCATGAGGCCCCTCGCTTCCTTTGCAGCAACTCCCCGACCTGAAAACACGGCATGGTGACACAGGATAACAATGATGCCCAATGGCATGGCGATCTACCTGTAAAAACAGCCTAACTCTTTTCCCTCTTTAACATAACGAAGTGGATGGCGCTCTCGCAAGGCTGCTACTTTAAAAGCTGCTGACTTGAGGTAGAGAACAGGGTTCGCGCCTCGGCATGGGCAGCATAATTTAATTATAAAACAATAAACAGCGATCTCGGCGGGGGGGTGGGGAGAGACAAATTTTAAAAAATACACGTGGAGGGGCAAACAGATACAATTTGAAAAACACGGTTGAGATGGGCAAATGTAGAATCTGAATCTAAGCAAATCAACGGTGCGAGGAGTTAGCTCAACATGTAACGCTGCTGACTGGAGCCGGAGAACAGGGTTCGAGCCTCGGGCTGCATCATTTAAGCATCTGGGCTGCATCCTTTAATTATGAATAAATATTAGTAAATAAATATAAATAACAGCATCAGATGAAGGCAGCTTGCCAGATGTGGAAATGCGTGCGGGAGTGCAGGCGTGATTAAGGCACGAACAACGGGAGTGGGAGGGGCGGGAGAGAAGGCACGGACAGCGGGAGGGGTGGTACGGACACAAAGTAGTGCAGGAAATATGCAGTAAAGGGGCCAATAGCCATGGAAGGAGACATGGCTGTCTTAAGGAGGAACTAGCAGCCTCCAAACCAATCAGAAGGCAGCATTTAGAAAGGCCAAAGCCACAAGCCAATGTAAAAGTGGGCGGGAGAGGGGGCAGGGCTTCCCTCACCTATAGTGTATACTGCATGCCTCGCAAAGCGAGCAGCGCATGCGCTGCACTGCTAGGCGAGATATAAAAAGTGGGGGCAACATAAGTGCAGATCCTACTCTCCTACAGGGCACATCTAATATTTGCATTGGTGATGATCTTGCCCTCAGCAACAAGCCTCTGGCCCGCGTGCTGTGGTCATCTGGGAGGTGCTTGATCATGTTATCCATTTTTCCCCCAGTGGTAATGGTCGGAGCAGGAGAGGAGATCTAAAGAATTGTCTATTCACCAGTGGGTGGGAGCTCCGAGTGCTACATGCTAGTCTGCCACATTTGTTTGTTTGGACTTCTTGTAAGCGGGAGCGGGTATCCCTTGCTACTTGATCAGATGCATTTTTTCATGTGAAGTGTATGACTAACGAGTCGGGGGAAACCTGGCCATGGATGTAGATCGAGTCATCAGGCTTAAAGGGAACCAGCCATTATAACGCAGTCATAACCAAGCATGACCATTACCACGCATCTTTTACAACGAATATGCCTGTTATCACAAAGCATTTACTACGAATATACCTTTACCATCCATGTGAAACAGGATATAGGTGGTAAGGGTATGTTTGTTTTTAAGTTGTGAAGGATACTTGGTAATGGTCATGGACCGTGTTGTACACTCATGGTGTGCGGTGGGAGGAGGGGGAACTAGGGAAAGTGTTTAGGAACTCAGGGTTTGGGGGGGGGGCTGGGGAACTCAGGGCCGAGCAGGGGACTACGGCGGGGGCGGGGTCTTATGGCCAAGGAAAAGGGTGGACTTAGGGTCCAGGGCAAGGCAGGAGGCTGCAGTGGGGGGCTCACGTACGGGGGAGGAGGCTAGGGGAACGGTTTAGGAGCTGAGGGCCGGGCAGGAGACTACAGCAGGAACGGGTGGTCTTAGGTCTCAGGGCCAAGAAAAGGGGCAGACTTAGGGTTCAGGGCAGGGGGCTGCGGCAGGGGGGCAGTTTTAGGAAAATCACAGGTTTCCTCTTGCTGCTGTTATAAAATTGTAATATTTTTGTTAATAAAATGTATATTTTTTATATCCACAGCGATCAACTTACCTCTGCCCGCCAGGACCCTTCAGGCTCTCTTGTTCCGGTGGACTTGGGGTTCAGGGCCGGGCAGGGTTCCGGTTCTGGCCTCTCTGTCTCATCACTAGATGGAAGTCCATTCACAGTGTCTATTTAGCACTGTGAGCGGATCATGTGGGGAGAATTAGTATAAAACTAGAGCGCTCATTGCAGAATGCCCCAACTGCACACATGCTATTACTAAGCTGATGCCTTTACCATGCATGTCAAACTTTAAGTACCTAGCTCCAAGCATGCATTTACCACAAAATTATCATCATAAAGGCATATACGTTGAAATTATTTTCATACAAACGGCATGCATGGTAATGACGCATGTGTTGTACGGGCAGCGTTGTAAAGGCATGTGTGGTAATTGCATGTGTGGTTCTGTCCTACATCCGGCTTAAACATTTCTTTTCGACTCTTGATCCGTGGTAGCACAGCTTTTGACACGGATTCCAGCACGAATGGGCCTTTTCAGAAGCTCGTGGTTGAAGTCGTGTTAAAGAATGAGTCATGGTTCGTCAAGGGCCACAGCCCCACAGCATGGTGTACCAAAGGCCAATGAGTCTGTGGCCCTCAAGTCCCAGGCATCACAGGGAAATGCTCTCTGCACCGTAGTGTTATGGTTCTCACCTTGGGGTTAAAAAGCCAAGGAGCTGGCAATGAGAAATCTGGCATAGAGCAAGTCAGTCCCAGAGCTGCGTTTCCAAGTGACTGAGCCTTATGGCAAACGAAAACACTCTGAGCTGAAGCCCATGTCCTGGTGCATTGTGGACCAAGGGTGGAGTTATAACAGGTCTTGTGACACTAACGCCTTCAACAAGCTGCATTGTCTAGGCCCCGCAATGAATGGAGGGCATATGCAGAGCATGTGAATCTACAGCCACACATGCAACGAACAGCCTTCTTAATTGGCTAAAAAAACTTAACCGTGAATCCCCTTTCTTCAAAACAGGTCTTAGTTTCACTTCCGGGACAGGGAGGGGAGGTTTTTAATCTTCATTGGTGAAATCCGTTGCAGATGTGTCACAATAGCCACCGTCTATGCCCAAAACACTGGTCAGGATAGTTGTCTGGTGGCCTTCTAAGCACCATTGCGGGCTTCACAGAGGAAGACATAGTATCAATGGGAGACTATAACAGGGTATGGTACACAAAGAAGTACATATCCGGGACAAAGAAAGCACATTCTAGCACCTTCTCTAAAGTTCAAAAACATTCTATACATGACCTAGGCCTACACGACTCCTGGCGACAGCAAGACGAAGACTTGAAAGATTGCAGTCTTCTCTTGCCTCCAGAATGTATTCCTTGAACGGTCTATCTCCTGATGAGCAACATGATGATGCCTTTACTTTATGAATCTGAAATATGTCATATACCTATTTCAGTGCCTGCTCTACTATTTAACTGGGGTTCCCACATATCTCAGATTTGAAAATTGATATTACACTCCTCCTTGCTTCGAGACCCAGATCTGAAACCTGAGCTACAATCCTATACAAAAGCGTATTTCTAACTCAACAACAGTGGGGTATGTGATGCATTTAAGAGCATGTTCCTTGGCACTTTTACAGGTATAATATCCAATTCAAGTAAACTACACAAAAAAATAGGGCCTCCTAGAAGAGCGGAACTCCTTAAAGCAGTGTGACTACAGGGCTACACATTGACACCAACTTCTGCAAACTGTCACATTGCTGAGGAACAAGCTTAATGCCATTGCAATGAATACAACAATGCTCCCTTTACTACACCACAAAAAGACAGCTTGTGACTAGAGCAATAAAGTAGGTCTGCACTTGGCTAGCCAGACACAGCAGAATCCTAAGAGCAGGTGAGAAGCAGTCAGTCACGGGCCCTGTACTCTTTTCAGAGGAAGACAAAATGGACGCCTTTTGTGCGTTCTACGCTACACTTTACTCCTGCAACTCCCTTTCTGAGAAGAACTGAACAACCTACCTAGAACTGAATCTATTTTCTAGCTTAACCTCTAAACAGCGAGACACATTTGAAGGCCCATCACACAGGCAGAGGTTCTTAATGAAATCAAATCCCTCAAATTGCATAAAGCTCCAGGATTAGCAGGCTTTAGGGGGGGAGGGGTAGAGGGAAGAAGTGAATACCTGCTGTTCTAGTGGCACTTGATGCAGAAAAGGATTTTGACCGGATAGACTGGTGCTTTCACGCTATGGAATTTGGGCTGAACTTTCTCTCAATGGCCATCACTGGGTACCACGCTTCAATCTTTAAGATACCCCTGAATGGCAGATTGACCTGCCCTTTCACATTTGGATGGAGAACACACCAGGGCTACAGTCTCGTTTAGCAATGAATCATTTGCGGCCCATACTAGGGTGGTTGAGTCTATTGACGGGATCCACCCGATTTCTTGAACAGCTAAATAAAATCATGTTTTTTGCGAACAATAGGTTTCTAATTCGAACATTGCCATCCATCTTGCGACAGGAAAGGCAACTATTTGAATCTGAAAAGGTAGCAGGTTTTAAGATTACCCGATTTAAGTTGAAGATCCAATCAATGCCCCAGGGAAGCGTAGAATTGTTGAAGTCCTGATTGCTCTTGTGCCAGATAATCCAATTCATCAGATGCCTAGATGTCAATATCACTTTAAAAACATCTGATCTTTACTTACCTCTCCTGAGTGCCCTACCCAACGGCTTTTAGAGATGGTTGCCCATTATTCTTTCACGGCTGGGTAGGATACACACGATCAAGATGAACCGTGCCCAGAGCACTGTATTTATTCCAAGCCCTTCCGGTCCTTGTCCATAGGGAATTCTTCATTGACCTGAAGAAAGAGTTGCTGAGCTTTATTTGGAATGAAGGACGTCCATGATTGGCCTGCAAAATACTGAGCCAATCTAGGCAGATGGGTGGACTAGTTCTCTGACACTGCCTAACATTCATTAGGGCCTGCCAACTGTGAATCCTCCCAGAATGGTACGCAAGAGCCACTGACAAACTATGAATGCTTATAGACCGTGCAGTGGCAGCCAAAAACATTTGGAAACCTAAGCAAGGCAGACTTCTGAATACATATCTTATCACACCCACAAATATCTAATTGGCAGACAGGAATACTTTAATAAGGCTCTTGATGTTAACTATGTTCCACCTCACCGCACATCCCCATAGACTACAATTCCGCCTTTACACTGGAACTATTACCCTGACCATTCAATGCCTGGCAGAAGGGAGACTGCCTCACTGTATCAGGCATGATCTCTGAGGGCAAGAACATATTGTTCGAGGACTGCAAACATCACTTTAAACTAGAAGAAGTAGAAACAGTCCAATATGTCCAACTGTATCATTGGGTGATGCACCCCAATCTAAAAGCAGGGGCCACATGTAAGTTGACTCCATCAGAGAAATTTATGAAAACAACTTTGGGATTGTGAGGTGTCACCTGAACCCTGTATAACCATCTATTGTAGGCAGCCCCACCGACAATAAACTTTCACACGCACAAATGGACTGCTATCTTGGGAAGGGAGGTTACTCTAGGTCAGTGGTCAAAACTCAAGCTGCATTCTGGAGGAGGCGGCACACTTTAAGGAAGTGGTCAACTGATATCTCTACTCTACCTAGCTGCACAAATGCTGCCTATCTGTGAGTGCACTCTGCTGGAAGGTATGTGGTCTTACGGGGGATTTTTAACATATTTGGTGGGACTAATCTCATTAAAACATTGTGGGCTGAAGTTCTGGCAGTTATGAAGAGGATACTGGGAAATCCTATCGCCAGTAACCTCGTCTTTGTGCTGCTAGGCATGCTCCGCCTGTACTTAGAACAATAATTCAGAGAAAACGCATCCTCATGTGGAACTACCTAGAGCAAATAAAAACCAAAAAAAAGGCCCTTGCAGTCCACTGGACGAAGAAAGAGCCACCACCCATTACACACTGGTATCTAAAGTTTATTGTGATGCGAAGATTTGCCAATCATAGCTGATTAACATGAAGACTTTGAGTAAAATATGGGGTCCGCTACTGACCTATTTATTGACAGGACTACTGGCTCTTTTGTGCTAGGTTAGATCTGAAGTCCCTTAATTTGTTCACCTAATGGGGGATCTGCTTCTGGAGAACAACTCTTCAGTCAAAGTATTCTATTTTTCGTATGCATGGACTGGTACCCAAGGTGAAAAGAATAAACTACATAATGCTTGCCTGAATGACTAAGTAATATTAGATGAGGGTGAAGGGGGTCAGGTACCAGAGAGGTACATTTTATATTATTAAAGCATTAATTTTAGAAGCTGCGATATTCTTGACTCTAAAGCAGCTACTGCTTATTGGTATATTTGCTGCCTAAGCAAACATCAATGAAAATGACATTAAAAAAAAAAGTTCAGTTTAGTACCATGATTGGTAGACCAATACTTTACTTTGAGAATCCTTTTCTCTTTCAATTTTTATCCTTTTTTTAGGTCGAGCCTGAGCAGCACATGCTCTGCTGTGCGGCATGCTGTATTGGAGTATGGAATAGAAACCCCGCCCACTCTCTTCCCATATTTGTCATTGACTTGTGTCATTGCCCTTTGTACATGCTGGCTTCTGATTCCTTAATAGGCTTGTTAGTCCCTCCTTAGTACCACCTTGTCTTCATTTGTAACCTCCCATGAGGACTATCCCTTTTACTTTGGTTATTACATGGTCCGTCTGTTTTTAGTCTGTAAGCACTATTTTCTTTAATGAGTTTCTCCTACTGCAGGCACAACAGGCTTTCCTGCACCATTCAGCACGCCATGCGTGCTTTCACTTTCCGAGCAGCCCAGGAAAATGGCGGCCGCTTCTTTGAATAAGTATCGCATTTACAAGAGTTTGAGCTACTGGCATTGTAAATGACAATGCCTGGTATTTTTTAGGTTAATTAGCAAAACAGATAAATAAAAAATGGCATTGTCATTTACAATGCCAATAGCTTAAACTCTCACAAATGCGGGACCTAGTGCATTGCAAAAGCTTGTTTAGTTATCGTTGTCTGTTTAAACTATGTCTTCAGGGTACAGTAATTCCAAGCCAACAGTATCTTCTTTGTGCTGATAAGAATCGTATTTTACACTAATAATGTGCATTAAAACTAAAATAGTTTCTATACATGTTCGAAGTACATCTGTCATGCTGTTGTATTAAAATGATACATAACTATTGTTATTTTCAAATTTACAATTGTTATTTCAGGTGTCATCCTGTTGTATTAAAATGATACATAACTATTGTTATTTTCAAATTTATAATTGTTATTTCAGGCTTGTTTTCTTTTTCCTTCTTTTTTCCTTTTTGTGGCATTTGCTTGCAATAAAAAATAAAACCAATATACACAGAGAGGGAGATGGAAATAGAGATGGCGTGTGACATCTGCAAGGTCATGTTATCTGTAATGTCCACCAGATACAATTTGCATCCAGCCCCAGTATGCTTTAGTTCTGGTCCACTGTAAAGGAAAATTTCAATGGATGACCCCTGGTCAAGTTCAGTAGAGAAATTGGAGCTTCGCCATACATTGTCCATTTGGCTTAGCTTTGTGCTGTGCGCAGTTATACGCCTTCCTAGGGAGTGAATACGTGGGTATGCAATGTTGGTCCACAATGACCATAGCAATGTCACAGTTTTAAGATGCCAGCTAGAGATACATGTATATGCCATTAATTTAAATAGGAAGTGTCGGCTAGCATGACCCTTGTAGACCAGTAGTGGGCAACTTGACCTACAACAGAGGGTAATATCTTTTAGAGCTTTGCTCGTGCAGACTGTGATGATATATATTGAGATAATCATAATTCAGCAGTAAACTGGGGTACTGAAACTTACAGCTCTAGACAGCTGAGAGAGACACCACAGAGCTACTGGATAGGCCTCCCCTTGTCCTTCCCCCCCCTTTCAAGCCTCCCCACGAGGCTCGTACAGACATATGTGGAAACATCTTTAAGCTCCCACACATGGGATATTCAGCTAACTGTTTGAGCAGGCAGCCTTTGGAGAACGCCCTGGGTTGGGAGTTGAGGTGGGGTTTATTATCAGTTCATGTTATAAAGATCATGCAGACATAGACAGACCGGTTGTCAGTGACAGGGATCCTCCTGGCTCAAGCTGTACACACAAGCCACGAGAACTCCTTTGTCACCACTATGATCGGAAACAGGTCTGCCCCCCTTCAATCCCCTGATAACACAACACATAGTCAAAAATGGATAACATAGGGGTTTTAACCTGGAACATTAGGGGGATTGGGACAACACGCAAGAGGCACTCTGTGCAACAGTACGTAAGAATGGGCAGGGCGCAGCTCCAAGACACTCACATAGCAAAGGGAGAGGAGGTTCAGTTACAAAAGCGTTGGCAAGGGCAATGCTATAGCACCACCTACTCAAGGTTTGCAAGAGGGGCGCTTATATGGATCCGACTTGGGGTTCAATTCTGGCACATTGTAGTGGGGGTTGACTAGAAGGGTGCTATGTCCTAGTGGAGGGCCTATAAGATAGTAAACCTGTACAGTGAGGAAGCATCTACGCACCAAACATGCATTTTTGGCCCGTCTCTACTTGGTCCTTACTGGCAAGGATTCCACTAGGGGATTAGGGAATATTCCTTTTGTTCAATCCCACATGACATACATGTCAGATTAGATCACATCTTTTGTCATCACTCAGTTCAGGCTCAAGTAAATGGATGTTGAGTATCTCGGAAGGACATTCTCTAATCACAACCCATTACAGATCCACCTCAAATGGGGGGCACCGCGACCCCCAGTCCACAAGTGGAGACTGCAGTCGGTGACACTTGAAGACCAAGCCTTTAGAGAAGAGATGTGCAAAACTGTTGTCCACGATTTTGATGATAACTGGAACACAGCCACCTTTAGAATAGTTGAGTGGGAGGCACTGAAAGTTGTGGTGAGGGAGCACTGCATAAGAAGAGTGGTGGGGCCAGGGCAGCGCTACATGGTTACCAATGCTGACAAAATCATCAGTTGGTGCCCAGGAGTCTGTACCCAGCGATGACCCCACAAAGCAGCCCACAGTGGAGGAGGCACAGGCACGCCATGCAGCGCTAATAGAGCAACTCCACTGCCAAGACTTTCGAGCATACCAGGCCTGAATGCATACCGAAGGCGACAAATCAGGCTGGCCAATGGCCTGGCTCCTCCGTAGCACGACACGTGCAATCCCAATCACAATGATTAGAGACCCCCCCAGCCTGCATGCACACTACCCAATCTGACATCCATAGTGACTTCACAATGTAATACCAGCAACTGTATGACTCCCTGCAGTAGAGCGCCGCATATATATATATATATTTGATTTTCTGGAACACCGCACACCACCTACCATTGATCCCCTGGGAAGAGAGGAACTAAACACCCCAGTCACACTACAGGAGATCCGTGGTGCCATCAGGGGCGCAGCAACACAAAAGACACCAGACCTGGATGGATTATCCACGGAGTTCTATAAGACCTATGAGTCACTGCTGGGCCCAACATTGTTAGAGGAATACTAGGCTGCCCTGGATGACGGTTGCCTCCCGCAGTCTAGGAGAGAGTCTCTGTTAGCATCAATGGCGAAACCAGACGAAGGCGCGTTAGAACTTATCTCTTACCGCCTGCTTTCAATGCTAGGTACAGATTATGAGATCCTGAGTAAACTATTAGTGGTCCGACTGATTGAACATGCCGACTGGAACGGCTTTACCTCTGATATGTCCACCACACTGAATGTCCGAAGAATATATCGAGTTAAGGAGCAAGCCTCAACGCGATGACCGTTTGCTGCCTGTCTGGTTTTAGACTTAGAAAAGGCATTTAACACCGCCGATTGGGTCTACCTTTTCTCCACACTGACTAAGATGGACATAACAGGAAGACTAAAAGCGCTAATCAAGCTTTTTCACACAGCACTCAAAGGCCCGGGAGAAAACTGGTCAGCTTACCTCAGCCAGGATTCAGGTAAGTAGAGGCACCCCACTTGGTTGTCACTCCTCACCGACATTATTTGCTTTGGCAATGGAGACTTTGGCTCAACGACTCCACCAAAGTGGAGACACGGGTCATTCCGCTAGATGATGAAATGCACATGGTCTTGATGTATGCAGACAACGTCCTTTTGTATTTACAGGACATCCGTGCAGGCATACTTGAGGATTTTAGAAGGGCATCAGGACTTGGAGTTAATAAGGCAAAATCATGCGCTTTTCCACTCTGGGACGACTGCCCCTCACAGGTAATAACAGTAGGAGAGCATGCAGTGAGATGGGAACCTCACACGTTTCAGTATTTAGGGGAAAACATATTCCACAACACTCAAGACCTTATAGATGGAAACCTCACCAGGGCCATTTCCTCTCACTGTCCACAGATGCCATTCTGGGGAACACTGCCACTTATGGTACAGAGATGTATCCCTCTATCAAAGATGGTGATGCTCCTCCGGATTCTACATTTCTTTCATAAAATTCCAGGGTCAATCCCACAATTCACTTTTCATGCCCTGCATGCGTGTTGGGAGCGTTTATATGGAACAAGGGGAGGAGGCCAGTAGCACTGCACAAGCTGCAACTGCCAGTAGATAGAGGAGGCCTGGGAGCACCAAACTTTGAATTTTATTACCTGGCAGCACAACTTCAGTGGCCGGCGAGGTGGTGGCAGGTAGGCAGACCACGGAGGTAGACAGACTATGAGTGGCCGGAGCACAGACAATGATAATAGAGACATTATTCCCAGGGGCAGGGACGCCTCGTGTGGCCAACAATCTGGTTTGTTTTGCCTGTGAGAGTTTTCACAGGAGTATACACGTTAAAACGCACATGGTACCTTATTCCCCGGCTATATGGATTAGTACCATCATACCATTTCGGGAACACATTAGGTGGGATGACCTGGTGACATGGTCGGCCGCTGGAGTGGGTACTTTTGGAGATTTGTCAATGGATGGAGCACTCATACCCTTTGGTCAACTACAAGAGGAATATGACCTGCCGGAACGACACTTCCTGGCCTACGGCAGATTGGTGGCTGAGCGGGGTTGTCTGTGGAACATCACTGACTAGACCGGAGGAACATCCCCTTGTACACACTTTGCATATCATGGAGAACGGCTGCCGCATGGTTACCTAGTTTGCCAAGGCACTAGCACACACGACTGTGCCCGTACTCCCCTCAGGTCCCCCGCCTACCGCCCTCACTGCAGCTCGGGGGGACCAAACCTTAAAAGACCACATCATCTGCCCGTCGACAGACGCGGAGGATCTTTTATCATGCCCCCATCCCCCCCGTGGAAGGAGGGGGAAAACACGTACTGATTCATGGCTGAAGTAGGTGAGTGCTGAAATCAGGGGGACCCACTACACGTAAAAGAGATTAGTCCAGAAACACAGGCATCCAAAAAGGTTGACTCTACTTCTGAGATCTGAAGTTAAATATGGTACTAAGAACTGTTATTGTTATAATTAACCATTTACACCTGCTGATATTCATGGATGCAAATTCTGAAATGCATTTTACTGTGATGTGCCATGAGATGCATTATAAGCTGACAAACTAATAAAAATTGAAGAAAAAAAATGGGGGTACTGAAGCAGTTTAAACCATAGTACAGAAGAATGACCTGTAGGAAAACATCATCAAACCTGGTTCCTGAAACGTCTGAGGTACAGGCAGACAAACGTTTCATAAAATTAGCATAAAGAAGCTTCACAAATTGCTGCTTGGTTGGAATGTCAAATTAAACTGCCAGGCCGCAGTTGCTCCACTGTAGTTAGGCCCATGGGTCTACACCTCCAAGTATGGGAGATCTTCCTATGGCATCAATGACACCTGCAATGGTGTAGATGTACGATATGAAGGTGTTTCTTTAAGACTCAACACCATGAACTTTAAAGAAAAGTTTGAGAGGTATGCCCATTATTCAGTTATCTTTTTGAACGTGCTCTGAGATAAGATTCGAGGTAGGTGGCCAGAATCTGTGCAGTGTGACAGACGAGCAACACATATTTCACAAACACAAAGATATCTCGTCTTTTAAAAACTGTTTTAGCTTTATTATGAGAAAAAACCCTTTGGGTGACTGGATGGTACATTGGCAGAGACAGTGGTCACCCCTTGAGTGGAGTACATGGTAAGGAGACCCGGGTCAAAAGACCTAGCGACATCATTCCAGGTCTTGGCAGCTAGTCATACGGGTCACTCAAAATATCCTTACGAGCCTCTTATTGGAAGAACACAGGGAGCTCAAGTTGTCAGGTGTCAGAAGCACATCCAGCGCTGTGATTTTCTTTATATTTAACTACTTGCATTTTGACAACAAAAAAAGCAAAAAATAAATGCAAAGTAAAAAACACAGGGCTGCATCAGCTAATCACACACTATACAACTTCAAATCTCTGCAAGAAGGCAGAGAGGAGAAAGACTAACAAAGGCACAAACGTTTTCCAGGCACTCCAGGGATGGAATCCATTGCTGGGGCAGTATAGTCATTTTGTGTTTCTTCTTCATATCACAAGTAGGTAGACCAAGCCTTCGGTTCGTAGTTATGTCAACTTGGCATACGACGTACCCAAGAGCAGGATTACACTGATAAATAAATAAAGCAAACACAACATCATCAGAAGGCTGGGTAATCACAGCGGGCCGTCACATTTCATTAAGGATACTATTCTTCCCAGTCAAGCGCTGTCCCTGGTCCTTCCGCATCACATCCAATAAAATAGTTACTACACCATTAGGGCTATAAAGCAGGGCCTATCAGTACTAAAAAAATATGTCAATTTTCTTCAGAAATCCCAAGTCACGACTGTTAATTCACACAGCAGTCGGAGGTGGCCTAAACACCCCCAGCGTGCTGGAGACAAGCACCTTCTCTTCACGCAGAACAGGTGATTACGGAGTCTCTCTCTCTGTTCCCGGTAACACTGGATTTTTTTCATATGTATGCATGATTTCTCTGAAGAGGACAACTCAGGATCCATGTGGGTGGTAAGGTGCAGTGCTGATGACCAGAACCAAAGAGTAAAAGAAATGCCTGAAGCAGGTACCGGAGCCTGCATCAAGAAGTTAGAAGACCAAGATATGATTTGCCTGCTCAGTGCTTGCAGTCCCAGAGCGTGCAGCACCATACTAGAAGGGACAGGAGGACACAAGATTAGCATGCTGCATCCTCTGTGCTCGGTTGTTGATCAGACAGGGTCTGCTCTTCATAGAAAGTCTGCGCCATGGCATGAGCTACCTTGAGCACCTTCTTCTCCTTGGCATCTGGACCCATGTTAGACCGGGCCAATTTAATCCAGCACTGCTCTGTCCGAGCCACATAGTCCTTGTACTTCTCACTGGGCTGGACCGAGGGATGCTCATCTTCTGGGGTGCAGAAATGGAACAACAGAGGAGACAGCAGAGATTACATATACAGGTCAATCACTCAACTGTTCACATATCACAGAGTTTAAGAGCACTATCGTGCAACAAACTAATATTATAGGCGATGCATTCTTATATGTTAGGAAGATGTGTAATAATGTAAAGAGATCAGCTAGCGTACCATTGTACTCATCACATGACCTGCACAGAAATAATAAGAAAAGGCACGTGGCCTAATGCCACTGGTCTTTCTACAGCAAACCAGCCCCACTAGGACACCACCCATACAATCAAAGTAGCAAACCAAATCAACTGTTCACTTTGCAAAATCAACCTTACCACTTCTAATAATCTCTTGCTGTTACTAGTCACAAAGAACACAACCTGCCACTTAAATTTGCACTCTGATACTTCTAATATCATGCTACCACACAAACACCATGTTCTCACATTTGGGTTTCTCTGTTTGCCCTCGTGGTTATATGCCTACACTGCACTTCTCACATTAGCATTCTTACACCCACCTCATGTTAATTCATAACACCGTCAAACTAGTACAATCAAATCCCCCCTTACTGTTGAACCTATTCATATAGAACACACTAACATCGTTATCAATGCTCCACTCCTAAACAAAATTCCTCTCCTTCTGATCACTCCTTGAGTCTCATCCGTTACTCCCTCAATCCTGATATTCACATCTAAAAAAAGGCCTTAATCAAAAAAAAAAAATCACACATGACACTCATTTGAACTCCACCCCACTAACATTCTGCAACAACTCACTCTTTTCCCCACTTCTAACAAAGAACTGATCTTGATACTTCTAACAGCCAGCTCGTCCTGCTGGGAAAGATACTTGTACAATCCTTCTATAATGAAAAAGCTTTCTGTCTTCGAGTTCTCAGCTGCCAATCGCTCACTCCTTTTTAACTTCAGTCTTGACTCTCAAGTCAACATTATATTCTCTATCTCACTACTACACGGTTTCCAACTTTCCCTGGTTCATGAGCCACCACGCCTCCAGAAACTTGCTCAAACCAGTGCAATCCAGCTTTCACCAATCCTATCAAAATAGTCCTCATTGATTTGGCTACTTTTTACTCTGTTCACCACAATCACTTCTCCTCTACCCTGATACTCCTTGAGCTGTCTGCTGATCTCTACACTTTTGACAATCACATTCTGCTCACTTACTTCTTCTCTGCCTAAGAATTGCAGACACAGGTATCAGTATCTTGCTGCTACTCTATCTTGTTGGAGACCTCCATGCCACATGACACTTTCCGAAGATTCGTCCAATCCCGATGACTAATATCCCTTATATCATATTACTTAGTAACATTTTCTAATCTTTTGGTATATCTTTCCATCTGTATGACAATTACACACAATTACTTTACTTCTTTCCCTACATCTCACCTCACTATCCGGCAAAACACATTTCCTCTCAGCAGTCAGACACTAGATGGCTCTCATGAACAATTCAAAAACAGAGATGACAAACTTGTCTTAATTTTATGTCCAACCATAGATCTCATCCCAGAAACAGTTATTCTCCCTCAGTGGGGAATCTTGACATTCAGACCTACCATGTGCTTCAGGTCCTTCCTCTCCTCCACTGTCTCGTCTTATGTTCTTACTATTAAGAAGGACAATATATCCCCACCAGCGAAACCTTACTGGTAAAACTCTCGGTGCTCCTTCTCCCCTATCGCCGACATTTTCAATAAAACCTTTTAATCTACCTTGACAGACACATTTAATTTTATAGGCATCAAGAAGATTGTATCTCAACCTAGCACAGGCTACACTACAAGCTTCAAAGCCAGTCATGGCACATCACAATCTCACCTCTTTGATCTCCAAATTTAAAAATGCTGGCTTCTACTCTATGCTCCACCTACCAAAATGCTGTCTGTTCTAAAGCCACTTTACCCTATCGACCCGGGCTCTCTCCCTATTGGCTCCAAGCCACCCCTTAACTCCCTTAGTTCAAGCATCCCCTGAAGAGCTAGATTCCAACTTCAAAAATGCTTCAACTAACCGCTCACTCCCACACATCCATCATTAGACACCTTCACACACCAACATCTGCTTATGTAAATCTACTTTAAACATTCCAAATCCTAACTCCATGCAATCACATTATCTACAACTCATTTTCTGTACCACCGGTATCACGTAGTAAACCACTTCTGGCAAAGGGGCAACTTCACAATGAATACAACAAAAGCTTCCCCTATTGCAACCCAACCTTGCCAAATCACATCCCAGCACGTATCACTCCACTACACATCTGGTTACAAACATTTCCCATTTTCACACCACTGCTCTATTTCACTCTAGCAGGTTATCTGATATGAATGTACCAATCCCATTTCAAAGTAGCAAACAAACCCCTGCATCTCACACGTATTTTCATCTTAGCTAATGCGCCCCAACTCACACTACTGTTCCCCACCTCATACTGGTACAAGGCTCCCCGTCTCACACTGACGCACATAGCTTTTTTTATCTTACAATAGAACAGAAAGGCTTCTAATCTTTCTCAGTAGTACAACCTCCAACACCACACACACTAGGCAAATAATGTTTTTAATTCGATAATAGCACACAGTTGCATCTCATTAAATTTGATGCTCCCACTTCCATCAACACTCCCTATTTCACAAAAGCGCAACATGTTACAATAATGGACGATATTAAACACCAAAGACAAGTTGGAGAGCTTTAGCAGGATGACACTCATTTGGATGGCCCAGAGTATTATTTCAGAGCAGGTTTACATAGTACTACAAAACGCACTACTTGCCCATCTACGTGGGTCTGCTCACTAGCCTTTCAATTAACTTTGTAAGGACTGGCTCTTGGCATACAGAAGGGGGATGCGGACTGGGTTCTAGAAGTAGGATACCCATAGCTTTCTTGAGAAAAAGGTACAAAAAAATCCTCAAACGTGGTGTTTTTCCTTTAAATCTTGGGACAGAAATAACACACGAGTGAACACAATTCAGCATCACTAATCACATTATTGGTTTCATACACATGTATGTATTCACTAAGCACCAAATGTTCTTTAATCCCTCATTTACATGTGGAAGGCAATGAGGGCTTGTGTTGCTTCCTTCCTAGCTAAACGGATTGTACATCCTTTTCTACTATAAGTGCCAATACTACTATTCCTGCAATTGAAGCCCTAGTGATAGGCTTAAGTAAGCTACTCACTACTAAGTAGTCTTGTTTGCAATACTTTCTATTTAATGAACTCACACTTTAGCAGGACCCTCTATTTTGATTCGCCAAGACCGGTTTGAGCACCTGAAGTTGAAAAGGAGCTCCTGCAACTGTCAAGTGTGTATGGGATAAAACAGGGGATTTGAATAACACTACACCGCCCATCCATACAATGGGGACTGATCTTGGGCTGCAATCGATGCCTGCACCCACAGATTAAACGCGTCCACTAAGAATGAGTCAAACTGTTACAAAGTTTCTGTACAGGACTAGCAGATTTATGTAGAGTTGTGGGTTTCCTAAAGTTCAGGACAAATTGAAACTCTTTCTCAGGCCAACTGCTACACTGTGTTATTTTCATGTCACCGGAGCACCCACATTTGAGATTCCGTTATGCCCTATACACAATTGAACAATTTATCTGTGTGAAGAATATGTTACTTACATTCAGTAACTTTACTTCCGGTGGATACCATGTTTTTCTACAGATTGCTCCCTTAGGACTATATCCAGGTGTCAGTCTGGATCTGAAAAATGTTTTTCCAGTGGTAGCTACCAGCCACGGCTCTGCCTACCCTGGAAGTGATGACACCAGCCTGTATAAGGGCTGGCTGGAAACAGTTAAAAAAGAATCCTCGCGTAACTGAGGCTTACCGAGAGGGACGAAACAGGTTAAGTAACAGCAAACTATTTTACATGACAGTTTGATACCATAAACATCTAATAGGCCTGTCACTAATAGAGAGACAGGAGGGAGGGCAGAAAGAAACCTGCAGAAAGATAGAGTGTCTTCTAGAAATAGTGCAACTGAAGGTAAGCAAAGAAAATGTAACAACCTGTAATCATCAGTTTGTAGCTTGCAGTGCTGTAGATTCCTTTCTTCTGCACACACCAGCCATCTAGTGTTGGGCACGGACGTTTGCAAGTTTTTCTTCAATAAAGTCTTCAGTCTCAAGATATCTTGCGACTCGTCCCTTAGCTTACAAAGCACCAGAACAAAGCCTCCACTCCAGATTGTTTTGCCCCAGCGGGTGAGTAATGAAAGTGAAGAGTAGTGAAACAAGTCAAAAAGCTAAATGTACTGCGATTGCGGACTATATAGGAAATAATATACATTTTGGATCAAAGTTCGCTTCTGGGGAGGTAGGAGCGCACATGTAAATCTACAGCACTACACTCGACAAACAGATGGTTACAGATTAAATAATATTTTCTGTTTGTAGCATGTGCCACTGATTATACTTAAGCTCTACATAGACTGTAAACCTATCTCCTCCATAAACAGTGCCTAGCAAGTGGATAATGATGATGTTTGGAACAAGGATTTTAATACAGTGAGTTCAACCAAAGCCTCCGGAAAGTCTTGAATATCCACACAATAGTACTTGGTGGGCGTGAGTGGTGTTGACCATGTAGCAACTTTTAAAATGTCTGCTTAGGGAAAGTTTCCTAAAAAGCCCTTAGTAGCCTCCTCCTTTTGATCTGAATGTGGCTTAGGCTTCACAAACAGTGTATGCTTAGCTTTAGCTTAAAATGTCTGTGTACACCTCACAAGCCACCTAGAATTGCTACCCTTAGAAACTGGGTTTCCTAATTGAGGTTTTGCAAAAACAATGAATGTAGAACAAAGTGCTCTCTTGATATGTAGTATGTGTAGTGCCTTTTCTCTGTGTCTCCAGGTGTGGGAAGAAGATGGGCAACCCAATGAATTGGGTTTTTGTGGGAAGGGGAACCACATTTGGGAGAAATTTTGGATTTGTTCTTAAGACAATTTTGTCTTTATGTACCACTATAAATGGTTCTTTCACGGTTTGTGCTTGCAGCTCACTGACTCTCCTTACTGAGGTGAATGCATCTAGGAAGGCAAACTTCCACAAAAGAAATAGCATTTTGCAAGAGTGTAGTAGTTCAAATGGAAGCCCTGTAATTCTTGTTAAGACTATATTAAGATTCCAGGAACAGGCCAGATAAATCTTTGGAGGAATTAATCTCTTAAGACCTTCCATGAAAGACTTGGCAACAGGTATTTTAATCAGGGACAGAAGTTCTCTGTTTAGCATGTGTGCTGCTACACTGACTAAATGTAAGTGCATAGAAGTGTATGCCAGCCCTCCTTTTTAAAGGTGCAGTAAGAGCACTAATGCATTAAATGAATGTATTATTTTCCTAAACAGTAATGGACAACCTTTCCACTTTGCGGTACAGTAAGGCCTGGGTGGTGGGCTTGCATGCCTCATCCAGGATTTGTACATACTCCTCAGAGAGTTATAAGTGCCATTTCAATAGCTTCACTTGCCTGAGGGAGGTTGACTGAATGTTTATCAAGTATGAGACAATATTTGCTAAAGATGTGGTTATGACATCTGGAAGATTATAGTCTCCATGCACAAATATGGAGCAAGATAACAATGAGTATAATGGAATTTAATAGCAACAAGCTGCAAAAAGTATTTGGAAATGGCCACTATAAAAAACACATAACGTTTGGTACTCTGTAGAGATAAAGAAAAAGAAACAAGATCTCAATAAAGAATAGCCAAATATTAAGTGCAGCGATCTGATGCTAGTAAAAATAAAGCCGTATAAAGCAAGGAAAAAGGCATACAAAAAAGAAGTCTGGGAGGCTAAGCAAATCCAAAGGAATTGTATGGGAAAGCACATTAAAACATTATATTGCAAACCCGAATGTGTCCCGAGACTAAGCATTCAGAGAATGTTTATATTAGGCTGGCAAATATGGACACTTCTGTAACAGTACAATGGTGCTTGTTGGGACAGAAAGTCCTTGCATGGTGATGGACGTGTACCCCTGCCCTGTGTACCCCTAAATGCAATGACGTGTTGACCCCTGGAGCTGATTTTTGAGTCATGGGCGAACACATATCTTTAGTATGTGCCGGTGTCAAGGATTGCATTCTTTTTGGGCTGGAAGAGGCACCCAAAGCATTGTCCTCATAGGGGTGGAAGGCTACTGCTTTTGCCAGGAGATAAACAACATAAGTGCGGTGGGGGCAGCATACCGTGTAGTGATAAGTGGAAGTGAACAGGCTTTTCTACTTGTATCACTGGGTGAGGCCTACAGGCTCACTCATGTACAGTTCCACTGTTTCTTGCTAAACTTATGGCCTACATCAGGCTAGTATGTAGTGCTGCGAAGTGCGTGTGTGTGTGTATATACATGTGCTGGGTGTATGTGTGCCTGTGAATGGTACTAATTACGGAAAACTCTGTGTTCCAATACTGGGAGACCCAGGGCTGACTGAGCTGGTAGAGAACCCCTCCCACCCAGATTTGTGAATTGCTGCATTCCTGTGAGCTGGGTGGGACACACTGGAGGAAGGGAGAGTCAGGGTTTTCAGTATACTCAGAAAGAGGTCACAGGGAAGGGGCATGGCCACATCTTTGGAAAGAGATGGGGATGATAAGAGAATCATGAAGAGTAGGGCTGAGGCCCATGGGTAACCTTTAGACACACATATCATATCACTGTGGCTGACATTCAGGTCTGAACCTCTAGTGACTCCCATGTCCTGTGTTGTGGGACTACGAGATTTGGAGTCGCTCCTGCAGTGACAGACTGCTTCCTGGAGGACAGGCAAGGCAGGGGAGAGGGCACTTCAAAAGGAAGCAGACCCCTTCCTGAGGCGTGCGCCGGGATAGACACTTGCTAAGGTAACGCTTGGATCGCATCTGTTTTTAATGGTTCTAACTTGTTCTTTTGTTGAAACCTCTAAACTGTAAAGGGCGATATTTAGCGCATTGAATTCTCTCACAGCGCATTTGCCTATGTTCTCTCTGCTTTTAACTGATTTTATTGTTAAAACGTTGTAAACTGTAAAAGGCGATTTCAGCGCTTTTTATTACTCACCACACTTGCGATATTTGCACATTCACTCACTCCCGGGGACGGCTGCTACACGCAGGACGCCATCTTGGGAGGAGGCAGGTCAGTGGGCCAGTCTTTTTCAACCCCTGACTCTACAAATAGGGAGGCTAGCATGAGCGCGCTCTCCGAAGCCTTCCTGAGGCGTGAGCCGGGATAGACACTTGCTACGGTAACGCTTGAATCGCCTCTGTTTTTAATGGTTCTAACTTGTTCTTTTGTTGAAACCTCTAAACTGTAAAGGGCGATATTTAGCGCATTGAATTCTCCCACAGCGCAATTGCCTATGTTCTCTCTGCTTTTAACTGATTTTATTGCTAAAACGTTGTAAACTGTAAAAGGCGATTTCAGCGCTTTTTATTACTCACCACACTTGTGATATTTGCACATTCCCTCACTCCCGGGGACCGCTGCTACACGCGGGACGCCATCTTGGGAGGAGGCAGGTCAGTGAGCCAATTTTTTTTAACCCATGAGTCTACAAATAATGAGGCTAGCGCGAGCACGCAGTGGACGCGCGAAGCGACGGCGCGCCTAAGGCAAGCCCGTCTGCGCACGTCCGCGCGAATGCCACGCCTAGCACCAGTCCCCCTGCCCAATTTAACTGAGGGAAACCAAGTACAACCTCCTACTCTAGTGAAATACTTCATAGCCTCAATTCCAACAAACACCCCAACTGTCTATGTCTGCAGCCCACGTATTGGCTCCCACACTCTCAGCTGACATGTCCAGGCTGCGGTACCAATCTGCCTGAACTAACTCTACTACCAATTAAATCTTCAACCAATATCAGCAGATATAAATAAAAAAATTTGCCCAATCAATCTTGGAAATGTGTCCTTATAAACGCCCGCTCTTTAGTTAAACACAGTTCAGAGTGTCATGCATTTATTGTCGATGAGGAAATAAACATTGCGTTTATTACAGAATCCTGGACAGATGATGCCTCGGACCCAGACATGGTTAATGCCACCCCACCTAATTACCTGTGCTATACATTGAATAGGCCAAACAGGAAGGGGGGCGGCCTCATGGTTATTTACCACAACTCCATTAGGGCTTCTTTTAACCCTCTTGCTAACTCGGAATATGAAGCATTAGACTTCTGTTTCTACCTCTCTCACCGCTTCACCTTCAGAGGTACTCTCATTTATAGAGCACCGGGCCCTAGAAGCCAATTTATCAGCCATACAGACAGCTTACTGGCAAATGCACTCAGCACCGACTCACACACGATACTCAGATTTTAATTTCCACTTGGAAAGTCTCTCGGATCATGATACCTCTAATTTGCAGGATATGATGAGTAATGTGGATTTAGAACAACTGGTGATCGGCGCCACACATAAAGCCGGACACACACTCGACGGCATTTTCTCTAACGAATCACAATTGCACTTTACGGCCATTCTCCCAGTAGTTTGGTCAGATCACAAGGCAGTGCTGTTTGAACTAACCGCTCCCAACCGTCACACATGTATTCCAGAAAAAAAAATACAAATAATTAGCAGAGCCTAGAACAAGATTAATGATTAAGAACTGCAGGAGCTGTTAACTGGAACATTGCCCTCTCTCTCCACAGATTTGTAAGAAGCTGCCCAATCATACACTATATGGCTAGAGGCAGCCGGCAATAAACTTGCGCCAAAAAAACTCACCCGCCCTAATAGGGCACAGCCATCCTCCCCCTGGTATTCTCAGGAATTAAGAGACCAAAAATTGGTTTGCAAACACCTAGAGAGAAACTGGAGGAAGAACTATGAGGATAGTGATAAGAACGAATATTAACTTAGCTTAGTACACTATAAACAGCTGCTTCTTAAAGCCAAACAAGAGTTCTTCACCAATCGAATTAACCTTGCAAAAAATTCAAGCAAAGAACTATTTAAAACGGTTACTTCGTTGGCCTACCCGGCTACTTCTACTATCACTGCGAGTCAGGAATTATGTGACAAAATTGCTCAATTCTTCCAGCTTAAAGTGGAGTCAATTTTCTCAAACTTCACTAATGAAACAGCCAAATCCACTACCCTACACTCCAATGATGATCTATCAGGAAAGGGCACTAATATACACTTTGATAGGTTTGCCCCTGCAACACCCATAGAAACATTAAATCTCATTAAGACAACGAAATCAGGTTCTCTGTATGACCCCTGTCCAATTTCCACTATAAACCAAGCACCGGAACCAGTAGCTCGGGTTCTATCCTTCGTCATAAACTCTATGTTCTCAGAAGGTTACTTTCCCAAAATCTGCAAAAGCGCATCAATTTTGCCTGTGCTAAAAAGAACTACCCTGGACCCTAAAGACCCAAACAATTTCAGACCAATCTCCAGACTCCCCTTCCCGGCGAAAATAGCAGAGAAATTGATGAACACACAACTAAGTAGGCTCCTGCTAGATTCACAGGCACTGGATCCCTCACAACATGGCTTCAGAGCAGGGCATAGCACCGAGTCAGCCCTTATCAAGTCAACAGAAGAGATCAGGTCCTCACTTTATCTAGGAGGTAAAGCTGTGATGATCATGTTGGATCTTTCCGCGGCCTTTGACAAGGTCCATCACGTCCTATTGATGGACCGTCTGCGGGAGATTGGAATCCACGGTACCGCCTGGGATTGAATATGCTACTTACCAGTATGCATCTGTTCTTGGCATATAGGGCTGCTGACATTCATATCTGTGCATAGATCGCCGCCTAGTGTTGGGTCCGGATGATTGCACATTGTTGTCCTGGAAGAGTCTTCGAAGTATCCTGAGATGGGTGACTCCTCCCCTGGACCACAGTGCGCATGGGCATCCTCTCCATCCCCAGATTGTTAATTCAAACAGTCGCGTTAGGGGATTTCTCTTCCAAGCCGTTCTCCTTGCGGTGTGGAGTCTCTCAGGGCTCCTCGTTGAGCCCTACACTTTTTAATACATACGTCTCATCATTAGCCCCACTTATTGAATCATACGGTTTCTCCCTAACCTCCTACGCTGATGACACCCAAATCGTGGTGTCATTAGTGCCAGGGTCAATGAAGAGAACAGCATCACGTCCCCAGGAGTGCATGTCAGTCGTAGGCAGCTGGATGGCTCAGAACTGCCTTAAACTGAACTCTGGTAAAACGGAAGTGGTGCTGATCGGTAATGACCCCAGTTTTTAAACCCCTGCATGGTGGCCGGACACACTTGGCCTCCTACCCACCCCCAAGAAAAAAGCTAAAAATCTGGGAGTATGGGTTGATAACAAACTCAGTTTTAAAGACCAGGTGAATGTGGTTGTATCCTCCACCTCCTATACTCTGAGCATTCAGAAAAATAATGCCTTACCTCCCCAAAGATAGTATTCAAACAGTCATCACTACCTTAGCCCTGTCCAAACTTGACTACTGTAATGGGCTCTACCTCAGGCTGCAAGAGGGGCTCATGCACAAACTACAGATCTTCCAGAATGCAGCGGCACGATTGATCACAAGTACACCAAAATATGCCTCTATCTCGGCTGAGGTGAAAAGGCTTCACTGGTTGCCTGTAAGGAAAAGGACTCAATTTAAAGCCCTGTGCCTGGTCCACAAGGCACTACATGGAGAAGGCCCGAGTTTCTTAAACAACAATTTGTTTGGTATGTGGCAAAAAGATTGCTGCGCTCATTAGAGGAAAAGCTGATTTCGGTACCCAGAGTGCATAAAACTAGCTGGGGAGGCAGATGTTTGTGGTCTGCGCAGCAAAGGCCTGGAATGGCCTCCCACTGCACCTCAGATCCACAACAAACCTATTCTCTTTTTGGAAGGCCTTAAAAACCTGTTTTTTCTCTTCGTAAATATCTGGCTTGGTCTCCCTCCCGTGGCCTCCGTAGGACTTCACACAGCGCCAGGACACCCTTGGGTAACAGTGTGCTCTATAAATTGCAACAACATAACATAGCCCCCAACATGAACTTCAAAGACTCAGACCCAAATGACATTTGGTGTTGTAGGTGTCCTTTGCCCAGTTGCTCAGGATCCATAGAAAGTCAAGCCCTGGTAGACTGGAAGTAGAAGGCCTCAACCCCCACGGTTGGGCTCAGTAGCTCCTGTTTGCTCTGTGGCTCTCTGAACGGAGTTCTGACTTTTCTCAAGGAAAGTAGTCATTGAAAACATCAAAAATAGCAAATTTATTGGAGCCAACCAGCAAATTTGTTAAAGGCAGACACCGGCATTTGGGCTTCGTGGCTCCACCTGCTGTGCAATGCTGCTATTTCTAAGGGATAATTCCACCATCCTGGCAGGGTTCATATGTTATGTTATATCCTCTTGTATAGCGCGCAGCTGCCCCAGCGAAGGGGCGTCCCGGCGCTGATAGCAGTGTCCGAAGAGAGCCAAGGCTAGACTGTAGGAAACAGGTGGGTTTTGATGGTCTTGCAGAAAGATGACAGGCAGTCTAAACGATGAATCTGCACAGGGAGGGAGTTCCATAACTTAGCGGCCAGATAGCGGAAGGACCTGCCCCCCGCCCTCATGCGTTTCACTCGGGGAACAGTGGCCAGGATTTGCTCAGCAGTGCGTAGCTGGCGGGTGGGGACATAGGGGACCAGCAAATTGGATCGGATCTCAGGGGTGGAGAGTTTTAAAATTTTAAAGGCTAAACACAGTGTCTTAAATGTGATCCTCTTGGAGATGGGAAGCCAGTGAAGGCGGCGTAGAGCGCCCGACGCAGAACATGTTCTGGGGAGTCTGAGCAGAACTCGGGCGGCTGCGTTCTGGACTCGTTGAAGGTGGTTCACTTCCGCCTTATTGGCACCTAACAGTAAGGAGTTGGCATAATCAAGTCTTGACAAAATAGTCGCCTGGACTATCAGCTGTAATGTGGCTGGGTCAAAGAACCCCAATATAGGCCTCGGACCCCGTAAGAGTCCAAATCAGGTGCCAGCGATCTTTTTAGTATGATCTTGAAATCCAAGAGTGAAGTCAAGCCAGATTCCTAGATTCTTCACCGCCGACTTAGGGGTTGGGGCACAGCCCAAGGACACTGGCCACCACTACGTACTCCAGAGCTCCTTGTCCTTCCCCAACAACACTTCAGACTTATTAGCGTTAAGCTGGAGGCAGTTCGTGGTCATCTAGCATGCGACCGCCTCTAGACCATTCCGGAACTGAATGGCATCCCGAGACTGGTCATTAGAAAGGGTCACCACCAGCTGAGTGTCATCAGCATAGGAGACCAAGGTCAAACCATGGTCCCGTGCGACTTCTGCCAGGGGTTGGACATAGAGATTAAATAGAACGGGGCTTAAGCCGAGTCCTGGGGGACCCCTGCTTGATGGAGTGGACATAAGAGAGGAAGGGAGGGGCAGAGACCTGAAAAGATCTGTGGGACAAAAAGGACAGGAACCATTCCAGTGCCATGCTGACTACCCCTGCTTCCTCTAAACGGCGCAGGAGGATCTGATGGGAGACCGTGTCAAACGCGGCGCTGAGGTCAAGCAATGTCAGCGCCGCCGTTTGACCCTTATCCAAAATGGTCCGCAGATGTTCACTCACTACTAATAGCGCTGTCTCTGTGCCATGACCGGAGCGGAAACCATTCTGGGAGCGGTCTATGATTCTGCTGTTGTTCAAAAAGTCTGAAAGGACTCGATTGGCCTGGGCCTCCACGATTTTTGCAACCCAAGACAGAAGAGAAATAGGTCGAAAATTTTCCGGCTTGGTGGGGTCCCATGAGGGTTTTTTCAGAAGAGGGAGCACCTTTGCCTGCTTCCATGCCGAAGGGACCACTGCCATGCTGAAGGAGGAGTTAATCGTCTGCAATAAGGGCGTAAGAAGTATAGGTAGACAGTCTCTAAATTGGGCCGCCTCATGGGGTCCGGAGGGGAGCTCGATTTGACCTTCGTGCTCAATGTGAGAAGCTCGTCCTAGGAGATGGGGGGGTATTACTGCCAAAATGGCGATAGGCTTGGGTGCTGAAGGGGTCGCCAGGTCCGTGGTGCAAATAGGGAAGGATTTATATATAGCTTCTACCTTCTGGACAAAGAAGGTGGCCAGACCCTCGCATTGCTGTCCAGACGTAATCGCCTTTTAAAATCGTCTTTGTCTTTTAAAATCGTTAAGTATGTTAAAAATGCTTTTCATAGGGTTTTTGCTGGATTTAATCTCGTTGGCGAGGTAGGCTGCTCGAGCCAAATGTATGGCTTTATGGTAGCGTTTGATCGCGTCCTGATACCGCTTTTTATCTGTAAGGTCATAGTGGTTTCTCCAGGCCCGTTCTAGCTGTTTACATGTGGTGCGCAAAGCGGCTAGAGAATCGTTGTACCAAGGATTGGCAAGCAGCCTTTGGACCATTTGGCCGGAATAAGAGTGTCTAATGCCTGAAGTATCCACTCACAGATTGCTTTGTACGATTGCTCCGGGTCAGTGTCAAGGATAGGGGGGCAGGAAGCCAAACAGGCACGAAGGTCCTCCAGCTTGAGTTTATGCCAGCAGCGTCTGAAGGTGGCCCTAGGGTCAGCTCTGGTCACTCACTCAAAAAAGGGGAGGGCGATGGAAATAAGGTGGTGATCGGACCAGCACACTGGGCTAGGGGTCTTGACCGTAAGAGAGGAGATGTTGGAAAAAACTGGGTCAAGTGAATGCCCAGCAATGTGGGTGGATCCCACTACCAGCTGTCTTAGTTGACAAGCAGCGAAATCCGCAAGCAAGCTGCCAATTTCCGGGTCGGAAGGACGATCAAAGTGGATGTTTAGATCGCCAAGGAGGCTAAAATTTGCGGCTCTCAGTGCTAGGGAGTGCACTTCCTCAATAATGGCTGTTTCGAATTCTAAGATGGATCCAGGGGGGCGGTAAACTAATAGGCCAGAGAAAGAGGAGTGCGCGCTAAAGGAGATGACAAAACGGGCACATTTGCACCCTGCGACGTCTTCCTTAACAAATGTGCAGTGGAGGTGGGATTTAAAAATAACAGCTAATGCCCCGCCTCTAGTCCCTCTGTTGAGAGTCCGAATGCTGAACCCCACGGGAGTGCAAGGCCTGGTTCGGCCACTGTGTCATCAGTAAGCCAAGTTTCAGTAATACAAAACACATCAGGAGATTCATCCTCAATAAGGTCATAGATCTCCATATAGTGTTTGACCAGAGAGCGCACATTGAGTTGTAACATTTTTAAAGGGATTTTTGATAGGGCAGGGGGTGGTGTGGGCAGTGAGGGGTAGGAGTTCTAGCCACACTTATAGCAGCAAAAAGGCCCTTCCACCGCGATCCCTAGGTGCATGCCGCAGGGGTTTGGCCGCTGGCCACTGGATATCAAAAACTCCCTGGTATAGCTTGGCACCTCTAAATTGGAACCATCAGCATGTCTGGCGACGTCCAGGCGCAGATGGGCTTGCCTTAGGTGCGCCATCGGCACGCCCGCGTCTGCATCCTCTTTTGTCCCTGCTCTGGTGAGTAACTGGTGCGCTGACCTATTAGCACCCAAGATGGCCCCCCCCCCGACTTCCGCTAATGAAGCCGGAGTACAGGAGAGAGTTCCCACCCTCGCCTCAGTGGCCAGAATCAGCAAGAGAAGGTATGGCGATGCGGTAACGATTTAAAAAAAGGTTTAAAATGAATAGCTAGCAGCGCGATAAATGACATGTGCTCATAGCAATTAGAGTAAAACAAGACCACTACCTCCCGGCTCAAGCCTCAGGAGACTTACTGCTGCGCGCTCGCGGCTGCATCCGCTTTTGTGCCTGCTCTGGTGAGTAACTGGCCTGCCTGCCCTGTACATAAGAATGGATCACGCCATCTACCATCGAACTACTGTATGAAAGAACTTATGGATATAGAGGCTAAACCAGTGGTTCCCAAACGTTCTTCCATGAAGCAACACTCTTGGCAAAGAGTCAGCAAGAGGTTGGTCATCGAACGACTCTCTGACATTCCCTTTAGCCTCCCAAAAAATACCCTTTGTTTTCAAGGGATAAGGCTGTGCCTAATTGAGTTTTTGGAGCAGCTCTGGAGACAATGTCAAAAGTGGCACCTGTGCCAGACAGCCGGCCTCTTTGACAAATGGAGTACTGTAGAAGCAGTGCAGAGGAGCCTGTGAAAGTGTAGAGCCTCATACACAACCCTTGATCCCCTTTCATTTGCTCACTGGCTCCTTCATCTCTTTAGGATAGTTCATATACCGTAATAAATTCACAGAGCTCTTGTACAAAAAATAATAGTAATAATGCACATTATTCTCCTTTGTCTACTTAAGCACTAGATTTATTTTTGCTGTCACCTAAAGGCATGAATACTGACAGGGACCTTAGTACAATCTCCTCAGGCAGCAGCAGTAGTCAAACAGAGATGCAAACCTTCAACCCGATCAACTGCTCAGAATGCCTTTGTTAGTGTTAACTTCCCTTACACCCTCTCTCCCCTGAGCTTGTTCATTACCTTCATCCTCACTCTCCTCTTCTGAACTTTTCTCATCTTCTTCGTCAGTACCTCCTTCTGCACCCTCTGCATCATCATCTTCTTCATCGGATTCATCCAGCCACTCTTGGGTCTCTTTATCAGATAAAATCAAACAAGAAATATATGCAACAGCGGTCATACACAAAGAAAACATGAACATGTTAAACTGTTTTTGCACCAGGGAGAAGCTATTCCAGAAACCTTGTAGGACTCCAAGAGGAAAAGAGTTAACCTGTAAAGCCTAGGGTAACTTTCACCACTGAGCCAGCAATGTCAGCTTTTATAAAATGCTTTGGAGGTGGTCATAAATATCTTCACATCCCCCCTGTACCACACATCAATAATTCTTCCTTTAGTTTTTAATCATTACCTGCAGAGTTTAGAAATTATTTTGCAGCAACTTTTCATCAATTTGAGCCAAGATAAAAGGTCTTCGAACTTCTGCTTGATTAAGGCCAGATTTTAGGTCATATTGGGAGAACTCAAAAGTGCAACTACACCACATGAAAGGGTTCCTATCACTAACTACAGAAACAACTTCAATCAAATTCTGTATGAAGAAAGGAATGTCTTCAACTTTCTCACTGATATCTGGAGGATTTGAAGACTCCTGGACCAAGCTAGGAACTTCAGAAAACATGATGAACAGCTCCAATAACATGAAAAGGAGTAGTTTCTTACCTGTAACTCCAGTTCTGTAGTAGGGGTATCTCTGTTATAGTCATAATCTATGAATAATCCCCGCCCATGTGCGGGGACCCCGGAGCAATCAAAAAATATCTCTTAAGCTGTCCCGCATTTGCAAACCTGCAAAGACACTTAAGAGACAGACAAAATAATACAGCCTAATCACCACAAGGCTGCACTGGCCAGCACTTCCTCTGAAGTGAACACAAAAGCCAAAATAAAGTTGAAATGTCATTTTTATTCACATTTGACATGTTCCTTTATCATCACAAACTCCCTTCACCAAAATCCCTTTAAACAATAGAGAGGAAGGGGTGGACAGACAAGCCCTATAGGCTGTCATTATGTGTCTGCTAAAGGGATACTGTGCCTTTAAGAAACTCTCCAGAGACCCCCGGTATCCCAGGATGCACAGCCAACACAAGTTACTTTCAGTTCTTTTTGAAGGTGTATAACAACAGGCCTGATACCGTCAGGTTACTCCACCGGGGAGGAGGGAGGGTCGCTTATGACTATAACAGAGATACCCCTACTACAGAACTGGAGTTACAGGTAAGAAACTACTCCTTCTGTAGTAGGGGATCTCTGTGTATAGTCATAATCTATGAATAGAATGGCAAGCCCATCCCAACCAACAAGAAGCGGTGGAGTAAGACCAACCACCAACAAATCACTGTGCAAACAAATTCCTTAGCGAAGCCTGTCCAACCTGCGCATCTGCCCTAGCATCAGAGTCCAGGCAGTAATGCTTTGTAAACGTATGGACTGACTTCCAGGTGGCAGCCTTACAAATGTCAGCAATGGGAACATTCCTAAGCAAAGCGGTGGTAGCCGCCTTTCCTCTAGTCGAATGTGCTGTAGGCTTACCCCCTAATGTTTTATTAGCTTTTTGGTAACAAAGCTGAATACAGGAAACAATCCATCTGGAAATGGACTGCTTTGAGGTAGCTAAACCAGTTCTTACCGAACCATAATTAACAAACAGTTGATCCGACCTGCGGATATCTTTTGTCTTATCCAGGTAGAATTTCAACACCCTACGCACATCAAGTGAATGCAGAGACCTCTCCGCCGGAGAGGAAGGATGCTGAAAAAAACGTAGGCAAAGTTATCATCTGATTCACATGGAAATCTGATATCACCTTAGGCAAAAATTTAGGATGGGTACGCATCACTACTTTAGAAGCATGGAAAACAGTATACGGCTCTTGGCAACACAGAGCCTGAATCTCACTCACCCTCCTGGCCGATGTAATGGCTACAAGGAAGGCCGCCTTCCAAGATAAATGCTGCAGCGAAGCCTTATGGATAGGTTCAAAAGGCTCCCTCATCAATCTAGATAACACCACATTCAATTCCCAAGGTGGAGAAGGCCTTCTAACAGGGGGAAACACCTTACGCAAACCCTCCAAAAAGTCCTTAATCACAGGGATTTGAAAAAATGAGGTTTGAGAAGGGCCCTTCCTATACGCAGTCAGAGCTGCGAGATGAACCTTAATAGATTGGAAATTAAGCCCAGACTGAGCTAACTGCAGCAGATAAGGCAAAATAACGTCTTCTTTACAGGATGTAGGGTCAAAGTCCTTCGCCTTGCACCATAAGCAGAATCTCTTCCACTTATAGGCGTAGGAGGTCCTCGTAGACGGTCTCTTAGACTCTTTTAAGATCTCCATACAGTCCTGAGGCAGGTTCAAGTGTCCATACTGCACTAGCTCAGGAGCCATGCTGCCAAACTCAAGGACGAGAGATTGGGGTGAACCATCTGCCCTCCGAACTTCGTGAGGAGGTCCGGCCGGCACGGCAGGCGCCGGTGTGGCAGAACAGACCGGTGAAGAAGGTCGGTGAACCACCATTGCCTCGGCCACTCCGGAGCAATCAGGATCATTCTGGCTCTGGATTGCGACAGCTTGATCAGCACCGCCGGAATCAGGGGAATGGGTGGAAAGGCGTAGAGAAAGCTGTTGGACCAGCTGATCCATAGTGCATTCCCCAGCGTCCCTGGCTGGTAGTACCTGGACGCGAAGTCGCGGCATTTGCTGTTTTCTGCCGTGGCGAACAGATCTATATCCGGAGTGCCCCATTCTGCGAAGACGTCTCTTAGCACGTCGTCGTTTAGCACCCACTCGTGGTTCTCTTGAACGAGTCTGCTGAGCGCGTCTGCTTGGGCATTCTGCACTCCCGGCAGGTGGGTCGCCGTGATCGTCAGATTCCTGGCCACCAGCCAGTTCCAGATCGCCTGTGCCTCCCGAGACAGGGTGCGTGACCGGGAGCCCCCCTGCTTGTTGAGGTAATACATGGTCGTAGTATTGTCCGTCTGAACCAGAAGGGAGGACGTCCTGAAGGAGGGATGGAAAGCCTTCAAGGCCAAGTGTACTGCTCTGAGTTCCAAAAAGTTGATATGGTAGGTCGTCTCCATCTGCGACCATATCCCCTGAATCTGAAGAGGGCCCGAATGCGCTCCCCAGCCCTGGAGAGACGCATCGGTCACTATGGTCTGGGCCGGAATGTCCTTGTGAAAAGGGGTCCCCTTGCAGACATTCTCTGGGGAACACCACCATTTCAGAGACTGCCGAGCGTGCTGAGACAACTGGATCTTGTCCTCCCAACGCCCCCTCCTCTGGTCCCATCGATCCTCCAGACATTCCTGCAGGGGCCTCATATGCAGACGTGCATTGGGGGTGAGGAAGATGCAAGAAGCCATCGACCCCAGTAATGAAGACACCGTCCTCACCGTAGGAGAGCGGGCTGAGATGAGATGCAGAGCCTTCCCACGGATCGATAAGCGTCTCTCCTCCGAAGGACACACGCTTGCGGTCAAGGTATTGACTGAAGCCCCCAAGTACTGGAGACACTGCACAGGGATCGGCACTGACTTCGTCATGTTGATGTGCAGCCCCAGACGGTGAAGCAAAGCCGCCGTCCTGTTGAAATGGCACTGGGCTTCCTGATAAGTGGACGCTTTGATCAACCAGTCGTCCAGGTAAGGGTACACAAACACCTTGGTCTTCCGCAGGTGTGCCGCGACCACTGCCATGCACTTGGAGAACGTCCGTGGCGCAGACTTCAGGCCAAACGGGAGTACGGAATACTGGTAATGGTTGTTGCCTACCAGAAACCTCAGGAACTTGCGATGCTTCGGTGCGATCGGCACATGAAAGTAAGCGTCCTGCAGATCTATGGCGCACAGCCAGTCTCCTCGATGCAACTGAGGGTAAATCTGATGCAGGGACAACATACGGAACTTTTCTCGGCGGATCCACCTGTTTGCTTGACGCAGATCCAGAATAGGCCTGAACTCGTTCTTGTCTTTTTTTCTTACGAGAAAGAACCGTGAGTAGAGACCTTTTCCTTTTTGCCTCAAAGGAACAGCTTCTATCGCCTTCTTTTTTAATAGAACGTCCGCCTCCCGCTGGAGCTCCCGCACCATGTAAAGGGAGCGCACTGGTGGAATCTGTGGAGGCGAACTGGTGAAACGAAGACAGTAGCCATTGCAAACAATATTCAGCACCCACTTGTCCTGTGTTATTGTCCTCCACTCTGCCAGGTAGTGTTGAATACTTCCCCCCACCGGAGCGGGTAACGGATGAGGGGGAAGTAACTTTTCAGGGCTTCGACCCGGACGGGCCTTTGTTCCCCGCCGAGGACTGATGCTGGCCTCTGCCCCTCTGGCGCTTCTGAAAGGGCTGTCTCTGGTACTGCTGCTGTTGCTGGGGCTGTTGCTGGGGGCCCGACTGACGCCCTTGGCCCCTCTGCTTGGTGTAGCGCCTGCCCGAGGAACGGAAGGACCTCCTCTGCTCCTTAGGCCGCTCCAGCCCCACCGCCTTCAGAGTCTCCGCCTTCATGCGGGCCATCTCGTCATCCGCATGCGACCCGAATAACGTCGTGCCAGAGAATGGTAGATTGGCGATCTTCTGCTGCGCTTCCGGCTTGAGCGGAGTCAGCCGCAGCCAGGAATGCCTCCTCATATGTATGCCGTGGCAGTACCCATGGGCCGCCAGCAACGACACGTCCCCCGCCGCACTGATGATCTGATTAGAGACCATCATGCCCTCGTTCAGCACCTCTTGAAAATCCTCCCTCTTGTCTCTGGGCAGGGAGGCCGCGAACTGTTGCAGGGAGTCCCAAAGAGACCTGTCATAGCGCCCCAACAGAGCGGAGGCGCTAGCGGCCTTCATTGTAGTAGCCGACGTGGAGCACATCCTCCTCCCCAAGGAGTCCATTTTGCGACTCTCCTTATCCGGGGGAGCCGTGGAGGAAGGCGTCGTAGAGTGTTGCTTACGAGCCGCCGCCACGATAACAGAATTCGGTGGGGGGTCCACTCTGAGGAACGCCGGATCCGAGTCAGGGGCCCTGTACTTCTTTGACAGTCTCGAGGGCGCCGGCTTCACCACAGCCGGCGTTAAGAACACCTCCATCGCAGGTTCCTCCAGTCCTGGGACCAGCGGGAGGAGGGGGCGCGACAGATGTACTTTATGCAAAGTCTCAAAAATCACAGACGTAGTGGGAATAGGGGTAGTCACTGATATCCCCAACTTCGCAGCCCCTCTCAGCAACACCTCCTGGAACGTGGCAATGTCATCCACTGGAGAGACGCGGGTAGGAGGCGTCTCTGACAGCGAGGGCGAATACTTGCCAGCCCCCGGAGAGTACGTGCCCCTCGACCCTCTGGAACGGGACCGATACCTCCGTCGACCATGTCCAGAGCGAGTGGAGGATCTGCGCCTACTCCGTGATCGCCTGCGAGGGCGAGAGCGAGATCTCTGCCGGTGAGGGACCCTCGGGGGAGGAGGCGGTGGCTGCGGTGGTGAGGCAGGCAGCTGAGGCACGGGCAGAGGCAGCGGAGGAGGTGGAGGAGGAGGAAGAGGAGGCGGAGGAAGAGGAGGAGGCTGAGGAGGAGGAGGCAGTGCAGGCACCGGTGGAGGCGCCGGTGGAAGTTCGGGCACCGGAGGCAAAGGAGGCCGCTGGGTACGCAGCGGGGTCAGATGGTCTGACGCCCCATCACTTCTAGCCGGAGAGCCCCCATCATCATTGTCCGGGCTCGCGGCCACTCTCCTCTTCTTGGCGGGCCTGTCCCGCGGGGAAGCCACCGAAGGCGAACGTCCGCGCCTCCCCGATCCCCGACTGGAGATCGTAATCACCGAGGACGTATTCCCCGATGTTTGGGACGTCGAACTGTACCTTGACCTCGAACGGCGTCTCTTCGCCCTCGACGACGAGTGCCGCCCCGCAGTCGATCGTCCTCTCGACGTCGAACCAAGTCTCCTCGACGTCGACCCATGCCTCCTCGGAGTCGAGCCCCGCCTTGATCGCCGTCGCCGGGGTGTCTGCCTCGACGTCGACTGTCTCCTCGACGTCGACTTCTGGCGTCTTGACGTCGACCGCCGGTGCCTCGGCGTCGACTGCTGCGATCTTGACGTCGATCGTTGGTATCTCGACGTCGATCGTTGATGTCTCGACGTCGATCGTTGGTATCTCGACGTCGATCGTTGGTGTCTCGACGTCGATCGTTGGTGTCTCGACGTCGACCTGCGTCTCGGCGTTGACCGCCTCCGCCTCGACGGCAGGCGCCGGGATCTCGGCGTCGACTCCGTCAGCGTCGAGCCGTGGGTAGACGGCGGCGAGTGCAGTCCATGGGGCTCGGTACGACGTCGATGTGTTGTCGACGTCGACCGTGACACCTGCGACGGCGACCCGGTCCCGGGTCTCGCCGGCCCCTCCCTCGACGTCGAACGCCGAGGCTGCCGCGACCCAGAGCCCTGGATCGACGGCGAACATACCGGTGCCTTCTCTCTCGCCGTCGACGTCGTCGCCTTCGACGTCGAACGCAACCTACCAGCCGGTAGGTGCCGTTTCAGCTCCTTTTTCTGCCCGGAGGTCCCTCCAGGGGCTGAAGCATGGGCGGAGGAGGGGGAATGGGACCCTCCATGCCCTGAAGTCTCACCGGTCCTCTGCTTCTCCTGTCCCTGAAGGCGAGTCTTCTCCCGGTCCCTCAGGGTCCTTTTCGAAAAGGTGCTGCAGATGTCACAGGCAGCTGGGACATGTGAGGGCGACAAGCAGAGGATACACACCTCATGTGGGTCCGTCTTAGCCTTCTTCCTCCCACACTCAGGGCATTTATCGAATAAAGCCATGCTGAGAGTGGGCCAAAACTGCTCCAGATTGCAGGCAGTAGTAGACAAAGGCTTTAGACGTCGAATGAAACCACTTTTAATCCAAAAAATCCGATTTTAATCAATTAAACCACCCAAAAGGGTAGAGCTCAAGCTCCAGGGTCCTGCTAGCAGGAGCCGGAAAAAAGAACTGAAAGTAACTTGTGTTGGCTCTGCATCCTGGGATACCGGGGGTCTCTGGAGAGTTTCTTAAAGGCACGGTATCCCTTTAGCAGACACATAATGACAGCCTATAGGGCTTGTCTGTCCACCCCTTCCTCTCTATTGTTTAAAGGGATTTTGGTGAAGGGGGTTTGTGATGATAAAGGAACATGTCAAATGTGAATAAAAATGACATTTCAACTTTATTTTGGCTTTTGTGTTCACTTCAGAGGAAGTGCTGGCCAGTGCAGCCTTGTGGTGATTAGGCTGTATTATTTTGTCTGTCTCTTAAGTGTCTTTGCAGGTTTGCAAATGCGGGACAGCTTAAGAGATATTTTTTGATTGCTCCGGGGTCCCCGCACATGGGCGGGGATTATTCATAGATTATGACTATACACAGAGATCCCCTACTACAGAACCAGTAATCACTATTATTTACTACAGATTTGCTGTCCACTACTTGTATTGCACACCTTCTGTCTTTGAGGGAATCGTACAATGCTGCTGGCCATACTGCACCTGTCCGGTGCTTATTAGCAAACCTTGTGGATACATTTGCACTACAAAAAAGTCAATGCCTGATAAATTGAAGGAATTTTAAGGTCACTCTCCTG